>NC_059142.1:17600000-18225000 GCF_020740605.2 Lemur catta
GGCCGGGCGGGCGCAGGGGGAGGTCTGCTTCCCAGAGACAGGCCTTATTTACAGCTCGCCGCGAGCCGAGCCGGAGCAGGCGAGCGGGCAGGGGGCCGACAGAGCAGCTTCCCCGCGCAGCCGCCCCCGGAGGCTCCCTGGAAGCCTCGCCAGCCCGAGCCCCCTTCGCACCTCGGCCTCAGGCTCCAGCACCTTTGCGGATGGGCGGCCCAGGCCTGGTGAGAAACCACAGCTGCCATCCCCAACACGGCTGAGTGAACAAGGCTTTGTAAAAGAGAGGCCGGCCCTGCCTCGCCCCAACAGGCGCACAGTGCCAGCCGGGGTCCCCAGCCAGAGGAGCAACATCCCCACTCCCAGATGCTGCCGAGACTAACAGTACCACCCCCCTGGAGCAGAGTCCCCTCAAGAGAGCCAGGCCCACAAGGTGAGGGAACACATGATCCAGGACAGGTACCATCGCTGGCCCTGCCTGCTCTCAGCCTGCTTCCCTGGGCTTCTTCCACGGTTACAGAATCTAAATTCACCCAGAGAGTGAAGCTCACGTCTCGCTACCTAGTACTGATCCTGAGATGCACATGCCCCTACTTTCATGGGGGAGAAGTCTAAGGGCAGCACCTAGGAGCAAAGAAAGCTCTTTCACAACACAACACCCAGGGCAAAGGTGGCAAAGGTTGCACACCCATGAGGCTGCAGGTGCTGTAAACCAGTGAAGTCAGCCAGGTAGGGAGGGACTGGGTGAGCTGAAGACACCACTGCTCAGCTCCAGCTGACGGCTGCCCAAGGCAGTGCAGGCTCGATGTTGCCTGATCTCTGATTGTTCAAGAGAAGCTAGAATCTGGATTCTTACATGAAATCTTCTGATTTTAAAAGGATGGCAAGTCATTTACATTTTTTTAAAAGTGCAGTCTAAATGAATCACATCTGTGCCCTGAATTAGGCCCACAGACCAGGGGACTGCCTTTCTGCTTGCAGCTGGTTGTTTCTTTGGGAAGGTCAGGAGGGGAGTATGTGGGTGGGCGTGTGTGGTGGGAGTTCCCTGAATATCCCCTCTGTCCCACTTTCTCACTGGACCTGGCATCTTGGAATCAAAGTCACCTTCACACACAACCGACCCACTACTTTTCTTTGTAAACCTGTATAGTAAGTCCAGGTGATGCAGTGTCCGAGGCTGTCCATCAACGCCTCCTGTGTCTAGCACCAGCCTCGCACGCACATATCACATTTCTTGTCAGATGACAACCGTATGGCCACAGGCTAAAGAGTCAAACTGTCAAACTGTTTCCAAAGGAGGGTCCACTGTGCACCATCCTGAGCCCACGTGGTGCCATCTTCTCTCTGCTCCACTGGGCACCTCAGCTGAGACCAGGGCCCTTTATTGAGCCTCCAAGCTGGGTGGAAGACTGGGAGGAGAGAGGAGGACAAGGAAAAGAATGGACGTGGTTTCTTATCCCTACTCCCTCCAAAATTCTGTGGAAGCTCTTGCCATTCCATTAGCAGCAGAGAACCTGCCTTCACTCAAGACAGGCCCCATCCTGCTACCAAAGCTGAAACACAGACCAAGGGATTTGGGGTGGGCTCTCTGGGGCCCCAGGGCTAACAGCCTTTGGTCCCAGCAGGGTTCAGCAGAGGCACACCCCTGTCCCCCTGCTCCAGTCCCCGGTTTTCCCCTGTCCCTGCCCTGACTAGGTTATAAATAGCCCAGGCACATCTGAAGGGCCTTTTCAGCCACAATTCCTCATTTGGTTTGGGCGGGTGAGGCTGTTCCCAGGGCTTGGGAACAACCGGGCCTGGCATTCCCCAGGGCACAAGTGTGCCAGCTCAGGGCCCTGTGCCACAGGTTCTTCTGTCTCCCGCCCTGTGGCTCCAAGTGCATGGCTGGGCTGCCCACACGGGTCAGACAAGCAGGCGGCATGCAAGAAGGACCTAAAACCCCAAGGGTCCCTCCTGTGTCCCTTCCCCCACCCAAGAGAACATGAGGTGCCTTTAGAAGTCTCCTGGAGCATCTCTCATGGCCTTACCCAGGACGGTGAGATCGACACCCACTTCTTCCCTAAAACCCTGAACCTCACAGAAGCTGCTCCCCGAACATCCAAGGCATTTCTCCCCACCCCACCCCAGTTGGCTGGAAATTCCAATGAGTAACTCAAATGCCCCCTCCATCGGACAGAGACTCCACTCAGGCCCTCAGTCGTCCCCCTGGAGGGGAAGTGACTCACAAGTCCCATGGTGTCCCTCCTTTCCCTTACAAATGCCCTGAGCCAGCCCTGGACCTGAGCGTCCTCCCTGTGTCCTCCACATTGCCTGCTTCAGCCTGCTCCAGAGTGCCCCCCAGATTGCCTTATTCCAAAGCCAGAGCCTCCCCCTCCCACCCCCTGGCCTCTGCAGCCTGGACTTCCTCAAAGCCCTCAGCTCCCATGCCCATGCAAGTGCTACTTCTGACAACTCTCGGGTTTAGGGTGGCCCTTCTTTCTCCTGCCTCCTGTAAACGTGGGCATCACCCACTGGGCCCCAGGCCTCGGCCCTTGTTCTCTGCCCTTGGAGAACTCATCCCTCCTCACTTCCAGCCCAATGGCAACCTGTCACCATCTCCAGGTGTTTTGCTGGGTTCTAAGTCTGACACCTACACTGTCTGCTGGATCTCCTCATTTGGAAGTCCCCAAAACAGCCCACATACCTGGACCCAACGACCCTTCCTCCTCCTTAGCCAGCTTCCCCTTCTGCCTTCTCCGCTTCTCTTAGTGGGGCCACCATCTTGTGACTCTTCCTTCCCTCAGTCCCCACATCCCTTTTACTAAGTCCTTCAGTTCTTCCTTCTTTTCCTTCTCCAAAGCCACCACCCCAACCAACGTTTGCAGCATCTGACACCTACACAGCCACAAGAACATTCTACTTTGACTCCTGATCTTGCCTGTCCATCTATCTGTTCATTCATTCGCTCGTGCATACCCAGAGAAGGCCTGGCATGACAGACACACAGATCTGTGAGACAGGGCCCTTGACATTAGTGGTTCTTGATCTGCTAGGGGTGAAGGACGTACGAACAAACGAGGCAGCGTCCTCATTTATCAGCCACAGTGGGAACAAAGGACAAAGGCACTAACCCTGCCTGAGAGGCAACGCTTCAGAGGAGAGTGGCTTCTGAGCAGTGTCTGGAAATGAGGAAGGGTTTCCAGGCAAAGGGAGGAAGCCTAAAAGGAAAAGGCTAGAGGACAGAAGAGAAAAGGGGCAGGAGATGAACTTGGAGAAGTGGCCTGGAACAGCACTGGGGAGGGTGAGGGGCATGAACTCCTCCATGGGCAATGAATGGGGCACCCACGGAGATTTCTGACACCCACCAAATCCACATCTCAAAGTCTCCAGTGGGTTACTTCCCACAAGTGGCTTTCTCCTACCCTCATCCTCCAACCCCTCATTCCCTTACCCACTCAATCAGCAAGTATTGATCAGTTGCCTACAATGCATCAGGCACTGTGCCAGCATTCAGAATGCACCAACAGGGGACAGTATGCCTACCTCCGTGGAGCTGATGGTCCCAGGGGCAGACTGACCACTGTGATTAACTCCTGGGGCAGTGCCAAGGGAGGGGCAGTGCCAGGGAAAGGGCACAATCTTAGAGCTATGCAGTTGAGGAACAACTCTTCTAAAAAGGATAACATGGAAATACCTATTGTGATTTTAAATGTTCACACCTTCTGACTCAGCAATTCCACTCGAGGGAAAGTCTCTGAAAAAGCATTTCTATAAGGGCACAAAGATATATGTACAAAGATGTTCACTGCAGTGATATTTATACCAGCAAAAGACTGGAAACAGTCCAAATATCTATCCAAGGGGATTAATTAAATGGTTTATGGTACATCCATACAATGAAATACTGTATACAGTCATGAAGAGGAATGCGGTAGATCTTTAATCACTGGTATGCAAGATGTCTAAGACTCATTAAGTAAAACAAGAGCAGGCCAGGCACGGTGACTCATGCCTGTAATCCTAGCACTCTGGGAGGCCAAGGTGGGAGGATCATTTGATGCCAAGAGTTTGAGACCAGCCTGACCAAAAGCGAGACCCTGTCTCTACTAAAAATAGAAAAATTAGCTGGGTATGGTGGTGTGTGCCTGTAGTCCCAGCTACTTGGGAGCCTGAGGCAGGAGGATCGCTCAAGCCCATGAGTTTGAGGTTGCTGTGAGCTAGGCTGATGCCACAGCACTCTAGCCTGGGAGACAGAGCAAGACCCTGTCTCAAAAAACAAACAAACAAACAAAAAAAAAAACCAAAAAACCAAGAGCAAACTACATAATAGTATCAATAATACAATCCCCTTTAAAAAATATATGTGTATAGTTTATACACGGAAGAAATAAGGAGAATCATACAATCAACTCTTAGCAGAAGTTCTTTCTCTAGGATGCAAGTTGAGGGGACTTTCACTTTCTACATTATGTATTTCTACAAGATTAGAATTTTTAGTGATGCAATAGGAGAAAATAAGTGAAAAAAAGAAGTGTGGTAAGTGCTACGATTGGGAACACAGACTGAGCTCTGAGGGCACAAGCAACAAAGGGGGAGTCACAGGAGCCTCTCTGGAGGGGGTGACATTAAAACTCAACCTAAACATGAGCAGGTTAGCCATGACAGTGGGGCTGGGAGATCAACAGGAAAGAGACTGCGTGAGGCACAATGAAATGAACTTGGTCTGGCTAGAGGGCAGCGAGTGTTCATTCAACCAATATTTACTGAGCACCTACTGCGTGCCAGCCACAGTTCTAGGCACTGGGGACTGCAATGAGCAAAAGTTGTTATAAAACCAACAAAATTTCTCTCTTCTGGAGCTCACATTTTAATAGGGAGCTGGCCATGAGGCTGCAGAGGTAGGTAGGAGTCAAGTGGTCAGGTCAGGCAGGGCCCTGACAGCTATGGTAAGGGTTTGGATTTTACCAACTAGGCAAAGAGATGGTACTGAAGGGTTTTAAGCAGGGAGTGATGTGACCATTCCTTAATGCGTCCCTCCCACTGACATCAGATTACTCTTTCTGAAACACTGCTCACTCTGTGCCCACAGGAAGCCACTAAGTCAGCCCAAACAAGGGCAGTGTGGCTGATGACTCAACCGATCACACTGCTGATAACCTCAGCAAGGGCCAGGCACATTCTCACCTCCAGGCCTTTGCTAGTTGCAGTTCTTCAGCTGGAAGCATCTTCTCCCTCCACTCTGCTTAGCCCTGGCACTCCCGACTTTCTCGGCAGAAGCTCAAGCCCCACCTCCCAATCTGATGGAGCTCAGTAGATCTTGGGCCGATGAGAAATGACTCTGAGGGGCCAGTGCCAGGGCAGGCAGAGCTGCTATAGCTGCAGATGGAAGCAGATGCATCATCTCCCCAATAACTTTACTCTTCTCTCTGCTTCCCTTTCTCTGTGATAATAGAAGTTACTCCAGAAATCGTACACAGAGTTCAACTCCATAAAGCAAATGTTAGGTATGAGCCAGTGCGTGACACTGCTTACACAGTAAAACAAATGAACAAAAACAAAACTCCCCTGGATTCTGGATTTGAATCCTCTGCCTTCTGCCAGCTGTGTGATCTGGGCAAGTCATTTAAGGTCCCTGTGCCTCAGTTTCCTTGTCTGTAAAATGGGGATAATTGTAGCACCAACTCTAGGGTGGCTGTAAGGACTAGTACACGTAGCGCAGTGCCTGGCGCATGTTAAACCTTCTCTGGCACCAGCTGTTCTCTCCTTTGGCAGGTGTGTGTTGGGGGTCAGAGGGGAAGCCCTGGCCCACTCCCAGGCTCGCCTCCTACCTTGCCCAGTGAACCCAGTGCCCCACCTATCCTTTGCTGTTGGTTCCCCTTAGCCCTGGGATCCTCTATCATGTGACTGGTTTCTGAGGAACCATCCACCCCACCTGAACACCTTGACTGATCTTCCCTGGGAGACCCTGTAAGCCTTCTGGGCATTTCCACTCACTAAGTATTTTCTGAGCACCTACTTTTTCCCACTTAGTAAATGCCAAATGTCCCCTGGGGGACCTCTCCAGCCCCTGGAACTGCTGTTTTAGACTCTCACCTTTCTAACCTCCTTCTAGACCAGTAGTTCTCAACCAGGGGCAATTTGCAACCACCCAGGAGACATCTGGCAATGTCTGCAGACGTTTTTTGGTTGTCACAACTTGGGGGTGCTGCTGACACTCGTGGGTGTGGGCCAGGGATGCTGCTAAACATCTACAACGTGCAGGCCGACTCCCCACGACAAAGAAATACCTGCCATTTCCAGGACACGAAGCCTGCTCTGAACATACTCCGGAACCAGAGCTGGCTCTCAGGAGGGAGGCGGGGTGAGCGCTTACCAGTGCCAGACACAGTGGGCCGAGCACCCTTTCAGCTGTGCTTCCCTTCTTCCTAAGCCCACAAACCTCAGGTAGGGGTCAGTGTCCAGCAAGGTGGGCTCAGGGCTTTCAGGGGACTTTTCACAGTGGGGAGTGGGAGGGGCAAATGGTGGCAGAGAGAGAAACGGCCCAGATCAAGTCTAAAGCTCTTTCCCAGCCACTGCGCTCTCTTCTTTGTACCTCTCTCTTCCCCCTGAATTCCCTACCGTGGTGCCCTCCGGAGGGGCCTTCACCGTGCAGGGATGCTGCTGGGAGCCAAGCCACCCCCACCAGGACTAGTGAGAGGAGGGGAAGGCCCAAGAGTAGCCAGAGCAAGGGGCCCACGAAAGAACTGGGGTTCACATCCTGGGAGACTCAAATGCAACTATCACCTCGGGAGCAGGTTGTGTGGTGCAGCACCAAGCACCTTCAGTTGTTTACACCACTTGGTCCTTGAAGCAATGCTTCCAGGTAGGACGTACTGATGCCCAACTGTAGTTGAAGGGACTGAGGCTCAGCAGGTTGCCCAAAGTCACACAGCCAGAAAGAGGTAAAACAAGGACGAAAATGCTCATGTTCTGAGAGGTGGCAGAGGGCAGTGGTTACGAGCGCCCCACCACTTACTAGCTGTGGGACCTTAGGCGGTTTATGTAACCTCTTTGCATCTTAGTTTCCACATCTGTAAAATGGGGCAGTAATGGTGCCGGCCTCGCCAGGCTGTGGCGAGGACTAAATGAGCTGATGTTTATAAAGCACCATAACAGTGCCTGGCATTGAGTAAGTGCTATGAAAGTGCTTCTAGTCTTTCTTTTCTCCCTGTTTCCAAGAGCATCTTTCATGTGAAAGAAAAACGCTCTGGCCTCACTAGCACCTACTAGTGGAGAAACGAGGTGACAATGACCAAATAACGTCTGTAGGACAAGAGCCTACGGGTTAGTTCTCTGCAGCCCTTCTGCACCCAGAGACAACACAAAGTCCAGCTCTGTCCTCAGGTGACTCACCTCTGTGTGGCCAAATACCTGTGAGGACACTCCTAATGACTTTCATAGCACTTGCTTATTTGGGCCAGTCGCTTCTGTCTCTCTCCTTTCCCAGATTCCAGGGCTCCAGGGGCAGAGAACGGGTCTGGACCTTCCTACACACAGCGCCTGGGACCTGCAGGAGATCAGCTGACCTTTACTGAATAATGTTACTCTGTGAGTGGCCTTATTGGCAGATGTGAAATACATTAATGAACCATGACCCCAGCACACTAGCAGGGAGAGCTGAGAGCTACAGGGATGAGCCAGGCCAGGTGTGGTTAATCAGGGAAGACAGCATTGGGGGGTGAGCAAGATTCCAGCCAGGTATGAACTAGGGATGGGTCAGAGAGGACAGGAAGAGCCAGCTACAAAAGGGACTGAGGGTCACAACCAAGGCACGGTGGCTCCCTGCTTCCTACTTACCTCCTTCCCAACCTGGACAAGCCAAGGGGCCACCCTGACCCTTAGTGTCTTCATCTACTAAACAGGAGAGGGGCTCCCCCAGTGGCTGGAGGAGTTAGGTGGCAATGAAGCCCCTGGGCTCCTAGTACACACCTGGCACATAGGAGGATCCAGTTAGTGTTCTTCTCTTTGCAGCAGGGACCAGAGATCCACACAGGGGAGAAATGAGGAGGCTGGCTGCCAAGTCGAGGAGGGTGACAACTTGAGGAGATCACGTCCCTGACTGCACCCCGGGCACCCATGACGCAGCCCACCCAGGCCTTGAACACAGTCTCTAGAGAGTGGGGCAGGATGCAGCCTCAGAAGCTCCCGGCTCCCCACATGGCCTTCCCATCCACCTAGAAGCAACCTCTTGGCTTTGCAACCTCAAATCCCAAGCCCCAAGCCTCCACAAGGGACCAAGAAAGGGAAGAGGGGCAGCGACTCTTCCCAGCTTTACCTGCTGGGACTGCACCTGCCCTCCCTTCCTCCTGACCGGCCATCCCAGAACTACTTGGTTCAGTTCCACAAACACCAGTTGAGAACCCCTGAGTGCCTGGGAGCCACTGTGGGAGGCCACAGGGATGGTCAGGGTTGGGGCTCCCGATCTCGCAGAGCAGATGTGCCCCCCAAATAACTGTGCTCACCTCCCAAATGGTGAAGGGATCAGCCACGGGCCATGAAAGCTTCACAGGGAAGGGACGTCTAAGTGGGACCTGGCAGCACCGCACAGCCTCCGGCATCAGAAAGATTCAAGTTTAAATAGACTCTGGCCCCCCGGCTGCGTGGTCTTGGGGGCAAATTATGTCATCTTTCTGAGTCTCAGTTTCCTCAACTGTAAAATGAAGATGGTTATAGCACCTACCCCATAGAATTGTCATGGGCCTTAAGTGAGACAACACAGACAGAAGGCTCAGCAAAGTCTCTCTAGGTAGCTGTGATGGGGAGGAGGAGAAGGGGAGGAAGATGAGAGGGACAAAGGCGATCATTTCAATCCACCTCCACCCTTATCTTTGTATTCTCCTGCCAGCTGGAGTCTGACCCGTGCACAGACTTTACAACTGACAAAGTGTTCTGCATAACACCATGTCATAGAAGCCTCGCGACAGCTGTGTAAGGTCAAGAGAGAGGAAATTCTGTGTCTTCACTTTACAGAGGAACAAACAAGCTCAGAGAGGGTGCATGCCATCCCTCAGGTCACACAGCTAGAAAGTGGTAGAGCTGGGACAAAACCCAGATCTCCTTCCTGCCTTGCGGCCCCTTTTCACTGAGCTTCCTGAGAGGGGAGACAGAAGAGTCTGTGGCCCGTGGGGAACGAGATTTTTCTGTAAGACCACTGTCCTGGCTGAGAAACCTACGCCCCACTTGTGAGCTGAGATTGAGAGTCCCTGCCCTCCTTCTCGGGGTGAAGCCAGGCACTCTCAGTTGAACTCAGCTACCGGTGATCTGTGGCCCTGGCCCTGCCAGGGTGCCCTGCTCAGACTGGGCTTGAGGAGGGTCTATGGGGCAGGGCTTCAGGTTTCACCCGATCCCTCTGCAGGCTGCACATCTCGGGGACATAAACTGGGATGACAGTAGCAGAGTGAGGCTGTAGAGGGGTGTGTCAGGGAGTGAGGACTGTGTGTCCTGCTAATACCACAGACACCGGGCTTCATCTGGGGCCACCACACTTGCCAGGACTGATCCAACCCCAGAAAGGAGGTTGGCTGCAAAAGGAGACCCAGTCATTGTCCAGCAAATATTTATTAGACGGGGTCCTTGCAATGCTCTTATCTCCCATCCCTCCAAAAACCAATGAGAAAAGTCTTGTGGGCCCCAGTCACCAGGGACTGAGTACTGCGGTGAGCCAGGCCTGCCACTGCAGGCCTCATCCGAGCTATCCTGCTCCATCCTCCCAACTGCCCTTCAGGGGAGTGAGTTAGCGCTATTTAGAGACCAGCAAACTGAGGCCCAGTGGTATTAGGACACCCATCCAATGTCTTATAGCTAGGGAGTAGTAGATTTTCATCTATCCAAAGCTTATGTCCTTTCCATTCTCTGGGCTGCTCAGGGAGCAAGACTGCGATGGTTCATTTTATATGTCAACTTGACTGGGCCACGGGGTGCCCAGACATTTGTCCAAACATTAATCTGGGCATGTCTGTGAGGGCATTTTTTGGATGAGATTAACATTTGAATCAGTAGACTGAGTAAAGCATCTTCCCAGTGTGGGTGGGCCTCGAATCCATGGAAGACCTGGATAGAACAAAAAGGCTGAGCAAGAGGGAACTCCTCTTGCCTGAACACTTGAACTAGGACACTGGTCTTTGGACTTGGATTGAACGTTGGCTTTTCTTGGGCTTCAAGATTACTGGCTTTGGGGCTAGAATTTATACCACTGGCTCTCCTAGTTCTCAGGCCTTTGGCCTTGCATTGGAACTACATGTCGGCTCCCCTGAGTCTCTGGCAATTGACTGCAGGGATTGGGACTTCTTAGCCTCCACCATTGCCTGAGTTAATTACCTCTAATAAATCCCTTTTTTAATATATATATATATGTACACACACACACACATTAAATACATACACACACCCTATTGGTTCTGTTTCTCTGGAGAACCCTGACTAATACAAAGACCACATCTTGGGCTTCCAGGCACAAGTTGGCTGCTTATTTGGGTGTGGAAGGCTCAGCTATCAGACTGTGCCAGAGGCCAGATATATGAATATCTAGAACAATTGTCTAATTTGATCCAAAAGTTCCCTCTGTTCCCAAGGCCTCAACAGGAAGCCTGGCAGAGGAGGAGACCTGCCTGGCCAAATAATCACAGCCAAGTAGCAGATATCTTGGCCTTTTATTATTTTTTTTTTAACCCAAACATCCCCAAGTACTTGGGAAGAGGTGTCAACTCCTTCCAGGCAGCCCCGTGGAAACAGCCATACTAGCAGAGTCCACTAGGTGGGGCCAGTGACACAGTGGAAAGAGCAGAAATACAGGGGATGCAGCGGGCTGGAATCTCAGAATCCGCAGGTTGGATAAATGCTCCCTACCCCTATCTCAGGCGGCTTCTAGCCAATGGTGTCAAAAATCAATCCTGGGGGCCCCAAGCACTTTAGTGGGTTGTGTCACTCTGTAGTGTCTCTAGATTTCAAAGTTCTCAAACTGAGTTATTGCCACCAAGCAAAACAGGCAGCTACAAGTGAAGTCACTGCCGCAAAGCCCAGGAGCACCAGGTGGGGCATCTCCCCGCTGAGCCTCTGATCTCTTCACTAGAGAAAGCACCTGACAGTACCTTTCACTGGGGAATCTAAAAATCAATGGACAAACAATCCAGCAAGGTGGTCGTGTGACGAGGGAAGGAAATGGGGACAGGAAGCAAAGAGGATGACAGAAAGGGGACAGGGAACAGCAAAGACCCTGGCCCTGCAGTGAGATCCACAGGGCATCTTCCTGCCCTGCTCACAGAGGGTAAGAGCCGAGTCCCTGGGGGGCCTCTGAGCCCTGCTGTGGTCTGAGCCCTGAAGGCAGGGGTGGGGGGCAAGTTGCCTCCTTTTTGTTTTCCCCTGGTGGGTCTCAATTCAGGCCCTGGAATACCCTCTCCTTTACTGGTAGCAAAAAGCCTGCCCCTGCATGTCCACGACGGCTGTCTCTAACCGGCCACCCCTTCTTAGGACAGCAGGGCAACGACACCCCAGACTGCTGGCTGTGGGGGGCCGTGGGGATGACCAACACCTTTGCTCATCCCCTCCACCTCCCACCTGCCCCCATCATCCCTTCCCAAACGTGCACTGCCTGCAGTCACTAAGCGCTGCCTCAGCCTCTGTTGCCATGGCAACAATGTGGCTTCCCCCAAGTGGGAAGCTGTTGCCAAGGCCCTGGTTGCCAAAGGCTATAACAGCCACCCCGGTGTGTGAAGAGGGGGTGAGAGCTCTGCAGAGGGGTGGAGGGTGGCCAAGGAGGCTGGCAAGGGAAGGAGCCGGGGGGTGGGGGGGTTCCTCAAGAATGGTAATGTCTAGGAGGCTCGCGCTGGAGTGGGGGGTGCCAGGCCCCTGCAGGAGGGGAAAAAGCATCACATGGCATCTCAGTGACTGCTCCTCTGGTGGCTTTAGGGGGAAGAGAGGAGACCCCCACAAAACACACCTGGACCAGCCTGGACCAGGCAGGATTGGGCACTCGGAGCCCCACCCCCACCCCTGCAAAACACATGCTGCCGAAGAACAGCTTTGGTTCTTCTCCCCAACTACAGGAAAAACAACCTTCAGGAAGCTCTGTCTTGCTTGCTCATGTGTCCCAGACGTGCACACACAAAGCTGGGCCCAGACAGAGTCAGTCCCTGTCGCCAAGAACAGCATCAATTACAAGGATTGCAAACTCTCCCCACATTTCTATCCCCCTGGCCTGTCTCAGAGCACATACTTAATATTCCTTCTCCAATGCTTCTCTTTGGAGCAGAGCTCTTGCCTCTGTCAACAAGCAGAGGGGTGGGCAGCATCAGGGTTTATTCCCTCCTAGAGGGAACAGAGTAGGGCTGGAGGAGCCCTCTGTCCTCAGGGAATGCCACAGAAGCAGCTCATGCCACCCCTCAGGGAGCATTCAGGCCAGGCTTGGCTTCTCTGGGGCCAACATCTGAATGTTTACAGCCCACAGGCCACATAGGCAGCCCCTGGCCCTGCCTGGGTGCGGGAGAAGAGACTGGTCCCTGCTAGAGTCCTGTCCCCATCCTGCCAAGGAAAGAGACTGCAAGGGAAGCCAAAACAAGAGGTGAGGGGGCCAGAGGCCTGGGGACCAGATGGCTGCTGGAGGAGGACAGACAGGTGCAGGGTGGCAAAGCAGGTGGAGGAGGAGCCTGGGACCAGTTGCTATGATCAGGGTACCAAGGACAGCCAGGTCCAAATGTCCCCAGTCCCATTCCTTCGGTATCAGCCCAAGGCAGAGCCTGGCCCATGATGCCCATGCCTTCCTCTCACTCCTCCCCAAACCCAGAAGAAAAAGCAGGTGTACCTACCCCAGGTGCCAGCCCCTCGGGTGGGGTGGGGGAGATGCTGTCCCCGCCGCCCTGGCTGCGGGCGCTGAGCTGGGGGGACATGGTTGGCGACTCGTCGATGTACGGCATGGTCTCTGAGCCCTCCGGGGGCCCTTTCTGCTCCTCATTCCCCTCTCCGTCGTAGTCGTCTGCCCCGTAGCTGAAGTCTGAGACAAGGAACAAGAAAGGCCACTGAGAGTCCTCCACGAGGGCTGCCAGGGACTGGTAGCGCAGTGGGCGCCTGCGGCGGCCCCCGGCTGCCATGACCCCGGCCGCACCATGCACGCCTGGCCCGGACAGGGGCTGCGCGGGGCCCGGGCCTGGTGAGGGGCTGGGCACTGCCAGCAGGCTCTGGCTCTGCACGTTCAGAGGCTGCTGGGAGTCGGGGGGGAGCGGCTCTGCCGTTGCCGCCCGCTTAATAGCATGTCAGTCGCGTATTTCGAGCTGCTGTTTCCTTTGCCTTCTGCCTAATTCCAAGTCTAAAAATTAACAGTGGGAGCAGGAGGCAGGCCGCTTCCAACTCTCCTCTCTGAGTCACCATTTTGCTTTTTATAGGGAATAAGGAGGTGGGGGCGGGCCAAGCGATGTCACTTCCTGAGCCCCTCCTCCTTGGGTACCACTTGTACACAGAGCCCGATCCCTCCAGGGGGCCAGGGCAGGTTTTGGGGTGGGAGGGTTGAGAGAGTGTACTGAGGGAGCCGTCACCCCTTGGAACAGGGCCCTGCAGGGAGGACGGAGCCCAAGGCAGCAGGGTGTGGGCGCGGGGGCTGTGCCCAGGCCTGGCAGGGACATGGGTGAACGGCACACTCCTCAAAGCCGGCACTTATTTCTATAATTTCAACGTGGGCTTCCTTCAGAGGAGGAGGGAAGAAAAGGCTGCGTTAAAGCCCTCTGGGCTGCCAGCACCACCAGGCGCCAGGGCCCACGCACAGATACCCCCTCCTAGGGACGGCAGGCTGGACCAATGCGAGGGGCACCTCAGGGCTCCACAGTGAAAGGGCTACAAGGGTGGCCCCAGAAGGCCCTGCGTCAAACCCCATCACTGCCCACCCCACCCCATGCCTGTTTGCTTCCACCAGCCCTGACCCGCCACGGCCAGGAACGGAGAACACGGCAGGGCTGCTGCCAGGGCCTGTCTTGGACCACCCTGCGCTGGGGCCACTACCCGGAGGGGTGGAGACTCCTTTCACACTCGTCACTGGGCAGGGGTAGGAAAGACTCAGCATGTTTGGAGACCAATGGGGCCAGCACTGTAGTGGGTATGGAGACACAAAGAGCACAGCGCCAGTCCCCCTGGGCTCCACAGTGGCCTGGGACCAGCGGTGGCCCCCCACACTCTGGACTGCCCAGTGGCAGCATCCATTTGTTAAATACTCCCCAAGCGTTTCTGGGTGGGATTCCCCGGGCCAGGCATCTTGGGCTGTGGCCCCATGTGATGGTGGAGGCTGGGAGTCCTGTCCCACCATCTGCTCAGATACTACTTCCTCCGGGTTGTCTCCCCTGGTGGCTCAGCTCAGAACTCTTTTTTTTTTTTTTTCTTCTTCTTTTTTTTCTTTTTTTTTGAGACAGAGTCTCACTTTGTTGCCTGGGCTAGAGTGAGTGCCGTGGCATCTGCCTAGCTCACAGCAACCTCAAAATCCTGGGCTTAAGCGATCCTCCTGCCTCAGCCTCCCTAGTAGCTGGGACTACAGGCATGCGCCACCATGCCCGGCTAATTTTTTTTCTATATATATTTTTAGTTGTCCAGATAATATATTTCTATTTTTAGTAGAGACAGGGTCTCGCTCAGGCTGGTCTAGAACTCCTGACCTCGAGCGATCCACCTGCCTCGGCCTCCCAGAGGGCTAGGATTACAGGCGTGAGCCACCATGCCTGGCCTTCAGCTCAGAACTCTTATAGCACATGGCCTCCTGGTGCCTGTGTGGATCCTGCTCCTTTGTCCCTGAGCCCCTGGGCAGGAACTGGGTGTCTCGGTCATCACTGTGTGCCCAGCACCCACAGGCCAACACGCAGCAGGCTCTCAGCAAACGTGTGTGGAGTGGATGAATGAGCAGAGGAATGCACTGTCCGGCTCAGGTCCGAGGTCTGAGACAGGTCCCAGCCAGCCAAGCTCTCCATGGGGGCCCTGGCTCCTCCTCCTCTGTCACAGCACACCAGCCCACGGCAGCCAGCAGCCTGAGAATGGTGTCAACGGGTCACCAGGACGCCTGGCCACGGCCTCACTAAGTCCAATCTGGCCTGTTGGCAGCCGAGCGTTTCCCGAAGCTCGCTGCACCTGCTCCTCCCGACTTCCTCTTCTCGTCCCTGAGCTGATGCCCCATTTAGCTGTCAGGGCATGTGGGCTATTTTTTTCCCCAAGACAGGCACGTGCATGAAGAACCACATGACTAGTGACACCCCAGCCACTGAGACGTGTGTGTGCCATGCACCTGGGAAACGGGGCCCACTGCCCTGGAGGCCACAAGGCCAGTGTCCGCGGTGGCAGGAGGTGAGCTGACTCTGGCATCTGCAGGGGGCAGGAGGAAGAGGAGCAGCACAGGAGGGAATGGAGACATCGTGGTGACCTGCCATCTCTCCTCCAGGAGGCTCCAGCTGCCCAGCGAGTGCTGGAGTCAAGGCCAGGGGAAAGTGAGCAACAGAGCCAAGAGCTCAGATTCCATCAGCCCACGCTGACTCTTCTGTGCACTGACCAATCCCCAGGAGTCATAGGGATGGGGCCCTCACAGTCGAGCTGTTAATATTTCCCAAGTGCAGGGGCAGAAGGGACAACAGGGAAGGTGGTGTGGCTCGCCTCCACGTCACAGCCTGGCGTTTCCCTCGGGGCGGGAAGGTCTGTGCCAGTCTTCCCCGATGTGTGGACAATTCATCCTCATCAGAGATACAGACCACGGGCTCCGCCATCTCTTGCCGCTTTCAGCCTAACCATATCTCTGCCAGGCAGTTCTTATTCTCCCCAATTTACAGACAAGGTCTGTAGAGATATTTGCCTAAGGTCACAGAAAGGACCTGAAGGAGGTCTGTCTGTCTGTCTCCAAATGTCATCCTTTTCCCTGTGAATCTCACTCCAGAGAAGTCCCCTTCCACAGTCCTCCTTGTCAAGGGAGGCTGACCAAAGGGGGGAACAAGGGGTACCTGAGGATGAGGTGCTGGCAAAGTGGGAGGCCCACGAGTGCAGAAAGTGCCCATGAAGCAGTCAGTTCCCTCCACATTCCACACCTCTGTCCCTCCTTCTGTTGCCAGTTTGGAAAGTAGATGGGATGGCCGGAGCTCCAGCAGCTATGTTAAACCATGAGGTGAACCTGAGGATAGAAGCCAGCACTGAAGAAGGCTGAGCCGAAAGTTAGGAGTGGCTGGGCACGGTGGCTCACGCCTGTAATCCTAGCATTCTGGGAGGCCGAGGTGGGTGGATCGCTCAAAGTCAGGAGTTTAAGACCAGCCTGAGCAAGAGCGAGACCTCGTCTCTACTACAAATAGAAAGAAATTATCTGGCCAACTAAAAATATATATAGAAAAAATTAGCCGGGCATGGTGGTACATGCCTATAGTCCCAGCTACTCGGGAGGCTGAAGCAGTAGAATCGCTTAAGCCCAGGAGTGTGAGGTTGCTGTGAGCTAGGCTGACGCCACGGCACTCACTCTAGCCCAGGCAACAGAGTGAGACTCTGTCTCAAAAAAAAGAAAGCTAGGAATTACTAATGGCACAATGGAGCCCCCATACCACCTCGGGATGGTCTACTTCTGGACTTTTTTATGTGTGTGAGAGAGAGAAAAATGTTATATAAACCATTGCTACTTAGTTTTTATGTTATATACTGTCAAACCTAATTGTAACTGATCCAGATGGTTTTCCTTGATATCACTGTTTGGGTGCACAGGAACTATGATCTTCACTGTGATCTTTTTCTCCTTAGTGAAGTCTTTTTCTGCCCACCCCTTAAAAATTGGTGTTCCTTGTAGATCCTTACAATAGAATGCCACTCAGCAATAAAAAGAAACAACAACATTAATGACTCTCTCAGACACTATGCTAAGTGAAAGAAGCCAGATACAAAAGAATACATCTTATATACTTGCATTTGTATGAAGCTCTAGAAAAGACAAAACTAATCTATGGTTAAAAAAATCAAAATAATGGTTGTCTCAGGTGGGAGGAGGAGCAGACTATAACAAGCACAAGAGAACTTTCTGGGGTAATGGACATGCTATATATCTTGACAGGGATTTGGAGTACACAGGTGGATGCATTCATCAAGAGTTCTCAAGTGATACACATAAGATCTGAGCATTTTACTACTAAATATTGAGCTCTAGTTAGTGATATGCATGAAGTGCACCGATGTCTACAACTTACTCTGAAATACATGAAAAGGGAGATGGATGATGTTCAGAGGGATGGATAGATGCAAGTGTAGAAAACTGATAATTACAGACTCTAAATAGCAGGCAAGTGGGTGTTCACTGTGCAATTCTTTCAACTTTTCTGTATGCTTGAAATTTTTCATCATGAAATGATGGGGGAGAAAAACCTCGTACTCTCCTGGCTTCTGTCACCCCTACTTCACTTCCTCTCCCAAAGTTGATTTATACTCCAAGGAGAGGTGTGGGCTGCAGGCCCATCTCTGATTGTTTCCTGGACATCTTCACCTGCAGGGACCTCAAACCCAACCTTTTCCTGAGGCTGATACACCAGATCACTCAAGTGGGAAATCCAGATTCCTGCCTATTCCTGTCCCTCACCTCCTGCACCGTGAAATGTCCCCTCTTCCTCCCCACTCTTATCAGCTCCTGCAGCCAAAACTCCTCAGCTCGAGGCCCTTCGTGGTCAGCACCTGCCTCTACTTTTACAGGGAGGGTCATAATCTCCTGCCAAATGTCAGACTTCTAGGTCTCTGTGGCGGGTTGAATGGTGGCGCCCCACAATGTATGTCCAAATCCTAACCCCTGATCCCTGCTAATGTGACCTCATTTGGAAAAAATGTGTTTGTGGAAATAATTAAGGATCTCACGACCAGATCAGCCGAGATTAACTGTTGGGTCCTAAATCCAATGATGTGTCCTTATGAGAAACAGAAAGGAAGCGGACACAGACACAGAGGAGAAGGCCCGAGGCAGAGTTTGGGGTTATGCTGCCACAGGCCAAGGAATGCCTGGAGCCACCAGCAACCGGAAGAGGCCAGCAAGAATCCTCCCCGGAGCCTTGGGAAGGATTGCCACCCGCCCAGAGGACGCCACGATTTCAGACTTTTGGTCTCCAGACTGTGAGAGAATACATGTCTGTTGTCCAAAGCCGCCAAGTTTGTGGTAGTCTGTTATGGCAACTCTGGGAAACTAATACAGTGCCCCCCCCCCCACACACAGAGTTCCCCATTTCTGGACTTTCCCACATGCTATTCCTGTGGCTGAAACACCTTCCTCACTCTTGTCCACTTGGGGAGATCCTTTTAGCCTTCAAATCCAGCTCTGATGTACCCTCTCCCATGAACTTTCCTGTGTTCTGCATATCATGACAATACCTGAATGTATAAAGCACTTTTATAAACCCATGAAATAAAAAGAATACCTTAACTTTCTAAATGAGTATGGGAAATGAATAGAAAATTAAAAAGAAAACTACAAATGCTCAAAGTACAATTTTTTTTTTTTTTTTTTTGAGACAGAGTGTCGCTTTGTTGCCCTGGCTAGAGTGAGTGCCGTGGCATCAGCCTAGCTCACAGCAACCTCAAACTCCTGGGCTTAAGCGATCCTACTGCCTCAGCCTCCTAAGTAGCTGGGACTACAAGCATGTGCCACCATGCTCGGCTAATTTTTTCTATATATATTTCAGTTGGCCAGATAATTACTTTCTATTTTTAGTAGAGACGGGGGTCTCGCTCTTGCTCAGGCTGGTCTCGAACTCCTGACCTCGAGCGATCCACCCACCTCGGCCTCCCAGAGTGCTAGGATTACAGGCGTGAGCCACCGCGCCCGGCCCCATATTTTTTAAAAAAATGTTAACCTCACTTAAAGAAAATGCAAACTTCTATGTTTTTCAATTTTCCCATCAAATTGGCAAGGATTTTTAAAGAAGAAGAAGAATATCCAGAGTTGTCAGAGAAAAGGCACTGTCAGAAACTCTTGGAGGGTGTATATAACTGGCACAACTTTTCCAGAGTCAACTTGGTAACTGGTATCAAACATTAATAGCTGGTACAGCTTTTAACCCAGCTTAATCTAAGACTATGACCTATGATATTAATTATAAATGTACATAAAAATGAAGCTGTAAGTCATACAACTGTTTAAGATTATGAAATACTAAAAACCACCTGAATGATTAATTATAGGGCATTGGTTGAGTAAATTATGGTATTTCTACAAGATGAACAGTTATGTAGCCCTTAAAAACTATACAGATGATGTGTATCACCTTATTAAGTGAAAAAGGAGATTAATAACAGTAATGTATGATGTAGTGTTTGAAAAAAATAAGAATGTCTGTATGCGCACAGAAGAAAACCTGGAAGGCTACAACACAAAACAATTATAGAGCATTCTGATTCTGGAAACTTGGAAGAAATTAATACGAGGTCTCTCCTCCCTAGGACACTAGCAGACTCCCAATATCCATCTTCCCTTCTTCCTTGTGTACATTACCCTGATTTTATATGAGGTGGCAATGGACCCAGTCCCAAGCAAGATACCCACTTTCTGTCCCTCTTACAGCTAGGAGTGGCTGTCTGACATCGTTCTGGCCAATGAAGCCCAAGTGAAGTATGCTGGAGCCTCTGGCAAGGCCTTTACTTTGAGGATTAAAAGGGACTTCCTATCTTGAACTCAGATGTGATGACTGGAGCTACAGTGGCCCTATTGCTCCCATGAAGAAAAGATCAGGAAAGAACAGAGACATTTCTCTGATGCTGTTCAGCTACTGAGCCACACTAGAAATAGCCCATCTCATTTTTTGCCAAACAGGAAATATAAGCCCCTATATATTAGATTTTAAGCTACTTAAAATGCACACATTTCCCAAGTGATATGCATACAGCCCAGAAGAGGAAGACAGTCCAATAAGCAACAAAACCTGAATGCTATGACAGAAGAATTTCATAGGCACCGCGAGGCAGAGAGGAGGGAGCAGCAACAGTCAGAGTAAAGAGATGGCTGGGAGGGCTTCTGTGATACTCTAAGGAAGATGGTTTATCACTGCGGCTAAGAGTGAGGACGGCCTAGGTCCTAATCCATGCTGCATCACTTCCTAACCTCTCTGTGCCTCAGAAGAGCGCCTGGCACAAGGCAGCCACTTATAAAGAGATACTGATTAAACAATGCATGTGAAAGGGGATGACACAGGGACTGAGTGCACAGGGCCACTGGGAGGATTAAATTGGACAATGCATGTAAAACACTTAGCACATAGTAAGCACCCCATATATCTTAGCTGCTATCATTAACATTATTAATTGAATCTTGAAAGATGTGTGGGTGCGTGCCAGGCGGGTGGGGGACGGGAGCAGAGTTCTAGGCAATGAGAGGCGGCCTGGCAATGGCACAAAGTGTGAAACAGCAGGGTCCCTGAAGGGGACTATAAATAGCAGGGAATGGCTAGAACATGGAGTGAGCGGAGGGTGAGGGGATGGCGCTGGAGCGGCAGGCACGGACCAGCTCACCACGGGCCTTGCCGGCTGAGCTGAGTTGGGCAGGGCTCAGAGGGGACTGCTGACCTAGTCCACAGCCCTCTGTGGGGTCTTGCCACCCACATCAGGGTTGAACATTGCTAACTCTAGATAATTCCTCCTGGTGCGTAGGTTCCTCTGTTGCACTACAATGCAGGCAGAATCCTGGGACTTCCAGATCTCCTAGGAGTTACCCAGATGAGGGACCACATGTTAATACAGGGCTACCTATTCCAAACCTGTAATGAAGCCTGTGTCCTTGAGGGTGGCCACATGACAGGACAGGAGCCAACCAGTGACAGAACAGCCATGGTGACCTCGGACATGCCCTTTTTGTGCAATGTGGAGAGCTGGCCTGAGAGAGGTGGGTTAAACCCAAATGACTGGTCCTGATTTCTACTACTTTAAGCTCTGGTAAGTGCCAAGGGGCAGAAGAGGTACCCAAATGGCAGGAGGCAAGTTGTTTACAATAGTTCTCTGAGACTGTCCAGCACCAGTGACCAATGGACACAGCCAAGAACACATCCTGGTATCCCCAACCCCCAAAACAGATGCTGAGAGCAGGTCTGAGGGCCCTTTCCACCTCTTCCTGGACATTCTGAGAACCTGTGGATACAAGGTAACGTTAAGTTCCAGGTGTGGAATGGTCCTGCCCTCCTAACAGGGGTGATACAAAGGCTGATTGTAGGTAATACACTTATTTTCTGCCCGAGAACTGAGGATGGGAGTGGGGGAGGGACGAACGGCTGCGGGAAGCCCAGGCCTGAGCATCATTCCCACCAAGGCCACACCAGAAGTGTCTAGGGAGCCCCAGCTCTCTGCATGCCACACACTGTGTCAGGTGGTGACAGAGCAATAGGCTGCAGGCTCCATTCCTGTCCTCGAGGATTTCCCAGTGTGGTCATATGAACACTCACATGTGAAATTTGTTAACTCTATGCTGGGCACTGGGCTGTACATTACTTCACTTCGTCATCAAAGTGATCCTTTGATGGGTAAATTACACAAACATTACATGGAGCAAAAGCAGCCAGACACAAGAAAGCACGTAGAAGCACACCTCAGAGACACAGCAGGTTGGGCTCCAGACCAATGGGATAAAGCCAGTGTCACAATGAAGTGGGGACACGTGCTTTTTGGTTTTCCAGTGCATATAAAAGTTATGTTTACACCATACTGTAGTCTATTAAGCATGCAATAGCATCATGTCTAAAAAACAACATATATCCCTCATTTAAAAATATTTTATTGCTAAAAGATGCTAATGATCATCTGAGCCTTTTGTGAGTCGTAATCTTTTGGCTGGTAGAGGGTCTTGCCTTGATGTTGATGGCTGCTGACTGATCAGGGTGGTGGTTGCTGAGGGCTGGGGTGGCTGTGGCCATTTCTTAAAATAAGACAACAATGACATTTGCTGCATTGATTGACTCTTCCTTTCATGAAAGATTTCTCTGTAGCTATTTGAGAGCATTTTACTCACAGTAGAATTTCTTTCAAACCTGTAGACCATCCTCTCAAACCCTGCTGTTGCCTTAACAACTATGTTTATATAACATTCTAAATCCTTTGTTGTCATTTCAACAATGTTCACAGCACCTTCACCAGGAGTAGATTCCATCTTAAGAAACCACTTTCAGCCAGGCACGGTGGCTCACACCTATAATTCCAGTACTCTGGGAGGCCAAGATTGGGGGATCACTTGAGGCCAGGAGTTTAAGGTCAGCCTGGGCAATATAGTGAGACCCCATCTCTACAAAAAATTAAAAAAATAAAAATTAGCCAGGCGTGGTGTCACACGTCTGTAGTCCCAGCCACTCAGGAGGCTGAGACAGGAAGATCACTTGAGCTCAGGCATTGAAGGTTGCAGTGAGCTATGATCATGCTGTTGCACTCCAGCCTGGGTGACACAGTGAGATCTCATCTCTTAAAAAAAAAAAAAGCCACTTTCTTTGCTCATCCATAAGAAGCAACTCCTTATCTATTAAAGTTTTATCATGAGATTGCAGCAATTCAGTCACATGTTCAGGCTCCGGTTCTAATTCTAGTTCTCTTGCTATTTCCACATCTGCAGTTACTTCCTCCACTGAGGTCTTGAACTCCTGAAAGTCAACCATGAAAGTTAGAAACAACTCTTACAAACCCCTGTTAATGTTGCTATTTTGTCCTCCTCCCGTGAATCATGACTGTTCTTGAAGGCACCTAGAATGGGAAATCCTTTCCAGAAGGTTTCCAATTTACTTTGTCCAGATCCATCAGAGGAATCACTATCTATGGAAGCCATAGCCTTATAAAATGTATTTCTTAAATAATATGACTTGAAAGTCAAAATGACTCTTTGATTCATGGGCTGCAGAATGGATGTTACGTCAGCAGACAGGAAAACATTAATCTCCTTGTACATCTATCTCCATCAGAGCTCCTGGGTTGACTAGGGTCATCGTCAGTGTCCAGTAATATTTTGAGAGAAATCTTTTTTTCCTGAGCAGTAGGTCTCAACAGAGGGCTTAAAATATTCAGTAAACCATGCTATAAACAGGCTTTGTTGTTCCATTTAAAGAGCACAGGCAGAGTAGATTTAGCTTAATTCTTAAGGGCCCTAGGATTTTCTGAATGGTCAATGAGCATCGTCTTCAACTTTAAGTCACCAGCTGCATTAGCCCCTAACAAGAGAGTCAGCCTGTCCTTTGAAGTTCTTTTTAA
The DNA here is from genome assembly GCF_020740605.2 of Lemur catta. NCBI lineage: Eukaryota > Metazoa > Chordata > Mammalia > Primates > Lemuridae > Lemur > Lemur catta. The sequence continues at coordinate 17,623,179 of NC_059142.1, forward strand.
CCTCAGTACACACCAGAGGATCTTTGAAGCCAAGCATTGACTTCTCTCTCTAGCTAGGAATGTCCTAGATGGCATCTTCTTCCAATAGAAGGCTGTTGCATCTACACTGAAAATCTGTTGTGTAGTGTAGCCACCATCATCAGTGATCTTAGCTAGATCTTCTGGATACCTTGCTGCAGCTTCTCCATCAGCACTTGCTGCTTCACCAAGCACTTTATGTTGTAGAGATGGCTTTTTTCCTTGAACCTCATGAACCAACCTCTGCTAGCTTCCAATTTTTCTTCTGCAGCTTCCTCACCTCTCTCAGCCTTCAAAGAATTGAAGAGAGTTAGGGCCTTGCTCTGGATTAGGCTTTGGCTTAAGGGAATGTTGTGGCTGCTTTAATTTTCTATCCAGACCACTAAAACTTTCTCCATGGCAGCAATAAGCCTGTTTGGCATGGCACAAGAGGCCCAGCTCTTGGCCTATCTCGGCTTTTGATGTGTCTTCCTTACCAAGCTTAATCATTTCTATTCAGAGCTTTTGATGTAAAGTGAGAGACATGAGACTCTTTCTTTCACTTGAATACTTAGAGGTCACAGTAGGGTTATTAATTGGCCTAATTTCAATATTGTTGTGACTCAGGGAGTAGGGAGGCACGAGGACAGGGAGAGAAACAGCGGGGGGAGTGTTGAGGGGTGGGAGAACAGCCAGGGAGTGGAGCAGTCGGAACACATACAACATTTATTGATTAAGTTTGGTGGGCATGGTTCGTGGTGCCCAAAAACAATTACAATATGGTAACATCAAAGACTACTGATCACAGATCATCATAACAGATGCAATAACAGTAAAGAAAAATCATGTTGGGAGAATTACCAAAACGTAGCATAGAGACATGAAGTGTGTACATGATGTTTGAAAAATGGCAGCAACAGGGTTGCTTGATGTAGGGTTATCACAAACCTTCACGTTGTAAAAAAAAAATGCATTACCTTTGAAGCACAGTAAAAGGAGGCACAATAAAATGAGGTGTGCGTGTATCACAAGGTTCCTTATTACATCAAGTTCAAGAACAAGCAGAAAGAGCAGATGGCGACAGAAGTTCACAGCAGTGGCCACCTGGGGGAGACAGTGTTGACTGGGAAGCGGCTTGAGGGAACTTTCTGGGGTGCTGAGAATGTTCTATATCTTGATGTGGGTGCCGGTTACACAAGTCGACGTACATAAACGTTCATTAAACTCTATGCTTAAGATTGGTGCACTTGAAAAACGTTTTAAAAATTTAAAAACTAAGTTGTATCACTATGACTCCTTTACAGCGGAGGAAATGAAGGTGCAGGGAGTTCAGTTACTCGCCCAAGGTTTAACGGCTGCTACGTGGAAAACCAGATTAGACACAAGTAGTCTGACTGCAGGACGATGCTCTTAACCACTGTAACATGTGGGACCCATACAAATAGAAAACACGACATGGGTGGGATGCTCTCAAGGGCCTGCAAGTGAAAGAAACAACCTGTCAAAGGGGTGTGAAGGAGGAAGAGGTCTATTTGCTGAAGGGTCTGAGCAGGCAGAACCGGGGCAGGACAAGCCTGAGTTTGTTTGGGGCAGTGATGAATAGATTGGTGTCACTGAATCTGAGGTCCAGTCACACTGTGTAGGTTCTGCAACACTGGGCTGAAGAGTCCGATTTCGCTCAGTAACCAGGAGACACAGAAGCCAACAGCAAGGTGGTTTTAGGAAAATTAAGCTGACCGTGGTGTATGGGAGATTTGGAATGGAGCAAACAGTCCTTAGAAGGGCTGTCAAGGGTGGTAGCACTGGGAATGAGACTTGATGGGGGAGACTTTACTGGAAGTGCAGCCAAGGAGGGGCTTGGATGACGGAAGGCGCTATGGACAGAAATGAGCAGTTGGTTACCAGGGCACAGACCCTGAGCTCAGGTCAAGACACGTCTGGACTGAGAAAAGGCAAGGCCGTCCCTGTGGGCAGGTCCAACAGGCAGCCAGACAGCTGGGTCTGGACTGCAGATGTGGATCTGGGAGCCTGGCCGCCCTGGGTCCAGGATCCAGCCAGTGGAAGCTTGGCTGCCGCTCCTTGGGCAGCACATGTGAAGATCACATTCGCTGGGACAACAGGAGCAGGGATGGCGGATCAGATACAAAAACTGCCACCCCACCTGCAACTATAAGGTCATTGTCTTCTACCGCACTTGGAAAGGACAGCTTTACCACCTGGACTAGGTGGCTCCAGAGTGAGAAATGGGGACAAGGCTGAACCCAAAATGTACCATAACTCAGAATCACACCCAGGCCTGACCCAGTGCTCTAAAGACTGACAAGGTCAGAACCCAATGAGCAAGAGTCAAGCCACATTCAGCCCCTGTACCCAACACCTGAAGGAGAGGTGTGTCCTCTATGGGGTCTTCTCTAGATCAGGGCATGACAAATTCCCAGTCCTCACCTAACTTCCCTCATCAGCAGCATTCAGGATGGTGACCATACCTTCCCCCCCGAAACGCTTGGTTCACCTGGCTTCCAGGAGGCCTTCGTGTTGGTTCCTCCCCCTCACCCAACCCTGCGTCCCAGCCTCCTTTGTTGGTTCCTCCTGGTCCCCTCAACGTCTTGTCCTTGGGGTGCTGCTGGACTTGGAGCTGGGACCTCTTCCCTATCTTCTCTCACCCCCTCCGTGTCTCATCCAGTCCTGTGGTTTTAAATACCACGTACGTGCTGACAACTCTCAGATATACATTTTCAGCCTACACTTCTCTTCTGTACTCCAGACTTGTTGATCCAACTGCCTACTCAGCTTGAATATCTAATAGGCATCCCAAATGTCACACGTCTAACTGACGTCCTGGTTGTCCCCGCCCCCTCAGACCAGCTCCACCGCAGCCTTCCTCATCTCAGCTAATGGCAACCTCCTCCTTCCAGCTGTTCGGGGTCACGTTTGGGTCCTCTCTTTCTCACGCCCACGTCCAATCCATCAGCAATTCCTACTGGCTCTACCTGTGGAATGTACCCAGCTTCCACTGCTACCGCCTGGTCCAAGCTACACAAATTCTCCCTGGACTAATGAAAATACCCTCCTAGTCAGTCTCCCAGCTGCTGTCCTTTCCCCTTCAACGTATTCTTAACACAGCAGCCAGCGTGATCCCTGGAAGACATAAGATCATGTCACTCATCTGCTCAAAACCTGTAAGGGCTCCATTTTGGAGTCAGTCCTTATGGATAACGGAGCCCCCGTGACCCACCTACCTGCCTCCCACTGCTCACTTCACCCCACTCAGTGGCCCCCTTGCGGAGCCTGAGACCCCTCAGGCATGTGCCTCTCACTTTAGCACCTGATGTTCCCTCTGCTTGCAAGAGACCCCCCTTCACCCCCTGGCGGCCAACCCTCCCACTCCTTCCAGTCTTTTTTTTTTTTTTTTTTTTTTTTGAGACAGAGTCTCGCTTTGTTGGCCGGGCTAGAGTGCCGTAGTGTCAGCCTAGCTCACAGCAACCTCAAACTCCTGGGCTCAAGTGATCCTACTGCCTCAGCCTCCCGAGTAGCTGGGACTACAGGCATGCGCCACCATGCCCGGCTAATTTTTCTATATATATATTTTCAGTTGTCCAGATAATTTCTTTCTATTTTTAGTAGAGACGGGGTCTCGCTCTTGCTCAGCCTGGTCTCGAACTCCTGACCTTGAGTGATTCACCCGCCTCGGCCTCCCAGAGTGCTAGGATTACAGGCATGAGCCACTGCGTCCAGCCTCCTTTGAGTCTTTGCCGAGAGTTATTTCTCAGTGAGGTTGACCCCAAACTCTATTCGAAATGACAATCTGCCCCCATCACACTGCGAGCCTCCTGACATGTTGTGTACATTTTCCTGCAGCACTTCCCACAGCACCTTCTAACAGACTAGATGATTTACTCAGATGTTATTCTTATTGTTCATTGCTTCCTTGGGACTAGAATGTAAAATCCAGAAGAGCATGGATGTTTGTTTACTGCTGCATCCCAGCATTTAGGAAGTGCCTGGCACACAGCAGGCACTTGACGAATATTTGTTCAACTGAATGAATGAATGGATGGTTTAGGGCTGGCCTAACCAGGGTGCGCAACCTGACACAGGACTGGATGGCGAAAGATCTAACCTTCCTCTTGTCATTTCTAGTCTATTCAGAGGTGGGAGCCAAAAAGCTGCTGCCACCCCCTCTGGGGGGGCAGTTCACCACCCTGAGAATAGGTGGCAGCGACACACAGGTCAGGGGAGAGTGGGCAGAGAGGAAGAAGGCTGGGCTGCCCTGAGAGTCACCCTTGATGAAGGGGTGGGCAGAGGGAGAGAAGCCACCGGAGACGGGGAAGGAGCTGCTGGGGATTCCGTGGGACGCAGGAGAGAGTGATCACTGGAGCGAGGTGCCGCAGAGGGTCCAGGATATAATCTAGGTGGAAGAGCATGTGGTTCGGGAATGTGGAGGGGCCCTGAGACAGCACTTTCAGAGGCTCAGAGCGAGGAGAGGACAGGGTCAGTGGCAAGAGGAGCGAGCACCGGGATGGGGAGGACATAGATGGTGAGCCCAGAGGCCCAGGCTTGGGAAGACAGGCCCAGAGGAGGCCCAGTGGGGACCCCACCCCAGAGCCTGGGCTGCTTCTCCTGGGGAGCAGATGTTTCCCTGTGCACAGGCTGCTGCCTGCTCGCACAGAGAAGGTGCTTGGTCCCTCAGTGTGCCGAGTGATGTGGCTGTTTCCCGATCACAAAACTGGACAGCAGAGCAAAGATGCACACAGTCAGATGCCCGAGGCTAAGGCCATGCCAGGATCTCCACGGTTCTGAGCCGTGGCATAACACCAGGCAGTCAGGGAGGTGGTCGGCTGTCCCCTCCATGCCTCAGCAGCAGGAGTGGGGAAGGAGCCCACAGCCACCGAAAGAAGAGGAGGACGTGTGGACCCTGGCCTGTCCACTCTCCCCACATGGCGCTGCTCTGGATGGAGCCCTCAGTGTCTTCTGGCCGCCCACCTCCTCCTACAACCACAGGCCTCGCTCCTGCTGAGTCTGAGTGAGGCCTGCACCTCTGCAGTCTCCTGGTGGGCCTCCTCTTGGCTACTGGGACTTCTGCTCTGTTCCCACCATCGCCAGGCCCCAGGATCTAGACCAGTCCTGGGAGGCCTCCCCCTCCATGGATACCGTCCTCCCAACTTCCCTTCCTGTGGCTAACTACCAGAACATGCTTGCAGTCCCTGCTCAGCGCTCCCCTGGGTGCCAGACACTCGACAAAGGCCTGCACTGACCTTATTATGATCCTGTACGGACTCAGTTTTCTGCTGCCAGCTGCTCTGCCAAGTGAGACACAGATCTGCCATTTTCCTCAAACTCTCATAATCTGAACTAAGCTGGGTCTTCCCCACGTCCCCAGCAGCCCCAGATGCTGGTAGACTCAACAGCTGGGGGCAATTCTGAGGCTGACGACCCCCATCTCCCTCACACACAGGCCCAGCTTCTCAGCCCAGTGTCCCCCCAGCAGTCTGATCCCCCTCGGCCTTCCCCCACAACCTGGTGGAAACCAAGACCCCAAGGCAGACTTGGAGATGAGTCTTCTCACCCATGCCAGAGCTGAGCTGCCGCAGAACTGGGACAACTGGGTTTGAATGCCAGCTCTGCACTACTAACTGGTTCACGGGGGGCCTCTCTGAGTCACAGCCTCCCTGAGCTTTGGTTTCCTCGTAAGGGTGGTTGTAAGAGTGACATTGAATAACATAAGGTAGGCTAAATAACTTGGCATAGTATCTGGGGCAGAAGAGTCCTCAACAGAGGTCAGCTGAGGCTGAGCTGGAGCCCTGCGGGAACAGGAGAGTGGGGTGGACACCTTCCGGGCCCAGGTGACCCCAGCTGACCCAGGGGGTACCACTGGGAGCCCCTCAGTTGTGGCCTGGCACCAAGGTGAGGTGTCCTGGGGACCAGCATCTTTCCCGTGGGACAAGTCACCTTCTTCTCAGCACTCCCTGCTCTGTGACTGACGGAAGAGGGGTGGGAGCCAGGACAGCACGGTGGTTAAAGGAATAGGCTTTGGAACCAGACTTGGGTTCCATGCTTAATTTTAGCACTTACTAGCCATGTGACCTCGGGCAAGCTACTTAACCATTCAGAGCCTCAGTTTTCTCATCTCTAAAATGGGGATAACAATGCCTATACCTCATGGGGTTTTTTATGGGGTTGCAATGAGAAAATATACACAATACCAGCCACCTGGCCCAGGGCAGGCACTAAATAAACAGTAGCTATTAACATGACTACCCTGGGTCTCCTTCCTGAGTACTAAGTACCCTCAGAAATCTCCTGGTCCTGAAACATCAAAACCAGGGCTTTGGCAATTTACAACTGGGTTAAGGCTACAGCAAGGCTGGTCAGTTGGCCCAGACGTTAGTCAGCAGCCTCCACTGAGCACAGGCCATTGGAGTAGTTTACATCTTGAAATTTAAGATACTTGTTCCAACCTTCCCGACACACTGGGATCCCCTGGGGGGTTGGGAAGCTACTGATGTCTGGCTCCTACCCCAGAGATTCATACCAAATTGGTATGGGACAAATTGGTATGGGGTGGCCTGGGCATGAGACCTGTTAAAAGCCCCCCAGGTGATTCTAATGTATGGGGATGCTGAAAACCACCAGTTTAAGGTAAGGACCCTGAAGTCATGGCCTTTAAAGATGAATGGAACCAAGACTCTGAAACAGCCATCAGCCATCAGCCAGGCAGCATGAGAAACTCAGCACACACAGGGAAGGCTGCGTGTAAGAGGCAGGGCTTGAACCTGAATTGAGGGACCGTGGGGTTAGCCTGGGAAGAGAGGAGGGGCGGACAGAAGGGGCTTGGCTCTAACTGTAAACCGCGGGCAGTTATGCTCCGGGCCCTCAGCCACCAGCACCCTGAGGCCTTCAGGTAATCCCGGAGCCCGGCCTTAACCCAGCAAAGAGGCAACTGGAAGACGGGGCAGAGGCAATGGGGCAGCTCGTTCCTGGAGGTGCAGCTGGTGTCGCTAGAGTTCTCAGTTCTGGCTCCGCCCCCACTGCTGGGAACAGATTTAAGGCCCCGCGGGGGTGCGGCTCGGCCTCTCTGGTTGCTATGGAGACGAGATCTGATCAACCACCTCCAGGATCCCTCCGGGGCGGGAGGCAGAGACCGTGGCCGCCCGGAGAAGCTGAAGGCTCCAAAGCCTGAGATAAAGGAATCTTAGGTCTTGGACATGAGCAGCAGGGGCCAAGGTGGGGGCTGCCAAAGGCCCCCAGGCAGAGAAGGGAGCGTGGCCTCACCAGGCTGCAGGCTCTGAGGAATGGGCGAGAAACGCCATTAGTTGCGCCATTAGCTGCACCGTGTTTTACAGTGTGCACAGCAAGCCCACAGCCCGGATCTCATTTTATCCTCACAACCCACGGAGGTTATCAGGGTAGCTATCACTGGCCCCGTTTTACAGGGAGGAAACTGGGGCTCAAGGAGATTTTCGGTCCCAACCAAGGCCACCTGGCTTATAAACAAACTGAGCCACAACTTAAATCCTGCTCTTTGGACCAAGTTCATGGTTTTTTTGTGCTTTGACATAATCCCCCACCCAAGCAGAGTCCTAAAATTCCTAAGTACTCTGTAGGAAAGACAGCTATGTGCCCACTGAACACATAGGAATAATGGTGCACAATGCCCAGAGGACCTTGCCATGAGGGAGGGACAGCTTACTGCATGTGTAAATAAGCAATAGTCATTCAACGAACACCTCCTAAGTTATTATGTACCAGTCGCAGGGATAGGAACAGATCCCCGGCAGGACTCGGCACCCCAGCTCCATTACCAGGGGCCTGTCACCAGTCAATGGGATTCAGTGAGACTAGCAAGAGGCCAGCAGTCAGACAGATCTGGGTCCTGCGTCCTGTTCTGGCAAGATGCTCCTTCTCTTGGAGCCTCCGCTTCCTCATCTGCAAAATGGAGATGACATTCACAGGGCTGCTCTGAAGAGCAATAAGAAATACCAAACAGAAAGAGCATTTCACAAACAATAAAGTGTCTGGTTGATCAGACACACACAAAAAATCCTCTAAAAAGAAATGAAGCCTATATTGATTTGGGTGTTGGTATATCCTGGTTTCTCCACTAGGTGGCAGGAGTCTGGCAGGCAAGGGACGGTCCCCTTCTATTTACTACGTACGATTTGTGGCACCCAGGACAGTATTCACGCACAGCAGTTGCTCTCTAACTGCTGGCTGGCTCATACAATCCCCTAAAAATCCCTTCTCATCTCGTCCTATCACAACCAATTCAATTATTTAGGGTCTGGGGGCCAGGAGGTCACTGTGACAGACCCTACAGGAGCTCTAACCCTCATTAGAGTTAACAGCTTTAACCTGCTTCCCCACTGAACCACCTCAAGAATTGATAACAAGTAATGATGCTGGACTGATTTGATTTAAGGCTCCGCTCTCCCTCCCCTCCTCCCTGGTGGGCAATGCCGCTGGGCCCCACAGCAGCAGAAGAGGGAGTGGCCAGGAGGTGATGACTCAGTGACTCGGGAGAATCAAGGGACCATTATGACGATGACCTTCAAATCCAACCGCACTTATCACCCGCCTGGGACGGCCTCCTCAGAGCCCCTCTCCCGTCTACGGTTTCATGAGTCCTTAGGGTATTTGGGAAAAATTAAATGACTCTCCATCGAGTGCTGAGAAGTAGGAAGGGACAGTTCAGAGAACAGATAAGTAATGTAAGGTCCAGAGAGCTCAGTACGACTCTCAAAGTGGCCTTGCCGGCGGGTGGCAGCCAGGACAGAATCGAAGACCCCTGCCTTCCTCCCCAGGGCTCCCTTCATCCCCAGAGCCACATGGCTCCTGCCCCTCTCTGCAAAAGTCAGCCAAGGCATTGCCAACACGCATACACTCGCACACATACCCACGGAAGCGCCCGCACCTCTGCCCAACACTGCCGGGCAGCCACACTTGCTGGCGTGCGGCTCAAGGCACTGGCTCTCCACCAGAGCCTCCAGGACCTTCAGTACAATTCTACCATGGAACAGGGCTCTACGAGGCTGCCTCACAGCTCTCCTCCCCCGCCCCTCCTTCAGCTCCAAGTCCACAGTGATTGCGCCTATTCCAACTTCTTGTGTCATCCAAGGAGAGATGAGAGGACAAGTTAACAGTCTTTTCCCTGGACACCAACGTCACCTTTCCTCTGGGGTGGCACAAAGCCAGGTGAGGGCTGAGCTGGGGAAGGGCAAAGCCCAGCCAGCTTGTTTCTGCTGTTTGCCCACATCCACACACATGTGGACACACACATACTCATGCACACATACACACGTGTGGACACGGACACACACACACACACACACACACACATACACACCCCTCCTGGTGGTCCTGCCACCTCTGGCTCCCACTGTCAGCCCTTGGCCTGTCGACTAGCCTTAAGCACCCACCTGCCACCAATTACAGCTGCCACTTACAGGATGTGGACTCAGGCAAGCGTGTGGCCCTGAGCTGAGGTTTCCTCAGATGTGAAATGGAACACAGGATCGCTGTGAGGATTCCATGTGATCCTCCTGTAAATAGCTCAGCCAAGGGCCTGCCATGTGAAGAAGATGACAATGATTCTGCCACTTCTTCTAGAAGTCAGTGGCACACGAATCCCCTCAGTGCCCAGGCACTGCCACCCCGGCCACAGAGTGGGCTCCTCAAGGGCCGTCTTCCGTCACATAACCCACTTGCCCCTGTGTGATCAACACCACCCGTCCTCAACCATACCCCATCCTCCTCTCCTTCTAGGCACATCGAGGACCATACTTGCCAATCCCTTTGCAGTTGGTCAGGGCCACATGGTCAGTTCTGGCCAACAAAATATAAATGGATGTGGCACAGGCCACTTCCTGGCTGAGGTGGTAGAAAGCCATGCACAATTCTTCTTCCTCCCTCTTCCCTTGCTGCAGGAACCCGGGAGGCCCTGGGTTCCAGGTGGCACAGTCTCCACCAGGCTGGATCCCTGAGTGACCCTGTGGAGCACAGGCCACTGCCTACCTGGGATGGACTAGTGTGAGCAGGAAACAACCTGGCTTGCGTTAAGTCATGGGGATTTCAGGATTAATTTGGTTCCACAGCATAACCAGTCTACCCTAGCACCACCAGCCCTCAGCTCTTCCATGTATGGTCAGCTGGCCAGCCCAAGTCTCAAAGACGCTCCATACACACTTCCCAATATAGTACCTGACAGTCTAATACCACCCATGACGACCATACCCTTTCCCTATTCAGGAGAGAACAGTTCCCTCTTCTGGGGGAGGAGTGGGAGTAGTCTGGAATGTCTTCCAGCAAGTGGGTTGGAGCCAAGAGCTTAGGGTTTGGCAGAGGTAGGCACCTGAGAGCCTTCCCTACCAGCATGATGACCCACCTACTGTCCCAAGACCAAGTCAGTGGGCCCATCCAGGTTAAGCTCCAAGGATGGCCTACTTCTGATGTGTGAAGTAAGCCCACAAGTAGTCAGGGGAGTACTCATTTTCATAGCAGCGTTATTCACAATAGCAAAGCTGGATGCAACCCAACGGATTATCAATAGACGAATGGATAAACAAAAGGTGACATCTACATATAAAAGATTATTATTCAGCCTTAAAAAGGAAGGAAATTCTGATACATGCTACAACATGGATGAACCTTGAGGATATTATGCTAAGTGAAATACTGTATGATTCCATTCAGATGAGGCACTTAGAGTAGTCAAATTCATCGAAGAAGAAAGGAGGAGAGTGGCTGCCAGGGGCTGGGGCAGGGAGGAATGGGAAGTTGTGTAACGGGTGCTGACTTTCAGGTCTGCAAGATGAGAAGAGTGCTGGAGATGGATGGTGGTGACGGCTGCACAACGTGAAGGGACTTAAGGCCACTGACCTGTACACTAAAAATGGTATGATGGTAAATTTCATGTTATGTGTTTCACCACAATTTTAAAAATAGAATAAAATATACATTTTTTAAAAAGTAGACGGGGAAGGAACAATACCAGAGATAGAAACTCCTGCATATTAGCAGGAAGCAAGGGAACTGAACCCAGCCCAGAGCCCACTCAGCTTCCAAAGAGGGTTTTGGAGTCACCTTCTGAATTACAAAGGCAGGTTCCACTTCCAGAACTCATTTCTGTTTTGCTGCCAACTTCCTGGCACAAGATAAGCCTGGCTCAGCCCTAAGCAGGGGCTGCCAGGCATCTCTCGGCTCTACTTCCAATACTGCCTCCCCCACCAGGCAGCACCTGGACCCCCACTCTAGAGTTCAACCTGTCTCTACACCCAACCAATGCTAATGGGCAGCGTCTCAGAGAACATGGAGAATGGCCCAGGGTCATGGCAAGAAATGAAACTTCCCCCAGGTCACTGCTTTCTCTGGCTTTGCCCCACCCCTCTGTCACCTCCTGAGTCCTCCATTCAGATTTGCATAGCTCCATCCTCCCACCTGGCATTAAGAATGCCAATGCCAGCTGCACCTCCCACAGGAAGGCAGCCTCCTCCAAGAACTGAGCTCAGGACCAGACCTGGCTCAGGGGTTGACAGGGGATGCGTGGATAAGATGTCTCAACTTGGCCTCCATAACAAGGGTGGCTGGAGACCACAGGCCGGAGAAGACAGGCTGAGAGAGACAGGCACCAGGCCCACAGGGCTGGCAGGACCTGCCCTGCCACAGGTGTTTACTGCAGGGCAGGTAGACTAGCGGGATGAGGCTGAAGCAGCAATGGCCACGGGTCAATCGCCCCTGCTCCTAGGAGAGCTCCTGGAAAGGTCCCTTCCATGCCTGGGCGTGTGAGCATGAGGCGAGAGAAGGGGCACAGCTCCTCCAAAAATCAGGGCCTGGCTGATGTCAGAAGCCACATCTCACACATGGGACCTGTGGGCAGGTAAATGGGCACATCCCAGGCTCCAGGAAAAATAAAAGCAAGATTCTGAACTAGGAGCAAGAATAGGGTTTCAAAGTCCAGAGGCTTCCTCTAGGAGCCATGAGAGGAAGATAGTAGGGTATAGGCTTGAATTGTTCTGGCTCAGGAGCCAGGCTACCAGAATCCAAATCCCAGTTTCAGCTGTGTGATCTTGGGCAACTTGCTTAACCTCTCTTATCCTCATTTATAAAATGAAGATAATAATAATAGCACTATCTCATAGAGCTTTTGTAACAGTTAAATGAGTTAGTTCAGGTAAAGCCCTAAAAAAGTACCTGGCACATAGTAAGTAACGTTAGTGGCTATTATAATTGTCACCGACATTATTGTTGTTTTTATTATCTCTCCCCACAGTCCTGGCCCTGGGAAAGATACCAGGAGGAAGCCCAGCTTGTTTGGTGTCTTCTCAGGGGCTGTATTCAGCTGCATACTCCTGTGAGCAGCACACAGGTTGCCCAAGGACCAAGACAGCCACGAGGATGGCCCCACACAGCAACTGCACCTCCTGCTTTCACTGCCTGCTCCTCCTGTGGCTGCCGTCCACTCTCAGCCCTAGATCTCAGCTCCTTCCCGGGAGCCTGGAGCCCTTCACCAGGGTTGGATGAGCAATCAGAGTACACAGTCTGTAGCAATATCCTCCATATCTCTCAACCAGAGGCAGCAAGCACCCCACCTCCTGGGAGCCACATGGGCAGGGAGGGGAAGAAGGGAGGAGCATTCATGCACACAAGACACAGGTCTCCCTGGGCTCGCACAAACACACACGGCAGAGCCATCAACACAGAAGCTCACAAGCACAGTCCTGAGCCCTCACTCCATCCCTGGTATATTGGTACATGCATGTGCATACACAGATACATACATACACACACACTCCTTGACAGCATGCCATCTTGCTGTCATCTTTCCAGAAAGTAAGAGCAGAGGCAACAGAACTTTTTGGATAAAAGCTCCTGTTCTGGAGCCAGACTGCCTGAGCTTGAATCCCAGGCTCCACCTCTTACCAGCTGTGTGACCTTAGGCAAATCATTAACCTCTCTGTGCGTCTGACTCATCTTCAAAATGGAATAATAATAGGACCCAAACTCACAGGGTTTCTGTGAGGGTGAAATGAGTAAATATCTCTAACATGCACTTAGAAGACTATTAACGACTACCACTATGCCTTCTAAGCTCAGCAAGTCAAATCTTATACCTGCCTGGCTCTTGCAGAGGTCCTGGTTCTACATCTCATTTACCCTGAACCAGTTCACCGAACCCTTCTCTGCTGAGCAATCTGACATTTAGTCTTAAAACCTAGAGGGTCCCAAGCAAAATTCCCAAGCAAAGTCCATGTACCAATTCTGGGCTTTGTCAATGTCCTGCCCTGCTCTTACCAACTGCTTCCTGGGTTTTCCTTTGTCCACAGGCTACGCCCTCAGTGCTCCCACATCTCTTATTCCCCTCAATCAGGAATCAGAAAGAGCCTCAGTCAACCATTCCTCACACAGAATCTGTGCTCTTCCCTGGGGAGGGAGTGTCATGGTTTTTCCACCAGAGGAGGTATAATATGTTTCTTCGCTGGACATCCTCAGAATGCCTCTTTCTGGAGATATCTGACATCCAAAATGGACATGGAGCCCAAAGATTTCGGTTTAATTCTGTGGGCAAGTCACTTAGATCTCTTCGGGTCCCTGAGCTTGCTCTTCTGCAAAACAGGGACAGCATTACCTCTTCCCTAGGGTGGGGGAAGGGGTATAATGAAAAGACAGGACACTGTCTATTGCCATGCCCGGCACACAGCAGGCGCGCAGTGTGTCTGGAACACAGACTTCTGACCTCTGTTCCCACTGTAGGCAAAAGATGAGAGGAGAGACGTGAACCGAGGTATTGTGCTGGCTTGGCCAAGCCGCCTGTTATGTTTAGCAAGATGATTAGCTCTGTCAGGTGGTTAAGAAAGATTCATGACACAGCCTGGGCAGGTTTTATCAGCTGGAAGTCAGAGCAGCCCTCTGTTCTGGGAGAGGGGGTACATTCTGGACCCCTCTCATTCCCCAGAATCAGGTTTACTTGGTCAAATCCCCATCTCATCCCTCCTCCCAGAACTAGGCAGGAGGACCAAGGGAGGCCCCCCTGACACCGAGTGGGCCTGGCACGGTCACTTGTGTCCTTCGGTCCCACACACCCAGCCACACGGCTTTTGGACCAGCCTCCCCATCGTGCCCACCCAAGCAGACAGCACATGCGTGGGAGGGCTGGGCATGCAGTGCCCACCAGACCTGTGTGCCTATCACATGACAGCATCACAAGGTGAGGAAACCACACCCTGCGACTACCTCATCCTTCTCACTGATCTGAAGCCTGGTGGTCACCATAGCAACAGGCTCCGCTCAGCCTGCCAGGCGGGGCTGACGCAATCCTCAGCAGTGAGCAACTCCGATCCTCACCCCCGCGGCTCCCACTGGGGGCGGGTGAGTGGGCAGAGCAAGTGGAGAGGGAGGAGATGGGCGCACTGCCTACAGGAACCTCTGCTTCCCCCGGTTCTGTTCCCAGGGCTGGATCTAAGGGATGAAGGCCGTGAAGTGGGCAGTGGGTTCTCCTCCCATGTCCCATCACCGAGGCCTTAGGATACCTTGGGGAGGGGGAGACAGACTGTACCATGGGCTTCTCTACCCCCGCATGGTCCCTTCCCCACCCACTGAGCCAGCACCCCACCAGCTGAGCACCCCCACTTCTCTGGGCCCACAGGCAGCCAGGCTCTTCAGAATTCAACAGGTGCAGCTCTATCGTTCTCAGCTCAGTTGTGTTTTCTGCCTTATTTTCATTTAAGTGCCCACAAATCCCAGAACTCCCCTGCAAGCTAAGTCCCCATGACACCACCAAGCCCCCGCCTGGCAGCTCTCTATCCCACTCTGCAAGGGTCTCTTGCTGCCCTGGGGAGTCTTATTCACTCTGCACCGAGGACACACCAGCCAAGGGCCACCGACCTATTACAGCATCCATGTCCCCCAAGCTCATGGAACAAGCACTCAGAGAGGAGGAGGCCAGGTCACCCAGTGCCACCCATCCACCCACCACGCACACACTGAGGAAACAGGGATGACAGCGTGGTAATGCTACTGTCCTCCAGCCTCCCGGCGCCTACCCATGGATGCGGGGCTCTCCCTCCCAAGGTTGCTGTCCTGGTGAAGATGCCTCAGGTGCCAGGAATGCTTCCCTCCTGCAGGCCCCGTTCCCTTCTCCATCCCAACAGCCACGTCCCACTCCATGCTCCCTCCTACCTGGCCCTCATGGAGGGCATCCACCCAATAGGAGCTGGGCCTCAGCACAAACAGGCGCTGCCCTGGGACCTTGCACCCCAGCGCCAGGCGGGCACTGGGAGGAGGAGGGAAAGCACACCTCCCTAGCTCCCTCCCCAGTTTCCCTCGGGAGCCTGTCACACTGGGCCCTCCCAGTGGTCACCCTAACAGATGCGAGAAGTGATTAACTCCAGGGGCCACTTAAGAGATGGCACTCAGCTCTGGGGTGTCTTGCAGGAGCCTCCAGGCCTGCTGAGAGCAGATGGGCAGAGCCGGTGAACTGTTAGGGCTGAGGTGGTTTTCTAGACACACAGATCGATGGAGTAGACTCCAATGAGTCCAGAAATAAACTCCCCTATCCATGGTTAACTGGTTTTCAAACAAGGGTGCCAAGACCATTCAATGGGGAAAGAAGAATCTTTTCAACAAATGGCACTGGGACAACTGGATTGCCCCATGCAGAAGAATGCAGTTGAACCCTTCCTTCGCACGATATACAAAAACTAACTCAAAATGGATTGAAGACGTAAATGTTAAAGAGTTAAAGCTATAAAATATGTGGAAGAAAACACAGGAGAAAATCTTCATGAGCTTGGGTTTGGCAAAGGAGTCATAGATATAACACCAAAAGCATGAGCAACAACAACAAAAAAAAAACATAGATAAGCCACAAGTTAGCAAAGTTAGAAACTTTTGTGCCTTCAAAAGACAATGTCAAAAAAGTGAAAAGACAACCCACAGAATGGGAGAAAAAAATTGCAAACCATTTATCTGATAAGGGACTTGTGTCTAGACTATATAAAGAAATCTTACAACTTTACAATGAAAAAAGAGACACCTAGCTCAACTAAAAAATGGGCAAAGGATCTGAATAGGCATTTCTACAAGGAAGGTGAAGGCAGCTTTCCTTTATCCAACTGAAAGATAGATGACGTGCACCTATTATGTACCAGGCACCATGCTAGGTAACAGGGACATATCTGGGAGGTAAAACAAACTCAGCCTTCATGCTCATGAGGCTGACATGGGATGGACAGATAATAAACATATTGATTATATGCCCAGCATATGTATTGGCTCACTTAATCCTCACAATGAGCTAGGTACTCCCAGGGCTGGGTGTGGTGGCTCATGCCTGTAATCCTAACACTTTGGGAGGCCAAGGCGGGAGGATTGCTTGAGGCCAGGAGTTCCAGAGCAGCCTGAGCAAGAGTGAGATCCTCGTCCCTACAAAAAATAGAAAAACTAGCCTATAATGGTGGCCCACACCTGTAGTCCTAGCTAGTTGGGAGGCTGAGGCAGGGGGATCGCTCGAGCCCAGGAGTTTGAAGTTGCAGTGAGCTATGATGAGGCCACTGTACTCCTGCCTGGGCGACAAAGTGAGACCCTGTCTCAAAAAACAAAAACAAGATATGTACTCCTAGAGTTCTCATTTTATAGATGAGGAAACTGAGGCACAGAGAAGTTAGGTAACCAGCCCAAGATCACACAGCTAGTAAGCGGTGGGGCCGAGATTCACACTCAGGGCAGTCTGCTCCAGAGTCCATGTTCTGAATTATTACATTAAGTTGAGCATTATCAGAAGTGATTCGTTCTGTTGGGGACCAGGGAGCTTCTTGGGGGAGGTGATAAGTGGGTTTGAAGGTCCTCATCAGGCAAGCAGTAAGGGAAGGTGACTCGCAGGGGCACAGAGCCAAGAATCAATGTGGAGCACTGAGGGCTCAGTGTTACTAGAGCTAAGGTGTAGGTACGAGGGGAAGGAGGAGTGAGTGACAGGCTGGAGAAGCCAGCAGGGCCAGGCCAGAGGCCAGAAGGCTACACCAGGTAGCAGGACTCCTCCCAGAGAGCAATGCAGAGCATGGGAGGGTTTAATCAGGAGGTAGCCTTGATCTGATGCTGGTTTAGGGAAGCCATAAGGTGGCTGGGGGGGTTGTACCCAGGGAGGGGCTGACCAGCCGGGGAGGGTTGGGGAGAGATGCTGACTCAGGTGCATGTGGTGGACAAGAGTGGCCTGGGAACATCCCATACCATCCTCCTCCTCACTGCATCCACATCTATAACAAAAATAGTGTGGGTAGATGGGTGACCAGACACTGCCGGCCATCAGGGACAGAAGAAAAGGTGCTCCCTGCCGGGCTGTGCGTGCCTGGTGCCCGGGTGACCTCTGGTTCAGCTCCAACAATGTGATCCTCCCTAGGACAATGGGAGCCCCGAGGGGACCCGAACTGAGATACCATCACCACCAGCTGACACCGGAGGGAAGGTGAGGCTCTAAGGTGCACACACCTTGTGGGGACGCCAGGCCTCTGGCTGCAGCAGGCTCATGAAGGGGGCAGTTCCAAGATCTGAGAGGGAATCTGGGGCCAGGTGGCTGCTCCCTTCCCACAGGGTAACAGTGTCCTGTGAGAAAATAAACCTCTCTTCATGTCTGAAAAAAAAGCCATCTCCCAAGTTTCTGGCTGGGTAACCGACTGAAAGATAGAGCCGAATGCTGGACTAAAAGCTTTATGTGCATTATCTTATTTAATCCTCTTAACGGTTACATGGTGAGTTCTATCATAATCCCCATTTTGTTGATGAGTAAATCAAGGCACAGGAAGGTTAAATAACTCACTCGTAGCCACATGGCTAGTTAATGGTGGGGCTGGGATCTGACCATTGGCAGCCTGAGTCCAGAATCAGCTCTTCTATCCACTTCCAGCTCCCTTCTAACAAGTATTTTAATCTCGTTCCAACATAGCCATTGTGTCCAGAGAGACTAGCAAAGAATTAGACCAATTTCAGGCCCCTGTGCACAGGCAGGCTCAGTAATAATAAAAGCCCACATTTATGTAATAAATTAACTCATTGTATCCTCACGCCACCCTGTAAGGTAGGCAGTATTATTATCTCCATTTTACAGATGAAGAAACTGAAGCACAGAGAGGTCAAGTGTCTTGCTCAAGGTCACACAGCTGCTGAGTGGCCAGGCTTAGAGCTCAGGCAGTCTGATCCCAGACACTACCCTCTCTCTTGCTACCTGACTAAATCAGTAATGCTACAGTACACATACTTGTAACATGCCCAGGGGGCTGGCCTCTCATGCCACAGCCCATGAGATGCAACTACAAGGGCAAGGCCACAGCTAGGACAGGCCCTGCAGGAGCAGGGAGAAGCTGACTGTCAGGACAGATGGAAGGCATGGTGGTCTTGTGCCAATGGATGTGTGAGAGCAGATAGCTCGGTAAGAACAGCGGGACCATGGCCCATGCCTGCCTGCTGGGCACAGAGGTAGACCATGATGGGGTGCATTCAGCCCTGTGTTATTTCAAACTGCAGGTCAGCCCATTAATGGATCATGTAGTTTGGTGGCTCACCTTTTGGAATGGATTGAAAAGGAATATCTCACCTAACAAGGGTAGGTATTGTTTTCTGGAACTTGCTTCAAGTGTGTGTGCATGTGTGTGCGTGTGTGTGTGTGTGTGTGTATGGTGCATGTGCTGTGCTGCTGTGTAAATGATTTTCCTGCTATGGATTTTTGTCCCAAAGTGCAGAAGTAACATTATTACCACTAAATAAGTTGTAGTTTATTCCTACAATGAAATTCTAGGCAGCTTTGACAATGAATAATTTAGAGCTATAGGCAAGAATCAAGATGAATCTCAAAAATGTAATTTTAAGCAGAAAAAGGCGAGTCACAGAAAAATATTTATACTGTAACTATATAAACTGTACTTATATAAATAACTACACAGTTATATTATTTAGGAATAATCTATAAACATTATTTGTATAATTTATAATTATATAAATAGCAAAGCTCTAAAGAAGCGGGAAAGCTGAACATGAAATTCAAGATAGTGGTTACTTCTGTCTGCAGTGGGTGGCGGGGGCAGTGAGCGGGAGTGTTATGGGTTGAACTGTGATCCCCGAGTAAGACATGTTGGAGTCCTAACCCCAGTGCCTCAGAATACCACCTAGAGGTAATCATGGTAAAATGAGGTCATTAGGGTGGGCCCCGATGCAGCATGACTTGTGTCTTTACACAAAGGGGAAATGGGGACACAGAGAGAAGGCCATATGAAGATGAAGGCAGAGATTGGGATAAATCCAGACCAACCATCGTTCATTCACTCAATTGCTCACTCACCAAATATTCCTTATGTTTCAGGCACTGTTCCAGTGGCCAGAGGTATGATAGAGAAAAGACAAAATTGCTGCCCCGAGGAGCTGAGTTCATGCAACAACCACACCCTGAGTGCGTATGAGGCTCCGGGGAGGGAGGTGAAGCAGGTGACTCAGCCAGTGCCTGCCCCCAGGAGCCCACGTGTGGGTTCATAGCGGTGTTGCTGTTCTCTGTTGAAGAAGGCAGGGGAGGAGAGATGTAGTACATTTTAGAGCATTTTCCATCGTGAATTATTAAAACTTTTAACAGAGTCCCCACATCAAGAAGGAAACTTCAGTTATATGGAAATCTCTCATGGTGGGACACTTGTCCAGTGGAGATACTGTCACTTGATCAAGGTGTTGGTTGTTAGCCTTTCCGTCTTGAGGAGTGCTGCTGGTGAGTGCCTTGGCTGCCAGAAAGGGACAGGTGGCAGCGGGTCTGTACGGACAATAAGGACTCCCAGCCCAGGTATACCCTCCCTTCTCAGGTATACAAGGGATGAGGATGCCTAACTCTCACTTCCTTCCAAACACCTATCCTGGGCTTTTCAGAAAACCCCAGTCATCCAGAAGTGAAGTCTTTTTAAAATTGGGCTGAGGACGCCTGTTAAGTCCTCTAACCATGCCCCATGCCACTGGCTAATAGTAATAATAGCATCCATTCTCCTCTGAACCCCAAACCAGCCCTGTGAGGTGCATTTCACTGCTGAGCGGCTTATTAAGTGGCTTACCCGATGCTGCACAGACATTAAGTGGGAGCTCTGGGATTCAAATCCAGGCTTTGCAATTCTGCAATTTCTCCTTCCTTTACCCACTTTACCCACATATCCTCCAGAGGTTAGAGGCTCCCAGCAGAAGTGAGAATGTTAAAAGACTCAGGGTACTCGCGGGTACCCAGCGAGTGTTTATCAATAACAACAATTATCCCTTACTCTGGCATAAAACAGTACGGTTAACACACATGGTCAGCATTTATCTTCTTAGCTGATTTTTGCAACAACCCCAGGACATACACAGGGCAGGTACTTATAACGCTTACTTTGCAGATAGGGAGAGATTCAGAGAGAATGATTGTACCTGGACACAGGCTAGTTTCCTGGAGTGTGCTCCTCCAGGTCCATTGTCTCTGCTTATCCACCCAGTTTTCTGCCCCAGCAGGAGACCAGAAGCACAAGGGGCATGAGGCTGGGGTATTCTGTCCCTGGCTCCTCCCTGTGACCCACCCAGGCCGTATGCTCCATTGAAGGTTGCAGCCCCTGCCCAGAAGCCCTGACCACATGGCCTCTGTCTCTAGGTCTGGGAACCCCCACATCTGGTCCCCTCCCCTGCCCATGTTTTGGTCACAGTCTTGTTATGAGCTCTCCCCAGACTCCCCAGTGTGAGCATGCTCTCTGTTTCCCGAGGGACCCTGATGGATGCGGCAGTAAGTAACCAGGCTGGGGACTCTGGTCTCCTGATGGATGAACCAGGGCTTCTCTGAATCAAGGGACAGGAAGAAAGGAAGATGCCAGAGAACTAGAAGGAGCTGGTAGCAGAGACAATATTATTTCTCTTTGAGTTAACCCAATTTAATCTTAGGAACGTGAGAAAAGACCACGATACTGAGAAGCTGGAGGCCCATCGTGGGAAAAGAGTTGGGGAAAACTTGGCACCTGGGCTTCAGGCCCAGCACGGTCACTAGGGCTACCCACTTGAGCACTCCGCAAACTCTGATCTCTGGTCACAAGCTGGGAGCAGCACTGGGGCAGCCCTTTGTAGCTGTCCCACCCTCTGCTTCTGGGACAGGCCTGGGGTGAGGACAGGTTGGCCTTGAGGGGAAGTTGCAGGCACCTGAGGCTCAGCTCACCCTGTCCCAAGGAGCCAGCCAAGACTCTGGGAAAAGGGAGGTGCCACCTGCTGGTTTTCAAACCTTCTTTCCCATTCATCACCTTGGCATAAAAGCACCCAGGGTTGGTTCTGGGATGGAGGGCTGTCAGGTTTCCTCCAGCTTTGTCCATGCCAGGAGCTCACTGCTGGGCTACATGGCCAGACCCTAGCGGCAGAGAAGAACAAGGAGGAGGGCTCTTCTCAGGGGGTGGGACAGTGGGAAGTAGATTTCCTTCCTTCTGCTTTTAGGTATTTTCCTAATCCTCAATAACTGCATACATCCATTTGATAGTGGGGGAAAAATTCCATCCTGGAGAATCATGAAGATTCTCAAGGAGAGGGAAGACATCACATTGTAGCATAATTCTTTGTGAATTACTAACTCTGAAATGGACCAGGCATTAGGGTTTGCAGGTGAGGACTTCACACAGGCCTGGAAGCCAGGCTTTTTAGGGATGCTCAATTCAAGGATGCTCTCTGTGAACACTCCGGGATGCGGTGCGGTTGTTTACACCTGGAACAGGCTGGCACAGGACCAGTGTCTCCAGGACAGCTAGGGTTGTGGGCAGGAAGATATAAATCCCAGTGTGAGCTCCTCATGCCTGGTTGAACCCTCTGGCTATGAAGTCACACCTCCTCTGGGAGCAGACTGCATTATCACCTGCCTTGTGAGATCATCCCTGTGGGCTGCCATGTCCTTGACCTTAAAGAAATTGAATGTCCTTTAACTGTAGCAGCTGGTAAGCAAGACGCACTGGAGGGGCCTGGCTAAGAGCAAGAACATTAATTTCTTGCTCTTTACAGATGAGAAGACTGAGGCATAAATTAGTACATTTGTAAATTAGTATTAATAAATTTGTGCCTCAGTGTTCTCATCTGTAAAGTGGAGATAATAAGTTTTTTTCATGGATTATTATGAAGAATAAGGGAGTTAACATACATAAAGTGCTCAGAAGAGTGTGGGACACACAGCAAGTGCTAGGTTAATGTAGCTGTTATCACTGGCCTCTTTCCATTAATCACATCATTATTTTTGTGTGTCGACTTTCTAAAAACAATCTTAGTATTTCTGTGACAACTCCACAGAAACTTTCCCTCGGCTTGGCCTCCGGGTGCCAGGGTGTGGCACAAAGGACAGAAGAAAGTAACGAAATGAGCAAGGAACATCTATCCAGATGGGACCCTTGCGGAGTGTTCCGTACACACCACTTAATTCAGTGGTAGAAACACCAGATAAAATGCAGGACACCCAGTTAATACAAACTGTGGATGAGCAACAAATAAGTTTTTAATGTGAGTACATCCCAAATTTTGCACGGGATATACATAAAACGTATTTCCTCGTTTATCTAAAATTCCAATTTAACTGGGCACCCTGTATTTATCCAGTAACCCTTTAGGTAGGGTTGATAAAGTTGTTTCCACTCTATAGGTGAGGAAAACGAAGCGCACAAGAGCTTAAGTAGTTGCCCGAGATAACAACAGTCCAAGCCGGTACTCAAAGGCCACATTCCGGTTCCCTGTTAGCGGCACCCTGCACCACCTCCCTCCCACTGCACCCCTCCTCTATAAGAGGGAACAGGCCTGGAGCCCCGCAATGAGAACCTGCCCCTCGTGCCCTGGAGGGGGAGCGTTGGTGCAGGAAGAGCCGTTTTCTCCCAGAGAGAGGGAGCTACTGCTCCTCTAAAACCAGTGCCCAGGAAGCCTTCGTGGGCGGGTGGCCCGGGTAGGAGGTGCCCAAGAGGGCTGCAGTCAGCCAGGGTGGCACCCACAGCCCTTCCGGGAGCTGCCCCTGCCTGGGGTTGGGACCCGGAGGCAAAAAGCCCAGGAGAAAACTTAGGAAGCTCCAGAGGAAACCCCTCAGGAAGTCCTGAAATAGTTCCACAGCTAAGAGAGAAAACTTGCAAGCGAGAGCAGCCGTGACAGCGCCCCAGCCTGTCTGAGTCCGGGGCCCAGACCCCAGCGCCTCCCCAGAGCCCACGCAGACGGCCTTCCCTGGGAGGGCCCTCCCTCCGCTCTCCCAGACTCCAAGGTGGGGCTTCACTTCCGTCATTCTCAGCTCTATTTTTATTCAAAGGTGGCAAGGAACAGCAAATGTTCAGAGCAGAACAATCGAGTCACCTGATTCTGTGCCTCTGGGACCATGGCTGACCTTTGCTGGGAGGGGGGGTCTAGGTCTAGAGCCCACTCCCCAGTCATTGATTACCCAGGGAGGTAACACTCAGCCTCCTCTTCACCTGGCTGGGAAAGGCCAAAGGGTATCCCTCCAGGCAAAGGAACAGCATGTGCACAAGGCACCAAACTATGACCGGGCATGGTGTGTCTGGGGAGCTGTGAGGAATTCGGTATGGCTGGGGGGGTCAGGAGTGTGGTAGGAGCACCAGGAGGTGAGGCTGCGGCTAGGGATGGGTTGGAGCCAGTCTCTGCAAAGGCCCCCACACTATGCTAAGAGTTTAGACTTTATCCTCCCTAGGAAGACGCTAGACTGGCCAGTGACTGAATCAGGCTCAGAGGACGGATGCTGCAGGAGTGTGGCAGCAAACCTGGGGGCTTGTTAGAAATGCAGAGTCACAGGCCCCGGACCTGCTGAATCAGAATCTGCATTTCCACCATGAGAGACTTTAAACAACGGGGTGGGGTGTGTTTCCCCAGGTTAATCTACTATGATCTAGGCAAACCCTGACTTATGGCTGGGGCACAGAGAGGGTCCCTGTTTTGATCTCTCCAATATCCTTTTCCGATTGCCCTTCTGCCCTCCTCATGCCCAGCTCTATCTCTCCCTGGACCCTCCCTGCTCCACGATCCCCTGAGGTGGCCCTGGTGCCCTGGAGCACTGCCTTTCTTCATACCCCTTGACCAACACAAAGCATTTCCGAGCTCCCACTTGCTCAGTGTTACGGGAAAGGGAGAACCACGCAGTGGTTAAGTGTCAGTCCCCAAATGGGACTAGGCAAGTAGAGGAGCTTTTCAAACATACAGATGCCTGCGCCCCACCCTGAGGTCTCATTCCAAAGGTCCTGGCATTTGGGTACCTCTGGCAAAGGGCACAGGGTGGGGCCTCCAGACCGATCTGGGTTTTGTGCCCTTAGGGAAGTTGTATGAGAAAGAAAAGTTTCCTCATCCATAAAACAGGATAAAAATGGTTAAGACCTCAGCAGGTCACGGAAGAGTAAATGGGATATCTTTTGTAAAGTGCACAGGAAATGTCTGGCACCCTATAAATGGCAGCCTTTGTTATTATTCTTCATGCCTCTAAGGAGTTTAGAATCTGGCAGAGAAGAAATGACAACTGGCATGAAACACTAGCAAAACAACTAGCAAAACACAATAGATAAGAAAGTGCTATGTGACAAATGGCCCGGAGCAAGTAGCATTAGGGATTCTGAACTGGGGAATCTTACTAAAAGGCCTGGAGGGCTTCCTGGAGACAGCAGTAGCTGAGCTGATGCTGGTTAGGAGCACACCACCACACAGAGGTTTGGTGCAGCTCGCTGAGGGGCCTCACTGGCGGGAGGAGGGCGGTGTGCTGGGAAGCTGGAAAATCAGAATAGATAACAAACATGGCCCCCAGCCTGCGCATCTTGAAGGCGGTTTGGATCAAATGTGGTGGGAAAGGAAATGCCCCACTGAAGGTTTCTGGGCAAACGAGAGGCAGATGAAACGGCTTTAGCACAGCTACAGCCAACTGGAAAGGGGGTGGGATCCTTCACTCAGGGAGGGGGCTTGAGGATACTGCAGGCATCCGCCACAAGGGCCTGGCTATGGTGGCTGCTGACCAGCTATGACGGGTCGTCAGCCTAGAAACAGCTCTTTTGACAACAAATTGTGTTCCACCCTTCCTTTCCGGGAGCAGGAGATGAAATCAGCTCCTGCCTTTGCTCTCTGGAGGCTCCACACTCAGAGATGGCACATGGTGCCCGCTGGTCCACCCAGGCCTCCCGAGGGGGGAACACTGGGTCAGGAGCTGCCACGGGGTCTGCAAAATGATTGCAGGCTTAAATCAAAGGCAAGTGGCTGTTCCACATGGCTGGGTGGCACGCCAGCTGGTCTCATCAACCCTCTCAGTGATGCACTGGAAAAGTAACAACCAAGGCTTTCTGCTCCATTAACACCAAAGTTGGCCCTTCAGGGAGAAAATGGGGGTGGGGAGGACGTGGGTTTCATCTAGACAGAGGCACTCACAAAGGCCAGATGTTTGAGCTGTCCTCAGGACGGGGGTGGGCAGAGGAGGGCAGAAGAGACCTTGTGTGCCCCCCGTGGCAAAAGTCACCAGCAGAGGCCAATCACAATGGTTACCCTCTTCTCATCCTTAAAATGAGGGTAACAACCTTTCCCAGGTTTACTGTGAGGATGAAATGTGATCATGAATGTGAGAACACTAGCTCAAGTCTGGTACCCATTAGGTGTCCAATCAATTGCTTTGTTATTTTCATTTTCATTGGGAAATGGGCTCCGAAGAGAGATGTGTCAGGGGTTGCTTTTCATCTGGCCAGAATCCAGAGCTACAGAACAGTTTGACTTGGCTCAGGGTCCCAGCCAAAGGGGGATCTGCTAAGGTATAAGCCCTCAAGGCAGAGGCTTCTCCCCCTACCCCCTGACCCTCACTGGCCTCTCAGCGGGGGACCCTCTGAGCTTGGAGGCCATAACAGGTATGGGGAGTGGGGCCAAAGGATCCGCACCAAGCACCCCACCATTAACATGCTGTGCGTGGGTGAGTTCAAACACAGCTGCTGGGTCTGCAGCCCAACTGGCCCTGGGCCTCAGCAAAGGGCCCTGGTGCTCAGTGGCCTGATTTATGGCTGAGGGCTCTTTTTATTTTCCTCTTGAAACTGTGGAGGTGAATTTTAAAAGGCCCGAGAGCAGGGCCAGTGCGCTTAGGCTCTGCCAAGTCCTCTCTTCTTCCCAGTCCCCACTTCCTTGCCCCGACCCCACTCTGCTCTGGAAACTGGGCACTAGTTATACCCCACCCTTCCCCCAAAGTCTATTTTCTCTCCCTTTTTCTCTATCAGCACCTCTTGCCAATAATCCCAGGAACAAGGTAATACTGGCCTATGGGCTCCAAGTGCTCACATGGGGAGATTTCCTTAGGACCACCTAACAGGAAGGGGCAACCCCATGGGTGGGTGTTTACAGGATACCTGGGGGCAAAGAGCTGCCCACATACAATGGGGGAGCCAAGACGTGGTCTTCATAACCGTCACTCTAGCTAGAGAGATGAACCAGATCAATCAACCTCAGTGAAATACCAGCTGCCAAGGGGCCCTCGCTGGCACTGCTGTGAAGGGCCAGGGAGCGTGGGAGAAGGAGCACAGTTTAGAGTCGAGCCAACCTGGTGCTCAATTCCTGGCCTGCAATCTGGCTCTATGACCTTAAAGTAATTCTTAACTTCCCCAAGCCCCAGTTCTCTTTCTATAAAATAGAGATAATAATTCCAGCCTCATAAGATGGGGGCTGCTGAGCCCTGGTGATGACAGGTGTGAAGTGCCTGGGCCAGTGCTGACACACAGTAGGTACTCAGTTGGTCCTGGCTTTAACCATTACTGCTGTTGGAAGCTAAATGGGCCATAGAGCCAGAGAGAGATCAGATTTGATCCACTTCAAACCAGAAGACCTTCAACAACAACTTAACCTCTCAGGGCCTCGGTTTTCTCATCTATAAAACAGGAGGCTGATAACAGGTCCCTTCTTGGGTTGTCAGGATAATGTGGGAAGTACCTAGCACAGCATCTGGCACATAGTAGGGCTGATTAAATGTTATGTCCTCTTCTTTCTAGACCAAGTGGAAAAATCTAATTTCTATGAACGCAGCAGGACAATGGGTCCAGTGATTCTGGAAGATGCAAGGATGCAGTTTCTATGTACCCCTGTAGGACCCAGACACATTTCCCAAAGAGGTCCCCGTTTGAGTGCCATCACATAACACACACCACCACCCTGACCCCGGAACTCTCATAGAGGGGTCTTTCTCCTAAAACTGCACTCTTTGGGTGTGGCAGACACTCACTCAAAAAGATGGCCTACAAGCTGTCTGGGCCCAGGGTACCATGCAGCTGGACAGGGTAGCCACAACTGAAAAAATCAATTGCTGCTGTGGGGAGTAGATGTTCCTGTTCCCCAGCCAGAGAAATAACTGGGCTTAATTACACAGCATCTTTGGTCCCCATAATCTTGATCCATTAAACCCTTGCTGCTGCCCAGGAGGCAATGCCCAGGAGAAAGGGGTTAGCCAAGCACACTAATAGGATCAGCCCTCCAATCCCATGAAGGGAATTATGGTCACATCCTTCCCTAATAGCCCTGAGTAAACCCACAGATCCCCAGTCAATACTGGGCTTTTCTAGGCAGCCCCACTCCACCGACAGCCAAGCCGCCCAGAGTGACGAGGACTCTGAGCTATTTTGGCACTCACTGGTCTACCTGAGGCCTACCAGCCACCCACCCCCTTCTGGAGATCTTGCTCACTTTAGGCAAAATGCTGGATCACACCTGCCGTGTCTACCTATAATCTAGGGGGACATGAAGACATCAGAAATGAGGGCAGAGACAAGAAAGAAGGGAGTGGCACCTGGTCACTCAGCTCCCCATGGAGCCCACCCTATCTGGCCCCCTCTACCAAAGACCAGGCTGAACCTGACATTTTCTGTGTGGCCAGTAAACCCACGTTCATCTTCTGTTCCGGTGTGTGGTGGGGAAGGAAGGGCAGGAGAAGAGGGAATACAGCACGGGGGCGCAAAACCGAGGGAGAGGCCCAAACCAGGTCTGAATCTGGGGACCGAGAACTGACTGCCCCACCCACAGGTGGCCATGGTACCAGCTGGTCCCACCTCACAAGGCTCTCTGCCAGATGCCTTAGGCTGGGGGAGGGTTGGGCATTATCCCCAACCCCCATCTGGGGTGCATTCTGTAGTCTGCCTGCTGCCCCGATTGCGTTCTTCTTCCCCATTCACAGGGTCTGGATCACATTCTCCCCAAGCTTCAGGGACCAGTGGAACATGCCCCCTGCCATCCAGGTGCACCCATGTCTCCAACTGACTATATCTTGCCCTAAAAGATGCAGCCTCCTCTATTGCAGCTCTAGAGACAGGTGAGCCTGGAGGCCTCTTCCATGGGTACAAGCAGTCACTCAGACCCTGCAGGTAGAAAGTATCGGGGTCGGGTACTCTAACCCCCAAGCATCACCTCAGCCTACCACTGGCGAGGGCCTGGCAGGAGGCAAACGACCTGGAGTTGTCTTAAAGCTGCCTCGTTCCAGGCTTGCCCCAAAGGGCTCAAGCTGAGCCAGACAGCTGCAGCACAAACACTGGCAGTGAAGCCTTCCAACCACAAGCCCTCGCAAAGCGTGGGACTCCCTCGGGGGGTCTCTGACTACACTACAAGCTACTACAATTACCAAATCCACACACCAGGAAACTTGTGAATGGGCCAGCTAACAGGTTTCTGGGATTTCTGTTGGAGTTAGGAGTTAAAGGAGCTAGGAACCCAGAAGTTTTCTTTTCCCTCGCATATTCATGCAACTGAAAACTATCTCGTGTGGCACTGGGCTAGGCACCAGATAGAAAACTGGTCCAATTGGCCGGGCGCGGTGGCTCACACCTGTAATCCTAGCACTCTGGGAGGCCGAGGCGGGTGGATCGCTCGAGGTCAGGAGTTCGAGACCTGCCTGAGCAACAGCGAGACCCCGTCTCTACTCAAAATAGAAACAAATTATCTGGCCAACTAAAAATATATATAGAAAAAAATTAGCCGGGCATGGTGGCGCATGCCTGTAGTCCCAGCTACTCGGGAGGCTGAGGCAGTAGGATCGCTTAAGCCCAGGAGTTTGAGGTTGCTGTGAGCTAGGCTGACGCCACGGCACTCACTCTAGCCCGGGCAACAAAGTGAGACTCTGTCTCAAAAAAAAAAAGAAAGAAAAAAGAAAACTGGTCCAATGCTATTCCTGCCAGGCCCCTCGCCCCCTTTCCAGTCCCTTCCAAGCTCATCTGCAAGCCTTTCACAGATCTCTGTTCAATGATGAGGGCCATGACGAGCTGGACAGCTGAGCATGTCAATAGCACTCATCTTCAAAGCACTTTATAAACATTATTTTTTTTTTTTTTTTTTTTTTTTTTTTGAGACAGAGTCTCACTTTGTTGCCCGGGCTAGAGTGAGTGCCGTGGCGTCAGCCTCGCTCACAGCAACCTCAAACTCCTGGGCTTAAGCGATCCTACTGCCTCAGCCTCCCGAGTAGCTGGGACTACAGGCATGAGCCACCATGCCCGGCTAATTTTTTTTTTTTGTATATATATTTTTAGTTGGCCAGATAATTTCTTTCTATTTTTAGTAGAGACGGGGTCTCACTCTTGCTCAGGCTGGTCTCGAACTCCTGACCTCGAGCGATCCACCCGCCTCGGCCTCCCAGAGCTAGGATTACAGGCGTGAGCCACCGCGCCCGGCCTCAAAGCACTTTATAAACATTAATTAATTAATCCACACGACACCCACAAGAGACATCATAGCTTCACTGTACAGAGGAATGGGCACAAAGAAGGTACCAGAATTGTCTCAGAAAGCAGATCATATCTCAGGATGGCCCACGTCTTCTATCCTACCCCCAAGAGTGAGGCAGAATTTTCTCACCATTCCCCCATCCTTTGTCCCCCTAACAGCATTTTCTAGCTAATTCTCCACAGATTTCTTCCTTTTCCCAAAGAACAATAACAGCAACAGTCACAACAACAACAAATTAAGTTTCTTTGAGTAGAAGACTTAATTCTTCCGCCAACCCCACCTCTGAGACTCCAGCAGCCATGACAATTATGGGCTGCTGTTCACAAAAAGGAATCAATTACTGGGGCTATTCAGAGACAAGAAAGCATCCGTCGGCAGGTGTTTACTAGCACATCAGGGTGACCTGATGCAGCTGGGGCCAGTGAGCTGCTCTGACCAAACTCACCCGGTCTGTCAGGACAGCGGCTTGGTCCTTAGTGTAGCTAATGCAGGACTGAGATGGAAGACTGAGGCTGGGTCATGACCACCTGGAGATAGGTTTGTTTCCTCACAGCCCCAAATACTTTCCTGGTCCATGGATGGGGCACTGAGTCTATAAAGGGCATGAAAATATCATAAGAGACCAAAATATCCCTTGGAATAAGAGAAGTTGGCTCTAACAGGCAGGCTGTAGTACCAACAGATGGTCACGTTCTGTCTTCTACAAGGTCCAAGAAACTGCAGGCTTTTGATTGGCTCAGTAGGGTAGGTATGTTTGGGACCAGAATTGAATTGCTTGGGACTGAAAAAAAAAAAAAAAGAGGCTGAAATGGCAAAGGCAGAGAGCTGAAATGCATCCCTCTGCTTCTCTTCTAAATAAATCCTTGAACACATAATTTAAAGACTTTCCTTTTGAAGAGGGGCCAGATTATTAGCCTGCCTGGGGCACACATCAGTCTCAACCCAGGTCTCGCTCAGAGGGCTGTCTCCACTCTGAGGGACAGAGAAAGTTTCAGAGCCGCTACCCATCTTGGGGGCACTCCACAGAATTTAATTGAATGTAGCCTAATCCCATGGTATAGACAAAAACAAAAAGAAAGTGGTAAGTGTTTAGTGGAAGGGTGGTGAAAGACACAGAGGAGTTAAGATAATGAAGAAAACAGCCCGGAAGAGTCATACCAGCCCCAGGGAAAGAACCTAGGCAAGGTACTGGGGGGTGAAACTGACATTATTACATCAATGCAGGAAAATGAGTGGCACAGAGACAGGAATTTGGGGAGGCTGGAACTGTTATCTGCCACTCCAGTTTGTCTGGGGCAAAAGACCCTGTTCTAGTCAGTCCCAGCTCACACTGGCAACTAGGACCCAACCCATCTCCTTGAGTCAGACACATCAACATGACCCCAGCCCTTCAGAACTTCCACCACAGGGGAGAGAGGGGACTGGCTGCCCACCCCTTATCAAATGACCATCACCCTGTGATGTAAGTGGGCATGCACGCTCCTCCTGGCACAGATGCTGAAGCCAGAAAGAATAAGCTGACAACTCCAAAGGCAAGAAGTGTGTGGGGACAGGGCTGGTTGGCAGGTTGGCACCTGAGCAGTAGAGAACCACTGGCCTCAGTGGACTCAGACAGAGCCTCAGCCATCCCCACCTGGGCTCCTGGCCCAGTCCTCAGGTACTGCAAGAGGCACAGGACAGGTTGGGATCAGAGTCATTGAAAGCCACTTACCCTGCTGGACCATTTCAGAGAGAACTCTGCGACAGAAGTCCAGAGAGACAGGTGTCCTCCATTCCATGACATCCCAAGGCCTGAATAAGCTCAGACATATCCAGTGACACTCAGAGTCCTCCTCACTGCTCTTAGGGTATGATCTGAATTCCAGCTCTGTCACTGATCAGGTTTGTGGCCTTGGATAAATGATTTGTGCTAAGCCCCTGTTTCCTAATCTGTAAGAGCTGCGAAGTTGTGATGCTTGGAAGGAATGGACAAAGTACCTACCACAGGGCCGGGCATGCAGTAGGTACTCAGGAGACGCAATTATCACTGTTACCAGCAGCGACACTTAGGAGGCACCTCTATCATAGAGTCATTCACATCTTTAAGTCACACTGGCTGCCCTGTGTCCTGGGTGTACCCCCTCTACAATTCCTGATGGATCTGGCACACTTGTAGGGACTTGCTACCCCAGGATTGTGAGCCTTGCAAGCAAACAGCTTCCCGAGAGGCAGAGGAACTTCCTCTGGGAGCCACAAAACCATGCTGCCAGGCAAATGACAGCCCGGGTATTTGTTTTAATTTAGGCTCTTGTCAAGAGGAAACTTGATGGCTAACAGCCCAAACATGACTGTACAGCACCTCCCCAGGAAGCCTCATGCTACGGCTCTCAAAGAAGCTGTTTTGAAGAGGGAGGCAGGGACTCCTCACCCTGCTGCCAAGTCAGTGCCCCCCTCCCATCCCATCCCCCAGGCTGCTCCAGGAGCCCAAAGGCCAGGGCAGCAGCAGTAGGGAGGCAGCTCAGATGCCAGCGGGCCCCAGTCAGGGCTGGTTAGTGGTACCCCCCTAAGACGTCCTTGGCCTCATTCCCTTTTCCCCTAATTCCCTTTTCCCGGCATTACTCTGGTCAGGAATTTCCAAGGCGGCCTCAGGCAATTTTGCTTCTCTGCTCCAGGCTCCAGAGGAGAGGGGTTGGGTGGGGAAGACTTGGAAATGATCAGGTCAGGAATCTTCTTCAGCAATGAACAGAAAGCCAGAGACAGGTTTCCACTGGATTCCATGCTTTGGGAAACAGGGAAACCGGTACTGGGTTTTGCAAAGAGCCAGAAATATTCAGGAAGATAAGCAGCATGTGAATATGAGGCATTGTTATGACTGTTATTTGCAAGACCACAGCTATGAGAAGGTCACTAATCCTTCCTTTGGGTCAGGAGCTGATCTACATCAGGGCTCAGAACAGATGTGTACCCCCATTCACACAGACACACGTGCATACACACGCCACACAGCCATGGGCCTGACCTCCACCCGACGACACTGGCCTCTGCCCGGGAAGGAGCAGATGGAGTGGCTGCGCTTGGCGCAGGACCCATGCCCAGGGGATCCAGCTTTGCCCCTTTGATGTTGAAAAAGCAAAGCAGAATGAACCATCACTAGGAGAGCTCCTGGGGGGAGGAGAGGAAGGAAAGTGGGATGGAGGAGAAGGGGGAGGGAAAAGAAGAGAGGGGGAAGGAAGAGGACCCAAGGGGATGCAGAGGTCAGAGGCTGAAAGTTGAGCACTGCAGAGCCTCTAGGGCAGGACCTTGGGGCTCAAGGCAACATTCTTTTCCACTCCCCACCTCAAAATATGACTGTTATCAAGGAACTTGAGCCAGGTTGACCCTTAAAAATGCCTTTGTCCCATGGCATCCAGTGTCTAGAACCAGAACCTGGCTCCATCTGCCTCCCCAACTCCTATAATACATCAGAACTCTGGGCTGAGAGAGGTTGCAAGAGAGAGCAGGAGGGTCCCACTCCAGTGGATCAGGAAGGGTGAAATCCCCTCACTGTCTTCCTCAGAGGCCAGTAGGACCCTCTTCCTACATCACCGAAAGCATCTAGGGAAGGCGTCTCAAGGGAAGGGTGGGGAGTAGGGGCAGGGGTGTTTCAGCCACCTAAGCAAGGCGGCGTGAGGGTGGGGGCGGCTCACGGTTTAGCCCAAGACCCCAGGAAGTACCGGTGATCAGTTACACATCCCCCCTCACACCCCCCCTTGGCCGTGCAAGAGCAATCACATGCTCGCAGCAGATTTGGGAGCGAGGGGGTGGAGAACCGGAGGTTTTTTTTTTTTTTTTTTTTTTGGAGGTGGTGGTGGTGATGAGGGTGGGGGTGGTGATGAGGCTGGCAGGAAAGATTGCTGAGCCCGGGATTTTAGCTCCTTCATCCAATGGTCCCCACAGAAATCTGTACCTGCAGTCTCCTTTCCCACCCCCGCCACCCCAAACCACACAACGGGCTAAGGATGTCCCTGAGGTGGCAAACTCGGGTGCCAAGGACTTTTCCCAAAATGACCGTTCTGCTCCAGTGTGGACCGAGAAGCTGCCAGTCTGGGAACCGAGGTAGCACCCTAAAAGGACTCACCCCTCTTCCTGAGGGTTTGGGAATGCTGGATTACACAACAGGTGGGAGGGGGTGACACAGCTCTCTTGGCCCCGTCGGCCCACAACCCCCCACCCACCCACCTGAAGTCCGCAACGGGAACCCCATCTGCGGTCGACCGCGGGAGGCCCCACGCCGCTCCCGACCGCTGGGCAGCTGGCCAGCTGAGCGCGCAGCCCCCCGCCCGCGCGGCTCCCACGCGAGCCCGGCACCTCGAGACCCGGGGCCGTCGGGGCTCCGCGGGCCCGCTCCCGCCCGGCCTCCCGGGCCCCAGCGCACACGTACTGCTGTAGAGGGTGTCGATCCAGGACAGGCGCGGCAGGCCCCGGTGGCTGAGCGGCTCCATGCCCGCAGCTCCGCGGCGGCAGCGGCGGCGGCTCCGTCAGATCGGAAACCAGACCCTCATCTCACAACAAAGGAGGGAGGGCGCGGGCGGGGAGCCGGGAGGGGCGGCCGGCTCCGGAGGCCGAAGTTGCCGAGCGCGGGGTGGAGGCGGGGGAGGCAGGGAAACAGGTAGCTGGGAGGAGCGAGCCCGAGCTGCCGGGGGAGGAGGCGAGGGCGGGCGAGGGCAGGCGAGCGCCCCCGGGAAGCCTTCCGGCCACTGCGGCCGCGGCAAGCACCGCGGCGGATCCCGGAGCCGCGGCCCCCGCAGCCCGCCCGCCAACTAGCAACTTCCCGGGGGCTGCGCGGCGCCCAGCGGCGGGGGGTGGAGGCCGCGACCAATCGGCGCGAGGCTCCGGCGCGCCCCCACCCCTAGCCGCAGCACGCCTCCGGACCCGCGTGCGGGGTGGGGAGCAGCGCCGTGCCCCACCGACGCCCAGGCCAGAGAGGCTCCATCGGTACGCGAGGAGGGGTCCCGCGGGGGTCTCCGGGCTGCGGCGCAGACCCGGGCTCCCTCTCCTCCCCTCGCTGGGCTCAGCAGAATTCTGGCAATCCGCACACTAGGTGCCGCGAGGAGACCTATGGGCCCGCAGGGTGACATCACCTGCCACCCCAGGATCTCTAAGCGCAGTTTCGGGTGCCGGTGCGGCTGCCAGGCCCCTCCCCTAGACAAGCCTGGGAGGCGGCGCTGACGGGGTTAATGTCCTGAGCGCCGCGGGAAGGCTCAGCTGCCGGGTACTCTCCTTCCAAACCTCAACAGAGCCTCAGCCTTTTAAACACCCTTGACCTTAGAGCGCGCCAGTTCCCGCCCTACACACCAGGGGGCGGAGGTCAACGAGGGGCTGAGGAGGAAAACCAGTCTCCAATACGCCCCTTCTGGGCGGGAGGACAAACTGGGGTACAGGAGAAGCTTCAGGGTGTCCACTTGATCCCCCACCCCGGGTTCCTCTCGGGGATGCCTAGCCGCAGCCCAGGAGGCCCAGCATGTATGCATGATCCGTACAAGTGGAGGGAAGTCTGGGGTCAAGATGCCTCTGAGAACAGAACCTTTAGAAGCAAAATTCCTTCTAACAAAGACTCCTTCCCCTAAGGGCAGTGAGGAGATTGGGGGGTCCTTATGCCTGTTCCCTGTGTGCTGGTTCTATGGGACCCTCGGGAACTTTCCCATAGATCAGGTCTTGCAGACCTCCTCGGAGCAGGGTCAGTGGGGCCTGCCAGGGAGCCCTGCACTGAGCCACTTATTTACCTCAGACAGTGACATTTCTGATAGTGGAGCAGTCCTCAGCCCACCCCATCCCCAGGCAGTTAAGGGCAAAACCGTCGTGGGACCCAGCTCCACAGAGGCCTATAGGAAGGTTAAGCTAAGCCTGGCCTCTGTGGAGGGCAGTGTTGTCAGCATCTACCGGGGGGGGGGGGGGTCCTCATCATTCCAAACAGCCACAGATCAAGTTCTTAAGGGGAGAAGCAGACCCTCACTCATGATGCTGAGAGGAAGCCTGTGCCCAGCCCCTCGAGCTGCTAGGGCAGAGGCCTCTGCAGCTGCCCAAGAGGTGGCCACCAGCTCATGGCAGGTTGGGTGAGCCCCTGGGAGGTGCAGGGGGAGATGCTATGGGGTGTGGAAGCCTCTACAGGTGGCTGCAGCAGATGTTTTTCAACAGTAGCCTCTTCCTAATAAGTCCACTAGGCTCTCCCCGACCCCAACCCTCCTGGCTCAGGCACTGGCTCTGCCTCTACCTGCCCCTCCCTGCTCAGCTGTCACCCTCCCACCGTCCCTGACTTGCACATAACACAGGGAGGACCAAGCAGGCACCTGGAGCTTGGCATGGAGGGGGGCGTGCATCTCCAATGAGATGCTCCAGAAATAGAGCTCCGGCATGGGAGAGGGAACAAGCAGGCTCTCCGAGGAACAGATGGAGGATGGTGAGGCCAGAGGGGCAGAGAAGGGCAAGGGCTTCTCTTCTTCCCACATGGAGCCCTCTGAAGGCATAGAACCCAGGAGAGAGGTGGAAACAGGAGCATGAGCTGCAGCCACCAGCAGCCACCAGCCCAGAGAGGCAGCAGCACTGTCCCCTGCCCAATGACAACAACAACAACCAAGAGAGCCTGGGCCCTCTCCCCACACTGTGGGGGGTTTTCCTGAGGGCCACATCCGGTGCTGACTGCGAGGAAGCCATGGATGTATGTTTCTGTGTGAGTCACATACATTTGCATACATTTTACATTTTTATCTACAAAGGCTTGAACACTATTTTCGGCATCTTTCAAGCTAAAATGTTGCAGTTGCTCTCCTTAGCTTTGCTGTAATTTGCTTTTTCCTACATTCTGTTTAATCCTGCCATGGACCTTCCACTCCACACACAATATTGGGTAGCGGGAGAGATGAATCTCGGAGGCCATAAGGAGGAAGACTTCTAATAGCTAACATCGAATGCCTACTGTGTGCCCGGCTTGGATTTCAGTGCTTTGTTCACAGGAATTATCTCACTGTGAACATTACTGTTATCTCAGTTTTCTCCATTTCCCAGATGAGAAAACAGAGGCACTGAGCAGCTAAGTAACCCACCTGGACAAGTTAAGTGGGGGCTGGGACCTGAACCCAGGCAGTCTGTTTGTGCTCTTAAATGCCAAGCATGCTGCCTGCACTGCCAGCTGACTGGTGAATGCAGGGTGTCAAAGGTCCCTAGAAATCTTCGTTGGTCTGTGGGTTAGAGATCACCTTCTAGGAAACCCTGCACCAGCCCTCTTCCATCTCCGGATATCTATATCAGACACATGTGTCTTGGGAAAGGGTAGTTACTTCAAGATTCTCTTGATGCCTTTATTGGACGTCTCCAGTAGATGTTAACACTGCATGGCCTGATTCTAATGTTGGCCATAGAGACAGTATGTGGGCCCTTGAATACCACGGTGATTTGGGACTGGAACAGAAGCCTCCAGATCCCTGGCACTGAGGACACGTAGGAGGTTGGGGAGACTTAACACCATGCCCTGGGAAGGAAGGAGTTAAAGAGTCATTGTCATCTATACTTTGCCAAAGGTGATGCTACCCTGAAGTGCTCTTAATCCCAGGCATCAGCCCCAATCTGTCAGAGCAGCAGGGAAGTGTTCTTGTAGACAGACCTCCCTGATTCAGCTAAGTACAGACCTGGACCAGCCCATGCTCCCCCAGGCACTGAGTCTGCATCCATCATTCCGCCTCCCCCAAGTGCTCCCTAACCATTCCCTGTCCAGTCCATGGGGCCAAACTGGATATCTTCACTTTTCTTCCTGTCTCACATTAGCAACTCAGCTCCACCATGCACGATAGGAAGGCCCCAGGAGTCCCTGCATCCTTGACCATGCGGAGGTCACCGCTGGTGAAAAGGCTGTGTTCCCAGGCTGGGGCCAGGCAGGGAACACCAGTGCGTGCAGAGGCTGGATACACAAATGGTGGGAGAGGGGGAAGAGGAACCCTCCACATTCAATTGAAAACAGACTGTGATGACCAAAAAACCAAGAGTTTGCACCCTCCCTGGCAGATTAGCTCTTTCAAAGCTGGGATTGCATCTTTTTCATCGGAGCATACCCAGTGCTCAGCCCAGTGGATGAATGAGGCTCGGATAGGCCTCCAAAGCAGCTATAACTGTACTGTGCCCCCAGGTTAGTGCTTTCTCTGCCAAAAGCCCAACATACATTACTGGCAGACTGGCATCCAATAATGCATGTTGAATAAATAAAATTAATGACAGCTAGCATTTACTGAGTGCTGCTTAGGTGCCAGGCACTGCTCTATGTGCTTTAACATAGGTTATTTCACCCAGTCCTCACAATAGGCCAATCTACTATCATGTCCATTTTACAGAACTAGAAATTTAGGTGCAGAAGGGCTAAGCCATTGACTGGCTAGCAGATAGCGACACCTGGAAATGAACCAAGTCTGAATCCAGAGTTCACTTGCATAATCTCTGTATTGGGCTGCAATGAGTGAACAAATGAATAAACAGAATGAAGTTAAACTCAGGCAGGAAGAAATCTGAGCTATAGGAGGAATGCAAGGCAGTGTTATTTCAGAACCCCCCAGGGCCACCAATGATTAAGCAAAAAGAGCACTGGTTCCCAAAGAAAACTGCATCTACTACAACAGGGCAGATGACCCTGGAGACAAGCTGAACGCAATCCAATCACAGTCTCCTGAATGCCCGTGCCTGCCAAACCCCACTGCTTCTATGCCTCGGGCCAGTCTCTAGCTTTCCCAGCCTCAGTTTTCACATCTATAGATGGTGGGCACCCAGGTGAATTGGGTAGATGACCTCCAGACCTCCTGTCAGCCCTAGCAGACTATAGACTTTGCTTCCTAGCAGATCCTGATGTGGCCTGTTTTCCACTCCTTGCTTCATTTCCTTTTCCTTGGTACAGTAAAGAAGTATTTACTATTTTTTTTTTTTTTGAGACAGAGTCTCGCTCTGTTGTCTGGACTAGAGTCCCATGGCGTCAGCCTAGCTCACAGCAACCTCAAACTCCTAGGCTCAAGCAATCCTCCTGCCTCAGCCTCCCGAGTAGCTGGGACTACAGGCATCTGCCTGGCTAATTTTTTCTATTTTTAGTAGAGATGGGGGTCTCACTCTTGCTCAGGCTGGTCTCAAACTCCTGACATTGAGCGATCCTCTCGCCTCAGCCTCCCAGAGTGCTAGGGTTACTGGCATGAGCTACTGTGCCCAGCCTAAGTATTTACTATTCTAAGATTCATCCTCAGAAGAAAACTCCCCACGCCTCCACAGAGTCAGGTCTAAGGGAGAAGGCCTGGCCTAAGAGTCTGCCTTTTGCCCTTTTGCTACGTTGCCTCTTCTCAGCTTCTTGGCTTTTCCAGCAGGCAGTGAGATCTACAGGCAACAGAGATTTACGCAAATTATTCATTTCTCTACCAAAGTTTTGCATCAGCTTGAGTCATGGGAAAGATCTGCAGCTCTGGCAAGACGTAGACCTGCTCTCCAGAGAACTGCATTCGCCCCCCTGCTGCCTCCCTCAGCATCCCTGCCAGGAGAGAGCACAGTGAAGTCCAGGTCCCTGTAGCTGTGACACTCCCCACACATACCCACACATTTCCCAGGGGCTGTGACGGCTGGAGGGTCATAGCAAGTCCAGCATTCTGGACAGAGCAGCTGGTTTAGATTATACCAACAAGCTGCAATTTTAGGAGGGTCTCTTGCCAAGCCCCAGCTCAAACGGCCCTCCCCTGACAGTGCTCAGATTGCAACACCCAGGGGTCAATGAGAGAGTTTTCCCAAAGAGTCAGTCAAAGGGCTCCACCACAGGGTCTGGAGCCCCCTTCCCAATTTACTCACCGCCAAGTCCCCATCAGCATTTGGAAAGACGCCAGCAGACGAAGAGATGGAAGGATTCTCTAAGTCCTCAAAACCCAGAGACCTAGTTCGATGGCTCCAATCCCATCAGTTCCAAGGGAAGCAGGAGCATGTCCAGTGGGGGTCAGAGCTCCCAGGCTGGCCCTCTGCCTTCCTGTGGTCACCACTGCCCTGAAGCTGGCTGTGCTTCTCGCTCTTCCAGCCAGAGTTCTGCAGATGTGTCCCAGCCCTGTGCTGCTCTGCCAGAATCTCTGACGCCACCCACCAGGCTGGCCCTGTCCCCGCAGGCCCAGAAGTGGCCGCAGGGGCTGAGGGCAGGCTGTCAAGGAGACTGGCTCCTAAGAGGTGGCGGCTCCACATTCAGGAAGGCAAGGACAAAGGAGCCTCACAGCCTAGCAAGTGGTGCCTGCCATCAGTGGATCCTGCTTTGGGGTTGTCTGTCAAGTATGCCGGTGTGTGGCTGTGTCTCTTTAAGGACCAGGCCTCTTTAAGGCAAGTTCCCTCTGCAGTCAACTCCTGCCACAACCGGTCCTGCGGCAGAAAGTGTGGGCTCCCGAGCGCCATCTGGTGGCCCAACAGAGCGGCACTTCGGCCACCAGAGGTCTTCTAACCAAGTGGCCTGGAAGTGCCCGGATAAAACCTCAGCTTCCCGACCAGATTCTGCACAGGGCTGCAGGTTACAGTTGAGAACAACGAGACTAGGGAAGTCAGGAGGAACTCTGTTTGGTCAGGAGGCAGTGGGGTCCCCCAAGAGTGACGTGAAGCGAATGACCACCCCTCAATCAAAATCTTCACTAAGAGATTCTCAAATGGGGGGATTTCCCCAATCTCCCTGCTTGCCAGCTGCAGAGACCTGAAGCACAGCTGCACATAACCTTGTCCCCTTAATCACTGAAACAGTCGTTCTCAATTAGGGCAGGGGTAGTTGGTATTGCCCCACCAGGAAGTATTTAAAAATGTGTGGGAGTGTTTAAAGTGGTCACAAGAACTAGGGGGAATTACTGGCATTGAATGAGCAGGAGCCAGAGACGTTAAAACTTCCTGCAACATGCAGGACTGTCCTAAAGAGCATCTGTACTAAATGCCAACAGTGTTGAGAACACTACTGGGTTACGAGGAACTGAGGACGGTTGTTGCATGGCAAGCTCATACACCCACCCCTTCTTTTCCCATCACGCTGTCTTTGCTGTTCTCCCTAACTTGATTGCGCCTTTATGAACTTAGGGGTTGAGAGAGGCCTGGGTCAGACCATCTTCACAGGGGATGCCAGTGCTTGTGGCTGCCCCTCCCCAGAGGTCAGGCACACACACCTGCACCCAGCCTGCACTGGCTCATCACAACCCTTGGAAGGGAGAGGCTGGCAGGCCAACTCAAACCGTTAGGAGCCAGCAGATGGTCTCTGAAAAGAAATCATACAAGCACCAGCAATGCCACTCCCTAACTCCCATGGGACCATCCCTGCCTCCCTTCCCACTGGGATGACTCAACCTAACCCTGTTCTCTGTCCCTGAATTGCACCAGGAAATGCATCTTTTATATAAGGCAATTTCAAGTTCTGATCATGAAACCTGATGACTCCTAATTTCCTCTTCCCCAAGCTCTCTGCACCTTGTCCTGAGCTGGTCAGCTCAGTCTCATAAACACAGCGCCAGGGGCTGACATCAGAAACCAATACACATGACGTGTTCTAATGAAGAAAGAGTGGAAAAAGACAAGACTCCGGTCACAGTGGCCAGTGAAAGCTGCACAATGGTCACGTTTGAGCTGGGGCTGTTGGTTTGAGCAGTCCCAGGCTCATGAGGCTGACATCATAGGTACAAAGATTCAATTGGAGGGAAAAGTTTCCCGCTTCCCACAGCAACTAGAGAGCACTCTAAAACAAACCTGGCATGTCAGTCCTCTCCTACCAAGACTCATCTACAGCTTCCCACTGCTGTCAGCATAAAGGCCCACATCCTTTTGGTGGCCTACAAGGTTCTGTGGCCTGGCCTCTGTATCCATGTTAGCTTCATCTCCACGTTCTCCTCTTTGCTCTTTTCTGCTTTTTCCTGCATCAGAACTTTTGCACAGGTTGATATCTCTGGCTAAAATGCTCTGCTTCCACTCTGCCTGGGTGTCTGCTCTTCACCCTTCCTGCTTTAACTTAAATTTCACTTCTAGGGAGCTTTTCCTAACCACCCCACCAGGGAGGCCTGCATCTCTCCTTCCGAATACTCAGTGCTCATATAAATCGTTCAGTGCCTGTCTCGTTTGCTAGACTGAGAACTCTGAGAGGGTAGGAACCACATCTCTCTTGTTCACTGTAACCTTAGCACCTTGCACAAATAGTAGTTTGAATGAATGGATGAGAAAATGTAAATGAATGAATGAATGACCAAGTATGTCAAAAGAACCTGGAATGAGGCAGTACAGATGCTTCAGCTGGCCCCGTTCCACCAACTGGAAGAGAACTGTCTGGGCTGGGTGGGATGTGCATGTTGAGAATGGCCACACTCTGCAGAAAGACTCAGAAAAAGAACAACAGGATGCTGAAATCC
Organism: Lemur catta; assembly: GCF_020740605.2. Taxonomy (NCBI): domain Eukaryota; kingdom Metazoa; phylum Chordata; class Mammalia; order Primates; family Lemuridae; genus Lemur; species Lemur catta. The sequence goes on from NC_059142.1 coordinate 17,665,235, forward strand.
TGGGTGGGAGAACTGCTGCTCCAATTAATTCTCTAACTGCTCAGAAAAAACCCTCAACTGAAAACTCCCCGATGTACAGGGCTCCCCGGCTAAGCAGCCAGCATGTGATGCTGGACTCTTTTTCACCCAATCAGGCTCCAATGTGCAAATGGAATAGAAACCCAGAAATGGTTCAGCCCACCAAGGGAACTTCAGTCTCAATTCTCAGAGTTCTTCTCCTCAGCCTGTCCCAAATTTGCAATGAAACTGTTTTTTAGAGAAGAGAGGCAAACTGTAGCCCTCCCCTGGGAAAAAGCAGCCTCTGGGTATGTGCCTGTCCTGTCTCCTCTTCCTGTGTGTGGGGGTTCTGAGAAGCAGCTAGTTGCTGGGAGTGATGCTGAACTCCTCTGCCCTGGGGCACTGAAGGCTGAACTGTAACTCACCGGTTCCCAGTAATGGCTTTGATGCACCTCCAACCAGACAGATGGGAGATCTTGCTTTTAGTTCAGTGATGGGATAAATATGATGGAAGCTGATTCTGGGTGCTCACCCTCCCAAGGGCCTAGCTCGAGAAGAGTCTGCAGGCAGCCTGACTGACGGGCAGGGCTTCAGCAGACCTTCTGCAGCTGCTGATTGCACTGGGCCGCGGTGACCAACGGACAGGCCCGTGAGCCCTGCAAAGTACAGCTCCAAACTGACCTGGTCTGCTGGGGGCCTGCAAAAAGGGAAGGTGGTAACTTTTCATTTTCCTTCATCCAAACAAAGAGATAAATAAAAAACGCAATTATTAATCAAGATCTGGCTTGTTGGACCTTGAGTCTGTGATGGCCCAGGAAATCACCCTAGGCCACTAGGGTTAGTGATCCAGATGGTTAGTCCTCTAAGCTTCCTGCCAGCTTCCCACCTGCTGCCTGGTGAGGATATTCTGGCACATTCAATATTCTCAGAGTTCTCTCTCTTAAACTGAGAGAACCTAGTGAGAGGGAGTAGGGGGCGTCAGTGAAGGGCAGAGGAATAATAAATAGTAAAGGTGATGGCAACAAACACTCATATTATTTATATATTTGTTTAATTTTTATTTTAGAGATGGGGTCTCACTCTGTGACCCAGGCTGGAGTGCGGTGGCATGATGATAGCTCGCTGCATCCTCAAACTTCTGGGCTCAAGCGATCCTCTCACTTCAGCCTCCAGAGTAGCTGGGATTACGGGCGTGAGGCACCATAGCCGTCAACAAACACTTATATTGTGCTTACGGTGCCAGGGCTGATCTAAGGACTTTGCATGTATCAAATAGTTTAATTATCACAGGACCCACAATTGTTCCAGAATCCATGTTTTAGCCCCTCAACACTGCTGCCTCTCTCCAACAAAAGGGGAAGAACAGGAAACTGAGCACACCCCGAATCCAGATCCTGCTCAGCCACTAACTTGCTGCGTGACCTTAAAGAACTCTCTTTCCCTCTCTGGGCCTTACTTTCCTCACTTTTTTTTTTTCTTTTAATTTTTAAAAATTGAATACAATTCAAATCAATGTGTCTGGTTCATTTCGGCTCCTTTATTGCCATACCAGGGGGCAGAGACTGCTTCAGTTTCTCAGCCTTCTCTTTATCTTGTGATGACCACGATATAAAGGTATCTGCTGCATCGAACTTTAAACTTCGTATTATCCTTATTTTTCTTGATCCTGACGGACCTGGCATCCTTTTGCCTGGCTGTGAGCAGAAAGTCCTTGCTTTCCTCAGTTTTCCAAGGCATGTGGACAAGGCCCGCAGAGAGGGGGCGCAGACCTGCACCCCTCTCTCCTTGTACTGCCAGGAGCACTTTCCTCACCTTGACATGAAGGAACGTAAGTCCTCCCTGGTCTAGGATTCCTTGAGAGATATATGACCAGGAAGTAGCTGATAAAGGAGTGGAAAAATCTTCCTATTTCCCACCCCTCAGTTCCCATATACTCCAGGAAGTTTAATGGCTTTTGAGGGCTAGAAAAGTTATCCGTTATCTCATTGAACATTTCCTGGGCCCTACTATTTAAGACAGGGTTCCTTTGCCCAAGTTGCTCATGATAATGGACTTGAGACTTGCCCAGAAATTATGAAGAGGCAAAGCAGTGCCTGGTGGGTCCAGAGAGTGGTCTGGACAGTAAGTTATGGAGGGGCAGGGCGTAGGGGGTGGACACCACTTCAAATTGAGTTGATGACTAAATCCTTCAGAAGGAAGAGCCCAGAAGGAAAACTATTTCATTGGTAGAAATAGTGTGTGTGTGTTACGGGGGTGGGAGGGGGGCATTCCCCGGGGAAAGGAAAAGCATAAGCAATTGCACAGAGGCAACGGTGGGGGTAGAGGGCGGAACTAGAATGGATGACTGGCACAGAAGTTTCTTTTGGGAACTGGGGGAGAATATAGAAACTGTTGCTAATCTAATGTGTGCCTCAGCATGAATTTAGGGACACAGCAGGATTTGCAGTGTTTCTTAGACCCATCTTTATAAAGAAGCCTTTCTGGAACACCCACTCCCTCTCAATGCATACGAGGATTTAGGACTCCCTTCCTCTCCTTGTGAGTTTGCTGAAAGCCCCTCAGCCAATGTGTTCCTGGCATCACCAGTACTTATGTTCTAGGCACTGCATTAGGCATGCTACTTTCACTTTTTTGGTAGGAAACCCTCTCTGTGGAAGACACAATCATTACCCCTACTTTATAGAAGAGGCTCAAGGTCAAACTTCTAGTAAGTGATGAAGCCAAGTTCACACTCTGATCTGGCTGGGTCCAAAGTGATTGTGCCTGGCCACCAGGCACGAAGTTTCAGAAAGTATCGTAACCAGATGTCCCCTTTGACATTCACTGGTGAGGAGCTGAGTTCCCGCATGCCAGGCAGCACTGGTACCCGATGCTAACATGAACTTATCAGCATAGCTCTTAAAGCTACTCTCCAGGGTCTCCAGGGGAAACAGCAGGGCAAAGAAGACACAAAGAGGGATTTCCATCCTCTTCCTCCTCAACTGAAGTCTGACAAGCTCCTGGGTCTTTTGACTACTCCTAGGGCACGAGGCCTATACCTGGAGGATTCCTGGTAGTAAGGGTGCTTCCAGTGCTGCAGCAGTTAACTAGTCTCTGGGGCATCTCTCTCTCTCGTCTCTCATCTCTCATCTCTCTCGCAAAGGCAGCTCCCAGCCCTGCCTGACCCAGGCTCAGCCAGTAGTTATAAGAAGCATTTTAAAGACAATTATCCCTTAGCTAACCTCTCAGGAGAACTTGGGAAAAACTGGGGTATCAGCTCCATATCCTGTCTCACCTAACCCCATCCCCAAATTTTCATGTTTCTTTTGCCCTGGGCTTAAAGAAGAGTACCAGCACATGCAGAACTTTGGGGAAAATTCTCTGTTCAGTGCTGTGAACGGCGCTAGAGGCCCTGGGAGAAGATAACACCACATGGTAAGATAGAAGAGATTCATTTTCCTAAGAAAGGACCCTGTACTTCTGAGAAATCTTCCCACAGAAACTAGAATTTCAGTTCCCCGGCAGTGCCACCTGGGCAGAAGCACTTTGCAATTTTTAGTCTGACAGGTCAGAGACAGGAGGACACTGACCCCGTGCCTCCTGACCACTCCGAGGTCTCAAGCTCTAGGGGCCTCCTCAGATCTTGGCCATGACTCAGATGAAATTTGGCTCCTCACCCTAACCCCCTTCTCACAGCCCAAAGTCTTCTAGACAAATCATTGCCCAATCCCCTGCAGAACCCACTGAGTTATCTTCCAGGTTCCTATTTCTGTCTGATTGTGCAAGTTTCTTCCCTTCAGGAAGCCACATGCTTGTCACATGGGCAGCAACAGAGCACCAGCAGAGGGGGGAAGGGTGTTGGGGAGTCTCTTCTCCTGGACCCCAGGCTGGTCCCCAGAGCCTTGGTAGTGGTTCCCCCACTCCCTATAGCCAACATCCCAGGGAGCTTTGGATCACCCTGGGGAGAAAACCAGCACAGGCCCAAATGAACTCATGACTTGGTTTTCAGTTTCACCAGTAAGCAGTTCCTACAGTGCATCCTCTTAATACTTCGCTGGACTTGGGCTCCAGGCCTTCTGTGCCCCTCAGATCCCTGGCTCTTGGGGCAAATACACCTTATTGACTGTCAGATCAATGTCATGCTGCAGGCTGCTAAGATAGCAACATGTGCTGGGCCTGCACCTGGCTGGCCCAAGCTTCCATAGTGGAGGTTAGTTCTTTGGGGGCCCTTAAGGAGGGCTGAGCTGCTTTTTACTGAAGGTAAAGTGGCTGCTTTTATAAAAGAGACACTCTTTGCCTCCTGCCACACTAACCAGAGATGAGGAGGCTGCCACAGAGAAGCATCCTGGTCCCGGGGGCTCCTGGTTTCCTGCTGCTCTCTCTTGGAGGCCACAGATGGAGCTGTACACATGAGCAGGCCACATTTCCTTCCACGCCTGCAAGGAACCCCGACTTCCTGCAAAGACCACTAACCCCAACGTTAGTACACGTGGGCATGTCTACCCAAGGCAGAGCTGCCGCTGACTCCTAGTGTGGCTTCCAAAAAGGAAGAGGTTCTGTTTCGCCAAGGAGGGTATGACCTGAGACACCAACAGCAGCTGACTTCCCATCTGGGCTGACTAATTCTGCAATCAAAGGTGCCTGGTTCCAAGCACAAAGCACTGCCTCCTACCCAGACCCTCATTCTTCTGAGGGAGCTGGTGAACATGTAAAAATTTTGCATAGGAGTGGTCAGGGTCACAGATACCTTGTTCTGGGAAACAAAACCTCTCTCCAGCGCTGCAGATGGCAGGGAAGACTGGGGAAACAGATGAAATGTGCCAAGGTCCTGCTACGAAGAACACCCAGGCTGTTTGTTAGCTCAGAAGCCACACCACAATTAGCATCCTGTCATTTGCTCATTTGTATGCATTTCATATATCATCAAAAGGCCACATGGAAGGTATAAAGTATATATATAGGCTGTTGGGTTTTTTTTTTAACTATAAATATATGCAGTTATTTTCTGTTGTAAAAATCATAAAGCCACAATAAAAAAAACTTTTAGACAATAAAAGAGTAAAATATGACCCATAAATGCACTACCCCAATTAGCATTTTCCAGCTTTTGTTGGTATGCATACAATGGGGACCTTTACATAGTTATACAGTCAGCCTCCCTTAGCTGAGGGTTCTGCATCTGTGAATTCAATCAACCACAGATCAAAAGTATTTGGGAAAAAAACTCAAAAAAAAAATCACAATACAACAATAAAAATAATACAAATAATACAGCATAACAACTATTTACGTAGCATTTACATTGCATTAGGAATTATAAGTAATCTAGAGATGATTTTAAGTATACTGGAGGATGTGCCTAGGTTACATGCAAATACTACTACCATTTTACATGAGGCATTTGACCATTCGTGAATTTTGATATCCATGAGGGCTCCTTGAAACCAATTCCCTGCGGCTATCAAGGGATGACTGTAACTGCCTCTCCAGGCTGTACACAGGAATTTCTCAGCCTGATCCTTGGCCAGTCCAGCTTCATTTTCTACCCCTGTCCTATTATATCAAGAAGGGCAAGTTCCACCTGGATGAGCTAAAACACAAAGAGAGCCCCTGTGTGGAAACTGTAGTATATCACCCAAGTTTGTTCATGTAACGAGATGTCTCTGGTTGCTTGGGGAAGAGAGGAACATCCCCCAGGTGTCAACACTGTCCAGGGACACCAGAGATGAGGTCTCATCTGTAGTGTCCTCAGTAAGAAGCTGTATACTGCTCCCGACAGGGCCCTAAGCCTCTTCCTTCCTCGGAACAGGGCTACAGCTTTGAGATTATCTTGGGGTTGGCCAGGGTACCCATCTGCCTCAGGTAAGGCTATATTAGGGACATCAGCCTTTCAGCAATGGAAACTGAGGAGGAGACAGGGAGGGAGGTGCAGGAAGAATATAAAGAAAAAGTTAGGTTTGGATTCACTCTGCAAACCTCAAACCCTGATAGGAACAAAGTGAGCAGGGAAGGAGCAGCTGCTCATTCCCCCGGGACACTGCTGCAGAGGCTTTGGTCCCCTGCATGCAGCATCACTCAAAGCTGTTCACGTCAACAGCAGCTTCATGGGGACAGTGTCTGGGCTGCTGCTGCTGCAGATGCAAGGTGTGATGGTTTAGGTCAGGATGTGGGTTCTGGAGAGAGACTAGACATGGGTGCAAGACCCGATGTCCCTAAGTAACTTAACCTCTGTGAGCTTCAGTTTCTTTCGCCGTAAGATGAAGATAACAATGGTAACTGCTTCAACTGAGATGGTTGAGAGGACCAGATGAGGTGATGGATGTAAGACACCCAGCACGGTGCCTGCTCCATCGTAAGCACTCAAGCAGTATTAGCCACTTTCATTACGTTGGTTGAGTTTTGCATGCATACATGCACCTACCACACCTCTCTCTTCAAAAGGGAAACAGCCCCCATGAAAAGATTACAGCAACCCTAGTGAAGCGATATTGTGCATTGTGTTGGGGTTGCCAGAGCCAAACCACACCCTTTGTTTTCTGTGGGTATCTCATTGTCATTGTAGGGTTAGCTCATCACTATTTTTTAAAAATTCGAAGCAACCCTATCCCTTATAGTGCATTCCCTCCTTTCTGTGCTAGTCCAGAGCAGCAAGGGTAAGAAAAATAAGATTCATTAGAAAAACATAATTCCTTTCCCTTAAATAATGGGCTGTCATGTCTGAAAGCAGCAGAAACTTCCAGCTTGCTAAATCAAAGATAGAAGACAATGAAAGATGAGAAAAGTTGAGTATAAACTTTTTTAATAAACAGAATTTTCTCTAGGCACTGAAGTAGAGTCTCCTTGTTGAGCAAAAGGGAAATTGAAGACTCCATGTGCCCAAGTGTGTTTCAAAGAGATATACGAGTACTTTTATGTTAAAATTGTAAACCTTAGCTTATCCAAAGTAAACTTTAAATCAAAATGTTAGAGCAAGAAAAAATTTCCTTAAAATCATAAATTAGTGTATATCCATTCATACACACACATATACACACAGTATATACATGCATCCACATGTAATAAATTTAGAACATGCCTGAGTATTACAGCAGGGACATGCTACAATCCAGAAGAACCTCTTCATCGTAATAGATTCAGCTATACTAGAGCCGACAGCTCACATTCAAAAGAAAATCTCCAGTCTATTTCCATTACTCATCTTCGACTTCAATGTGATCACTCATTCTAAATTGCAAATTGAAAGGGTGTCCCTGCTGCCTCTTTCACATACGCTTCGGCAAACAGTCCCCAACCACACCAGCACGCGAGAGCAAACACACACACATGCACACACACACTCACGAGATGAAGTCACATCTAAGGGCATTTCCCCTGTGAACGAGGAGCCACAATTCCCAGTCCTCTTCTAAACGGCCCCAGCTGTGGTGGCCTCCACCCCTCCGTATGCCTAACGCCCTTTCCATGTTTTCACGTATTAGCTCTTAGTAAATGTTGCATGCAATTTGATGATCCTGCTAGGGAAGGGAAGATGATTCATGATCATCTCGTCCTAATACACAGACTCTTGATGAAATCCCGTCTAAGTTTAGGGTTTGGAAACACTGCAGCTGGAAACAGCTGGCTAGAAGACAAATGGCCCTAAAATTTCAAGGAGGAGGCCTCCCGCTGATACAAAAATGGCAAATTCAGCTCTCCCTGAACCCTACTGGCTTCTCCATGTGCGGATCCGGGGAGGCCTCTGGGAAGGGGCTTCTGACCCAGCCCGGCTCCCCGCTGCTCGCCGGGGGCGGGGCCGGGGCTGCAGGCTCCTGGGCACGTGACCCGCGCTGCGGCATTTCAACAAAATGCAAAACCCACCACAAAACGTCACGGGCAACCAGAGTTGCCTCCTTCTTCATGCACCACCGATCCAGCATCAAAATCGCAAGCCCTGTCGGTCCGGCCGGCTGCTGCGCAGAGCCGGAGCTGGAGCCGGGCTGGGAAGGCAGCCCTGGTTTCTGACCACCCCCCTACACGGTAGGATGCACAGGCATCAGGGACGGGGGCTTGTTTCTGTGACTCGAGCAGGAAGGCAGATGCGCAGCCCTCTGGAGGCTTGTCTACACCCTCGGAACCTTGCCGGGTGAAGGGAGGCCCAGGCTTTCTTAATTGGACGAAAGCAATCACCGAGGGGGTGTGACATTTGCGTGGGTCCCGCCGCACCCGGCCTAATGACCATCAGGAAGCAGGAAGCGCTCACTGATGCGGGAGGGGAAACCAGCTACAACTCTATTCTGGATTTGAAATAAACAGCTCCAAGTGTTTCCGTTTCCTGGGCTCAGTGCCGAGTCCACTGGGGAAATCCCTGGAGCAAAGGGGAGAAGAGCCAGAAGGCACAGCCCACCCGCCCAAGCACGGCCAGCCCACTTCCTCCTGGTTCCTCCTGCAGCTGCGGCTCCTCCCCGTAGCACCCAAGGCCAGGATCTCCCGGATTCCCGCCAGGGGGATGTCAGCGTCCCCAGCACGTGGAACCTTACCTGGTGGCCCTTAAAGACATCATGTCACAGGGCTTAAAAAGATCTAGAAAAAGGGAAGATGTAAAATCCAAATGAGGGTCCCCTGAAATTCAAATTATCAGGCAAGGGCCTGCCCACTCAAGTCTCAGAACAGAACCGAATGCTGCCAAAGGAGACTTAGCTGAGCAGGGAGGCCTCAGCTCCACCCCAAGTGTCGCTTGGGCTCCCTCAGACCATTCTTGGTTTGTAAGAAATGCACCACTAAGCAAGTCTCCTTCATTTATGTTTTCCAGAGCGGTGCCTTGATCTCCTTCTGAAAAAGAGGCACTGGCTCTTTTCAAAATGAGAAGCATGGGTTCAAACTACCATTATGTACCATGCAACTTCTGGGTCAAGATGGACCACATATACAGAGGTGGTCGCCTAAGATTATAATACCTTTTTTTTTTTTTTGTGAGACAGATTCTTGCTCTGTCATCCTGGCTGCAGTGCAGTGGCATCAGCATAGCTCACTGCAACCTCAAACTCCTGGTTTCAAGGGATCCTCCTGCCTCAGCCTCCCGAGTAGCTGGGACTACAGACGTTTGCCACCAGACCTGGCTAATTTTTTTCTATTTTTAGTAGAGATGGGGTCTTGTTCTTGCTCAGAATGGTCTCAAACTCCTGACCTCAAGCAATCCTCCTCCCTCAGCCTCCCAGAGAGCTAGGATTACTGCACGTTTTCTATGTTCAGATATGTTTAGATACACAAATACCACTGTGTTACAGTGTTCAGCACAGTAGCATGCTGTACAGGTTTGAAGCCTAGGAACAACAGGCTGTACCATATAGCCTGGTGTGTAGTAGGCTACACCATCTAGGTTTGTGCAAGTACACTCTGTGATGTTCGCACAAGGATGGAATCACGTAAGGACACATTTCTCAGCCGTATCCCCATCATTAAGTGGTGCATGACTATTTAGCTATAGGCTCTTTGGCACATTACCCAACCTTCTTCAGCCTCTGTTTTCTCATCCATAAAATGGAATTATAACACTAACTGCTTATGGTAGCTGTGGGAATAAATGAATCCATGCACAAATTAGATACAAATACTTCTAAGTGTGCCATAAAAGACTGGAAGAATATATATAATCTACAACAAACCATTAACTGCAGGTTTCTTCTAGAGAAAAGAATGGAAATGGTGGGGAGAAGAGACAGGAAATAACATGTTTCACTCCAAAGACTTAAGTACTGTTTGATTCTTTTATATTGAAAATGCATTTATGTACTACAGGTGCTTAATACAGGGCCTGCTTCATAGTAGACACTCAGATGTTAATTTTTAAAACTAAGATCTTCATTCTAACTTAATTTTCATTTGGCTTCTGGCTCAAAGTACATGGAATTTATGTGTTTTACATCACTATGATAAATTTGTCATATGTATCTTCCTCTTAACCCAAATCCCTAAACATGATATACATTGCATATTAAAACAAAACCTATAACAGCCCAGGGGGATAACACAGGGTGCTCTCGGGGGCCATTTTTTGTCCATTAGATTGGCACAAATGAAAAATAGTGACAAATGTTGTTAAGAGTGTGAACAGGTTCTCTCAAAACTTATGGTGAGAATATAAACTGGATCAACCTTTTTGCAGGACAATTTGACAGTAACTACTAATATTTAAAATGCACATAGTTTTCAACTTTGCAATTGCATGTCTGGACAGTCCCTAGAGAAATATTCATGCATGTGAACACATGGGTCATGCACCATACATGGTTTTTCATTGCAACATTGTTTGGAATAGTGAAAATTGAGATACCCTGCCAAGGGTTAGGTTTCTCCCCTTTGCAATTTCTCTAACAAGAGAAGTGAAATAAAGGGGTGGGGGGAGCAGATGCTCTTGGAATCACAGAGCTTATGATGTACGTGACTATAATTTCATGGGCAGCCTCTCTTAGATCAACCACTTTGGAGCCATTGAGATCAGAGGTGGCCTCTGGAAAGAGGGTGTAGCAGACCCTTTGGGTTATGAGGGTTTAAAAAGAGAAGTTAGCCAGGAATGGTGGCTCACACCTGTAATCCCAGCTACTCAGGAGGCTGAGGTGGGAGGATCACTTGAGCCCAGGAGTTTGAGGCTGCAGTGAGCTATGACTGCACCACTGCACTCTAGCCTGGGTGACAGAGCAAGACTCCATCTCAAAAAAAAAAAAAAAAAGAAAAAAAGAAAGAGAGAGAGAGAACGAGAGAAAGAGAGAGAAGTTGCCAGACCCCCAGATGGGTCCCTGGGGATGGAAAGGAAATGGTGGTGGAGACTAGAATTTGTCCTGCCTGGCATTCCCAGGCAGGCTGACACGTGGGAGGCAGCTCTGTCTGTGACCTGAAGGAGCTGGGGATCAAGAGCAGCAACTCAGGGCACCCAAGGGTGAGGTGCCCTCAGCCAAGCTCAGCACTGAGGAACTGATATTTTCCTTTCTCCAAGAACAATGGCAGCCTGTGCAGGGTCTCAAGCATATGACTCCCACACCACCATCGTGTACCAGGGTCATCTGTTGGCCTATGAAGGACCAGTCTCAGAGCCACACCTGTGGCCATGAGAAGCCCTTGCTTCTAGTGAGATTAGAGTCCTCTGCCAACCTGGAGGTATAGCAGCACAGACCACTGCTCCCTTTTTGACTCTGTAAAGGAAGCTTCAAGAGGGAGCTGCTGGATTTTCTGCTGGTAGGTATATGGGCGCTGGAGCAGAAGAAACAAGGAAAAATGCCAAAGGATGTGCCCCCAAGATTGTGGAGCAGGTGCTACCACTTATGTCCCTACTGGTCAGCCAGCAAATATGTGGTTGTTGCCATTCAGTACTTGAACAGCAACACTGTTAGAGGTTGCTAACAGTTTATAAAGACTTACCTTGTGTCTTGCAAACCCTTAGCGTGGGTCTCTCTTGTATGTACATTTATGCAGTGAATACCTGTTTACTAGCCTGGTCGCATAGTTAGACTCTTGAATTGAAGCAGCGTTTTGAACTCTTTCCCCTGTAGCACTGCTTGGCTCAATTCAAGTGTCAATAAAGTTTGCTTTAGTGGTGCCTGCAACCCTTTCTCCTACATAGAAGGAGTTTATGGTAGCCCAGAATAGACCTCTCATGGTCATAAACAGACAAACAATGCTTTACTCTCTGGACCTGCTTTGAAGTGACTTTTTTTTGTCCACATCCTTCTCTTTTAACCTTCTAATACTTGGTGATTTGGATACTCCATAAACATTGAGAATTATACCATTTTGTTGATCTTTTTTGTTGATCAGTTTGGAGGTATAAGCATTCTATGCTCTCCACGGTGGTTTTTTAAAATACCAGGAAAAGAGTCTAGCAGGTATGCCCAACTATATACAAATTCAGAAAATTTACAAATCACAGCAAAGCTGTTGTCTTTTTTTTTTTTTTTTTTTGAGACAGAGTCTTGCTCTGTCCCCCCAGTTAGAGTGCAGTGGCATCGTCCTTGCCCACTGCAACATCAATCTCCTGACCTCAAGTGATCCTCCTTCCTCAGCCTCCCAGAGTGCTAGGATTACAGGCATGAGGCATTGCACCGGGCCCACAGCTGTTGTCTTAACTCCACAATGGTCTCTGCTCCTGAAGAAAACATATGCATCCATTTTCCACGCCAACTACATCTAATACATCTAAATTAGTGCGGGCTGATATCTCTGAGAGAAGAAGTAGAGGCAGCGAGTAATGGGATTCAGAGAGGCAGAAGCTCAGCCCAACTGTGTTGGGACTGTGGGGCTATCCCCTATCATCTGGGGAGAAAGACCTGACCCTAGCCCAGTGCCCTCCTTCCCCAGAGCCTGACAAGGGGAATGAATGTGAGTGAGCATTCAAACCCAGAACCTGACACCTTCTAACACCATGATGACTATCTGGGGGCAGCAAGAGGGTCACCTACAAGATTCAAACTCCAACCGGCCAAGTGTTTTGAAACAGCAGACCTGAATGGACTTCTCTGTTCTGTCGGGCAAGTGTCACTCAGCTTTCTGCTGCTGTTTGCTCTCAAGCCAAAGGTCATGTTGAGCTTCTTTCCACTCTCTGATTGCTTGCTGGCTCCTAACACAAATGGATTACTTTATCACTGTCTGGCAACTCCTTATCTATCCACACACAAACTCAAAAGGGCTTTTTCCTCCAAGTTTTACTTAGAAAAACCTTAAGTTCTTAAGTAATTGGGGACTTTTTTTTTTTTGCATCCTTTTAATGTCAACTTTTGAGAACCCTGTGTTTAAAATGCACCAGACATTTACCACCACCATAAAAACCTGCCAAACACCGGGGTGCTGAGCTGGCTGCTAAGAACCCCCTGGGCTTGTTAACATTGTAGATTTCAGGTTCCGCCCAGACCCACTTCAATGAGACTGGGCACCAGGAATCTATCTTTTTATAATGTTCCTGCAGAGGATTCTAACTTGCTGTCAGTTCTTTTATCTAGATTATTCCAGAAGTAGAAGAATAATCATTTAGTAATTTCCTCAATCTTTCTTTCAGATTAATTAGCAAACACTTATCAAACAAGTAGGATGCATAAGGTACAATGGCAGATGCTAGGAAAACAAAGGGTAAATGAGTTATTATTTATTGTTCACTGTGTGTCAGACAGTGGATTTCCTCACTAATCCTCACAACCTTCCAGGAGATAGATGCTGTTAACACACTGATTTTACAGATGAGAGGCACAGAGAGGTGAAATAACTTTTTAAAATCCTCACAGCTGTTAAGGGGTAGGACTGAGGTTCAAACCTGGGCAATCAACCCCGGACCCTGCACCCATTACCACCCTGCACCCATTACCACCGTAAGCCAGTATCTGCCTTCAGCAAGCCTAGCAAGGTGAGGGTAACATATAAATTACTATGATAAGAGGCAGCATAAAACAAGTGTTAAATTGAGACAGAAAGAAAGGTATTTGGGGAAAAGCCTTATCTGGGATGGGAGTTTAGACTCAAGAGATTTTTCACCCTTTTGCCAAACAGCTAAAGTAGTGTGAAATTCCCCAGGAAATCCTTGAATGGAACTACAAATAATTTGAGTCAACCCATCTAACCACAAGCAAGGATCTTTCTCCAAGATGTGGCACTAAACAAGCTGCAGCCCAGAAACCGAGGGAGAAAGCTGGTTATTTCTACTTTTCGGTTTCTGAAAACCTCTTGATTTTCTAATGTGCTCAGGGTGCGAATCAGGTCAGGCTGAGAAATGGTCAGACGTGACACTACAGATTCTCAGTTTTCTTTGCAAACACTGTGCCTGCAATTGGTTCACCTAAAGGCTGTGATTTGGGGGGCAGAGAAAGGCCAGTCAATCTGGGACCCAAATAGCAAACTAACGGGCATCTAAGGAGCAGGAAGATGACCCAATTTTATGCAGATATTACTTAGTCTGAATTAAAGGTTGAAGGTCATTGTCCTCACTGGGAAGAAGTTCTGTGCTAGCTTCTTTCTCAGAGATTGTGTGCAAACTGCAGCAAAGATATGGTCTTAACCTCACAGTGATTTCACTTCTTCAAAGACGACAGGCTGTGGTTCCAAAGAAACAAAATGGTTAAAAACAAAGCAGTCTAAGAGGCTGTTTCTATTTGAAGAGATGTGAAATATTGTTTTTCCTCTCCCTTAAACCTAAAGATTAGCTCTTAAAGTCTCCCTTCAACCTAAAATGAAAATTTATTTTGGCTTCCATCAGTTTTTAGAATCTGATTTAGTAATTTATTGACATACATATTTCCCCTCCGTGAGTAACCACCACCCTGGGGATGAGTTAGGCAAAATATTTAAATTATTCCTTAACAAGTTTAAGTTACCTACCCTAACAAAGGCAAATGCTAACTGTCTATGGTTAATTCAACAGCAATTTAAAAACAGGAAAAAGGAGAGATTTAAGATATGAATATAAAAATTCTGATTGTAGACTTTTCTCCCTAATTTGACAGCTATTTCAATGTATATAAGCACAATGGCTAAGTTCTATTTCTCTCCAAATAAAAAATTCAGATGAAAAAATAATGCCCATATCTAATTTTCATATCTTAAATCAATGCTTTTACAGAAAATAAAAATTTGAAAGCAGGACACAGTGGCTCATGCCTGTAGTCCCAGCACTTAGGGAAGCTGAGGCCGGAGGATCACTTGAAACCAGAAGTTCTAGACCAGCCTGGGTAACATAGCGAGACCTTGTCTCTACAAAATGTTTAAAAAAAAGTATGGTGGTGTGCGCCTGTAGTCCCAACTACGTGGGAGCCTGAGGCAGGAGGATCACTTGAGCCCAAGGAGTTCAAGGTTACAGTGAGTTATGATCACGCCATTGCACTCCAGCCTGGGCAACAGAGCCATACGAAAGAAAGAAAAGAAAAGAAAGAATTTGAAGCATGAAAAGTAAAATCGTTTTTTCTTTCCCTCTTTCCCCAATAAACCAACCAAACAAAAACAAGGCAATCACCCCTTCAGCCTTGTTTTTCAGGCTAAAAGTAGCAACGAGAAGATAGGTCTGAGATGTTTGTTTGGGGCATATTTAACATGACTATGGTGGCAAAGACAGCTAAGGGTCCACCAAAGATTCATGCCTCTGCCCCTCCCCAGGGTAGAGCTGTCACTGGGGAGCAACTACAGTCTCAGTCAGGGGCTACGCTTGCCAGGACCCCTGCATCTAAGAGGGGACCTGTGCCTAGTCCTTGCCAATGTAATATGAGCAGAAGAAATGGGTATCACTTCTGAGCTGAGAGAGCTGAGAAGCAAGTATGTCTTCACTCCCTCATTCTCCCAAGCCCTCTGAAAGCTGAGAATGAGCAGGACCTAGAGGAGGGCAGACCTGCGAAAGTGCAGGACCTGGGTTCTGAGTGACTGTGGGAAGCAAATCTGCCCATTAGGAACACCTACACTCACTGCAGTGTGAACCAAAAAGAAACTTGCCAGGTTCGGCCACGGAAGCACTACTCTAATACAATTATTACATTCCAAGGTGCTGATATGGGGTGGGGAGTGGGGGAGGGAGAAGAAGTTTATTAGTGAGTTCAGAGGCATACTAGGAAAGAAATACATTTTTTTCCTCTATGGGAAATTCTTTAACACAATAATCTCAAATGCCTATAGGGACCAGACAGGTAGCTTAACACAAGAAGGTATTACCACCTAAATAGCACTTACTATGTGCCAGGCTAAGCCCTTATACTCACTTATTTAGATCTGACAAATTTGTGAGGTAGGTAAACTATTACAAACCCCCGTTTGCAGAGGAGGAAGAATGAGGCCCACGGGGGCTAAGTAATTTGCCTAAAGTCACACAGTTAGTTAAAGGCAGAGGCAGGATGTAAGGCCAGACAGCCCAGCTCCGGAGTCTTGCTCTGTTCCCTGCACCGTATTTACTCTTCCACCATGTGAGTGGACAAAGGGGCCACAGGAAGGCTGAAGCGTTTAGCAAAATCACCTCTGGTCTGAAGGGGCCAGCCATTCAGTTTTACCTGACTCTGTGCGTATGTACTGTCGATCTTCCTGTCTTTCAAGAAAAGCCAGAAATCCAGATTGTTACATAAAATCTCCCGATTTTAAACCGATATGGTTTTGTTTAAACCCTCTGCAGCCCAATAAAGCACATCAGCAGATTGCACTTAGCCTGGGCCGGCCACTGGCCACCCCTGCTTTCAGGGCAGCTGAAAAGCGTCTCCAAGGACGGCGCCATCTTCTGCCTGCTCAAAGGCCCCGGGGAATTCTGGGTCTGGTGGCCAGAGGAGAGTCACCTCAGAGTACAACAGCTCCTTCAGGCCCACAGATATGAATAATTAATTCCTGTTTTCTCAGTGCCAGCTCACAAAGGTTCCCAACAAGCCTGGCATTCAGGGAGTTGCAACTCCGTGCCCTTCTGAGACAATGACAGGCGTAGGGGGGACCCTAGGGGTGCTCGGGGAGCCCCATAATGAAGTCTGGCCTCGTGGCCTGTGCTCAAAGGGAGCCAGTGGATGCCGTCCTGGCAGGTGTGCCTGTTCCCTGCCTGGCTACCTAGGTAGGGCCATGAGAGCGTCAGTGAGGCTCATTAGAGGCATGACATGCTGCGGCTTTCCATGCTGTCAGCAGGAGTGGGCTCTGGATTCCTCAAGATGCTTTAAAATAAAACAAAAAAGCGCAATTATGCAGCCAAACAGAAGGCAAGGCAGCTGCATACAAAGCAGGGCTTTCTCCATAATAGGACCACAACCCCAGCTAGACAGTGCTAAGGCCTTCACCTTCCTCCCCAGGCTGCAGCTGTCAGGCAACGGTAATTGGATGCTCCATTGCTCCAGCTCTTGGATTATTCAAACTGCAGGATTTCGAGATTCAATTAAGGATATGACCAGGCAACAAGATGAGCAAGATGCCACCTTTCACCGTTATCGTCTATTTCAGCAATATATATGGCTAAACTAGTAATGATGGTGATAATAATAAAATTAACCAACACATATTGAACTTTTATTATGTACCAGGTGCTATTCAAAGTACTTTATATATATTGATTTATTGAATCCTCATGCCAACTTCAGTATTGATATCATATTATTATCACCCCCAGTCTACAAATAAGGGAGGCACAAAAAGGTTAAGTAACTTGCTCAAGGACACATAGCAGTTAAGTGGCAGAGCTGGGATTCAAACCCAGGCAATGCGGTCCTAGATGGCATGCGCTTAACCATTGTGCCAGTGGCTGTTTGTGTTTATACAGAGCTTACTGTATGCTAGACGCTGCACTACCTATATTCTGTACAGTATTTCATTTAATCTTTGCAGCAGCAGGTAAGGTATAATCATCCCATTGTACAGAAAAGAAAATTGGCTTAATAGAGAGGGGAAGTAACTTGGTTAAAGGCACAAAATAACAAGTGGCCTCTAGCCTGGATCTAAACCCAGCTTCTCTGATTCAAAGCCAAGCTCTTAACCTTACTTAGTACAGAGTCCCAGCTCATTTAACTTCCCGGGGTTCATAAAATTTAGGTCTGGAGAACCATCTAGTCCAATCACCTTATTTTAGAGGTGAGGAGGTATAGTCTGGTGAGATTAAGAGTTAGTGGTGAGACAGAGTAGAGAATAACTTTGGACCCTGATATGGTTTGGATGTTTGGCCCCTCCAAATCTCATGTTGAAATTTGATCCTCAGTGTTGGAGGTGGGGCCTGGTGGGAGGTGTTTGGGCCACTAAGGTGGATACCTCATGAATGGTTTGGTGCCCTCCCCGAAATAATGAGTGAGTTCTTGCTTTATTAGTCCACCGAAGAGCTGGTTGTTAAAAGAGCCTGGCACCACGCCCTCTGTCATGCTCCTGCTCTCACCATGTGTCACACCTCCCCCTTCACCTTCCACCTTGATTAGAAGCTGCCTGGAGCCCTCACCAGAAGCAGATGCTGGCACTATGCTTCTTGTACAGTTTGCAGAACCATGAGCCGGATAAACCTCTTTTCTTTATAAATTATCCAGTCTCAGGTATTTTCTTTATATCAATGCAAAACGGGCTACCACAGCCCCAAAAAGAGTTGGGTTCCAATCCTAGCTTTGTCCTTTGTTAGCTGTGTGACTCAGGTAAGTGACTCAATGTCTCTAGACTTATGACTATAGAATGGGAATAATACCTAGTCTCATGGGATAGTATGGATTAAAGTATGTGTGTAATATACCTCTACTAAACACTTGACATGGCACAACCATCTCATAGTCAGTTGTTCCCAAATTACAAATGGATCGTTTCAAACTTTTCTTTACAAGTCTGTTCTTTAAAATTGAATTGATGGTATAAATGGTGGGTAAGTTGCCAAGATGGCCCCATAAGTCTCATTAACAGGTAAAGACCTTAGAAAATTGCATTGTATTTCTAGAACTATTCTGAGTTTCACATACATTCCAAATGTGCAAAATCCCAAGGAAATCACATTTCTCAGAGAGGTGGGCAATCAGATATTTAGGCCCTTCATCCTCACAAATAAAGTTAATATACTGCTAGATCAATGGGCCCAATAGGTTTCCATGGTTTTTAATTCTATTAAACAGTATCCTTTTCACCATGTTAGTGATTTAATGATTTTGCACCTGCAGCAATGGACGATTCTGTAATGGCATATCATTTTCCTTTACATAGCATCAGGATTGATGATCTGGTTTTATTTCATTGTTAGGTTCTTATTTTCGCTTGCCATGGCTGGTTGTGTGGCAGGATGGGCCTATATGATTGGCACCCCCATAAAAGTCTCAGACTTTGAGACTCAAACAGACTTCTCCGGGCAGAGATATTCCACATCTGTTTCTGTAGTTTGCTCTTAGAGAGAGAGAACCAGAGGATTACTTTGTGTCTTCAGATGAAGAAGTACATTGAAAGCCTGAGCTGGATTGTTTTGGAATCTGCTAATGCATATTTTTTTCCAGCTGCTTTTGCTCTGTGTCCCCTATAAAAATATCTTAGCCATAAGTATAATCTGCCATTGAGTCTTATAAATTCTTCTAGCAAATCACTGAAGGAAACAACAGTGAAACGAACTTAGCCATTTCTAACATTGTTTTTCACATTTTTGAGACAAACCCTTTCATTTACACATACTAACAGTTATAGGTAATACTTGCCTTTAGTAAGAAGGGGACTTATGGGTTTTGAAGAAAATACTTTGATTTTTGGAGGCTTAGAAATAGCCATTCTTCTGTATGAATGTACGTCAGATGTCTGCATCAGTCAGAATAAACTAGGTAATACTCAGTAACGAACAGCACCAAACAATTCACTGGCTTAACATAACGACAGTTTATTTCTCACTCACACTGCATGTTCACTAAAGGTTGATGGGGAGCTCTGCTCCACTGTCCCCTTCCAGGGCCCAGGCAGACAGAACAGCCACCAGCTGAAAGGTACATTTCAGTAGCAGAGGGAAAAGAGAGCTCTGAAGATTCTCATACCAGCATTAAATGCTGTGGTCCAGAAGTTGCACACATCACTTCCATTCAAATTCATTGGTCAGGACTAGGCAAATGGTCCCACCCAGATTTAAGAGAACCAGGAATATAACCCTACCTACCATGTTCCCAGAAAACAAGGGGGAACCAAAATATTTAGTTTACAGTCCTAATGACTAACATAGGTCTCCGTTAGTTGGAGAGGGCTGATTTGGCTGGGTTTGAAGTATCAGCCTTTTTCTGCACTGCCCACCTTCAGGAAACAACACACTCCCATGAGAAGGAGGAGTTCAATTGGTGGGCAGGGACTCTCAACCGGTGGGCAGATGGATATGGTGGTAGGTTAGAAGGGCACATCAAAATCTCCTTGAGGGCATGTTAAGTATGAAAAAGGCTTCAGGAAGAAAAACCTACCACAGCCCTCAAGAATCACTGCTCTAGAATTTGTCTTACCAATTGATCCTATCAGTCCAGAAGAGAAGTGGGAGGAAGAGGAGGAGGAGGAGATAATGAAGATGAAAACAAAGACAACAACTATCACCACAAAGAAGAGGAGGAGCAGAAAGCGAAGAGGAAGAGGAGGAGAAGAAAAAGGTCTTTAAATGCTTAAAGATCCCAGTAGTCTGCCCAGGTATTCCAAATCCCACAAGATCCTCACTTCGAAATGTACAATCATTCTTTTATTTGTTTAATAAATGCAAAATGTCAGTATTTTGTTAGGGGCAGTGATACTAGAATGAAAAGAAGTAATCCCCTTCGAAGACATACACATCCAATGGGGGAAACAGAGAGGCAAAGCATTTAAAAACAGTTTTATAATGGCTCCAATGAAGGAATGCACAAAGTTCAGGGAAGGCTCATAAATGGGGTTGACACTGGGCTGGCTTTCCCAAAGCCATCACAATTGCCTTTTCCCTGAACATTCTTTGCAACAGAGGCTGAAGAGTGAAAATTCCACAGCTCTCGCTGCAGCTGACAATGGCCACGTGGCCGAGATTTGGCCAATGGCATGAAAGCAGAAGTTGCTAGGTAGGGCTTCCAGGCAAGCCTGTTTTAAAGGGACACATAACCAGTATGATCGCTGGAGCCCGTTGCACCCTTTTTCCTCCCTGAAACACCAGCAGGTTTCTGGTGAGGTAACAGGTTTTGGGTTTTTTTTTTTTTTTTTTTTGTAAATGTGAGGTGAGGAGCAAGAGGACAAATATTTTCCTGCTAAATAATGAGGGGTCTGACTCCCCGAGGGCATCTGCTGAGCCGTGCTGGAAGCCTACCTCTGGAGTTCTTGTTATAGGAGGAAAACAAACCCCTATCTTGTTAAGCCACTGCATTAATTTCTAACTGCTGCTGTTAACAAATTATCACAAATTTAGTGGCTTAAAACAACACCAATTTATTCTCTTATAGTTGTACAGGTCTGACAAAAGTCTCACTGGGCTAAAATCAAGGTGTTGGCAGAGATGTGTTCCTTTCTGGAGGCCACAAGAGATCACCTGCTTCCTTGCCTTTTCCTGCTTCTAGAGGCCCCCACATTTCTTGGCTCGGGCTCCCTTGCTTCACCTTCAAAGCCAGCAACAATGAGTTGAGCCCTTCTCACACGGCATCACTCTGACCTATTCCACCTCCTTCTTCCACTTCTAAGACCTTTGTGATTACACAGGGCCCACCCAGATAAACCAGGATAATCTCCCCAAGTCAAAATCCTTAATTTGATCATGTCAAAGCCCCGTTTGCCATGTAAGATGGCATACAGGTTCCAGGGATTAGGATGTGGACTTGTTTGGGAGCCATCATTCTGCCTACCATAGCCATTGTGATAAGGGCTTTTCTGTTACTTGCAGCCAGATGGACTCCTGAGACCCAACTCCTAGGTCTACCTGGGGAAGGAAGGGAAGGCTTCACGGAGGAGGGAGCCTCCTAGCCAAGACCAGAAGGATGAATAGGAATTTGCTATGTGGACAATATGGAGAGGGCATTCCAGGCAAATGCTGAGAAATGAGTGTGCAAGGTATGTTTGGAAACCATAAGCAGTTCAGTATTGTTGGAGCATAATGAGTCTGCATGCATGGGGTAGGGGAGGGTGGACATCACGGGTAACCTGGCACATTTCCATCTACAGAGCTCAGATTTTACTTTGTAGGTGACAGAGAGCCATTGAAGAATGCAAGCAGGCAGTGCATAATTTGACTTAGGGGCTAGAGCAGACATTTGGCTTTAATGTAGAACATAAAAACCAAGCGCTGGAGGGAAAAGGCTAAAGGCAGAAGAATCAGTTATTGGGGTGGTTTAGATTAGGGGTCATGAAATGAATATCTAGATATTCAAAAACATTTATTGAGCACCTCCTAAATGCCTGGCAATGGGACATTCTGGGGCTACGAAGACAAGGCACAGGTCAGAACAAGGTGCCCTGTCACCATGCCAGCCATAGCCCCAGGACAGGGGCTGGGTTGAACGAGGGGTGCTCATGGAACCTCAAGTTTAGGGCATTCTAACCCCTACCCCACGTCAGGAAACACAAACAGGGTGAGGTGGGACCCTGAGGAATTAAGGCCAGCCCCACTGTCCAGCAACTCACAGGGGCCCCAGGACCAGTGCAGTGATGGGGAAGCACTGAAGAGGCTGAGGGCTCTTTCATGTTAGAAAGAAATTAGACAATGGTGATGGTTATGCAACTTTGTAAATGTACTAAAAACCATGACCGCATACTTTAAAAGGGTGAATTTTATAATATGTGAACTATCTCTCAATAAAAATTATTTTTAAAATTGGAGGAAAAATAAGCCCATCACTTAGCACTAAAAGATTTTCAGTTTCCTCACCTGCAAAATGAGAACAGTAGTGCTTACTTTAGAAGACTGCTCTGAATATTAAATGTGACAGTGTAGGTAAAGAACTTAACATAGTGCCTTACAGATAGTAGGTGCTAAATATATGCTAGTTCCTTCTCTCCTAAGTACCAATAAAAATTCTAAAACAATCGTTTTCTCAGCAATTGAAAGATGTGACATGAGCTCTAGGCAACCTCCCTGCAGGCAGTGTTATCTCAGGCAGACTGCAGCACGGATCAAACAGGAAGACAGGAAGGTGCTCACTGTGGAAAGACTGCAGATTTACTCTGCAGCTACACAGCACAGAAATAACAAGGGAGATTCACGTGGTGTGAATACAGCTACACAGACAGAGCCGTGGGAAGGAAAGTCAGGTGGGCACAGAGATTTCTGCTTTTAATTCTACTATGGTATACAAACAGAGTCCAGTTTCCAAAATAGCCAAATCTGCCCCAACACCTGGACAAGTCCAGATCGCCACGATGCAGCCCTGATGTTTAGGGAGCAGCCACACTCCACCTTCCTTGTTATGGGCTCCTCAAAACCAGAATGAACCCAAAACAAACCTTACACAACCAGCATTTTCCAGCACCAAGGCAGGAAATTTATTTTTTTTCATTGAGCTTCTTATTTGTGACTATTCTAAAAATCAACCAGGTACTTATTAAGTGCCTGCCATGTGCTCAGCCCCGTGAAAGATATTGCTGTGAGAGAGAAAAGAGGCATAAATCAGGGTCCCTGCTTTCAGGGAGCCAGCTAACCTCTTAGTTTGAGAGCAATGCTTCACAATAAACATATAAAAGCCTTCGTGTCTTGCACAGAGCAGTGGTTCAGTTGTTATTTGTTCACTGGGTCAATAAATTAATAGATAGCATAATAATAAGACAATTGTGCAGTGTGGGGCTCACTCTAAGAACCACAAGATGGGTTGGAGTAGTTGGAAAAGGCTTGTGCCAGAGGCTGCTAGCTGCCTACTCAGTATGAATTCCTCCATTTTTCCTTGTAACAGAGCCCCTATTTTATTTGAGGTGGCCATAACCCCAGATAAAATAAATACTACATTTCCCAGCCTCCCTTGTAGCTAGAGGTGGCTAATGAGATAAAAACAGAAATTGTCAAGAGAAGCTTCCAAGAAAGTGCTTTAAAAGGCAGACTGACAGCTGCCACACACTCTTATGCTCTTCTTCCTATTCTTCTAATTCCTGCCTGAAACATGAATGTGATGGCTGGCCCTCCAGCAGCCATTTTACACCAGGAGGCAATCTCAAGCAGCATTCCTCACCTCTTTGGCACTAGGGACTGGTTTCATGGAAGACAATTTTTTAGCAGGGTGGGAGGAGGCAGAGCTCAGGCAGTGACGTGAACCATGGGGAGCAGCTCACCTGCTGCCGCTCACCTCCTGCTGTGTAGCATATCCCACCTCATCCCACTCCCCCCCACCCCCCACCCCCCGGCCAAGTTTCATGGAAGACAATTTTTCCATGGACAGGGACAGGGAGGTGGAGGTGGAGCTCAGGCGGCAATTCGTAGCCTGGCTCCTAACAGGTCACGGACCAGTACGAAACCATGGCCTGGGGGGTTGGGAGCTATAGATCTTGAGGGCAAAAAAGCAGAAAGACCAAAAATGTCTGAGTTCTTGATGATCAGGGAGTTACCACTTTCCCTGGACTGTTTACCTCTAAAATTTTTTTACACATGAGACACACCTCTATCTTGTTTAAGCCACTTTTTTTGGGTTTTGTCATATGCAGCAAGTCCATATCGTAACCAACACAAGATTCCATGGCAAAGCCAGGCCTTAAAGGAAGGGTTGATTTGGGGATTAGGGAATTAAAGGTACAAGGATACCTCATATGCCAGAAAAAGGACAGAAAAAGACACTGGCAGGAATGACCATTGACTGACAGCAAATGGGTAACATGTAGGAAATAAGGAGAAGCCAGATGATGGCTTTGCAGACGTCAGGGGAAACAGGGCTTGACGGGGGAAGGACCAGGGACCAGAATGGATTAGGAAAGGTATTTTCCTCTGAAGCAGCAAAACACTTCTATAGGGAGAGGGGTAAGAAAGGAAAGAAAAAGGCAGACAATAAAGCTTGGGGAACTTTATGACATGAAGAGGTGCAGATATGAGCAATGGCCTGGTTTGGCCAACTGAAAATCCCTGGACTTAAAACAGTAACAATAACACCATCTAAGATTTATTAAACTCTTATATATCCAGCCCTGTGCTAGGTACTTTATGCACATTATCTCACTTAGGCTTCAAAACAGGTCTCTGAAACAGACCCATTATCACCCCCACTTTGTAGACAAGGAAGCTGAGGCTTAGAGAGGGTCAGTAACTTGCCCAATGTAAGCCTCACAACCCTGTAAGAAACTCTAAAATTTTCTTCCAGTTCTAGGCCCATTTTTCAGATGAGGAGAGTGTTTGCACCATGATTTTAAAAGCCAGGAAAAAGTATGAAGATCCTGACTTTAAAATATAAAGATGTGGAGCCAATGGCTTTGTGAATAGTCTCTTAATCAGAAGAAAAAGAGATAGACCAGGGGAACAGAAAACTTTCCAGACTTGGTTGTGTTTACTACTGGTACAGGAGGAAGCAATTGTTAAACTAACTCACCCACCAACCTCTGTCTGGCGGTAAAGTGTTCATGTGGGGCTGGGGTGCAGTGTCAGCATCACAGCAGACCTCCAGCTCATGGGTCTCAAATAGCTTCTTCATATCTCTCCACTACAGGGATGGAGGAAAAAAATTATTCTATCACAGCTAAGGCTGGAAATTCAATCCTTTGAATTAAATTATTCAGACATCCACTGAACACAAGGAATTCTTCCTGGAGCAATAATCTCATTAGTCACTGATGGGAAGGGGGAAAAGCCCATCAGGTTACAGATGAACTAGGTAACATGAGTACCTAGTAGGAAGTGCATTTCCAAATAAGATTAAAAATAAAAGGACTCGGCCAGGCACGGTGGCTCCTGCCTGTAATCCCAGCACTTTGGGAGGCCGAGGCAGGAAGATTGCTTGAGCCCAGGAATTCAAGGTTACGGTGAGCTATGATCAAGACATTGCACTCCAGGCTGGGAAACAGAGCTGAAACGTTGTCTTTTAAATACCTATATTAAATAAACAAACAAACAAATAAAAAGTCTCCACTGGCAACCTGGCTGGAAGTTAAAAGTGTCAGCTTTGTAAACTGACCCAAGTTCAAACGCTGCCTCTGCCACATGCTAACTGTGTGACTCTGGGTAAGTTTCTTTACCTCTCCAAGCCACAGCAACTTCACTTATAAAATTTCTACCTGCTGATATGGGTGAGGCTACATGAGATGGTCTACTGCTCCCGTTACTATGACTTTCACAGGACTTCAGTGTTCTCTGCTTAAAATTCCACAAAAGAAGAGGCTGCAGGATACAATGGACAGAGCCTATAGGGGTCTGGTTCCTAAGCCCCACCTTGAGGGTCATGAGTAAGGGAGCTTGAGGGTACTTTCGGGGTTCCGGGGGCCTCATCTGTCTGGAAAGAGGCAGGGGTACATCAACTCTAAGATTTTCTTCCAGTTCTAGGCTCTTGACTGTTGCTAAGGTTCTAAATAACATTCCTTAGTCACTCATTTCAGGATTTAACAACAGTTAACTATTGGGAAGTTGTTCCTTTATCTAAAAACCTACAGTTTCTACGTCAGGAGCCAAAGAGCCAGTGAGAACCTTGAGGGTGGGTCACCAACCTGCGCAGTCTCAGCCCTTAGCACAGGCCTGGCATGAAACAAGACCTTGGTAAATGCTTGCTGAGTGGAACGGGTGGATGGATGGGTGAATGAATGAATTCCAAGGGCCAGCAAAAATAGAGAACTTTGCTCCCAGAGCAAACCTTAACACAAAGAGAAAATTCCACCAATTTAAAATATTAATATTTACTTTGTCATCCGAACTGAAACCGGAATATCAGATGAATAGTTTCTGCCAGTCAAAAGGATGCCTGACTCTGAAAAGCCACTTAGGACTTTGCTAGAAGAGTACACTTTGGTCCACAAGGAGGACAGACACGCAGGGACACCACAGGTTACAGAAGGGATGCATAAACCCCGAGAAGGACATGTCACCCAACTCCTATAGCAGGGGTGGCACAGAAGGATGCCAACATGCACAGGAAAATACCAGGGCCCCCACATGCAGACTTGCAGTTGTGTCTGCCCAAGACTTCCCCGCCAAGGAGGGGAGGTCTGAAATCCAGGTGATGGCCTGCCCACCTGTGAGGCTGAGCCTTCCCAGGAGCTCTATAAGAGGGTGGCAGCCCTGAAGGTTGACCTTAGCAGCCGATGGTCTTGGGTCTGCCAGGGACTTTAGTTATAAAGGAGACAACAATAATGACCACACACATGCACATACACATGTATATACTTCATGGTCACTATGCAGCAGGTGCTCTGCTAAGCTCTTTAAATATTTTCTTGTATTTAATACTTATAACTATCCTGAGAGATAAGTACTAATATTTGAGGCAGTAAACCTTGGCATTTGAAAGTATGGACTTGGGAGCCAGGCTACCTGGGTGCAAATCCTAAGTGCTACTTATAAGCTGGGGTGACCATGGGCAGGGTCATTGAAGCTCTTCAGGCCTCAAGATTCTCATATGTAAAGTGGAAATAATAATAGCATCTGTCTCACAAAGTTGTAGTGTGGTATAAATGAATTAATATGTATAAAGTGCTCAGAACAGGAGCTGGCAAAAGTAAGCCAATGTTGGCTATTCTTGTTAATCCTGTCTGATAGACACTGAGGCTTGGAAGGTCGTGTTGCCTGTGGTCTCGCACCCGGGGAGGGGCAGAGCCAGGGCACAGCCACACGTCTGACTTCACAGCACACACGACCCAACCCGGCTGATTCTGGCTCTGCCCGACCCCCTTCACACCACCATCCTCCCCCCTACTCCCAACGATGCCAGCATGCCTAGTCTTTTCTGGTGCCAATCAAAGCTGCAAAATGCTGAAAGAAAGATACTAAGTGAACTGGCATACTAACTTAAATTCTCATTTTGCTATCATGTGTGGAAAGAAAAAAAACAAATGTGTTTTGGTGTAGGAATCTGCCCCTTATCTGAAAGAAAACAGCCCTTTTCTCAAGAAGGCCCTTTTCACTCTGCCTCTGGGCCTTTGTATATGAGGCCTCAAGTGCCCTGAGACTAAGGCCAAGCCTGGACTGCCCTATAAAACCAGGCCTTCAGTTAGTGGGCATGATTGCTGGTGGAGGCCAAGCCAGCAAAAGAGCCTCATGAGTCAAGATTACCACTCTGCCTTGGGTCCTGCCCTGCTGCCTGGAAGGTTCTAGAAAGAGCCAGAGCCATGCTAGAAAAACAAACAAGCAAACACACACTTGCATCATAGAAAACCAAACCATCTGTGATCCAGAATGATTTAGGAAGTGGAAAGCTTTGAAGAGTCCACTCAAAGAAAAACCACCTGTAGTAGAGGTTAGTTAACACTTACAGGTGCTTACTATGTGCCAGGACCTGTTCAAAGCCCTTTAGAAATATTTCATCCCATTTATTCCTCACGTCAGCAGTATGAGGTAAGCAGTGTTTATTAATAGCCCAATTTTACAGATGAGGAAACTGAGCCACAGAAAAGTGAAATAACTTCTCTCAAGGTCACATCAGCAGTCTAGCTTCAGGGACCATGGTCTTAATCCGTGTTTTCAAACCAAATCTTTTTGTCCAACCCACAGCAAGAAATACATTCTGTTTTGGCACCCAGTGTAGATGCACACATTTATATATAATTGAAACTCAGTTCTAGAACAGAATAATACCATTACCATGTGCAATGCTCACTGATGTTTTCCGTTCTATTCCACCCCGTTAAACAAATATATCGTTAAGCAACTATTTTTGAGGGAACATTTAATATGAATTAGACCGTGTTCTAGGCTTTGGGGGCTATGGCAGTGAATGAAAGAGACAAAAATACATGCCCTTCCAGAGCTTGCATTTTACTGGAAAGATAGTGAATAAGTTCCACATGCAAGATTGTAGAACCTGAGGTGGTAATTTGGTGAGTGCTGTGGAGAAACATAAAGCAAGATAGGCCAAGGGTGGCCAAGGAAGATCTCCCCAATGCCTTTGTTGCCTGCTACACTGATTTTAGTGGGCTGTCACCCACACTATGTAAACCCCTTTTCTTAATCGCTGCATGCAAATAGTAAGTGCAGTAGTAAATACTGGCAGAATAAATGGAAGACTGCATTGAATTGAATGTCCACCCAGCTCTTCATAGGTCAGGGAGTAGGAATGGGGCTAAGGAGGAAAGGTCAGATAGGGATTCTGGGGGAGGCGGGTCCCTGTATGGTCAAAGGCTCTTTCTCCCAGATTGCTGCATATGAACACTCGTATGTGACTGCAATTCACACGCATATACATGTATAGGCATGCATGTATGTGTATGCACATATGTATGCAAATGCATGTCCCCCCATTCACTTCCTCACTGAGGAGATTTTGGAGACAGGAAGCAGGGCCCCCACAGGCAGCTGTGCAGGAATTCCCTACACAAGTTTGCCCTGCACAAAGGGACTGGAATGGGACCTGAAATACAGCCTGGGCACTACCAGCCTAGCCATGAGTGCCAGACATGTGCCCTGGCTGGAGACTTTAGTCCAGAGGAAGGAGAATCTTTTTATCCTTTGGTCCTTCCTTAAGGGACACCTTTTGCAATTCATTAGCCCAGAGGCAGCTCTGGTTCCAAATTTGCATCAAGGTTCTAGAATGTGGTTAGGGAAAGAGGAGACCACCCACAGACATAAAAATCACTCCTTGGGGAAAATACAATGCACGGAGCACACCTGGCAGGGTGATTGATGTGGGTCTAGGGGAAGATGAGATTGAAGCCAGCTCTGAAGCAGGTGGGGGCACTTGGGTAGCCTCCACTGAAGGCATATGGAACTTGGCACTAGAGTGAAATCTTTAGACTCTTCCTTTAAGTTAAAGGGGCATATAAAAATGTTACTAGCAGGGGCGACAAAAGCATTACCTATGGGAAAAGCAGCCAATCTCTGCTAATGAATAAGTGTAATTGATCAAAACAGATGACTTGATGGACCTTCCAAATGTGCTTTTAGCAAAGTGGACAGTTTTTCATTCAAATGCAAACTCACCCAGATAAAATCTAATAATGGAGATTTTGGAACAATCCCAGCATCAGTGATTTCTTTTTTTTTTCTCCTTCACTGAACAGGAAGGTTTCTTAAATTCCTGGTTGCAGCCTGACCCAACCAGACACCCATGTTGTGCTTTCCATGTGGCTGAGGAGACCCTGCTGGTTTCCAGATGCAGCAAACGGGTCATCACATGCCCCCCCACAATCCCTATCTGACCGTTCCTCCTTAGCCCCATTCCTACTCCCTGACCTATGAAGAGCTGGGTGGGCATTCAATTCAATGCAGCCATCCGTTTATTCAGCCAATATTTACTACTGCACTTACTAGTTGCAAGGCACCATTTGGACCACCATAAGGGGATTCAAAGATGACTAAGATGGAGCCCTGTCCTCAGACAAGAAGGCAGATGTGAGGGGAAACAACAGATGACAGAAGGTCCTAGTGAGGGTCTCAGCTCGCCCCAACATGCACTTAATCTTTCTGAGCTTCAGTTTCCTCCTTTATCAGATGAAGGCACTGGACTAGACATGATCTCTGGGCACCCGGCCAGCTCCAAAACTATGTGATTCTAAGCCTTCCCCTTCCTCTCAGGCTCCCAAGCTCCTAGGAAGCTGACAGACAGGGTGCAGCCTTCTACGAAGGGAAAGACTCAGCAAAGGGGGTAATGGGCAAGTGAGGATTAACTACCTTCCCTGGAGTGAGAGGCTGTTTCAATTTGGCTCCAGCACCCAGCCAGGCTGGAGAAGATGACATAAGTTAAGAAAATAAAGTGGGAGATTTAGACTTCCACACCAAAGAATTTGGGGAAAATGGGGGACCACTGGAATTTGTGAGAAGGATACTATCAGGGTGGTGCAAAGGAATCTGGTGGACCTGTGGAAGGTGGGCTGGAGGCGGAGGTGGTGAGTGACGTTGCAGTAGTCAGAGCAGAAAGGCTGAGGCCTTAAGTGAAGGGTTCCTCCCAGGGTCTGGCCAAACACACCATTCTGTCACCCCCTGCCATTGCCATAATGCTTATTTTCATAAACTCGCCAAAGTCCCAGATCACTGTGCACCATCTTTTTTAAAGTTCCACAAGTGGCTTTAGGGTAAACAGGTATTTCTCATCCTCCTCCTTCCTAGGTGCCTGAGGTTAAACAGGACACTAAGGTCTGTCAGGAAGGGACGCCAGCAGCTCCGGGGACGCGCCGGGCAAGGATCTAAAGAGGGGTGCACCTACCTGCAGACAGGCTGTCCTCGTGATCGGAGCTGTTGTGGCTGCAGTCGCTGCCCCTCTCCGGCGAGCTGTGGCTGGGCGAGTCCCGCTCAGGCACCCGCAGGAACCTCTTGCGCCGCCACGGGGGGAGGTGCTCGCGGGCCCCGCGCCTGTGCTCATCCGCGGCTAGGGGCGAGCCCCCACCGTCCTTAGCCTCCGCCTCCAGCTGGTCCGTGTCGCCGCTCCGGCGGTGCTGCCTCCGGCCCCCCGGGATCAGGTGCATCCAGCGGTGGGGGCTGCACGCCCGCGCCGGCTTCTCCGGGTCATCTCGAGTCCCGAACCGGCAGGGGGCCACTAGCAAGTGGCCCAGTACGAATTTCTCGTTCAAATCCACCATCTCGAAGTCGTGGTCACTGCTGTCGCCCCCATCGTCCGCGCCGGAGGCGTCCGGCTCGCCTTCCTCTGAGCCCCGCCCCGTGCGGGTCCCGGAGGACAGATCCTGTCCAGGAGCCTTGGGAACACTGCCATCGTGGCCGGGGGGCGCGCAATCCTCCCGGGGGCTGAAGAGGAGGCGAGGCTGCAGCAGCTGCTGGTGGATGGCTGCGGTCAAGCTGCGCACCGCGCCCCCGCCCCCCGCCGCCCGGGGACAGCGGGGAAGGTCCAGGCACACGTAGGGGGGAGACTCGGCCTTCGCCGCCACCTCCGGGTCGGGGCGCGCGGGGCCCGGGGGGACTCCGCCGCCGTCCTCCGCGTCCTCCTGCTCGCACGGTGGCGGCGCTCGCTCTGGCCCGGCTGGCGCTGGCTCCTCCGCCGAGGCTCCCCCGCTGCAGCCGTCTCCGCCTGCCCGGCGCCCGCAGCCGGGGTTTAGCTTCTCCCCGGCCAGGGCAGCCTGCAGGTATAGGACTTTGAACTTCTCTTCCGCCAACACCTGTTGCAGCCGCTTCAGGTTGAGTTTGCAGTGCTCCAGCTCCCGCTCCATGTCCTGCACCGAGTCCAGCCTCATGGCCGGCGCCTCCTCCCCGGGGAACTCGGCCTGCCAGTGGCGCTCAAACTCCTGCGGGTCCCACATGCCGGGCGCCCCGTCGGGCCTCCCGGGCCCGGCTCCTGCGCGCCGCAGCCGGCTGGGATCGCGCCCGGCCCTCTCAGGGACGCCCGCGCTGGCGCAGTCGCCTACCCTTCCCTGCAGCCCCACAAGAGAAAAAGAGAAAAAATAAAGTTTTTCCCCTTCCGCCCTCGAGCCTTTTTTTTCTTCTTCTGGGTTTCGCCTCCCTGACGTAAGCGGCTGCCCGCGGCGGAGGCGGGCGCCTGGGGGCCCTGGGCCCGCCCCGGGCAGCCCCCGCAGCCGGCTCGGGCGCCCCGCGGGCTCGGGCGTCTGGAGCGCCGCGGCGAGGGCGGAGCCTCGGTGGCGCCGGGCCAGGCCTGGCGGGGCGGCCTGCGGTGCTGCCCACCGCGGAGGCGCCAGCGACTCGCGGGGCTGGCCGTGGCAGGGCCGGCTCTCTTCTCCCGGGCTGGTCCGGCTGCGCAGCTCCGGCCAGAGCGCGCGGTCTGCGCCGGCTCCCTGCACCCGAGCGCGGGCCCGCGCGGCAGGCGCGACGCGGGAGCCCGGGTGAGGGACGCGCGGGGGCGCCCTGGGTCCCAGCCAAGCCCCCGCCGCCGGCTCCCCGCGGCCTCGCCTGCCCGGGGTCAGGGCGGCGCACGGCAACAACAGGGAAAAGGTGAGGGAAAGGCGGCCTGGCGCGGCGGGGAGAGCAGGTGTCGCAGGGAGCCGTCTGCTGACCCGCAGGGCTGCCCTTCGCGGGGATTTATTGAGCGTCTTGAACCATCCTGTCCAAGATCACAGAGCAGTTTAATCCAAAGCTGGGGATAAAGCTTTGGGTTTTTTTTCTTTTTTGGGGGGGTGGGGTCCAGTAAGCGTTCTCTCCACTGCTCACTAGAGCTTTTCCAGGGGAGGAATAGCCAAGGGTGACAGCTCCAAGAGGCTCTGCTGAAGGCTCCTGTGACTTCAAAGCTGAGAGTACTCCCGCGTGACTGAATCAAACCATGGCTGCAGGGGCCTAGTAGAGGACCCTAGTGGGTGTCTAAAGGGGACCCTCCACTCCACCTCCCTCCTCTTTGTGGCCTCAGACAATTCCCCTAGGGAGGAAAAGAAAGGAGCTGGGGAGAGACTCCTGGCACGGTGGGGTGGGGACTCCCCCATTCCTCTTTCTCCCATTCCTCTTCTCCAGGGTTCTGGGTGAGGCCCCACTGCGTGCTGAGAGAGGTCCTGATGAATTGTCTCGTGCTTGCCGGAAGGGGGGACCTTATCAATGATTCACGTTTCCTTCATAGTAAGGACGAAGAAATTGGTGCTGTGAGAGCCTAAGTGACTTGGCACTGGGGAAACTCTTCCTGGCCACAGTGCCCTCCCGGGACTCAGCCACCTTCTCTGCAGGCTCTGCCACTCACCTCTCACCTCAACCGTGCCATCCTGCTAGCACTTTTCAGTCCTCTTCGATTCATCCCTCAAGGTTACAAGGAAGATATTTCTTAACCACAAATGAGATAGTGCCATGCTTTTGCTCAAAGCCCTTCAGTGGCTCCTTATTTCTTACAGGGTAGAGTCCAGACTGCCTTGCATGACAGAGGAGGTCCTCCCACATTTGGTCTCTGCACACCTCTCTGCCTTCCTCCTAAAATTTAGCCTTACCAGCTCAATGCTGTCCCCAAAGACCTTGCATTCTTCCTGCCTTTTCCTCTTTTTTGGAACTCCTGTTTCCCCCCTACACACATGTGAAACTCCATGCTGCCTGGGAATCTCCACCTCTGAGAAGCCTTTAGGGGGTCCCTACTCCCTCATGTTTGTATCACCATTTGAACCTGTATATGCCTTTATCTTTGCTCTGTTCCATTTTAAGGGCAGGGATTGTGTCTTTTGCATTTTTGTATTCCTGCTCCTTCTTGCAGAGTGTGACATAAAGGTGATAATTGTTGAAGAGACAAAGTGAATGAAGGAAGGAATGAACAGACAGATGAATGAATCTCCCACCTTCCCTTTCCTGCTCTGCTTCTGTTGCGAATCACTCCCAACTGGGGCAAATGTGCTTCCCACAGAGGCTTCTCAACTCCAAAATTTCCTCTCTTACCATAGTCTCTGTTTACACATTTTGCTAATATCCCTCTTCCTTCTTCATTTTCTTTTTCTTTTTTTTTTTTTTTTAATTTGGTGTGCCACTGGCATGAATCATCACAGTGTTTGTCTTCATGCCAGACTGCTGTGGGGGAATGGATATGTTATAAAACACACTAATTTCGTATTCCCCAGTTTGAGTGATTTCTGAATCCTCATTCTGCTTTCTCTCCCACCTTTGCTTCATACTTTGAAGACCCAGCAGCCATCACAATCTCCTTTGTCCGCTGAGAAGCTCCCAATGCCTATAGCCAGCTGGCGCAGGGATATTCCATCAGAGTCCACAGGCATCTTGGCCTCTATTAAAATTTCAGAACAGGAGAGAAAATGCAACACCACAGTGATGGATGACCCCAGTCAACAGCATATTGATTGGAAGATGTTTCAATATGTATATTTACATGCACAAAGAAAAAGAAAACTATAATTTACTGTAAGCATCAATTTCTGAATGTGTAAGTTCCCTGGGAGGATAGTTTCAACCCTGTCCTTTAATTAAAGCAGCGGTATGATTCCCTTTTGGCCCAAGGAAGTTGTTACCAATACCACTAATTTTTTCCACAAGGACCAATATAGCTGGAAATGCCAGCATACATGTTCCATAAACAGATCCCAGGAGCAGCCTTCATTGTCTCCAGCTGGTGGATAGTTCAGCTTTATTACTTGGCTTTGGGTCATCATGGGCGCAGGGCTAGGGTGGCTGACATTTATTGAGTCCACACTTCTAGTTGCCATATGTCTCTGATCTCATCTAATTCCTCCCAACAACCCAGTAAAGAAGGTATTATGGTCGCCTCTACAGAGAGAGAGAAATGGAAGGTCAAAAAGGTGAGGTCACACGCCTAGTCTGCTGGATTCTAAAGCCCAGCAGCTTTGCAAGAGCTTGGTCCAAATGCATCTGTCACTGGCATTTATTCATTCAAGAAATATTTGCCAAGCACCTACCAGGTGCCAGGGCCTGGCAAATTAAGTTTAAGCTTTGTAGCCTGGCACATCAGACCCTTTGCCATGGATCCTCTGACCCCAGCCTACTTTTCCAAACTCTCTTCCTGAATTTCTTCTGCTTGCTGCACTCATTTAGTACCCCCAACCTGAGTGACCCTTGGTAGCAGATGTCTTTTGTGTCCCATGCCACCTCCCCTTGGCCTAGCTTGGATTTCTGCTGCAGCTGCAGCGGACAGTTCCCATGGGCAGCTGGGGTCTCACTTCAAACACCCACCTGCACTACGCTCTTCTGCCTTAGGGCTCTTTTCAAGTTCTTTTCAAATCCCAATGCTCTCAAGAGCAGCCCAGATAGAAACGTGGAAATTAACACCTCCAAGGACATCCCATGGCCAGTGGAAATAGGCATTGGTTAATAAATGCCCCCAAGCTCCCATCTTTGGAGGGACTTCCTGAGGCACATTTTATATGGTTGCTCTGTGGTCTCCAACAGGAATGAGCCCCAGCTGCTCACAGTAGTAACAAATCAGTAATGACCTTCTATTGGTTTTCCCTTCTTGTTTGTTTCTGTCTCCCTTCTACTCCTGCTTCCTGGCATAACCTCCCAAATAAAATACTTGTACTAGATCCATGTCACTGAGACAGCCTCCAGCCTCTCCATCCCCCCTCTGATGCAACCACATGAGGCGCTTCACCCCTCCCCCAGTTAATCCTTAGTCTCTCATGCCTTCCTCCACCTGGCTGCTTCCTCTTCTACTTGGTAAGACCCTTTTTCACCTGTCAAAGCCCAGCTCACCTGTGACTTTATCTCTGAAACCTTCCCTTCCCCATGTTATTGAAACCATAGGAGGTTTTGACCCAGGTCTAGTTGCTCACTGCATAAAGATCCAGTTACTGAGACAATGAGGATCTCCAAGGAAGACAGGAATTTTAAACAGGAAAGACATCTTTTGGGGAGAATGGAAGAAGCTGCCTCAAATCCATCTCCCAACTAACACAGGTCATGGATTTTTTTAAGGAGAGGCCGTGTGCGTTGGGGCAGGTTGTGCAGGGTGGTGAGTCTTGGTGTCACGAAGTCTGCCCAGGGGCCTTCAGAATTTCAACTTCTTTGTCTTGCAGAAAGTCTACCATTTCTGGGAAACAACTCAAAAGACCAGGTAGTTAGTTAAGGGAGAGGATTATAAAAAAACTTATTTGGGTCATTGAAATTTGTTCATGGACCCAGTTACACCCAGGTCCAGTTAGGCATGACTGTTTACAGAGGGACTTATCTTGGTTCTAGCACTGGTCACACTACACTATAATTAATTCCATGGCTCTTCAAGTCCATGGCTCCTCATGCCTTAGGTCCACAAGGCTCTTCAAGGATCCTGGCCATTTGACACTTCTTATTCCTCCAACTGACCCAGTACCTAACATGGTTCAAAACAGAGTCAGTGCCTAGTACATGTCTGCTGAGAGAATGAATGAATGATGAATGGGTGAATGAATGATAAGCACTCATCTGGGCTTTTTGGACTTTATACTGTCTTAAAGCAGGAGTACCCTTAAGCAATGGGTAGAGTAGGAAGACACTTTTGAGAGTCATGCTGCCAGGAATTCTACCTTTTAAAGAATTCCTTTGGATGAATCAGCAGCCTCTACAGAAATATAAAATTTGGCCATCAGTCATTCACACTTAAGTATGAACTGCTTTCTGCCTCACTTTCTTCTTGCTTATCTGAGGTCAGCATGAAAGGGCTAGGAGTTTGGATGGGAGAAGAGAATGAAAGCAGAGTGTAGCTAGGAGGAAGATACCTGGGGAAAAGTTGGACTGGGATGGAACCTGTATCTTTGAGTGCTAGAGGTGTGAACACACAAAAAAGGCCCCTCCCTTTGAATACCTCATCCACACGGGTTGTATTCTCTAATGCAAGAGTCTTCCTGACTACAACTTGGAATAACCTGGGAGAGCTATTAAGACTATTCAGTCTTGGGCTTCCTCCAACATTAATTCATTCAGAATCTCTGGGATGGGGCCCCCACATCAGTATTTTATTTATTTCTAGCTTTATTGAGGCATAATATGATAAAATTCACTTGTTTTAAGTATACAACTTGATGAATTTTGGTAATGGCAAACAGTCATGTAATTTCCACAATAATCAAGATATGGAACAGTTCTATCATGGTAAAAAGGTCCCCCCTGACCATCTGTGGTCAGTCGCTTACCCCAGCTCCCAGCTCCAGTCAGCCATAGTTTTCTAGAATTTCTGTCACCATAGTTTTGCCTTTTCTAGAATTTTATATGATGAATGTAGTCGTTGGTGCTTGATTGTTGAAACTTAGCATGATGTTTTTGAGTTTGATCTATGTCATATATATTTATATTTCCTTCATTCCCTTCCCTTCCCTCCAGGGTCAGAAATAGGCATTTTAGTATACTTTATTGCATTCAACCTTGTTACAATGCTATGACAAGCCAGGTGCATTGGAATGCCCATCGTCCTAGCTACTCAGAAGGCTGAGGCAGGAGGATTGCTTGAGCCCAGGAGTTTGAGGCTGCAGGTTTATGCCACTGCATTCCAGCCTGGGCAACAGAGCAAGACTCTATCTCTTCAGAAAATGTTTTTAAATGCTGTGACAGAAGTATTATTTAATCTTGCAGATAAGTAAATTGTGCTTTGATGAGATTAAGAGAGTCATTAATGGTTATATAATTCCTTTTTATCAATGAGGAATATTGTGTTGGATGACTATACCCCTATTGGTTTATCTATTCTCCAGTTGATGTACATTTCAGTTGTCTTTGTATGAACATATGTTTTCATTTATCTCAAAAAAAAAATTCCCTACATAAGAATGGGATTACTGGGTCATACAGCAACTGTATGTTTAACTTTGTAAGACACTGCCATGTAACGTTTTCCGAAGTGGCTGTACCATTTTCTGTTACTACCAGCAATGTATGAGAGTCCCATTGCTCTGCGTCCTTGTCAGTACTTGGTGTTGTCAGTCTTTTCATTTTAGCCATTTTAGTGGGTATGTAATGCTATCTTATAGTGGTTTTAATTTGCATTTCCCTGATGATTAATTATGTACAACATCTTTTCATGTACTTATTGACCATTTGCATATCTTCTTTTGTGAAGTGTCTGTTCAAATCTTTTGTTTGGTTTTCTATCAGGTATCTTTTTATAATTGAGTTGTAACCATTCTTTATAGTTTTTATTCATGCTCTTCGTCAGATATATTTTTTTTCAGATGTGTTTTGCAAATAATTTTCTCCTAGTCTGTGGCTTGCCTTTTCATTTTCTTACCTGTGACTATTTAATAGTGAGTGTTTTTTATTTTGATGAAGCGCCTTTTATTAATTTTTTAATAGTTTGAACTTTTTGTGTCCTGTTTAAGAAATCTTTGCTTAACCCAGTGTCACAAAGATTTTCTTGTATGTTTTCTTCTAGAACAGGGGTGGGGAACCTTTTCATGTTGGAAGGCTGCATTAATTTAGCTGTAATCAAATAAGGCCACATTCAAGAAACTTCAATTAGATATACTTAAAAATGCATATTATTTTGTTAAAAATCTAACTATTATGTAATTATTTCAAAAAATGAAAACTATTTGTTGATTTTAAAGTCAACCAACCTTTTAGTGACTTTGTTATGTCTGCTTTTTGTTGGAAAGCATTTGAATATTTGGTTGCAGTATGGAGGTCCACTGTTTTAGTTGATCCTGTAGATGGGTATCAGTCATTTGTGACCTTAAGGGGGTCTTGATTTGGGTTAGGTAGGACAATGTAGATTCTCAGCAATCTACATTGAAAAGACAGCGTTTTCTGGGCTTGTTGCTGAAGGCATGGGTATTGTACTGCATTTTTCCATATTTCAATTGGATCTTTCTTAGCATCAAACAATGACTTTAAAATGTCATCTACTGCAGGAGTCCCCAACCTATGGTGAGTTGTATAATTATTTCATTATATGTTACAATGTAATAATATAGAAATAAAATGTGCAGTAAATGTGATGTGATTGAATCATCCTGAAACCATCCCTCCAGGCTCCCTGATGGTGGAAAAATTGTCTTCCATGAAAATGCTCCCTGGTGCCGAAAAGGTTGGAACTGCTGATCTACTGAGAGCTCAGTTGATTCCATCTGTAGTTCTTTAGGTGCCTTGGTGATATCAACTAGGTGAGGCTGAAATGCTAATTTGAGTGTGATGTCATGATTCTCAAAGTCAGTGAACCTTTCATGGTATTCTCCAATTAATAGGTCTATAACAGTTGCCTATTCTTCAAATGATTCTCATATATCATCCTACTTATCAATGACCTTTGCTAACTGGGGAAAATGTTCATCTGAAATTTCCTTTTGAAGAAGTGTTTTGAAAAAAGGTGGTTTTTTTTTTTGAAATGTTTGGATTTTTTGCCACATATTATATATAGACTTAGTGTTTTTGGAAAGAAATATTCAAGTTGTTTTGATTTGACATGATATCTTGCAGAAATGCTGCATTCCTACAGAAATCTTCTTTCAATAATTCACATTACTGATTTTGTTCTTAATAAAATTTAACTATCTGTTCTCACAGAGATAAAATTTTGGCTAACACCTGTCCCTGTGATAGCCAACGCACTTTAGGATGAGATGGCAAATCCGCACTGAATACCTCATCATTCAACTTTTACATTATAAAACTGATGATGCCACTTTGCATGAATATAGTTAGCAATACTTATAACTTGTTGCAAAGTATCACTTAAAATAGTTGCTTTAGCACAGAGATTTTGCTGATGCAAGATACAATGAAAAGAAATGAGAGCATCTGGATCTGTTAATACTATTTTTAATCTGTGCAATAAACCCTTCATGTTTTCCTGTCATGGAAGGTACACCATCTGTACATACACTCAGTAAATTTACCAAATTCAGTCCAACTTCACGACATTTATCTTGAAAGTTGTTGGAGATATCCAGTCCCTGTGTTGTGTTCACAAGAGTGCCCAAAGTGAGTTAACTCTTCATAGCAAAGAAAATCTTCTGTTATGACCTAATGAAGTATAAAAACTGTGCTGAATCTGTAGTATCAGTTGATTCATTGAAAGTAATTGAATAATATATATTTTCCTTTTGAAGTATTGCATGAAGTTGTTCTGTTAAGTTGAAGGCTAATTCATACTGCAGATCAATTATAGGTCTCCTTAAAAGAGGCTGTTGTTTGTACTTTGAAACGCAATCAGGGTCTAAGCATCCTACAACATCAACAATGCATTCTTTCACAATTTCTACATCACTGAATGGTTTCCCTTTTTTCCCCAAGTATATAAGCCACTTTTTAAGTTGCTTCAGTAGCATTATTTCTACATTTTATTGCTGCTTGAACGAATTGTCTTCACTTTTGCTTTTCATCTTTTAATTTCTGCAGTACAACCTTTCACGCCTCTTCCTCTAATTTAAAATATTCGTGGTCCTTATTAATGTTATAATGCTGATGAACATTGAATTTCTTTAATGTTGATATTCCAGTATCATGAAGTAAGCAAATCATATCTTTAGCAGAAACAGGGTAATATTGCAATTCCCAATCCTCATTTAAAAATCTGTTTTCTTCCTTCAGTGTTCTCTTGGTTTTTTGACACGATGGGGGCTGTTAAGCAGACAAATTAATACAAATACAAATTAATACAAATACAAAGACTGTCCAGCTGTGCAACCATTCACAAATTCCACTTCAAACAGAAACACAGTGCACCATTGTCAAAAGCTGATAACAGACTGGCACACTTGACCCTCATAAACTCTTGCCCACCAGCCTTGTGCGGTAGTGGTGCCAGTCAGGCAGGGGAGTTAGAACTAAATCATGAGCATAGCAGCCATCAATTTAGCCCTTATGGCTTACTAATGTTCTAATTGTGCCAGTCAATCTGGGAGGATTATTTTGTTGAAATTTATTTTATTCTTTGGTATTTTAAGTACATTCATTTTAAAAATAAAATAAAAATATAAAAGGTGAACAAAAATGTATTAATAAAAATAAAAGGATTTGTTCTATAAAATTTGGATTCAGTCTAAAGGCCACACTTAAGGACCTAGAAGACCACAGGTTCCCCACCCCTGTTGAGAAGTTTAATATAATAGTTTTAGATTTTATTTTTGGGTCTATAATCCACTTTTAGTTAATTTGGGGGTATGATATAGAGTAAGGATAGAGGTTATTATTTTTTTTCCATGTGGCTATCTAGTTATTTCAGCACCATTTAGTAAAAAGACTGTCTTTTCCCCACCAAATTACTTTGACAGCTTTGTCAAAAATCAATTGACCATAAAAGTGTGGATCAATTTCTGGACGCTGTCTGTTCCATTGATATATATGTTTGTTGTCATGGTAACATCATACACTGTCTTGATTACTAATGTTTTTCAAGACCTACT
Source organism: Lemur catta (assembly GCF_020740605.2). Taxonomy (NCBI): domain Eukaryota; kingdom Metazoa; phylum Chordata; class Mammalia; order Primates; family Lemuridae; genus Lemur; species Lemur catta. The sequence goes on from NC_059142.1 coordinate 17,706,332, forward strand.
CTCGAATTAGGTAGTGTAAGACCTCCCACTGTCCTACTTTTAAAAATAATTTTTTTGATAGCACAACAAAGTGTCTATAATCAACGGTAAGTTAGCATATACTTTAAAATGACTAAAAAAGTGGAATTGGAACGTTCCCAACATAAGGAAATGTTAAATGCCTGAGGTGATGGATACCCCAATTACCCTGATGATTAATACACACTGTATGCCTGTATCAAAACATCACATGTACCCTATGAAGATATACAAATATTATGTACCCATAATAATTAAAAATAAAAATTTAAAAAATAGTTTTGGCTATTTCTAGATTCACTCAGGTTTTAGTATATTCCCAAGGTTGTACAACCATCAGCATTATTTAATTCCAGGATATTTTCATCACTCCAAAAAGAAATCCCATACTCATTAGCAGTCACTTCCCATTCTCCCATTCCCCCAGCCGCTGGCAACCACTAATCTGCTTTCTGTCTTGATGGATTTGCCTATTCTGGACATTCATATAAATTGAATCATATATATGGTCTTTAGTGTCTGGCTTCTTTTGTTTAACATAATGTTTTTAAAGTTCATCTGCATTGTAGCATGTATCAATATTTCCTTTTTATGGCTGAATAATATTCCATTGCATGAATATCTATGTTTTATTTATCCATTCATCAGTTGATGGACATCCAGTTTGTTTCTGCTTTTTGGCTATTATGAATAATGCTGTTATGAACATTCATGTACAAGTTTTTGTATGAACATATGTTTTCAGTTCTCTCTGTTTATATGTAAGGAGAGGAATTACTGGGTCATGTGGTAACTCTATGTTTAATTTATTGAGGAATCACCCAACAGTTTTCCAAAGTGGCTGTATCATTTTACATCCCCACCAGCAATGTATGAGGGTTCCAATGTCTCCACATTCTCACCAACACTCACTATTGTCCATTTTGTGTGTCATAGCCATCCTAGTGGGTATGAAGTGGTATATCATTGTGGTTTTGATTTATTTACATTTCTCTAATGGTTAATGATGTTGAGCTTCTTTTAATGTGCTTCTTGGCCATTTGTAGAAGAAATTCTCTCTTCTTTAGAGAACTGTCTATTCAAATACTTTGCCTAATTTTTAGTTGCATTATTTGCCTTTTTATTGTTGAGTTGTAAGAGTTTTTAGATTTTTTAGATATTAAACCTTAATCAGTTAAATGAATTGCAAATATTTTCTCCGATTCTATATATTGTCTTTTTGATTTCTTGATAGTGCACTTTGATATAAAGAAGTTTTAAATTTTGATAGACAACAATATATCTATTTTTTTCTTTGAAATTTGAATTTTAGAATCAACTTTTCAATTTCTGCAAAAAATATCAGATGAGATTTTGATAGGGATTGCATTGAATCTGTGTGTCCATGTGACGAATATTGCCATGTTACCAATAGTAGACATTCTAATCCGTGACCATGGGATGTCTTTCCATTTATTTAGGTCTTTGTTAATTTCTTTCCGTGATATTTTGTAGTTTTCAGTGTACAAGTCTTACACGGCTTTGGTTACATTTATTCCAAAGTAGTATATTCTTTTTGATGCTATTGTAAATGGGATTGCTTTCTTCGTTTCATTTTCCGAATGAAATGAAGAAAGCATTGTTCATTACTAGTGCACAGAAATACAACTTTTTTTTTTTACTGGCTCCAACTCTCAACTTCAAGACAACTGATTTTTGTATAATGTATTATAACTTTAAAAAATATTAATATGTTGTTGATTCATGATCTAAACAAGGTTCACATCACACATAGCTTTTGTTGACATGTCTTTTTAGCCTCCTTTAACCTAGAGTAGTCCTCCTGCCTTTTTATTTATTTATTTGTATCTTTCATGGCATTGATGTTTTCAAAGATTCCAGGCCAGTCGTCATATAGAATGCCTGCATAATCTGTATTAGTCTGATTGTTTCCCTATGATTAGATTCAGATTAAGCATTTTGGCAGATGCTGGTGTGTGTTTCCCATTGCATCTCGTCAGGAGGCGCATAATGACATTTACTAATTACTGCAGAATGGTATCGGTTTCCTCCTCATGCTGCCAAGGTTCTGCCGATTTCAGTCTTCTCTTTCTAGGAACAAGCAAGAAAAGGTCTCACGAGCATCGTGTATTTTTTACATTGTTTAAATTACAAAAGCAATAAGAGTTTGTGAAAGAAAATTTAAAGAATCCAGAAATATATAAAATAAAAAATTAATGTCTTTCCCCAATCTGGCACCTTTCCCTGGGGGTAATAACTATGTCCAATTGGGTCAGTTTCCATTTGGAGCTTTTAAAATGTATTTTCATTTATACATATGCCTGGCACAGCACTCTGGTACACAATTGGTGCACAATAAATGTTGGATGAAAAAATGAACTAAGAATAGATTTGGCTTTGTTTTATAATAATAGAATTGTGTTCTGTTCAATGAACTGGAACTTGCTTTTTTTTTTTAATCTCAGTGTTGGGCTGGGCGCAGTGGTTCATACCTGTAATCCTAGCACTCTGGGAGGCTGAGGTGGGAGGATCACTTGAGCTCAGGAGTTCAAGACCAGCCTGAGCAAGTCCCAGCTACTCAGGAGGCTGAGGCAGGAGGATTGCTTGAGCCCAGGAGTTTGAGTTTGCAGTGAGCTATGATGTGCCACTGCACTCTACCCAGGGTGACAGAGTGAGAGTCTGTCTCAGAAAAAAAAAGAAAAGTCTTGGAGATCTTTCCATGACAATACATGTTGGGTTTTTTTTTTTTCCAGACACCAACCAGTTCTCTAATTCTTCAACGCCAACTAGGTGTCCAACAATTCAATTCAATTCTGGCACTAACTTCCCAGAGTTAGCTCAGACCCCACAGGTTAAGGACTGTACCTCCCAAACAGAGGGGTTCATTTGCTTGGCAGTTATCAGGCCGATAGACACGGCCAAGCCAGTTATAGCAAGGGGGTTTTATTACTTGGCACAAGTAAGGAGCCACATCGGGGATAGTTCCCAAAGCAGTGTGTCGCTGAGCAAAGGCTGGTTTGTTTTATAGTCAGAGAATAATGACGAGTGATCTGATTGGATCTTTTGATGAGGTGATGTCAGGAGACAGGATCTGACTGGATCCTGCCATGGGGTGCCAGGACTCAACATGATTGGATCCTGGATCCTGCCATGCAGTGTCCACTTCTTAATTCAGTCCTCGCTCCTCAATCCAAGCACTTAGGTTCCATCCCTGGTTGCCCATTTGGTTTATCTGGGCATGCTCAGGTTACATGACCTTCAACCTGGGGGTCCATGGGAACTGAAAAACAACAGGGTTCAGCCCACAGGACTGCCCACACTTCAGCACCAGCTGCAAATGGTGTGGCCAGCCAGCCACAGTTCTGCCCAGCAGACTACAAATTCCGGGTTTCCGCAGCCCCCCCCACCCCGGTTTGATAATTCACCAGAACAACTTACAGAACTCAGGAACACGCTATACTTACTAATATGGTTTATTACAAAGGATACAAATGAACAGCAGATGAAGAGATACCTAGGGTAAGGTCCCAAATGATCCATGGACAGCAGCTTCTGTCCCCATGGAGTCGGGGTGCGCTGCCCTCAAGGCACATGGATGTGTGGGGATTTTTATGGAGGTTTCATTATGTAGGCATGGTTGATTAAATCAGTGGCCACTGGTGACTGAACTCGATCTCCAGCTTCATCCCTCTCTGGAGGTGGGGGGAGTGGCGGGCCAGAGGGGTAGTAGGTGAGGGCCCTGAAAGTTCTAACCCTTGAGAACTTGGTTTGTCCCACTCCCTGCCTGCATCCTGAAGCTAAGAAGGTCTCCTCTTCCCCAGGGAATCATCTCATTAACATACAATAGATAGTAAGTTCCAAGGGACTTAGGAGGTCTGGGCTGGGAACCAGGTACAAAGACCAAAGATTTAATTTTTATTATAGCATAGGTGTGGGCCTTCCTCATTCTTTTTGACAGCTTCATGGCATTCCATTGTATAGATGTACCATAATTTATTTTAATACCCACTATTGATGGACATTGGGGTTGTTTGCTATTTCCCTGCTATCACTAACAATGTCTCAGGGAACATCCTTGTGAGCATTTCTTTAGGTTACAATCCCAAAAGTGGAACTCCTGGGTCAAAGTATAGGTACTTCAACATTTAGATACATTTCAACATTTGTTGCCCAGGCTGGTCTGGAACTCCCAGGGTCAAGGATCCTTCTGCCTCAGCCTCCTCAGTAGCTGGGATTGTAACAGAGGGAATGCCCTGAAATTAAAAAATGGTGAAGAGATTTTTCTGTCTCCTTAAAATTTCCCCTACTCTTTTTGGGACCTGCATTCTGGCCTGCATCCCTGAGGCAGGTTAAGTCTTTTGTTAAAACTCCCAGGTGGCCTGGCAGCTGGCAAGTTCACAGGCTTTGTCTTTGGCAGAGATGGGATGATTAGAATAATTAACCACAATAATTGCCTGAATCTGAGAACACTCCCTTTAAAAGCTCTGTGTTTCTCCTATGTTTAGGAAATTTGGGATTTTGAGATGAGGTCTACCATTTTTCCTCCTTTGCAAAGTAAACTCTCTCTCCTTCCTCCTCAAACCACTTGTCCTTGTTCTCCTGATTTGGCCTTGTGGACAAGTGGGGAAGCTTTTGGTAACAGGATTAAGGGCATGGGCCACCACACTGGGCTCCAAAGTCCCTTAAGTCTTTTTTTAAATTTACAGGTTCTCCTTCCTTTCTGTATCTCAATTTATTTGTTGAAGAAGTTAGATTGTTTTCCCTGTAAAGTTTCCCATAGTTTTTTTTTAAGAGACAGGGTCTTGCTATGTTGCCCAGGCTGGTCTCAAACTCCTGGACTCAAGCAATCCTCCTGCCTCAGTCTCCCCAGTAGCTGGGATTACAGGTGCATGTCCTTGCAGCAATATTTTGCTGATTGTAATCCTGTGGTATCATTTAACGTGTTCTTCCTGTGAATTGGTGGTTAGATCTAGAGTTTTGATTAGATTTAATTTGGGGACAAGGTTAGAATACTTCATAGGTAGAGCTCTGTTCTTCCCTCAGAAGGCACATCATATCTAGTTGGGTCTCTTCTTGTGATGTTAGCAGCCATTGATGATCGCTGCAAAATGGTGTTAATTCCATCATTCCATCTTCATTTAGTAGCTGGAAAATATATAGAGAAATATCCCCTCATCAACTATTTGGTTACCCAAAGGTACAGTACATATAGGAAACAGACAATGAATGCTTGATTCTTCACATTAATTTCCAATTTTAAAAAATAATGAGTTAGTTCATTAGTGTCCTTGAAAGGTAACCAATGAGGTTTTCTTTTGTTTTGAATTGTTTTTAGTATAATGATAACTTTGGGGATTGAAATATATTTATGCCTTTTGTTCCACTGTAGTTTTATCCTTACTGATGTTCCAATTGTCCCATTTTTCACCAGGGAGAGCCTCTTCAAGTTGGCTTTGAGGCCTTTGACATCACTCTAATGATCTTTGATAGCTTTGTTGCTTGCTTTCTGGTTTGAAAAAATGTTCCAAGCTTATCTTGTATACTTTCTGTATCGAACAAGACATCAGCCATTTCTTCAAAGAACCCTGGCTCCTTTTAGTGAGAAATGGCATTCGGAGACCTCAATCAGGCTATTAGAGGTATTTATTTCTGCTGGGTTGGTCATTAGTCTATTCATTATTTTTTTCCAATGGACAAAGCTAGGGAATGTATATATTTAAACTATATCATGAGTTTAGAGTGAATTTTCCAATTAATAATCAGGACAATAGAATTTTTACTTAATCTCAAAGATCTCACTTTTCCCCCCTCTCCTTTTTCTTGCTCAAAAAAAAGAGTCCTGTTCTCAATAACACCAACTTGATTACTGACTCAACAGTCTCATGGGACTTGCCATTAATTTGCATGTCATCTGCACCCAGAGACTATGCAAATACTCTCTGTGTTATTCTAACGTTAGTACTGTGTATGCACTGCCAAAGTGAGAACACACTAACTACCATTCTGAAAGGTGAAAAATTGTATCTCACTGTAGTTTCGTATTTCTTTGGTAAATTAATGAGCTGGGAGTATGTCTTTGCATTGTAGGTCTCTAATTTAAGTCTCTTCCCCCATATCATTGGTATTCTCCAGAACAGCATTTTTCAAACTTCAGTCACCAGCATAGATATTTTTTCCAATCCTCAAATCAGTCATGCTATTGTTTACTGATTATATATATATTTTTACTCTGCCTCCTCTTAGGCAGTCATATACAAACATAACAAACATTAATAGATTTGGTGTCTACTTAAATACTTCCCCACTGTACATAACATAAATGAATTACACTTAAAATTAAAAAGTGAGTACCATCTGAAATCATCTTATGCCTCACCTACTTGTGGTGCGAGTACCTCACTCCAGGAATCACTGCCCTACGGGCTTTGGCATTTCATGACTAAAACAAAATAAGAGATGTCAGTCATTGCCCTGTGTCAGTATTTTTAATAAGAAAATGTTCAGAGGAGAGCCAGAGCAAATCCCCACGCTCACTTGATATCAGAGGCAGCCGCAAAATAACAGTAACGTGCTTCACCACTTGATGTGGAAAAGAGAACCTGGGATGCTGCTGTGAGCCAGCTGGGTGTGTTGGGGAAACCACATTGCCTCTCTAGCCCTCAGTTTCCTCATCTGTAAAATGGGAAGTTGGAGTAAATGATTTGCAATCTTTTCGCGAGTGGAAGGCAAAGTTTGTAACCCCTTCCATCTTTGTGCACTGCGTGTTCCTAGTTCCTAGTTTAGAAGTGAGAACATTGCCCCCTTATAGCTACCCATTTTCTCTCATTTGGGTTCCCACATCAGGAATGGTGGCAGGTGGGCCCAGTCCACACCAGCAACCCTCTCTCTGGCACCCATCACAGAGAACTCACACCTAGGGAGTTAACTAGCTCCTAAGCACAGGAAGCATCAAAGGGTAGCTGAGCCCTAGCGCCGTGGCTCATGCCTGTAATCTCAGCACTGTGGAAGGCGGAGGCAGGAGGATTGCTTGAGGCTGGGAGTTCAAGACCATCCTGGTCAACGTAATGGGACCCCATCTCTACAAAAATTTAAGAAAAATGTGTAGCTGAGGAGTCCAAGCAGCCCTGCTCAGATCCTGGTGGAGCTGAGGTTGGGGCAGTACAGGCTGTGTGATCCTCACAAGAGGGAGAGACCTGCCACCAGCTAGGCTGGGACGACCCTGGGCAGGGTAGGGGCCGTGCCCCGTAGGAAAGGGCACACTCAAGACAATGCAATGACCCCAGAAGCACAGGCCATGCCCTGCTGGAGCTCCTCCAGCACCTAGGGCCAGGTGGCTGAGGATCGGTGTGGGCGTGGGTGATGTCTAGAGAGGGAGAACAGCACAGTGGTTATGAACCAGAGAGCCAGTGATCGAACATCACCCTTGATACCCACTCACTCTGGTCTTGGACAAGTTACTTAACCACTTGTGCCTCAGTTTCCTCATCTGTAAAATTGGGATTATAATGTTACCAACTTCATAAAAAATAATGATAAGGATTAAAAGGGTTAACACATGAAAAACAGAGTGGCCATAAACATCAGTGTGTGCGTTGCTGTGTTTACATGCCCCCAGAGTCGTTGTGAAAGCCCTAAGGAGCATCAAAACTTCCTTCATAGCTTCACGATATTTTCCTTGCCTCCTGACTAATGTTTGCAGTTCCTATTTCAAACCTTTATGTTCTACACCAAGGGTCAGCAAGCTTATTCTGTAAAGGGTCAGATAGTAAATATTGTAGGCTTTGTGGGCCTTACTGTCTTTGCTGCAGCTACTCAACTCTTCTCTGATAGCTAGGAAGCAGCCATAGGTAATATGTAAATGAAAGAGCATTGTTGTGTTCCAATAAAACTTTATTTACAAAAGCAGTGGCCAGACGTGGCTCACTGGCTATAGGCTACAGACCCATTGTTCTGCATTTACAGAGAAGGGCAGTGTGATGGGGTAGGGAGAACTGACGTTTATAGAGCACATACCACATGCCAGGCACTGTGCTAGCAATTCGATACATGGCATTTCATTTAGGCCTCACAAAAATTGTGTGGAAGGTACGATTGATATCCCCATCTTATTGCTGAGGAACTGAGGCTCAGAGAGGGTAAGAATCTTGGATGAGGTTGCACAGGGGATGCTGGCAGGATTTCAGTTCAGGTCTGTGGAGTTCCAAAGCCTGTGCTCTTTCTATAGAAACTAAGATCGGTAGAATGCTGGAACTAGATGGGCCTCAAAGCTCAGCAAATCCAACATCCTTATTTTATGGAGAAGAAATGGGAATAATAGGGGCCAGCAGACTGAGACAAACTTGTCCTCTCTCTCTGACTTAGGCAGGATGGCCCTAATTCCACGACCCAGGGCACAGCCCCTCCCCCGTCCTCTCTGTTCTGTCTTCAGTGGGGACTCCCCTCACCCTAGGGATGCCAAACTCCCTCCTTTCCTGCTTCCCATTCCCTTGCCCCTACCCACTGCTGAACAGCTGAACATCTGGTAACATATCACAGAAACTGCTAACAATCCATCCTTCCTTCCTTCCTTCCTTCCTTCCTTCCTTCCTTCCTCTCTCTTTCTCCTTTCTTTCTCTCTTTCCTTCTCTTTCCTTCTCTCTCTCTCTCTCTCTCTCTCTGTCTTTCTTCTTCCTTTCTTGACAGAGTCTTGTTCTGTCTCTCGGGCTAGAGTGCAGTGGCATCATCATAGCTCACAGCAAACTCAGACTCCTGGCTCAAGCAATGCTCCTGCCTCAGCCTCTTGAGTAGCTGGGACTACAGGTGCGTGCCACCACACCTGGCTAATTTTTCTATTTTTTGTAGAGATGGGGTCTTGCTTTGTTGCACAGGCTGATCTCGAACTCCTGGCCTCAAGTGATTCTCCCTCCCTGGCCTCCCAAAATGCTAGGGTTACAGGCATGAACCACCATGTCTGGCCAATTTTCTCTCACTAGCAGGTCTGTGTTTATTATGGTACAGATTATGGAGGCTTGAATTAGCTGGACAACTTTAGGCTGCAAATAACAGAAACCTCAACCCAAAATGGCTTTAAAAATACAGGAAATTTATTGACTCACATGTCTGAACAGTTTAGGGATGGGGCCAACTTCAGGTGTGGACTGATATAAGCTCAAACAAAGTGCCAGGGACCCGACTTCTTTCTGTTGATTTCCCACCTTCCTCAGGATTGGTTTAAATCTCAGGCATAGACTCCCTCGCGGTTGCAAAGTAGCTACTTGAGGAACTCTTGAGGCTACATCCTTCCTTATTTCCATACTTCCCCAAAAGAAGGGGGTTTTCTTTCTCAGAAACCCTAGCAAATGTTCCCTTGCATCTTATGGGCTTGGGTTAAGTAATGATTTTAAACCAATCACTGCAGCCAGGGACTGGCTTAAGCCAATCAAGATTCATCCCTGGAACTAGGAGGAGTGGGGCTCATTGTACCTAAACCGCATGCCTGAGAACCAGGGAAGTGTTCATTTCCTCTGGAGAAATCAGGGCGGTGTTGGCAGGAGCAGAGGGTATTGGCAAACAAAAATGTCCACTCTGGGTTGAGCTAAGGGCCCTCAAAGAGCTCTTCCAGTCCCGAGACGAGAGTTCACTATTCCATTGTTTCTTTCCCATCTAGGCAGAGGAGGCTGGCTTTGCATGCACTGTCCCTCCATTATCTTCTTGGAGCTAAGGGTGAGCCCCCTCTGCCATCTGCCTGGCATGCAAGCCATGTGCAAATTGCACCCAGGGTGAATGTGGAGCAGCTGTGATCCTAATGGGCACTTCTTGGTGACCAAGTGTGCATCTGAAAGTGAGAATGTTCAAGTGATCCACGGTAGAAAGGCTTTGAGAGGTTCTGAGGTGAGGAAGCAGCCTTAAAAACAGTTGCTCACCTACTGCCCATGGTGAGTAAAAACTGATGCCAGAGAAGTGAGCAGGCGGAGGACTTTTTCACTGTTTCACTGATACCTTGGCACAATTTTAATGTTACTTAGGGTGCCCCTGTCCGGAGCCCTCACAGAGCAAGTCAGAAGGCAATCAGCAAATTACTGAGCTTGCAGCCTTTTTCAGAGTTCTTGTTAGCAAATGGGTACATTAGTGTCACCACAGGCCACCTTTGCTGAGTGCCAAAAACCCCACAAAACACTGTGCTGTTAGGAGGCACAGTGCTGGTTATAATTCATCTTAGAGCAGGCAGAAGTTGCCGACCCATCTGTCCTTCCTATGCGGGTGGGGAAAGGGAGGGGTGCCAGGTGTCCTTTGAAATCCTTCGGGCCCTAGGATGAAAATGACATAAGATACGAACATACAAACACAATTGTAGCTCATCTGTGGAAACAAAGGGAAGGTGTTAAAGCCTGTGGCCATTTGCTGGCCACCCTTACATTGTTATTTTGCCATTTTGGTTGTCATGCATTTATGTCTCAAAGGTGCTTGGCTGTCTTATTTTGCTTAATTGTATGTATTTTAACTTTCCCCAAATTTTCCTTGCAGTCAAAGTTCTTAACATTAGTCCTTAATCTTTGAGGAGTGTCGAATTGGGTTAGGTCATTTGGTTAAAAGCCAAAATGAGGGCAATTCCACCTCCAGGTACACATACCAAAAAGAGAAGAAATCAGGGACTCAAACAGATACGTGTGCATCAATGTTCAAAGTAGCATTATTCACAATAGCCAAAAAATGGAAATAACCCAAATGTGCATCAACAGATGAATGAACAGCAGGGTGTGGAGGCTCACACCTGTAATCCCAGCACTTTGGGAGGCTGAGATAGGAGGATCACTTGAGGTCAGGAGTTTGAGACCAGCCTGAGCAAGAGTGAGACCCTGTCTCTACTAAAAATAGAAAAATTAGCTGAGTGCGGTGGCATGCCTTGTAGTCCCAGCTACTTGGGAGGCTGAGGCAGGAGGATCGCTTGAGCCCAGGAGTTTGAGGTTACAGTGAGCTATGATGATGCCACTGCACTCTACCTGGGGTGACAAAGTCAGATTCTGTCTCAAAAAAATTTTTTTAGAAAGTCTGTGCTCTTTTTCCATTACTGTATTTGTTACCATAAAATATACCATGCATTCTTAACTTATCAAAGCTTAATATTAATCAGTACTCTTTGATATTAATCAATACTGGCTATGTCATGTATTTTAATTCCATGCATATCTATATTTGAAAACCCTCAGGAAATTATTATTATTGTTTTATATAGTCAATGTTTATTTAGATTTATTCTCATATTTACCGTTTTTATGCTCTACATTACTTCATGCACCTTTGGTGGCAAATTCTCTCATTTTTGTTTGTCTGAAAATGTCTTCTTTTTCCCCTTTCATTTTTGCAGGATATTTAACTGGCTATAGAAATCTAACTTGGCAGCTATTTTCTTTTAGCACATTGAAAACATCATTCCACTATCTTCTGGTTTCTATCATTACTGTTGAAAAGTCAGCTGTCAGTCACTTTCTTTGAGGGTAATCTATTTTTTTCTCAGGATGCTTTAACATTTTTCCTAAGACTGTACTTTCAGGGGTCATGTCTGTAGTTTGTTACTTACAGAGGAGCATGTAGAGCAGCAGAAACCACGAGGAAGAGGCACAGTGTCCTCTCCTGAGTGTGAAGCCAGCTCTTGGTATTGCTTCACTACAACTGTCACTTGCCATTTATAATCATTCTTCTCTTCTTTGGGGAGAGTGAGAGGGAGAGAATGCAGTCTGAGTGGTTCCTGGTTAAAAAAGAAAATTTTTCCTTATCTTACATTTACATAATACAGTATTATATGATGTGTCCAGGCATGAACACCATTTTTAAAAATCTTGTTTGGAATTTATTTGGCTTCTTGATTCTGTGGATTGATATCTTTCACTGATTCCAAAGACTTCTCCACCACGTGTCTTTTCATATATTGCTTTTTCTCTGTTTTCTTTCCTCTTCTGGGACTCTATTTAAACCTTCCAGTGAAATCTATGTTAACCTTTCTCACAGTAGATCTTATGTCACTTGTCCTCTCTTCTGTATTTTCCACCTTTTGTCTCTCTGTGCTTCATTCTGGACATTGTCTTCTGAATTATCTTCTAGTTCACTTATTCTCTATTCAGCAGTGTCTGTTGTTAAATATGCCCACTGAATTTTACATTTTAATTATCATCCTTTTTAAGTTCTAGGATTTCTATTTGGTTCTTTTTCTAATCTGCTGTGCTACATTTATAGTTTCCAGTTTCCTGGTGTTATTTTCAAGCTTGACTTCTATTGCCTTGAACACAGTAAACATAGTTGTTTTAGAGTCATTGTTTGCTCCTCCCGTTAACTGAAGTCCTTGAGTTTCCATTAACTATTGTTTCTGCTCATTGTTACTAATATTGTTTTGTTCCTCTTATGTCTGGTTACCTTTGATTTTATGCCAGATATTGTTTCTAAAAAATTACATGTAGAACTAATTTGAGGCCCAGGATAGTATCTTCCTCTAGAGAGGGTTTTCTTTTGCCTCTTCCAGGTGTTCTGGACCTCCTGACCCCAAGTTCAAAGCCTGAGATTTTTCTAGATCACCCATATGATCAGAATCCAGATGCAGTAAGAGGATTAGTATACTTCAGGTTTACTTATCCCCTTATCCCCTCAGAGTACCAGCCCAAAGCTTTGGGATAGAATAGTTTACCAGAGTCCCTACCCTTGTGGGATTCTAACTTTGTCCCCCATCCCTGAGGGACTGATGAAAGTACATCTTAGACTCTCATCAAATATTTCTGGAAAAAGTGATCCGAAGGGCTTTGCTCAACACTTTGCATTTCCAACCTCTCCCAGATCTCATTCAGTAATTGATCCCTATCTTGTTAACTCTTTGATGCTTTAAAAAATGTTTTTGTTATCTTTTGTCCAGCTGTTAACTTTCTCTTCTAAATTTCATTAAAAGGATTGTTCCCAATTACCTAGTCCACTGCTACCAGAAGAGGAAGTGCCAGGTTATGGTAGTAGAGTTCCATATGATGAGCCATCCTTGAATTCCTGGGAAAAAACCCACATGGTCATGATATATTAATTTTAATATGCTATATTCTATTTACTAATATTGTGTTTGTACTTTTTTACATTCATATTAATTGGTAAGATCTATATTTATATTTTTAGTGGAGACTTTCATGGGTTTAGAAGTGTTCCTTCTTTTCCTGTAGCCTGTAAAAATTTAAACAGCCCTGGTATTGCCTTTTCGTCAAAGGTTTTATAGAATTCCCCTGTGAAACCATCTAGTGTAGTGGTTTTAATTGTGTTCATTGGGACCCTTGCTGGGGGCTATGGAGGGAAGAAGTGTAATCTAAATGACAGACAGTATTTGATTCACACCAGTGCACACAGCTGTAGCTGGAACAATTGTGTGGTTAAAAAATAACGACAAAACATGTAGTTACAGTAAATTTTCAATACCATGAAATTATAATGATTAAATTTTTGGTTTTTGTTGTTACAAGAGTAAAAAAGCTTTAAAGCCTTTTCTTTTACTATTTTATGCTCTAGCCTTTTTCAGAGACTAAAATCTGTGCATTGAACCACTTCCCAAACATTTAATCTGCCATCAGAGCTCTAGAAATGAGTCTATGTTGCTTCAGGCCATAACGATAACCCTCTTTCCCATCCCAAAGCTCATCTGTAAAATTTGACATTTGGTCATCAAAAAGCAATTCCCGTTTCTGAGCTTCTTATCTGTGCTGTTCTCCCCCACAGGGAGAGGGCTGCATCCCTTTGATTACTCCTGTAAGTGGAGTAAATGTGATTATTAAGCATAAAGATGAAAGCAAGGAGAGGCAGAGCATCAGATCCACACGCAGATTTTGCAAAATCAAAACAAGTAAACAAAGCCCCCCAAACAGCAAAAGCCCCAGATTCCTTTAGAACAAAGAGCTGTTTATGAATAGGCTGTTTTCTCATCTCCCCTTCTGGGAAAACTCAGAGAAACCCTGATGCACAACCGAGAAGCCTCAGGTCAAAAGTGACCTTTGCAAGGTGTTCTGGTTTCATAGGGAGTACTGGATGCAGAGTATAATTTAGGGCTTCAAAGTAATATATAATAGAAAACTGAGGACATCTGAATTGGAACTCCATGCCCCCCTCCCCAAACCCTGGGAAAGAAGATGGGAATCAAGATCACTGCCAAGACACGTGGTTGAATTTCGGAAGGACAATGTCGGTCCTGCCAGTATGCAACCCTCCCATGTGACTGTCGGGTGGATAAAGTTAGTTAGCCACTAGCTGGGGGAAGTTAGAAATTCTAGCTGCCCAGATTCATGCCTTCTCCAGATTGTAATCTTGAGGACAGGGATTATACTTTTTACTTCTGCTTCCCCAGTCCCTGGCGCAAAGGACATGCTCAGTAGGTAAAAGAAAGAATGAACTAACTAAAATAGCAGCTTACGTGAATGTACCTACTCCTCCATTGAGTATTTATTGTGTCCGCGTGTCAGGCACTGTGCTGGGTGCTGGTGACAGCTGAGAGAAGGGGACCACCCTGGTCCCCGCATTAATGGGGTCTGTGGTCCAGTGGCACAAGATATGGAAGTGCCGGAAGCGGAAGCGGGGGTGGATGTGGGCTCAGCCCGTGCCCTGGACAGGCAGAGCACAGAGCAAGGGCAGGAGGGCATTCCGAGCGCCGGTCTGGGGAAGTGGCTCAATTCCCAGGTCCTCCCGTCGCCTCGGCCCCCGGCGCAGTGAGCCGCGATGCTCTCCTAGGGTGTGAAAAGAGGAAGAAAACTGGGGCACCCGCCTCGACAGCCGCTGACAGCCGGAGGATGTCATCTGCTTTTCTGCTGTTGCCGGAGTAGGAAAGCCAGCCCAGACGGAGAGCAAAAGCCCACGGCTCGCGCAGGTGGCGGGGGCGCGGTTTGCCGAGGGCGGGAGGCAGGAGCATCCAAATCAGGCGGCGGCGCGCCCCCTGCTGGAACCACGGCCGCCCTGCACCCAGCGGAGCACCGGGGACGCCAGGTGGGGCAGGTGGGAGGAGGGAAGCTCAGACCCCAGGAGGGAAGACCAGCCCGCCCTTGTTCCTCCCGAAGGCAGAAACTAAATCTTCAAGGGGCAAAATCTACCAAGGCTGATCCAGCACTGCACCCCCATCTCCCCAACTTTGCAGGGAAGCAGGGGAATCAGGAACCGGCGGGTGGTAAACACAACTCCATCAGCAGCCAGGGTCTCGGCTACCCATCTGCTGGCCAGGTCACTTGCAGCCTCAGTTCCTTCACTGGGCACACCCTGAGGAGCAAGTATATGAACTATTATGAACCATCTGTTCCCTTCTTTTCCGCAAACACAAGGACCCAGGGTGTGGATAATAATACAGACAGCATCCCTAGTGAGGTCCTGTCTAGCTCACTGGCATCTCCCTTCATCCCCTCCCCCACCAGCATATAATTTGAGGATTTTCTTAAAAGAAAGACTTTAATGCCCCCAACTAATCTTTTCCAAACAGCGATAATTATAAATTCCAAACAAAAACTTAAGAGGCGTATGTGTGTATGTGCCTCTCTCTGGCTTTTCATTTCAATAGATCTGCTAATTAAAAGCTATAATTTAACAAATAATGACCTAACTATCTCACTTTGAAATCAAACAAAAACCTACCACTAAAATGTTGGACTAGATAAAGATAATGAATCCAGGCGCAATTCAGACTCCTGCTGGGCCCAGGCTGGCTCCTTGCCAGCAGCCGGCCTGTGCCTTTGATTAGCAGCAATAGTTTTTCCAGCCATTTGGAGCAAACTCTCTACAGGGAGGATAAGTGAGCAATTTATGAAGCTAAGTGTTTTTTTGGACCCTCTCCCACTGCTGATGGAGCAGGATGCAATATTTATCCCCTCGTTGGCTTCATTCATCGTCACTTGGTCAATTTCATTTTCTTCCGACTCCTCTTTGGCCCCTGGGGGAGAACATTGTTTCTAAAGTAACAGGCAGGAAGGAATTGTGAGAAGGAAAACTAGCAGTGAAACCAGGTGATTCCCGCCGCATCCAGCATCCTAAGTGGTTAATAAAATAATAAACGATGAAAGCAAGATTGCTTCCCACTACCATATCCCCTCCCTTAGCTGAGAACTGGGCATCTGTGCCAGGCTAAAAATAGCCTTGTGTTCTGGAACCTCCTCCGCAGCCCAAGCTCACGCCGGTCTCCTGCCAGTGCCACCCGGCTGCTCTGCGGGAGCTCTCATTCTCTGTGGCGGGAGAGGCTCAAACACTGGCCCCTTCCTGGAGTCCTGGTGGGAAGGGGGGAGTATTGGGTGCTGAGAGAGCATCACGGAGTGGCAAAGGGCTCCCCGTGGAGCTGAGACAGGAAGAGTGGACGCTGGGTGACACCCCAGGAGAGCCCAAAGCTTGGGCACACTGGACTTGCCTACAGGTTCAGGGAGGAGGGCACTTCTGGGTGGATCCAGGTCACATTCTCACCTCCAGGACCCTAGCCTGGGAGGTTACATCTCCAGGAACTGCTCCTGTTTTGAAATCTTAAATCCCAATGTCCCCTCTCTTGAGCACAACTCCTGTCCTGTTTTCTCCCCATCCCCTTCGTTCTACCAGTTCCTCTTCTTCAGCCTCAAATAGAACTCCAGCCTGATACCAGTTGTCATCATCATCACTCCCACTCCAGCTCTCCACTTCAAATTCAGCCCTCTATTATCCCTTATCTTTTGCTTGGAGTCTTGCAGTAGTCTCTTTCCTGGTCCCTCTGTTTCCAGTCTCCCTGACCCAGTCTCCTCCACTCCTCTCAGATCACACTCAACACAGTTTTAAGGGTGACCTTTCTAAAATGAAAATTTGATCGTCTTACTGTCCTGCTTGAGAGTAGTCAGTGGCCCCACCACTATCCTTTGGGATCGAACTCCTTGGCCTGGAATGAGATCTGCAGCCTCCTCTCCCACTACACCCAGCCTTGAACTTTCCATCGCAGGACACTGACCCGCTGGTTTTTCACTCTGTGGACCACTGTTCCATAGCTTACACCTTTGTCTGTGCTGTTCTCTGTCCAGAACGCCCTCCCGACCCTTCTCTACCTGGCTGTCTGCTGCTCAGCTTAAAGACTCTCTAGAGGATCACCCCCTTAGCAGCTTTCCCTGAGCGCCCGCTCCCTGTGCTCCGCAGCACTTTGTGTAACCCTTGCAACACTTTGCACACGCTCTTCCCTTTGTCAGGAAGGCCTTTCCCCACCGGTGACAGTTTGGATGTTTGCCCCCTCCAAATCTCAGGTTGAGATTTAATCCCTAGTGTGGCGGTATGGGGAGGTGTTTGGGTTGTGGGGGCGGATCCCTCATGAATAGATTAATGTCCTCCCTTGGGGGTGGGTGAGTTCTCACTATTAATTCCCTCCAGAACTGGTTGTTAAAAAGAGTCTGGCACCTCTCCTCTCTCTCTGTCTCTCTCTCTGTCTCTCTCTCTCTCACCATGTGATCCCTGCCCCTTCCACCACAAGTCGCAGCAGCCTGAGGGCCTCACCAGATGCAGATGCCAGCACCACGCTTCTTATACAGCCTGCAGAACTGAGAGCCAAATAACCCTCTTTTCTTTATAAATTACCCAGCCTTGGGTATTCCTTCACAGCAACACAAAACAGACTAAGACGCCACCTGTCCATCCTTTGAGTTTCCATTTAGAAACCATTTCCTTAGGCCATTGTCTCTAATCCTCCAGGCTCTGTAAGACCTGTCTGTTAAATGCCACCAAAGCATCCTGAACTCCTTTGTGTTACTCATCCCACATTTGTTTTGATTTTTCCCAAGAAAACATTTGCTCCTTGGAGACAGGGGCTGTCTGTTCACCACTGTATATCCAGTGCTTGGTACACAGTAATCACTAAATTAAGTTGTTAAGTGTTGAGTGACTGAGCAGGTAAATGTGTATTCGTTTTCTAGGGTTGCCGTCACCAAGTACCAAAAACCAGGTTGCTTAAAAAAGCAGAAATTCATTGTCTCACCGATCTGGAGGCTGGAAGTCTGAAATCAAGGAGTTGGCAGGACCCCGCTTTCTCTGACGGCAGCTCTAGGGGAGGGTCTTTCCTTGCCTCTTCCCACCTCTGGTGTTTACCGCCAATCCTTGCTGTTGCCTGTCTCCAGTCACATGTACTCACATCATCTTCCCTCTGTGTGTATCTGTCTCTGGGTCCAAATTTCCCCTTTTTATAAGGACACCAGTCATGTCGGATTAGAGCCCACCTAGGGGTCTCATTTTAACTTGATTACGTCCACGAAGACCCTATTCCAAAATGAGACCACATTCTGAGGATTTCAACCTATCTTTTTGGGAGGTGGGGAGATGAATTTAACCCATAACAGAATGAAAAGCAACATTGTATTGAAATGATGTGTTTTCGAGTCTGTCACCTTCTGTTAAGACTCTCAAAAGCAGGACTGGTCTCTAATCCAACTTGGTATCCCCCTGTGGTGGCACATGCCTTTTCTAACCTTGTTGTTTTTTCTTGTTCTTAAGACCCAGTGTCCCCGAAGCTATAGTCCCAGCTACTTGGGAGGCTGAGGTAGGAGGATCGCTTGAGCCCAGGAGTTTGAGGTTGCAGTGAGCTACAATGACACCACTGCACTCTACCCAGGGTGACAGAGCAAGACTCTGTCTCAAAAAAAAAAAAAAAAAAAAAAAAAAAAAACAACCCCCACCCCCCAGTGTCCTGTAAAGTAAGGGTAGCTTTGTAAATTGCTCAGCGGTATTCCAATACAAAGGGCTTGAGAACTCTCAGGCAGGTGAATGGTGCCAAATACTGCAGTCCTCCCTGACCTGCAACTGTGGTCTGCAAATATGAAGCGGAAAATTCCAGAAATAAACAATAGCTAAGTTTTAAGTTTTAAGTGTGATGAAATCTCCCACGGTCTCACTTTGTCCTGCCTGGGATGTGAATCATCCCTCTGTCCAGCCGTTGACATTACCAGCCCATTAGTCACTTAGTGGCTGTCTCGGTTATCAGATCAAGAAAACATCGTGTATATAGGGTTTGGTACTATCTGAGGTTTCAGGCATCCACTGAGGGTCTCAGAACGTATCCCTGAGGATAAGGGGGAGATGGCTGTAGCTTTCAGTGGATCCCACATTCTAGACTGCATGGCAGGGTAGAGCTATCTCTGGCACTCGTGCCAAAGGTAACTCAAGTGAAGAGTGTGACTATGGTATCTGCTTTGCTTCCTCCCACCAAATTCTGGGACCTCCTGTTCGCTGTCCTTTGCCACCTTCCCCAGCTCTTCCTATATCAGGCACCTCCCTGGATCTAGCTTATTTTCCTAATCAAGTTCTCATCTGACTCCAGTTAACAGGCTGCCTTTAAGAAAGAAAGAAAGGAAAAAAGCAACATATCCATTTTTTACTATTACAAATTCATCAGGAACAGGAGCAAAACTCTATAATGCATAGGGATCCCAGCAAATATTTTATATTAATTGTGTCCTCAAGTGAGAGGGAGGGTATCGTGATAGCATTTGTTTTATGCCCTATCTTCTCATTCTTGAGGATGTGTCTAGGATATAGAGACATCTGATCCTGTAGAGCTGGAAGTTTTCTTTAATACTCTGAATGTTAAAAAGGTCAAGCCAGGTTAATGTGTAATGACAGTTTGTCTTGTAATCTAACTGCCTCTGTTTTACCCAAGCCATATGTCAGTCGTGAGTCAATGCTCTTGACGTTGCTGTTTAGCAAAGTCAAATTTTGCAGCTTTTAGGTGCAAAATTGGAGGCTCATTTCCTAAAATAAAAAACAAAACTTTGCTAACCACATTTAATGAAGCGAGTTTTGGGTTTTCAAAGGCTGCTATTTCATTGACGGACACATTGTGTCGATCCCAAATCCTTAGAGCAAAAACTATCAAATATCAATTTTTAGTGTCAGCGGCCTTTCCAGCAGTGACCTGAGACAGGCTTTCACAGCTGGGCTGCCAAGGGTAAGTCTATTAATTAATTGATTATAAGATCCGTGTGATCACTACTTAGGGATGTTTGCATTTCAAAAGAGGCAGAGTTCAAGTTCAAACCATTCTTCTCTTCCTTCCTCTCCTGACTGAGAAGGACTCTTTAAGGACAGAACTCCATCTTGTTTGTCCTTGCATCTCCCCAGCACCTCCTGGTCCTGAAGAAGATCAAGCCCGATGACAAAGACATGCCCATTAAATAGAATCTGACTACCTGTATTCATTAGGACTCCTTACACAGCAAACTATTACTACAACTAAATACACTGCTTAAATAAAAAAGAGAGTATATTGGCTCATGTAACTGAACAGCATGGGGGTAGATCTTTAGGTATGGCTTCATCTAGTCTTCAAATAATGTGACCAGGAAACTGGTTTTTCTCTTATGACATTTCCTGGCTGTCTTTTCTTGGTGTAAGCTCCATTCATTCTCAGGGCCATTCTCTTCTTCATGGTTGCCAGATGGAAATAGCCATTCGCCAGAGCTAGAGCCAGGCTCATGTATGTCCAGCAAGTAAGATTCTACCTTGGCAATTTGCACACGAGAAGATGGAGGCTTTATATTCCTGGGAGCTCCAGCAAACATCTCTGGGCATCTTATTGGCTTTGCCAATAGGGTAAGGGTAACTTAGGGTAACTGCCCATAGGGTAAGAAGATAGGATTCCCCGACAGGCCTAAGCTGATCCCACCCAAAGTGCTCGGAATGAGGAAGTGGTGAGTGTCCAACAGAAAATTAAGATCATTTTGGTGACAGAAAGGGGAGTGGATGCCAGGAAAACAAACAGAAACCCAAACCACACCAACCAGCTCCTCCTGCGGGGTGGGGGGTGGCTGGGAGCAGCATTTCCTTTGTGGGTTCTCTCTCGTGGGCTCTTTGGCCCCTTTGCACTGCGGCAGCTTCAAGTGTGAGAGTTGGAGGCCACAGAGCCCTGGGCCCATCCGGCTGCCTGAGAGGGATGGGCTGAATGGGGGCTGAACTTCCCCTGTTCACATGTTCCCCCCACAACTGGCCATGTCTCCCCAACTGGTCAAGACTTCACTATGCCGTTCCCTCCCCCACCAGATGCCTGTCTCTGAGGCAGTTTTGAAATCTTTGATAATATCCACTTGCCCCTATTTCATGCACATGGGGGAAAGTTTTCTGATTCTCTGTAGGCCTGGGGCTCGTTTTTATTTTCATGCTGGAAAATAAAATTTGGAAATTTCGGTAGCACTTCCAGAATAAACAGCTGAGGTACGATTCCTGCTCTGCTAAGCTTCACCTCTGTGACGTGGGGGGTTTTGGCAAAGGCAAAGAAAGACTGCCTCCAGTTAAAGGAGACAAAAGAGACCCGACAACCAAAACCACCTCTGTGGTCTTCCTCTTAAAAACCCATAACCCCAGTTTAATCATGAAAAAAAAAAACCTCAAAAACATTCCAGTAGTGGGGCCAGCACTCCTCAAAAATATCAAGGTGATCAAAAACAAGGAAAGTCTGAGAATCTATCACAGCCAAGAGGAGCCTAAGAAGACATGACAATTAAATATAATGTGATATCTTGGATGGGATCCTGGAACAGAAAAAGGGCATGAATAAAGAAATTGAATGAACTATGGACTTTAGTTAATAATAATGTGTCAGTATTGGTTCACTAATTGTAATAAACATACCATAGTAATGTGACATGTTTATAATAACATTGTTAAACTGGATTTAGGGCAGTGGTCCCCAACCTTTTTGGCACCAAGGACCAGTTTCATGGAAGACAATTTTTCCACGGATGGGGGTGGGGTGGAGGGTAGGGGGTAGTGGTGATATCAGCACAAGGGGGACTGGGGAGCCGCCGTAAATACAGATGAAGCTTCGCTCTCTCCCTGGCTGCTCACCTCCTGCTGTGCGCCCCCCACCTCCACGAATGGGGGGGGGGGCAGCAGAGCTCTGTGGCCTGGCCCCTAACAGGCCACAGACCTGTACCGGTTTGTGGCCCTGGGGTTTGGGCACCACAGGTTTAGGGTTTTTGGAAACTGGGTTCAGGGTATATAGGAACTCTCTTACTAGCCTCTCAAATTTCTGTAAGTCTAAAATCATTCTAAAATATAAAATCTATTTAAAGAAACAAAAAATGGAAAAGAGAGGGAGTACTAGGCAGTGGAACAAAGTCTAGCTGCTGCAGGGGGTGTGGGTGGAGGACTCCTCACAGCAGCAAGCGCTAGCTCTGGACAATAGGAGGAAAGGGGGTGCAAGAGGGTGCATACAGATACTTCTGTGGGCCCAGGCAGGAAGCTGAGGATTCACACCTGATGGTCTCAATTTTTCCTCTGTGTCAGGAGGTGGGTTGGCCACACACCAAAAGAAGGGCCTATGAGACAACTGTGGGTTGCAAGTGATGACGACTTGGAGATCCCCCGACAAGAGTGCAAGAGGAAGCTGACCAGGGGCAGAAAAGAGCAATTTCCTCTCAGGACACGGAGGAGAAGCGAATAAAACTTCCGTTTTCGCTGGGCAGCCCCAAGCAGAGGGCACCAAGCCCTGGGGCCAGGAGCGGAGGCTAGAGGCGCAGAGGCCCAGGGGCCCAGGGGCCCAGGGTGACCGCCTCCTTGCAGTTCCACGTTCTGACCAGCAGAGAGCGCAAAGGCACCGCCTAGCTTTCCTTCTGCCTTTCCCAAATTTCTCTTTCCAAAGTTCCAAAGCTTTTGATTCTAAACAGTTCTCTTCTGAATTAGCTATGCTCAAAGAACAAGAAACTCTTTGAAATAGGAGCACCTCTGAAGAGAGAGAATTTACTAATACTTCTGACAGCTAATTTATCTCACTTGCCTCCCCCACGAGACAGACCGAGCACCTACTGTGCGCCCGGCCATGCTCCGAGGGCCGCCCCATCCAATCCTCACGACCTCTGCTGCGGTGGTCCTTGGCATCGCCCCCACTTACGATGAGTCAACGGAGCCTCAGAGAGGTTAAGGAATCGTGCAGTGGAAGGCGTGTGAGCGGGGTCTGCCCCACTCCGAGCGAAGCTGGGTTCCTACCTGGTTTTCGGTGACCAGCCATTCCGCAGGTGTGTGTGCTGGCACAGGTGTGTGTGCTATACACTGTCCTGCGAGATGCTCTGGGAGGAAAGGGCCCGGTGACAGTAAGTTTGGGAAAGCTTCACACTGTCTCTGTTCCCGTGCAGATCAGCACTTGAAGAACGTGAGCAGTCAGGTAGCAAAAAAACGACAACAAAAACCTGTCTGGCTTCGTTAGACTTAGCATTTCGCAAATTTTCTGCCACGAGGCCTGAACAGGGCAATGGCCACGAGGGTGAGGAGGAGACAGGCTGGAGAGTGAACCGGGACATAACAGTGACAAGCTCGGGAGCCATGGCATTGGGGGCGTGTGGGAGAAGGTGGACAATGAGGGCAGGAGGCGTGGAGGATGGCACCTGGGTTTTTGGCTGGGTCAACTAGGTGAGTGATGGTTTTGTTCATTTGTTCACCTTGTTCACAAGGGAGAAGAGTTTTGGTTTTGGGCTGAGATGGCTGCAGAACAATGATCCAGAAATTAGGAACGTGTGTCTGAAAGTTAGGAGAGAGGTTGCAGCTGGAAGTAGAGATTTGACATTTCACGGGTTGGTGGAAGAAGAGGAGCTAATAAAAGAGACAGAAAAGAAGTGGGAAGAGATCCCAAAGACAGGCATGCCAGGAAGGGAGCCCCGTTTCTGGAAGGAGAGGTCAGTGGCTTTGGAGCTTATGGGTGGAGCAAGGAGGGTGAAAACTGCAGGTGGGCATCATATCAGCCTACTGGGAGGTAGGTGATGAGCGGAGTGGAGAGAGGCTAATCCAGATTATTATGGGTTGAATAAGAGAGCAGGGATGAGGCAAGGCAGTGAGGGGGTTCTGGGGTGAAGCAGGCTCAAGGGAGTTAAGGGGTGGATACCTGAGCCCTTCTGGTAGTCTCCAAATGTTGCCGCAAACAGTTCCTCTACTTCATACACACACACACACACACACACACACACACACACACACACACACACACACACACACACATGCTACTCGGCCTATCAAAAGGTCGAGTCTGCTTTCCCTCCGCTTGACTCTGGGCTGGCCTTGCCACTTGCTTTGACCAATATAGAGTTGGCAGAATTGATGTTCCTGGTCTTCCATGCTCTGTCCTTAAGAGAACACTGGCAGCCTCCTCTTCCTCCCTCTCGGAACCCAGCAGCCATGCTCTAAGTCCAGAGGCTCCTACCAGAGTGATTGGCCATGTGGAGAGGCCACAGAGGATTAGAGCAAGAGAAGCCTCTTGGGCATTCGAGCTTTAGACAAGCTCCTAGATGGATGAAGTCACATGTGTGACCCTAGCTGATATCACACAAGGCAGAAAAATTGCCTGATTATCAACCCACAGAATAAATCACAAGAAATAATAAATTGGTATTTTAAGCCACTAAGTGGGATAATTTGTCACATGCTTATGGGCTGAGAGGAAGAAGCCAAGGGAGAGATGCTGATCCATGACAGAGGGGACATAACTGCTGGAGTAAGTTTGTCCAGGAGCAGAAGGGCCGGGTCTGGAGGCAGGCAGGGAGGGAGGACCATCCCTTCCTCTGGCACAAAAGCGAGGAGAGTGTGTGTGTTACAAAGTGGGAAGAGGACTGAGGCTGGGGCTCCCCTGCACCCACGTGACTTCTTTCTTTGTGGACGCAGAGTGCAGGACCTTGCTAGGGTGAGGTGCCAGGATGAGGTTGGGTGCAGCTGAGCCCTTGAGGGCTGGCTGTGTGATGGAGCCTGCCAATGAAAACGTGACCCACAGGACACACAGAGCACCTGCCGGGCTCAGATGCACCCGGGGCAAATGTCGCACTGGACACTGGGCAGTGGTTTGGGGCAAGTTACTTCCCCCTTTTGGGGGACTGGACTATATTAGTGATTCTTAGCTTTGGGGGGGGAGTTATGGATTTCCCTGGAAATCCTATAAAAGCCCCTTGGTGTAACATTTTAGATATACAATGCATAGTTTATATGTTAGTCTGTCTCCACCCACTAGAATGTAAACTCCATGAGGGCAGGATTTTTTTTGTCAGTTTTATTCACTGCCATAGACTAGAACAGTGCCTGGCACATAACAGATGCTAAGGAGTGGGGAACTTACAGCCTCGGGGCCACATGTGGACTCCTGGATCCTTGAGTTCGGTCTTTCGACTGAAGCTAAATTTTACAGGACAAATCCTTTTAATAAGGGGATTTGTTCTGTGAAGTTTGGATTCAGTCAAGGGTCCGCACTTGGAGATCTGGAGGGCCACATGTGGCCTTGAGGCTAGAGGTTCCCCACCCTACACACACACCTGAGGTTAGCCCAGGTTCAGAATCCTGGAGTTAGAGGATCTATTTCTGTCCCAACATTCTCAAAGTCTATGAAATCCCAGCCTGAGTCATTCTGACATACAGTATGCAGTTCACACCAACAAAACCCAACACAACTGCAGCCCTGTATTCTGGGAGAAAATATTTGCTA
This sequence comes from Lemur catta, assembly GCF_020740605.2. Taxonomy (NCBI): domain Eukaryota; kingdom Metazoa; phylum Chordata; class Mammalia; order Primates; family Lemuridae; genus Lemur; species Lemur catta. The sequence continues at coordinate 17,731,758 of NC_059142.1, forward strand.
TGTGCCAGCAGGCCAGGAGTTGTCTTAAATGCATTCCATATTTTATCTTATTTAACCTTCATACCATCCTATGAGGAGATTTCTGTTATCTTAGTTTTTTAGAAAGGTCTTTCTTCTATGTCCTAATGACCCTGGAGTGAGGGTTACGCTCATTCCTCCCAGCTGAGTACAGAGGGGGCACAGCTGGGTGGGGAGACCCAGCCCCTCTCAGGAGCTGCCACACCGCAGTGGGTAGGGGCTGGTGAGTGGCTGTATTTGCAAACAGACTTCATTTCCCACTTCTCCTCTAGGAGTGGCTGCCAGGCACATTACCGAGAGAGGGAGACCTGGTCGCAGGCACCTGGGGGCCACCTTCATCTGCTGACAGGCCTCTGGCCCCAAAACCCCTTTCGTCACTGTGGAGCCCCCACGAATCCCTGTGAGGTGGTGAACTCAGCCGCGCTCCCTTCGGTCCTTCCCCAACCCCATGAAAAACCCTTCAGACTCCTGACCACACGGGAGAGCTGTGTGACCGCCCACGAGCTGCTTAGCAGCCTCTGCCCTGACCCAGGCTCTGTTTACCCATCTGCGAAATGGGCATAGCAACACCCAGGCGCAGGGCGAAAGCTAAGTGAGCCTCCGCAGCGCCTGGGGAATGCCGCCCCTCCCGTCCCCGTCCCGACCAGCCCCAGGCAGGTGCCCCGGCCTGGCCCCCGCTCTTTCCCTTACGCGGGAGTCACGTAGCTAAAGGGAGCGGGGACTCTACCCACGAGAAGTAACTGGGGACGGAACCAGAGACGGACCCGAAGCTTTGGAGTCAGGGCAGACTCAGTTGCTGAGACTCAATCTTCTCATCTGAAAACCAGCGCGACAGACACAAGAACCCCGCAGGTAGTGGGGAAGCAGCAGTGCGCGCGAGGAACCCCCCAGCTCAGAGCCTGGCCCGGGAGACTGGAGACCGGGCGCGGGCAGCGCCAGGAGCTGGGGGCCGCGAGCCTGCCTGGTGGCGGGATTTAAGCGGGTGACCAGCGGTGCGCCCCGCGCCTCCCTGCACGGCCCCGGCTCCGGGTCTCAGCTCGTAAATCTCCTTCACACAGAGGGCCATAAATCAGGGGGCCGGCGGAGAGACCCCCTGCGCCCTGCCCGCCCCTCTTCTGGAGGGGGCAGGAAGCCCCCGGGACGGCGGGGCGGGGTCGCCCCGGGCCCGCCCACCGCGGCTGGTTAATTACAGGTCACTGGGCCTGATTTACTGCGGGGCGGGCTGCGGGCTGCGGCGGGGCCGGGCACGTCTCGGGGAGCCCAGGGGCGTGGGCTGGAGAGCCGAGAGGCCCCGAATTCTCAGGGGCTGTGGAGATGACAACCTTGATAGTAATAAACTCTAATGTGTTTATGTTTAAATAAAACATAAACATAATAATAACAACTAACGATGACTGAGAAGACTGGGTGCCAAGCTGTGCTAAACTCATTCATCAAATATGTATTGAATGCCTATTCGGTGCCAGGAATTTTGCACATATTATCTCCTGAACTTCCCCAAACAGCCCCGAAAATTAGTTTTGCAGATGGAGAAGTCGAAGGAAGCATTTCACTGACTTGTCCCAGGTCACTTGGCTAGTAAGTAGTGGGCCCAGCAGTCATGCTTCTGGCCATCTGTCCCTGAAGCATAAACTGTTTTGATTAGGTTATCCTGCCTCTTCGCTACCACTGGCCTCACTGTCTTCCTGCTCCATCTATGAGCTGTGTGATCCTGGGCAAATGCCTTAGCCTCTCTGAGCCTCAGTTCTCGTTGGTAAAAGAGTGCTCTGCCCTACCTGCTTCTTAGGGAGTTAAGAGGATCAAATTTAAAGGATGCTTACGGAAGTGCTTGGAAATGATTTGCAAAGTTCTCTATGAATTAGTTCAGGTGATTTTAGGTACTGTAATAGATAAATCCCCAAATCTCAGTGGCTTACACATAAACTTTTGTTTCTTGCTCATGTCATTGTTCAGTGTGGTTTGTTCCTGGTCAGGCAGCTCTCCTCCAGGCATGCTGAAGGGCCCAGATTTCGTCCCCCTTGTGGCTCTGCCATCTTCAGCTTGTGGCTCCCATGGCTGCCTTAAGGGTCCTGGAGCCAGCAGGAAGGGGAAGGAGTGTGGGGGCTGCATATGAGAAGGCATTCTGGGCAGGCCTGCAAGTGGCACAGGGCACTTTCTGCTCACATTCACCAGAGAACTCAGGCAAGTGCAGGAAAGGCTGGGAACTGGCATAACTGCTGTATTCATGATCTCTTCTTGGGTAACAGGGTACCTCAAAACCGACAGGTAAAACAACAATAAACATGTGTTATTTCACAGTTTCTATGGGTCAGGATTTTAGAAGCATCCTTCCTGGGTGGTTCTCTTCCCCTTTTGCACATGATGGAGTATGTGTGTGAGTCCTAGAACTCCTGCAGCCTTTTTGCCACCTTGAGGGACGCCACCTTGAGAAAGAAAATACATAGAAAAGGTATGAAAGAATAGTCATAGAACTAGACAAAGGGATTCTAAAATTTCCATGGAAGTGAAAAGGGCCACAAATGGCCAAGGTGATTCTGAAAATGAACAAGGAGACTGCTAGATCACCAAACCAGATGGGCATTACCCAGGGATGGTGGGAAGTGGCATGGCAGAGATGTGGCATTACAAATAATTGGAGAAACAATGAATTATTCACCAAATGGAGTTGGAAAAATTGGTGCCTAGGTTCCAAGAATAACAATAATAATGAAAGCAATTTAACAATAATAATAGCAATAATGATGGACACCATTTATTGACAGCTACCAAGGGCTAGAAATTTACTTTTGGTTTATTCATTTTATCCTCACGACAACTCTAACAGGGAGGTATTAGCATTTATTATTACCTTTGGACAGATGAGAAAACTGAACCTAAGGAGGGCAGAGATGGCTTCTTCAGCCCACATATGGCACTTAGCCTCCTGGGCACTGGGTCAGATCTCTGTTTCCTCTCCCCCCAATAGCAGAGCCCTTTCCTGAGAATTCCTGACCTCAGCAGCCCTGGTCCTAGGGGCAGGGCCAGCTATCCACACCGAGCCAGGCCCCCAGACCTGGAATTCCTACTTTACTCCCAACTGACTCTGGGGCAGATCTAAAGCTGATTAGACCCCAACTAAAAGCACAGAGGCCTCTTTGTCATTTCTTTAACGAGAAGCCAATCACCAGGTCATTAGCGGGTGGAGTGATGAGGAGGTTGGTACTGGAGTGGGAGGGAGGAGGATGCTCTTGGTTATCTGGATGATTTACAGCTGCTGTGGCCAGGCTGGCTGGGGAGGGAGCAGAGGGCAGGAAGAGGAGAAAGTTACTTGTCATGGAGTATCTTATGGGAGCCAGGCCCTGTGCTGAGAGCTTAACTTGCTCTGTTTTATTTAATCCTCACAACAAATCTGACGAAGCATCAGTATTTCATATGCCCATTTTACAGACAAGGAAACTGAGGCTCAGAGAAGTTAAGCTTTTTGCCCAAAGCTATACAGCTAATAAATGATGGTCTTATTTCAGAGCCCAAACAACCACTCCATGTTCAGTGTTATAGGCACGGCAGAGGTGAGTGTAGGTGAAGGGCCGAGAAATATTCTGGCATTAGACCAAGAAGGAACAAACTATCAGGAGATGCTTGATTGAGGGATGTTGCTCTATGGGCTGGGAGTGGGGGCAGGGGAGAGAGCCAACTGTGTGCACGAGCTTGGAAGAAAGACCCTCTGGGGTGCTGAGTAAGTTTACCAGAAAGAGGATAATAATAATATAATAATAACTAAATAATATGAAGTGCCTACTATGTGCCAGGTACCGTGCTAAGGGGTTTCTGTGCAGGGCATCATTTAATTCTCACAACTCCCTTGTGAAGCAGTCAGCAATCCTTTTTATAGATGAGGAAACTGAGGGTCAAAGAGGTTAAGTCATCTTCCCCAGCTGTTGACGCTGGTACATGGCAGGTTCAGGGGACTGGCCTGGGTCTAAGAGAGGAGGACAGGCTGGCTACTTACTCGCTACTCTGTGTTGTCAGGATTCTTGGTTGTAAATGACAAAACCCAACTTTGATCACTTGAGCAGAAGAGGGTGGGAAAGTAAATTTGGGAAATTCATAGGAATTACAGGAAACTTAGCAGCTGGACCAACAGCCTAGCCAGTCACCCCTGGATGCTTGCACAGGACACTGAAGGCCACTGACTCTGGTAAGGGCACAGCGATTTCTCCACTGTTGCCTGTTTCTTTGGGATACCTGCTCCAGATTCAAGTAAAAGAGTCAAGTGCTTGGACTCCAGTCTGTCCTAGCTGCCAGGAATCTCTGCCACCCAGAGCCCCAACATGGAGGCACCCCTCCCCCCAGGTAGGAAGACTGTTCAAATGCTACATAGCAAACAGCAATAATAACAAAACTATTTGTCACAAGCCCGAGGTGCCCCAGACCACCCCCCCCATCACCACCAAAGAGGTGACCGTATGCTATTGGCTTTCTTGCCCTTCCTAGGTCCTCTCCTATGTCCACGGTTGGACCTTAGTTCAGAGAGCCCATCACTAGGGCTTGCTAGAAATCTCAGGCCTCCAGTCTCAAAGGAGGATATGGAGATAACACCTCCTTTTTTGTCATCTGCTACATCCAGTTGGCACCCCACATGCCGATTCCACTTTCCAAACAGGTGTTGATTCCAGTCCTCTTCTCTCACAACCACCTGCATGACCCGGGCCTCTCCCCTCTCCTGGATCCTTGCTTCCTAATGAAGTTTGTCTTAGATCTATTCTCTACAACGTCTGAAGGAGCTTCCGCTACAATAACCTTTTGTGGTACCCAGCTGCCTACAGGACAAAAACCAAGCTTTTTGGCCTGATGCCTGGTGAGCCCAGCCTCATCTCTCATCATCCCATGGTCTCACATTTCATGGTTCAGCTAAGTCAATTTACTGCATTTTCCACATCAATCTGTGATGGCTTACATTTCCAGGGCTTGGCACACGCTGTCCCCTCATTCTTCAGTGCCCTCCCACTCCTTGTCTGCTTGGCAAACTCCTATTTGTCCTTTGAAACCCAGTTCAGGCATGATCTCCCCTGTCAGAACTTTTCCTGACCCTTCAGAGAAGTTCACACTCCTTCCTCCGTACCACTTCCAACCCTTCAATAGCATAAGCTTTTATTTCATGCTGTTAAAATACTTGGTTTACCAGGTGGCCTTCCCCACTTTCTGCAAGTTCCATGAGGGCAGGAGGCATGTCAGGTTTGTTTGTCATGGTATCTTCATTAACTAACCCAGGACTGGGGAAGTAGTAGGTGCTCAATGAATGTGTAACTTCATTGACCAGGAGAGACTTGCTGAGGTCACATGGGATGAATGAAAGAGAAGAGGGTTTCAGTAGGGTGGGGGGCAGTGGTAAGAGCCAGACTTCCATGGCTTATGATGGGTGAGAGTCGAGGCAGGGAAAGGGAAGGAGAAGGCGTACATTCTGGGATGTAGGGAAAGGTGAATGTGGAGAAAGCAGCCTCAGCACATCTGTATTTGCAAGGAAGGAGCCAGTGGACAGGGAAAGCTGTAAAACCAAGGTAGGGCCAGCTGATGACACCAGGTCCCCAGAAGAGATGGAGCAGAGGCAAGAGAGGAGGACATGACCCCCACAGAGCACAGGCAGGGAAACCTGGGGAGGGAGGGAGGACACGAAGACAAAAAAGATGGGTGCTAGCTGGAGGGGGTCAGTGGAGGGAGTCCTCATCTAGCAGTCAGGGGAAGAAAAAGCCAATGGTTTTTCTTTTGTTTTTTAAGATCCATGAAGTAAGGGAGGAAATAAATATTTAACAGCTTCCCAACTCTTGACAAGTAAAAGCTGAAGATGTTGCAGTGTTCTACATGAGCATGCGCCGTTTGAGTCCTTGTCACCAACATGAGCTCACTTCTCACTCAGCCCCAGCCCCACTGGTGACCTGGCTGTCCCTGGAACTTGGAGACACTCTCCTGCCTCAGGGCCTTTGCACATGCTGTTCTCACTGCCTGGATGCTCTTCCCCAGAATAGCCATGATGGCTGTCCCCTTCAAGTCCTCACTCAGATGGTGGTACCTTCTCTGGTGGGCTCTCTCCGACCCCACCTCTGCCCACCCCACACAAGCCTATTCACACACACTCTTTCTCTGGTGTTATTTTTTCCATAGCATTTGTCACTGTCTAATATACTCCTAATAGTACTTATTGACTACATAAATTATTTTCCTCATTATTTGCTCTCCCTAGGAGAACACGAGCTCTGCGAGGACAGGTGGTTGGTTTTATTCACTGCTCCGTTACGAATAACTACATCAGAAGGCAGTCAATAAATGTTCATTGAGCGAATGCATGAAGGGGCAGAGCCTTAACTTGAGCTCAAATCTGCAGGATTCCAAATGCCAGGGTGTAGGGCGAAATGCGGAGGGTCCCGGCCTGGGAGAGGAGGGGACCGGCCCCGTGGGTCGGTCCCGGGCTTTCTCTCCAAGGTGGGAGTTCTGTCCTCCCTCGGGGAGCGACGCCGGAACTTCCAGGGGAAGAGCAGGAAATTTTGAAACCCAAGCCCAGCCGAGCGGTAATAGGCACCTTCGTGGCCGCCGGCGGAACCGCCCGGCCCTAAATCACGGCCGCCGCCGCCCCTCCATCCCCCTCGCGCTCCGGGCAGGGGCGGGCGCCAGCCGCCGCTGCAGGTGCCGCGGAAATGCTTGTGCTACCGCCGCCTTTGAAGTGGCCTCGCGTGCCCCGCGCCCCGCAGCAGCCCCCGGGACCGCAGCCGCCGAGCCACCGCGTCCCCTCGGCTTCCCGGGACCGGTGGGAGGAGGGGTGGGGCGGGCGGGGCGCGTCGCCGGGGAGCCCCGGCCATTTGTCAGGAGAGTGTGGCCTCAGAATTATTAATCTGGAGCCGTGGGCCATTTCCTGACCTGTGCAGGGAAGGGCGGGGCGGCCGGCCCGGAGATGCACAAACACGGGAAGGGAAAGCCCGACTGTGTTAGGGAGGAGGTGGGAGGGTGGGCCTGCTCCCAGCACTGGGAAACCGGTGCTGTTTGGGCTTTTTTTTTTTTTTTTTTTTTTACTAACCTCCTCTTAATGTCGAACTGAGGGATCATGTTGGACATGTGGTTCAATCTCATTTCTTTTTCTTTTCTTTTTTAGAGACAGGATCTCACTCTGTCGCCAGGCTGGAAGTGATGTGATCACAGCTCACTGCAGCCTCGAACTCCTGGGCTCCAGCGATCCTCCTCCTTCAGCCTCCCAAGTAGCTGGGACTACAGGCGCACCACCATGCCCCGCTAATTTAAAAAATATATATATATATTTTTTGAGACAGAGTCTCGCTGTGTTGCCCGGGCTAGAGTGAGTGCCGTGGCGTCAGCCTAGCTCACAGCAACCTCAAACTCCTGGGCTTAAACGATCCTCTTGCCTCAGCCTCCCGAGTAGCTGGGACTACAGGCATGTGCCACCATGCCCGGCTAATTTTTTCTGTATATATTTTTAGTTGTCCAGATAATTTCTTTCTACTTTTTTAGTAGAGACGGGGTCTCGCTCTTGCTCAGGCTGGTCTCGAACTCCTGAGCTCGAGCGATCCACCTGCCTTGGCCTCCCAGAGTGCTAGGATTACAGGCGTGAGCCACCGCGCCCGGCCTAAAAAATATTTTTTTTTGAGACTGGGTCTGGCTATGCTGTTCAGGCGGGTCTTGAACTCCTGTCCTCAAGCGATCCTCCCACCTCGGCCTCCCAGAGTAGCTGGGACTATCTATAGGTCCTGGCCACCTGGCCTGCTGTCATTTTTTTTTTTTTTTTTTTAGTATGGATTTTCTGTTACTGTTTTGTTCCTCTTGAGTCCCTTAGTTGTCTGTTGTGGTTGGGCCCCCATCCATCCAACGCATAGATGGTGATGTTCTAAAGTTAAAGAGCAAGAAGAAAATTATGTGTAGTCAAAATTATCCTTAATAGGACTTAAATTACAGTACACATGAATTATGTATTTAACCCTGAACAGTATTTTTTTAATGCAAGCTAAAATTTAATAACAACTGAGCTAGATTCTGGAAGAACAAATGTATATATATGTATGTATGTATATGTGTATATTAGCATTAAAATAACTATCAAATTCCCCCCAACTGATTGGGGTGGGTGGGGAACTCTAAAATATTTCTATTTGTTGCAAGGTTTACTTCCTTCTGTTTTAACATTGAACCTTTTAGAATTAACACATGTTTGTGGTTGTCTGCACATGTGAAAGCCTATAACACCCAAGTCTGGTATTTAGTAGGTGCTCAATAAGTGTTTACTGGATTTGAATATAAAGCTTGCTTGATCAGATCAGTGTGGAATTTCCAGTTTCATGAATATCTTAATATCAGAGGTTGCACCATTTATTCAATATTCAGCAAGTATTTCCTTGTATAATAACTGCCACGTACCAGGTGCTGTGCTAGGAACTGGGACTGTAGAGGTGACCAAGAAGTGGACCCAGCATGAACATAAAAGTTCGACACAAATTGCTAAATTCTATGATGGAGTTAGGAAGCACAGAAGGGGAACTCGGTGGGGAGGGCTCAGGGCCGGCTTCAGAGAGGAAGAAAGGTCAGCAAGCAGCTAAGGCCGGTGACCCATTGCAGGCCACCCGAACTCCACCCAGAACCCTGGCAGGTGAAAAGGCCCAGAGCCTTCGCAGCAGACTCAGGCAGGGAGCTGCAGAATTCCTGAATTCCTTCAGGCTATTCCTGTTCACTGGGCCCTTGCTCACCTGTAGTAGGGGGCAGCAGGTGGGCCGTGGCCTGTCATTTCTGCTCTCTGGTGCTCTCCCTGGCATCCCAGCAGCCATCAGCTCAGCTGGGGTCAGAGAGGGTTAGAATTAGTGAAGGAAACCCCAGGCAGCAGATCTCAGTCCCAGCAGGCAGGCAGCTGGACTGCTCTGGCTTTCTTTTGGCTTCTAGTCCGTATTCTCTACTGCTTGTCCCTCTCCATTTGGGGGTCCCTCCCCTCTCTCCTCCCAAGGCCTTCCAGGTTTTCTCTATATTAGCCCTTTTTCTTTTTCACACTTGGCGGCAACTATTTAAATATCTTAAGGGCATTTGTTTCAAAGGGCAGATGCCAGGCCTCTAATGGCTACAGGTGGTCACTGGGAGCTTTGGGTGCTGGGTGGGGGCCGGGGGGTGGGGTACTCCTTGAATGGGGAATGCAGGCCTAGCCCAGAGGGGTTAAGCGCTTTGCTTAGAGTAGGAGCACACTGCCTGATCTGGGATCCTGGCTCAGCTACAGCTCAGCCCTCTGACTTGGGGCAAGTTACTTAACCCTCTAGGAGTCTCAGTCTCCAGTCTGCAAAATGGGTAATATAATAACAGGCCTTCTGTGTAGGGTTGTTGTGAGGCTAAGATAACGTATATTTAAAAGCACTTAGTACAATGCCTGGCCTATGATAAGCACTCAGTAGAAGTCAGTACCAATACTATTAAGATTATTATTATTATTAATTATTACTAAGTAGCATCCTGTCCATAGTGGCCTGTGAGTTCTAGGAATGCCGAGTCACTGGAGGAAGGAAAGCTGCTGGAAGCAGCTTAAGCTTGTTTATCACCCACCAGCACCCTGCCCTCAGCTCCTGCACTGCCCCAGGCAGATCCCCTCCGTGAGGCTGCCCTGGAGATGACTGATGACCGGGGAAGGCAGGCTTCCTTGGACAGGTCACCTCTACCCGTCCGTGCAGATGAAGGGCACCTCTGGGCTTGCCCATCTATTTCCTCCGGATCATGGCTGTTTCCATGGGCATCCCAGGAACACCACAGGTGAGGAAAACCTGCTAATGAATGGCCACGCTCAGGCTGAGGGGTGCTAGGCCCTCTCAAGATAACCAGATGCAGGATTCCTTGAGGGTCTCTCTCTGCCGGGTTCCATGTCATTGAGTCCTCTGAGGCTGGTTTCATTTCTACTTTGCAGGCAGAGAACTGAGGTTCAGAGCTTTTCTCAAGGTCTTTGAAAGTGGCCAATTACGTACCCAGGGAAGTGTAGCTCCAAAGCTGGAGCTCATTATCTACAGACAGGGCCAGCTTCATGGGCACCCTGGATTTGGTTTAATGCTGTGCTTAATCTTCAAATTCTTAATACTTTGGAACAAGGGGCTGCACTGGGCCTGCCTGTACTTTCATAGAGAGGATGTCTTCCATGCAAAGAAAAGGAAGCTGAGGTGCAGAGAGGGACACATGATGAGATAAGGCCACATAGTGAGGAGTCACTAGTTGGGGAGGTGGGGGAGGAGTTCTCCCACCTGCTACCACCTCTCCCACCTGGCTCTTCTAGGACTGAAGGGTCCATGTGCTGCCTCCTGGTCTTCCCACCTTTGAGTCCAGGGGCCAGGCTTTTCTGAGGGGCTGGGCAAGGCCCTGGGCCAGTGTCTGGGCAAATGGGGCAGTGACTCAACTCTCTCGAGTGGCATCGAGGGGCTAATAGACATGGGTGGGGGTGGGAGCAGAGGTAGCCATGGAATATGACACTTAGGAACCAGACTGCCTGGGCTTTGGCCTGTCCCCTGCCTTTCACTCTGAGATTTGGCAAGACTGACATCCTGTCACAAGCTGGATGGGTAGACAGGAGAGCTCAGACGTCTGTGGCCCACATGCTGTGTAGAATCCTGCATGAAGCACGTCTGTGTGTGTGTGTGTGTGTGTGTGTGTGTGTCAGAAAGGTGGGAAATAGATTGAATAGAAAGGACAAAACACACAGTTCTAGCTGCTCTATAATCCCGAATATACTGCATACTGGGGAGGCATAGAGCGTAGGAAATACAAAAGTCCTGAGGATGCTTCCAGTCTGGTGAGCAAGACAAACAAACAAATAATCACCCAAATAAATACATATATTCAGTTTCCTAGTGCCCTATTCTTTTCCTCCATGGAGAAATTCATAGTTTGAAATAATGGGATTATTGGTAAGGTGCTTTTGGCAAAACAGATGTGAACTGCATATCCATCCCAGGTGATGCCACAACGGACCTTGGCATTTTGGAGGTATTTCGATTGTGGCTGGGAATGAGTGACCTTAAGGTACTCCAAATTTTAACTTACCTGTAAATGCCTGAAATTCCACTGGGGGTCCTTCTCTAAAAGTGAAAATTATTCTTTTTCTGAGATGCTGTTTAAAATTCTAATCCTTGGGGAGAGCGAGGGTGGAGGGGTTGTTCGTTGAATTCATAACATGGCAGTGCTGTGTCATGAAATAGGGCTGCCCAAGGACCCTGGACCCCAAAACATGTCCCTGATGGGCACATGTTTCTCCATCACCCTCTGCTGCTGACTCAGCCCAGCTCTGCCTGCAGAAAGGGGAGCCTAAGTGAGGCAGGGGGAGAGTCAGGCCCAATCAAAACCTGAACCCCAGATCCAGCCAGCCTCACTCTCATAGCTGAAAAGGCCAGAAGCCCCCTGTGAGTCATACCTGCAGGGCCCACCTGTATCAGATCTGCCCCTTCTCTTACCAGGGACAGTCAGGCTTGTCCTCAATGACAGCTCTGTGGTTGCCCACAAGACTTGACAAGAACTTGCAAGGTTCTTAAAACACACCCAACTCACCACTGCTACCCTTTTGTAAGCCTATCAGCCCTCCTGCTGAGGGGCCAAATTTGGCACTCTGTCTGGAGGAAGAATGTGGAACCCAGCGAGCCCAGGGGGGCTCCGGAGAGAGGCAGAGCAAGCTCCCTGTGGGGCTGGAGCACGGCAAGGTGTGCACAAGAATCTGCAAGCTTCCTTCCTTGCCTGCTTCCTTCCTCTCGGTTCCTCCCTCGCCAACCTACCTGGGGGCAGGTAATAAAGCAGGAGGAGGGAGATGGATGGATGGGGAGGGCGGGGAGCCACGTGGTGCTACAAAGCCCAGCTAGAGAGGGCCTGTCCAGGGAGTGTCCGGCGTGCAGGAGCCAGCGCTCGGGGGGACAGTCAGCCTCGCGAGCCGGAGCAGCTGGGCCTGGGTGGAGGCCATGCTCCGGGGAGCGCCAGGACTAGGCCTCAGGGGCCTGAAGGGGGCCGAGGGCTCTGCGGAGGACTTGGGGAGCTCTTGCCCGGAGCCCGGGAGGGAGTGTGGGGTGCTGCGGGAGAACGGCGGCCCCCGCGGCCTGGCCGAGGCGGAGGAGCCGGCTGGCAGGAGGCGCGCCCGGCCGGTGCGGTCCAAGGCGCGGCGCATGGCGGCCAACGTGCGGGAGCGCAAGCGCATCCTGGACTACAACGAGGCTTTCAACGCGCTGCGCCGGGCGCTGCGGCACGACCTGGGCGGCAAGAGGCTCTCTAAGATCGCCACGCTGCGCAGGGCCATCCACCGCATCACCGCGCTCTCCCTCGTCCTGCGCGCCAGCCCCGCGCCCCGCTGGCCCTGCGGCCACTTGGAGTGCCACGGCCAGGCCGCGCACGGCGGGGGCGCCAGGGACGCCGGCTGCAGCCCTCCGCGGCCCGAGCTGGCGTCCGCAGGGCCCAGCCTCGCGCGTCGGGACGCTGCCGGTCCCTTCGTGCCACCCGCGCCGCGCTGCGCCTCGTGCTCCCAGCACACGGACCTGGGACGGCCCAGGCCACCGGTGGCCGAGGCGCCAGGCTTAGCCCAGGCCTCCGGGGGAAGCTGGCGCCGGTGTCCGGGGGCTCCCTCTGCTGGGCCGCTTCCCTGGCCGCGATGCTACCTGCGAACGAGCCCGGGGATGGGCTACCAGCACTCCTGACCCGGCCACCGAGCTAGCGTGCTGGCAGACCTGCAGGGAGGCCTGGCTGACAGGATGAGTACAAACGGGAAGACTGCAAACACGTCCTGGACAGAGCAAACCTGAATGGGCTGAGACGTGGGGGACCAGGGGGGAGCAAGCGGCCTTGCCAGCGGGAAGGAACTCTGGGGACTGGGGCTGTACCCCTACATCCCAGTCTAGGGTGGCAGCTCTGAGAAAGGAGCAAGATCCTGCTTGGCTCTTACGTTTGGACTTGAACTCGTCTTGGAAAGTGGCCTATGCATTCCTGTGCCTCTGGGCCCTATTTTCTCTTGCTGCTTTTTGGGAGAGCGAGGGCTTTTCCACAGGAGGACTTGTGTGTAGGAATGTGGGCGGGCACCTGTGGTGTGGTCTGATGGCACAGTGTGGGTCCCCTTCCTCTGTCTGTGCTGCTGCCCCAAGTCTGATCGGGAGAGGCAGTCAGAAGCAGCCAAATAAAAAGGAAAAACTATGATCTCTGTCTGCTACCACGACTCCACTGGTCCCCGTGGTCAGGGTGGCAAGAAAGCCTGGAGGCTGGGGGCTCACCGTGGAATGTTGGGCCAGGGTCTAAAGCCCACAGGTAGGTACTTGGGGGCATCAGTTCATGGCAAGACCCCAGGTGTGCTGAGCGCTGTGGGGGGCCCAAGGGGAGGAAAGCAACATCCAGAGATGACACTCCTCCCTGTGTCCCTGGGGGTGGGAGAGGACATTATTTGAAGAGGGGCAATGGGGCCTGGGAGGCTAAGGATGTGGTCAGCCTCATCTCTGTCCCTCCCTGCAGAACTGCTGTCTGCTGTGAGCGCAGTGAGGGCAGCCAAAAAAGGAGTCTGGGCCAAGGGGAGGAACCTGAGGGCAGGGCCAAGGATTGGGGATCCGTAGACCTGCATGGACCCCGAGTGACAGGCAGATAGTACTCTCCGGGCCTCTGTGATGAGGGGCAGACTTGGGATCCAAGAAGGATTCTGGGGAGGGGGTTGAGAGGAGAGGGGCTTCAGGCCAAGGCTGCTGAGGGAGTGGAGGCACATCCAGCTCCCCCCAAAATCCTGGAGAACTGCCCGGCCTCTCAGATGAGCCAGCGTCTGGCCTAGCTCAGGCTGAGGGGCTAATGTTGCAGGTGTTGCTTGTGGGGCCAGATGCTGAGAACCCAGATGCGCTAAGGGGAGGCCTGACGGCTTTCTGGTCTCTTTGGAGAGCTCAGCATGGGGGCTCCACAGAAGCTGGAGAAATGCCCATAGGCATGGACCCAGGGGGCAGTGAGGGTTCCTCAGAGCGGCTGAGGAGAGGCCCACTGCCATAATTCAAGATACCTTTGCTTTCTTAGCACTGCTTTCCCAGCACTGGCTGGCACACTCAGCATCCTGTCCCCAGCCACAGGCTTCAGGGCTCCCAGTTTCACAGTCAAGTCTATGGCACAGACCACAGGAAGTCTTTGACTCTGGGGCAGAGAGGGCACAGGGTCCAGCCAGGAGCAGCTGGGACTCTGGCCCCAGCCCTGCCCACCAAGCCTGACAGCGCCACCGTCTGACAGTGGAGAGGAAAGAGCCAGATCTGCCGGGGACCCGGCCCCTGCTGTGCCACCTCTCTCAGCCTCTAGTTCCTCACCTCTGACACGGATCACGACGATCCCACCTCAGGGTGGCTGTGAGGATTGACACTGGCTGAAGGTGTGCAGTTTCTGGCAATGAGCGGGTGTTCCACAAATCGTTACTCTTTGTGTACTCTTAGAATCTTGTGCGGGACCAGCCTGGACAGTGCTTCAGCCTTGTTTCAGCCTCAGGTGTTTATTCTTTGGAAACGTGATGAAATGGCCAGCAAGTCCCGCTTTCCTAAACTGCAGGATTGCAAGAAATCAGGGTTCTTCTCACCCAGCTGCTCTCCCAGCCTGGGAGCAGTGAGGGCGCCCTCTGCAGGTGGAAGTGTGGCATGCAGCAGCCGTGTGCGCTGCAGGAGGGATGTGACAACACCGGGCTTCTGTTTTCTCCTTTCTGTCCAGCTGAGCGACCTTGAGCAAATCACCTAGGCACCCTGAGCCTTAGTGTTCTCATCTGTATAATGGACTAAAATAAGTACTTACAGCATAGGCTGCTGTGCAGACTAAATGAGATAATACTTTAAAAGCACTTAGCATACTGCTCGGCCCACATTAAGCACGCACAGAATGGCAGCCACTAAGACATTCTATTCACAACGTTGTTATAAGGAGAGAATGCATGGGAAGGAGTTTTATAAACTTTAAATTTCAAAACACATTAGCTATTATCATTGTTTTACCAGGGCTGTGTGTTTGGCTGCACACATCATCTATTTGCATGCTGATAAGTATTTGCTTAACATTGTGAGGTTTTTTTAAACGTGTGCACACTTGTGTGTACTTATATAGGTGTGTGGGTGTGTCGATATTTTTGTGTGTATACATATACATATCATCTAACAGATACCCCTCATCTCCCTGATGATGTAGGACAGCAGTCCCCATCCTTTTTGGCACCAGGGACCAGTTTCATGGAAGACAATAATTTTTCCATGGACTGCAGGTGGGGGTGGGGGGATGGTTTTGGGATGATTCAAGTGCATTACATTTATTGTGTACTTTATTTCTATTATTATTTTGTAATATATGATGAAATAATTATACAAACCTCTGTGCTAATGATAATCTGTATTTGCAGCTGCTCCCCAGCCCTAGCATCACTGCCTTAGGTCCACCTCAGATCACCAGACATTAGATTCTCATAAGAAGTGTGCAATCTAGATCCCTCAAACGCGCAATTTACAGTAGGGTTTATGCTCCTGTGAGAATCTAATGCTGCCACTGATCTGACAGGAGGCAGAGCTTATGCAGTGATGCAAGTGATGGGGAGCAGCTGTGAATACAGATGAAGCTTTGCTCACTCCCCACTGCTCACCTCCTGCTGTGCAGTCCGGTTCCTAACAGGTCATGGGGGTGAGGTGGGGGGTTGGGGACCACAGTTGTAGGGGTTCCTAGGCCAGAACAGCCTTCATTATCTGCCTTCCAGGTTTTCTGGAACCCTTGCTTGATTTTTTAATCTGCTTCCCAAGATCATATCCATTCTCCAAGATGACTGATTTGCTGTGAAGAAAAGATGAATTTGTGAGTTGTTTTTTTTTCTTTTTAGACAAGGTCTCACTCTTTCACCCAGGCTGGAGTGCAGTGGCACAGTCATAGCTCACTAGAGCCTCAAACTCCTGTGCTCCAGCGATCCTCCTGTCTCAGCCTCCCAAGTAGCTGGGACTACACACTTGCACCACCATGCCTGGCTGATTTTTCTTATTTTTTTGTAGAGACGAGGTTTCGCTATGTTGCCCAGGTTGTTGTCAAACTCCTGGACTCAAGTGATGCTCCTGTCTCGGCCTCTCAAAGTGCTGGATTATAGGCCTGAGCCACCACACCCAGCCAAATTTGTGATTATTAAAGAAATAGAGGTTATCAGCCAAGACCAGATATGTTTGTCCAAATATAGGGGAAAAGTACAATGATAGACATGAAATGCATATGAAAAGAAAAATGTCAGAAAGGGAAAACACACATGTAAGACAGAGCTGCTAAGTTATGGCCAAAAGATATGAAGAACTGATAGACACACACAAAAAATAACCTATACATATATAAGGTTAATACCAACAGTGCACTCAAATGGTACTCAAAGGAGAGGTGACTTTTAAAGGGCAGGTAACAATAGCAATCGTTCACAGCACTTTTAGCAGCTTTATGGCTCACAAAAGGCTGTTGCATGCTCAGTCTCTTGGCTCCTCTTAGGAAGCAGGAGCTTTCCAACCCCTTCCTTTGCAGCTGCCTTCCTTGCAGGGAATAGCACCTGCCTCTCTAGCAATGAATGAGAGAGACATAACAGCAAAAACAAATAGCAATGACAAAACGCAGTGTTTTCAGGGATGTGGAGAAAAGGGCACATTTTACAGATGTCTAGTTGTACCGTGTATCTGTTCCTTTTCTGATAGAGAACAATTTGGCAAAATCACCATAAACCTATTGCAAGGGGGTAATCCAAAAGGAAAAACACATTTGCAAAAATGTGGTCACGCAGCCCTGTACATCATACTGAAAGATTTGAAACAACACAAATGCCTGATCATAAAGACGTGGCAGCGCAAGCTCTGTTATTCTAACAAAATGAACATAAAGGTGAGTTAAAAGAGCAGATCCCAGTTACCACGCAGACAAGCAAGCAGGTGTGTGAGCAGACCTGGAGGGAACTTGGAGGGATAAATGCACCTTCATTTTCATTAGAGTCTCCATATTTCTTACTAAAAGGTGAAAGCTCTGTCTCCTCGGGATAACTCCGAAGAGCAGTAGGGGTATATTTTGATCAAGGACAGAAAGGACGAAGTATCACCCGGTGAAGGGACCCCCTCCCCTCGCTGGATGTGAAATTCTGGGGTACTTGCTAACGGGAGCATGATCACATCGAGTTTTCTTCACACTCGCACAAGCGTGTGTGTGTGTCCACAAATGCCAGGAGGCTGCTGTGGCCCCTGAAGCGAGGTGAGCTGGATCCGAGAAGGCTTCAGCAAGAAGAGGGGGTTGCTGAGTCACAGCTGCCCTGTCTGCCCCGTGGGGTTTCCTGACACCCAGTGAGATGCCAAGGGTCCAAAGGGCTGTAGGGTGCACACATGGCAGGGGGGCGTTATTTCCTCTTTCTCTTGGGCCAGGCTTGATCTTACCTACACTTCTGAGGTTTCTTCCCTGCCCCACCTCACCCCCCAAAGGACCTGCAGTTTGCAGGGCCACTGTTCACACCCCAAACCTCTCTCAGCATCCTTCACATGTAGGGTACACAGAAGGTTGGGGGTGGGCAGAGGTGGAATTAGTGTCAGTGTGGACACGCCCTGGGCATTTGGTTGGTGTTTTCTTCTTCCTCTGGCCACCCAGCCAGCCTTACCGGTGAGCCAGGCCCTGGCCTAGGGAGCTGGGGTGCACGTGCCCCTTTCTGGGAGCTCACAGCCCAGTAAGGAAGGGGAAAAGACAGAAGAATGACTTTCTTCAGTTCCCTGCATCCACACCAGAGGGCAGCTAGGCCAGCCAGCTGGGGAACAGAAAAAGGCCAGGCCACTTGTCCAGCCGGGCCAGGACCCCCGACTCAGGCCCCCAGAGGCAGACCACATAAGCATGGAATTGGCCCAGGAATTCAAATCCCTTCTAAAGGCTGCAGCTGGCCCAGCTGTTGCAGGAAATTGGCCCAGGATTCCCAGGTCTGCATGTTAAGAAAATTCTGAAACCCCAATTTTTATGTGAAATGAATTTTTAAAAAATGTGTTGAGTCAACACTGTGCAGGTCAAACTCACTTTGATGAATATAGCCCGTGGGCCTTCATGTGAGAACTTAAATGGGACCCTACCTGGGGCAACTGCAGACTGGAGCGGGACCCTGTGCAGCTAGCCCTGGAGCCACACCCGCTGCGGCTTCTCCGTCCCCCGGGTTTCTACCCGACTCTAGTCATCCTGCTCATCACCACCGTGCCACTAGGTGGCGCTGCAATCCTCGGCATCTTACACTGGCGGAGCAAACCGGGGTCCGCAAGAGCCCCCACCCCAGCCCGTCCCGGCAACCTCGCTGCCAGGGACTACTCTGGGGACTTCTTGGCTTTTTTGCCCCCTCTTTTTATTTAATCAAAATTTTAATAAATAGTAAATGTATTATTTAATAATAAATAAATTCTTTGTGTCTGGTTCCTTTTGTCCTCTAGGCCAGGACTGCCCAATAGAAATCATGCGAGACATTTTTAATTTGAAATTTTCTACTAGGCACATTTAAAAAAAGTAAAAAGAAACAGATGAAATTAATTTTAATAATGCCTTATTGAGCCTTACATATCCAAAATATTATCATTTCAATATGAATCAATATGAAAAGTTTTTATTTATTTCAATAGATTTAGGGGGTACAAACGTTTTTTGTTACATGAATGAATTGTATCATGCTGAAGTCAGGGGCTTTCAGTGTGCCCATCACCAGAATAGTGTACATTGTACCCAATAGGCAGATTTTTATCCCTTGTCCCCCTCCCACACTCCCCCTTCTTAGTTTTCAATGTCCATTACACTGATTTATGACCAGATATATCCCTTGTTTAGCTCCCACTGGTAGGTGAGGACATGTCGAGTTTGTTTTCCCATTCCTGAGATACTTCACTTAAGATAATGCTCTCCAGTTCCATCCAAGTTCCTGCAAAAGACACTATTTCATTACCTTTTATGGCTGAGTAGTACTCCATGGTATATATATACCACATTTTCATTATCCACTCATCCATTGATGGGCACTTAGGTTGATTCCTGAAAAGTATTAATAAGGTATTTTACTGTTTTTTTTTTTGGACCAAGGCTTCAAAATTCAGTGTGTATTTTATACTCACTGCACATCTCAACTTGGACTAGCCACATTTTAAGTGCTTAGCAGTGCTAACATGTGGTTAGGGGCTACCAAATTGAGCTAGGCCACCACAGGCCCTGCCAAGGACTTTGGAGGACTTTGGAGGACTTTGCTCCCTGCTCTTTGACACGGCAGAAAAGCGCTGTTGGGCCTGGGACCCCTTTTACCCAGCCAGGTAGGACCCTCCAGGGGCTGCACTGCTGCTCGTATCTCCCCTGCCCCTGGAGCCAGGACCCAGGCTTTGGCCTGGATGTCTCTAGGGATTGGGGGGGGGGGTCAGGGTCTGGGTGGGATGTGGCAGGTGGGCCCCGGGCCCAGCGTTCCCAACTGAGAGGAGGAAGCACGAGCCTGCTGTGGCAGAAGAGAGGAGGGCTCAGTCCCAGGACACCTGGAGACACACCCCATTGTGACCCACTTTGTCTTGTTCCTCATCCGAAGCCCCCTGCCCCGAGGAGCAGACCCTGGGGCTGTGATGGAAAGCAGAGGCCGTCCCAGGTCCTGCTGGGCTGGGCTGGGCTGTGCCAGGCCGGGCAGAATGCTGCTGGGTGATTCTCTGGGGAAAGGAGAATTGAAAGGGAAAAGCATCTCCAAGGAGGGCGGAGAGGGAGGGAGGCTGTTGGTGCGGGCACACACACACACACACACACACACACACACACACACAGCCTCCCTGACTTAGCCTAAGCCTTACTGGGAAGAGGAGCACTCTTTGCTCTGCTCTCTGAGCTTTCTATTGCTTCCCTGCCCATCTGAGCTGTCAGCAGCGCCAGCAAAGTTGGCCTCCAACTTGAACGGAGCTGAGGGCTGGCTCCAGCTTCCTGCGAGCTCCCCGGGGCAGCAGGCAGGCCCCGGCCTCCGAGCTCACCTGGCCTTGAGAAGCCCACGCGACCCTCCCAGCACCCAGCTGGCCCTTGGTGCCCTGGGTGATGCTTCTGCCCCTCCCTGGGGCCAGGGAATGGTGCCCTGAGGTCCCTCTGGAGCCCCTTCTCCCAGCCTGGAGCTAGAGCAGCGCGAGGCCCAGGCCAACATGGCCAACCTCCTGCAGCCTCAGTTTCCTCCAGCACAGGAACCGGGCTCCACCTCACCCCTGGACCTGCCGGAGATGGAGAAGCTCCTCACCAAGGTAGAGGACAAGGATGACAAGACCCGGAATCTGTCCAAGTCCCTCTCAGGGGGTCTGGATCTGGAGCAGAATGGCCATAGCGTGCCCTTCAAGGCGATCTCTGAGAAGCACCTGGAGGCCTCACTGCCGCGGTCCCCGTCGCGGGCCAGCTCGAGGCGAGCATCCTCCATCGCCACCACCTCGTGTGCCCAGGACCAGGAAGTCCCCAAAGATTACCTCATCCTTGCCATCGCCTCTTGCTTCTGCCCCATCTGGCCCCTCAACCTCATCCCCCTCATCTTTTCTATCATGGTAAGTGCTGCTGCTTGTTCCAGGGGCTGGGCCCAGGGGTGGGCAGGCCTGTCCCCCGGGCGGGCACCAAACACACTGCCCAGGGTGTAGAGAGAAGAGAGCTTCGTGCTGGGGGCTGGGGAAGGAGCCCCTTCCTTCCTTGCCCTAGGAGAGGGGCCGAGCTTCTGTTTGCTGTCCTCTTTCTCCTGTGCTTCAGGGCCTCACAGCTGGCTTTGCACCTATGGCTGCTGGGGACAGGGACTCGGGAGCTGCCTGGGGCTAAATCCTGCAGCGCAGACACATAGCCAAGTCGGGGTCTTGCTTTCTATTGAGGGGCAGACTCCCCCTAAAGGCATTCCTGAGTGGGGCTCTGTCTCAGCAGAGGTTGTAGCCAGAAGGGGGTCCCAGGGCCGGGTGATCCCAGGAAGGGAGCCAGGCCCCCTGGGCATCCTACCAGCCTTTGCCAGCTCTGGTTTCCAAGAGCCAGCAGTGGCTCCCCTGAGGGGCACACAAAGAGGGGAGGGTTTGCAGGCTGCTCCGCAGGACGAGGGGAGTTTGCCCTGGAGGCCTCTGGACCTCGGTGGTTGTACTGATTTCAACATCTGACTTCAGGGCAAGGAAGGGCTGGGTCACAAGTGAAAAATTTGAGTCAGAGAGCACAGCCAGCCATGCCAGGGAGGGGCATGTGGCCTAGTCTTTACTTCGGTAAGGTTTTGAGTGGATCATCTTATATTGTCCTCAATCTAAGCCATTTGGGGACAATATAAGACATTAGAGCTACTTACAGAGGATCCCACAGAAAATGTTGGTAGGTGTTGGCAAGTGACAGTTCCAGGAAAGGGGGAGAGAGAGAGAGAGAGAGAAAGAGAGAGACAGAGGAAGCTAGGCATGGCAATAACTTTCAGAATGAGGTTAGGAGCCCAGGCTGGTCAGGGCCAGAGCACTGGGTGGGGTGACACTGTTTGCTCCCCTCTGGAGTGACTGCTGCTGAGTCATCTGTCGCCAAGCCCCCAGGAGCTGTGCTCACTCTGGGCTGTCCTCTGAGACATGTTTCTTCAAACACCTCTGTTCACTTCACCAAGGCTCAGGCCCCAGCCAGGGAAGCCTTCTCTGCCCCACATGGAATCCAGTGCCACCTTCCAGGACATCAGGGGACACTGGCAGAACTCCTGAGTCCAAGGGACTTGGCATGGGCTCAAGAGCCAGGGCTGGGCAGGGCCCAGGGCCGGGGCCTTCCATGGAGCTTCCTGTGATGCCTGCTACACTCGGGGACGGCTGGGGGCAGAGCCAGGTCCCGGGGTGCAGCCAGTGGCTCTGGGCAGGGACAACCTCTTGGTTACAGGGAAAGGCCCCAGGAGGGAAGACAGGCCTTGGGGAGGGAGCCACGCAAAGGCTCAGGAGAGAACAGTTGCTAGAATCCGTCTCCTGGTGGGGGTGGCAGGGTGCAGGCTGGGTAGGAGCCGCTCTTGTCAAAGGGAGCCCGAGTCCAAGGCTGTGAGACCACGGAGCCCACCCCAGAGCATTTCTACACCCTTTTAAGGGTCTTGAGTCAGGTCTGATGGTCACTGGGTTGGGTGCAGGGAATATGGTGCTAACCAGACACCACTGCCAACTCCCAGGAGCCTCCAGCCCAGTGGGAGAAACTTGTAAACAAATCCTTACAACGTATGGTAAGAAGCACCCATGCTAGACATAACCACAAGGTAATTACGTGGCCTTGGGCACGTCATTCAAATTCCTCTTCTCAGCATTCCCATCTGCAAAATGGGTATAACCGTTAATACCTACATTAGAAGTGAGAGGCCCACAAAGTGCTTAAGTGCACAGTGTGCTGTTATTACATGGTAACAGTAATTAAGTGGCAGCTGGGCGGCTCCCTGGTGGGGGATGGGAAGCCATTGTGGGCTTTTAAAAAAATACCTTTATTGAGATATAATTCACATACCATTCAATTCTTCCATCTAAAATGTGCAATTCAATGGTTTTTAGTATATTCACAGACAGGTGTGACATTAACCACAATCAATTTTAGAACATTTGCCTCCTCTCCAAAAGAAACTCCTTTAGCTATCACCCTCCACCCCAGTCTCCCCCAGCACAACGCAACCACTAATCTTCTTTCTGTTTCTATAGATTTGCCTATTCTGGAAATTTCAAAATGGAATCCTATAATGTGCAGCCCTTTGTTGCTGGGGTCTTAGCGTAATGTTGTCAAGCGCCACCCCTGCTGTAGCACGCACGTCACACCAAGAGGGGTTTGGTGCAGGGTGAGAGGAGGGGCTGAGGGGATGAGGCTGGCATTCAGGAGAGGGGGCCTTTGCAGGAACGTGCAGGTGACAGGTGAAGAGAGGCCCGGACCAGGGTGATGGCAAGGGGCAGAGGGGGTTCTGCTGGATGACCCTCACTCATTCAGTCAACTCAGATGGCAGCTTGCTTGTTTCGAGGAAAGTGAGTGGTAGAGGGCAAATAGGCTCCCCTGGGAATGAATGAACCAGGCGCTGTGCTAGGCACTGGGGAAGTGGATGGATAAGATAAGTGGATGGCCTGTTTGCCAGGGTACAAGGATGTGAGGGTGTGACGGGGGAGGGAGGCGGCCAGGGACTCGCTCTAGCAATTTGTTTTATCCTGGTGGTTCCAAAGAGCTGCTGAAGAGTTTTGAGCAGAGGCGTGGTGTGGTCAGTGCATATTTTAAAACCAACTCTCAGCTGCGCTGTGGGAGCTGGGCTTGAGCAGGAAGACCCGTGGGAGGCTCCTGAGATAGTCCTGGCACGGTTGATGGGGATGTGGACTCGGCACGAGGCCCAGCAGGAGAGCTCTGAGCAGAGACCTGCAGGGAGGTGGGAGCAGGGTTTGCTTCCGGCCCTGGCTGTGGCACTCGGAAGTACTGGAGCCGTCCTAGAGAGCTCTGGGGACCTACAACATTTAGGGCGTGGGCAGAGGGACACGGACAGACAAGGGTTTGGAAAGGAGACTCCGGGAGGTGGGAGGCAAACTGGAAAGGAGGGAGACACGCCAGGGAGGAGCGAGTCTGAGGAAGGAGGGAGACAGTCTGATGTGGTGGAGAGGCCAGCTTCATGGGGGTGTCCACGGGCTCAGCCATTTATTCATCCCTGGTGCCCTGGGGATGGAGAAGCCTGGACAAAAGGGAGAGGGTGACTGATGGGGAAGCAGAGAGATGGGACCCAGAGCCCCAGAAGGAAGACTCCCCCACCTCCCCTGCTCCCTGGGAGCCTAAAGGCCCAAAGGCCACATGGGCAGGGGCAGATGGAAATACTGAGAGAGATGGGAACCAGTTCCTGCTGCACGGCCTTCATGGGGCACATGGGACAAGGTCATCTGCTGAGAACTAGGGGCCTGGTAGCAGAGGGGAGGGGAGGTGACCAGGAACAGGCTGATGGCCAAGGGCTCTGCCGAGGGCTGGGTGGTCACCAGCCTACCCGGGTGGGATTTTCTCCACCTATAGGTCTAGGTTCACAGACGTGGGTATTGGGTAGATCCAAGGCTGAGGATGGCAGAGATGCCTCAAGAACAGGCCCAGGTGGCACAGAAGATGCTGGCAGGGGTGGTTGAGATGATCCTTGGAAGGGTTGGGCTGGGAGTGAGGCTGGGAAGATGGTGACATCCTCAGAGGAGAGGGAGGGGTTGTGGGCTGGGGCTCAGAAAAGTCAAAGGCCATGGGTGGGGGGTGAGAGAGATGTTGGGGGCTGAGATTTCAGAGCAGGAGCCAGGTGGGGCGACCTCAAGGGGTGGAGTGTAGTTGTGGAAGGGAATTTCTAAAGGGAAATATCAGGAGCCAGGGAGAAGGAAATCAAGGGAACACAGTGTTGAGGGATGATATTATTAATTTTCACCGAGCACCTGCTAAATGTTAGACACAGTTCCAAGTCCTAGTTCCTAGGACACTCCTGTTTCCCAGGCAGGGAGGAGGTCAGTTATCCATGTAAGGTGGTGACACTCAGTCCCACCCAGTGGCAGCACAGGTGAGAAGGACAGAAAGTGTGGTAAGAGAGGAAGTCGCCCATGCTCATGTCTCCAGGTCCTGAGGGTGGACTTCAGAACTCCTCATCGGAAGTTCCCGCATCAGTTACCAAGTGAAGGCTCAAGCCGTTGACCCCAGGGATGGAAGGAGACCCACAGCCTCTCTAGAGCTTGTTACTGTCTGCAGAATGCTCCAACGTGAGCTGGACAGAGACTGGTTCATTGTCCCCATTTCACAGATGGGCAACTGAGCCGAGCAGAGCAGTGCCTTGCCCACAGTCCCACAGCTGGTGAGGGGCATGTCAGCTGGATGCAGAATCCACTATTCTCTCCACGGCCCTACCCGCACCTAGGTGAGGGGACAAGGACGGTGTGTGCTTCCCAGGAAAGCCAAACCTTTCAGGCATTTGGGCAGGGAAGGAGGAATTCCACTTCCTTCCCTCTTTCTTTGCCTTCCCTCCCAACTCTCCTTCCACATGACTAACCCCATCAGTGGGAGACCAGTGGGCCAGCAGCCTCCCACTGAGGCTTTGACAGGGGCCTGCTGTGACCAGGGCTGGTGGATCAGGGGTCCCACCTGAGAAGCTGTGATCACAGGTGTCCAGACCCAGTCCTGCTCAGCCTGGAAGCCTCCTGTGAGCCTCCAGGGCTGGCCAGATTTTACTTCCGGGTCACCTGAGAAATAGCGGTGTTCCTCCATGTTGGTCAGGTCTGACAGTGAGGGCAGCTGGACCCCAGCAACGGGCCTTCAGTCAGCAACAGCGATAGAACAAGCGTCAGACAGCCCTGGGTGCGCATCCCAGCTCCGGTCCCTTTGAGCCACGTGACCATGTCCACATCACTCAACCTCCCTCCTCGGCCTCAGTTTCCTCATCTATAAAACAGATATAATAAAACCATCCACCTCATAGGGCAGTCCGGGCGACTAAAGGAGCTAATATGTATGAAAGAGCCTGGCACATACTAAATGCTTAATAAACGGAAGTGGTTGCTGTTATTAACACTAAACGAACTTTGCAATGTCAGAGGGAAGGGCAAATCCCCAGTGGACAGGCGATTTTGACCTTACCCAATTTGGGGATAATGGAGTCTCACCCCTCATGACACCACCTGGGGGAGGGGACAGCCCTGCTTGTGGCTTCGGTGGGGCCCCGAGCAGCCCCTTCTGTGTGGGCTGTTGCTGCAACATGTGGGAGCGCCATGGAGATTGAGTGGCTTCAATGTTTCCCTTTTTAGGTATTTTTTGTAACCTAATTGTGTAGTGGATGTGCTGTTGGACAGCACATTTTGTCACACTTCCATTCACTTCCGAGTTCGTCCTTTCACTCAGCAAGCGTGCTGAGCCCCAACCAAGGCTGGCAGTCAGCTGGCACGCAGACACATGGCTTCAGATAGTGACAGACTTCTGAATTGGTGGGCAAATAGCTGCTGTGTCAAGCCCTATGCATGGCCAACCCCTCCCTTCCACCATTGCAGCTGCCCGGGCTCCTCCCCCGGGACCTCCCCCACCCCTTCCCACTCTGCAGCCACTGAAGGGTTAACCTGTAGTCAGGGCATTCCAGACACAATGGCACCGGAGGGGAGAGAGGGGTGTGAGGGAGCATGGAGGAGCACATTGCTTTGCCTTGACCTGCCAGGAGATGCTTGTCTCCGTGGAAGGACTAATGGCCCATCAGCCCCGGCACATCATATCAGCTCTCCTAGGATGGGCTGGGCTTGGCCCAGGGGTCTCCGGTGACAGAAGCTCTTGCCCCAGAAGTTCTGTTGCCACCCTCTGCCTGGTTTCAGCCTTTGGCAACTGTCCCCTGCACCCTGCCTGCCCCACCCACCTGCCCCCACCCGCTCTCACACTCTTCCCAGTGTCTTTCCTTGCTGATCTATTGACCTGAACTCATTTTCTCCCACTCTGTTTCCACAGGTACTGCAATCACAAGTGATCTATTAATGCACAGCCAGTACAACCACTTGTGCAATTATCATTGTTGTGCCTTTACTTTGAGTCATTTTGTATATGGGGAGACGATGCCATTGAGTGGGGATGGGAGAGCAGCAGGTAATTTACTCATTAAAAAGAGATGAAGGGTCTCCTCCCATCCCTGGGGCCACGGGCTGGTTCTTCGTTTGGTAACTAACGGGAGGACTTCAGAAATGAGTGCCAGCGGAGGTGAGGCGCTTCTCTACCTTGACAACAGCCTGTGAGACAGGCACCTTATCCTCATTTTACAGGGGAGGGACCGAGGCTTGCAGAGATCAAGTAGTTTGCCTGAGGCCACCAGCTAGCAGGAGGCAAGCCCAGGACTCAGCGCCAGGAGGCGTGACTCTTCCGTTCTGCTGTCATAGGACAAGAGGCCCGTGCCCCTCACTTCTCAGTCCTGGTCCTCCAGGCCAAGGAGGCATTGCGGGACATTTTCCTTCCACTTTACAGACCAGAAAACTAGGATTTGCAGGATAGTGGTGAGGTTTACACTGGACAGTGTGTCAAAAGTGCCTGGCACAACAAAACGATGCAATCAGATCGGCCTGCTCTACTCATTCGGTCCCAATGCATCTCCTTCAACGGTGTCTCTCGGGCTCAAAGTAATGTGTGTGACCGAGATGCGTGGCCTCATGGCTCTGTGGATAAAGGAGAGGCTGGACTTAGCTTCCCTCTGTCCTCCCCATTCCACCTCTCTCACACCCCAGCCGGCACACTGTGCCTCTCTCCACGGTCCTGAAGGCACAGCTGTTCCTCCGGAAAGTGGGGAGCAGGCCTCCTCCCAAATCCTGCTCCTTTCCCCCTGCATGTCATGCTTACAGCTAAGAAGTCCCTTGGTAACGATTCAAGGTGGCCTTAGAATTTCTAAAGGCAAAGTTCCTAGAAATCCTTCATGCCTTTCTGCATGTCGCTCCCTCTTCCTCCTCTCTGTGGAGTCACTGAAGTCCTGAGTTCAGTGACCTGAGTTGGCTGTACAGGGAGCTGGAGGTGGCATGGGCTAGTGGGTGGGGCTGGGCCCCACATGCCAGGTGTCTTTCCAGCGGGACCTGTGGCCCTTATTTCTTTCACAAATCTTCTATTAATTTTGAACATTCCATTGGCTAAGTTCTGTGGTTAGAAAACAGACCCTCCTCTTGTTCCTTTTCTTTTACTGCTTATTCTTTTCTTACTGAGAACTTACTGAGAACCTCCCAGGGCCTGGCCCTAATTAGATGTGAGGGATACCAGGGTGGAGGCTGCATGGTCCCTGCCCTCAAGGAGTTTACATTCTAGAGAAGGAGAGCGACACAGCCACAAGAAACGATGACACAAGGTGGTAAAGGAGAAATGAAGCGTTGTGTCGGAGGCTTTCGGAGCCCCAAGGAGTAGCTGATTAATCGCCTGTGGGAACCCAGGAGGGTTTTACTGGAGGTGACTCTTGAAGGATGAGGAGGAGCTGTGGAGGTGGCGATGTGGTGACAAGGAAGGGTATTCCAGCACGGAGAACAGGACGTGCAAAGGCACCGAGGCATAAAGGTGTATCCTTTTCACGGGGAGTCCTGTGACCAGGCTTGGCTTTTTAAAGATCTCACCTTGGCTATAATATCAAAGAAAGGTTGGAGGGAGCAAGGCTAGGACAGAGAGACCAGGAAGGTGGTGGCTGATGAAATCTCCAGACGAACAAATTGAGGAGTGGCCTGGAGAGGCAGGAACAGACATGAGGGACAGACATTAGAGAGGTGAGGTGGCCAGGATTTCATACCTAATTGTATTTGAGGGTTGGGGGGAGACAGAGAAGCAGTCCAGGAGGGGAGATACCAGGATTCTCTCCTGGAAATGGAGCTGTAGGGAAGAGCCCTGCAATGCATGCCAGAGTGAATTTTGCTCGTTGCACAGGGTTAGGGGTTAAAGGTGAGGGTGGAGGAAGCACCGTGCTTGATGGGGAGGATGGAAACCAGGAGGAGCCTCCCACATCCTCTCATCACAATCAGACTGGGTGGACAGGAGAGAAGGAAGAAACAGAGAGGGAAGAGGAGTGGTAGGTTCCTGGACACAGTGTGAACATATCACTAACATCCTAACTGGAACGTTCCTGCAGGTGAAAGGGATGCTCTCGGTAATTTCACCCAGGTCTACCGAGCTGACTGTTCTCCTAGAGCAGACCCTCCTCCTCTGCTGGGGTGGATGCGTTGTGGTTCTTTTTCCTTCTCAGACTCGAGGAGGGGGAAGGGACTCTCCTGATAACACAAACATTATAACATTACAATGCTTGTGGGCACTTGCTATTGCCAGGCACCAGGCTAAGCCTCTCTACTTGGTTATATCATTGGATCCCCACAACATCCCAGTGAAGTGGGTACTATTTTTATC
Source organism: Lemur catta (assembly GCF_020740605.2). Classification (NCBI taxonomy): domain Eukaryota; kingdom Metazoa; phylum Chordata; class Mammalia; order Primates; family Lemuridae; genus Lemur; species Lemur catta. Next base: position 17,760,564 of record NC_059142.1, read on the forward strand.
CTAATGTCACAGAGGAGGAAATTGAAGCATAGAAAAGTAAGTCCCTTGTCCAGGGTCGCACAGCTAGTAAATGGTGGCGCTGGGACAGGCGCCCAGGTGGCCTGGCTGCAGAACCTGTGCTCCTATCCGACTGCCCTGCTGGGAGGCTGGAGACCACACCTGCTCCTGCTTGTGTCCCCTCCATGTCCAGGTGGGCTTGTGAGTCTCAGCAGGGGCTGGAGCCTGAGCCCTACCTGTGCCTCCTCCTCAAGCCAGACCCACTTTCTCTTTCCTCTAACTGGTTGACATTGGTCCATTGTCACTAAGAACTCTGAAGCCCAGAGGCATGAACACTTACAACTTTGTGCCCAGACCCAGCTACAGACCTGTCAGGGTGTGAGCCCACCTGAACTTGCCTTCATCCGGTCCCCAGGAGCGCTTTCCTCCTCTGTCCACGGGTCCTCCCTGGGCTCAAGTCCAGACCTCAGCCTCTCTCTGCTGCCCTGGGACGTCGTGGCTACAGTCACTCTTTGTCTCATCACCCTCTCCCTCTTTGGTAGGGCTTTTCCTCTCCCATCTGGAAGAAATCCTCGGCTTGTCTCAGCCTCAGCAGCTACTCTGCCTCCCCCTCCCCCCATCCACAGCTAAACTCCTGAGAGCCGTCTCCACTTGCTGTCTAGACTTCCTCGTCCCCCACTGCTGCACATACCCCTCCATTCCAGTGTCTACACCTGCTACTCCTCCAAACCTCTCCTGCCAAGGATGTGTACATCCTTGCATTGTCAAATAGTTTAGTTTTGGTCCTTATATTGCTCCACCTGTGTGCATGACATGGCACCACCAGCTAATCCCTCCTTGACACTTGCCATCTTGGGCTTCCCGGATGCCGCTGTCTCCCACTCCCTCTGTCAGCTCCAGCCGCACTGGCCTTCATCCAGTCCCGCCTGCTTTCTCAGTCAGCAACTGTTTATTGAGCCGCTATGTATCAGCCATGCAAGGCCTTGGCGTCTGGCGTCCCTCTGCCTGGAACCCTCTTCTTCCTTTCGGAAAAAAATCTGTTTAATCCTTTCTCATCCTTCACATCTCAACTCAAATGTCCTTTCTCCAGGAAGTCTCCCCTGACTCTTCCATTTTATGGCTCTCATAGTATCATGCACCTCTCCTCGGTCACGCCACCCACAGTTACAATTTCACCTTTGTGTGATCACGAAGGGGGCCGAGAGCGCAGGAACTGGGGCTCTCACACCCGGGGCCCAGCACAGTGCCTGGCGTGAACATCTGTGGTGTGAAGTGCTGGTGTGTGGAATACAAAGAACAGAGATGGGAGCTGGGGGATATCTGGGGGCTGTTGCCACCGCTCAGGTGAGAAGTGGTGCTTGGAACTAGGGCAGGGGCAAGGAAGTTAGAGAGGGCAGGAGCACGGGAATGGACTAGGAGAGGAAGCTCGGTGGCAGGTGGGATGGCAGACGAGTCGTCACCAAAAGGAAGGAATCCGGGCTGCTGCCAGTACCTGGGGCTTGGGCAAGTGGAGGAGACACACGGGCAAGGAGCAGAGGGAGTTTTCATTGGGGTGAGGGTTGTGAGAATCTGAGAGGCGAAGAGGACAGGGCCCTGGGAGGTGCGGGGGCAGGGAGGGCACCTGCACGAGAGAACAGAGAGGAAGGTTCTCTGAACTCCAGCTGCTGCTTCATCAGGGAAGTGGGGTGGCACTGCCAACCTCCTGGGACGGTTCTGAGGCTAAATGAAATAATTTAGGTACAGTCCTTAGCAAGCTGCCTGGCACAAAGTAAGGGCTCAATAAGTCATTGTCCTCATCATCTTTACTTAACTACATTCCCATGCTGAACTCAGGAGCCTCAAATAATCAGAAAACAAAATCAGCGAATGACTGCCCTGAGGCCCTGAAAACAGCCACTCTGCTAGGGACCCCTGCCGTGCCCCTTCCTAGGCAGGCTGGGGTGAGTCCAAGAAGTCTGAGGAGAAAAAAGGGAGTTCAAGAGCTGGAGGATCGGGAGGTCTTGGGGACACCCCTAGCCAGCAGGTGGGCCCTGATCATCACAGGCAGGGCCACAGGGCCACCCTTGGAGATGCTGGGGACACGTCTTCTGCCAAGGCACCCTCCCAGGATCCTGTCTGCCTTTAAACTCTCCATCCCCACCCTCATCCACCTGATCAACTGGGTTCAAGAAGAGCAGAGCCCACAGGGAAGGAGCAATACGTAAACTGGGCCCTGCGAAGCCACGGCTCTGCCCGGCCCCAGCCTTCCCAGGCAACCTCAAGGCGCCTCACCTTTCCCGTGCAATCTGGAAAGGGGGCGTGGTTGAGCAAGGATGTGGGTCTTGGATGGGAAACAGAGGCAGTGAAGATAGTGCCCTTTTTCTCCTTCATGGCAAGAGGGGGGCTTGCAGAGGAGACAGGCACGTCAGGTTGTAGGAAAAGCCCCAGGGCATCCCAGTGTGGCTGCAGAATTGAGTCTGGGGCTGGGGTCCTCAGGGGCCTGGCCAGTCTGCTCCTGCCAGCTGGCCTGGACCTGATCCATCCTCTCAGACCTCCACCTGACACCTGCAATGCCACCCTGCCCTGTCACCATCCTGAGGAAGTGCCCTGCAGTGCTGGGTTCTGCTCCCAGCTGTCTCTGGTGGTGAACCGGGCGCTTGGTTACAGGTCCTCACAAGAGGTCCTCTTAGTCCCCCCTAGGGGGGCTGCTGCAGTGTGGGCTGCCATCGGGACAGGGTGTGTTGGGGGGCCCAGGCTAGCGCTGCCCCAGGGCTGCCGAGGCCCGCAGAGCTGACAGGCAGTCTTCCTGAGGTCTCTGCCGTCCTCTCTCCGCAGTCTCGAAGCAGCGTGCAGCAGGGGGACCTGGATGGGGCCCGGAGGCTGGGCCGCCTGGCCCGGCTGCTCAGCATCACCTTCATCATCATGGGGATTGTCATCATCATCGTGGCTGTGACCGTCAACTTCGCAGGTGAGGCCCAGTCCCTCGGCCCAGAGGGAGCCAGCATGCTTGGGGTGAGGCCTGCCCACAGTGTAGCCTGGCCCCAGGGGCAGCGTGGGGGGTGAGGGCAGGGTAAGAGCCCATGGGGACCATAGCCTTAGCCTCTCACTCCAGGAAAGTGGCCCAGTCCCCGGCAGTGACCGGCTGAGTAGGGCTGTTTTGCTGACTTGTCTTATGCCTGAGAGTGGATCAACAGAAAAGGGTGTGGGAAGAGCACAGGCCCAGCAGCTGGCTCTGATGGCCCCGGGACCTGGGCCAGCGTCCTGCCTGGCTGAGCCTCACTGTTTCCAGGTACAAAGTGGCAGGAAGGAGCCTCCAGCACAGAGGCTTTTGTGAGCATCCTCGGAGATAATGGATGCAACTGTGCTCTGTCAACTGTGGGCTCAGTACATAAACATCCCTGGGGAGACATCAGGATATGCCAGATGCAAATTGCATATGGTGCAATTCAGGAAGTAGCACTTCTGTGGGCACCAAAGGTGGCCCAGTGAAGTTACCCAAGCAGGGCAACCATTTTCAAAGGGGACCCTTGGCTGCTCACGAGGCCCATGCAGCTTTGTGAGTTTTGGGGCTATCCACATTAGAATTTTCTATCTTCTTCCATCCACCCACTCACGCTGGGAATCCTCCGAGCATCTCTGCCCATTCCAGGGATCAACCTAAGCTTTTCCCTTAAACACCTTGCAACTCAATGTGTGCCCCATGGACCTGCAGCAGGGGTCACCAGGAACATATCGGGAATACAGAACCAGGCCCCATCCCAGACCCACTGAAAGGGAATCCACATTTTAATAAGATTCCCAGCCCAGTTGTTAAGGTTTGGGCGTCCCTAATCTAAAGTGTGGAGTGCTCAACTTGGGGCAGAAAGCCTGGATGCAGCTATGGATCGTGAGCAACCCTGGTCACTTAGGACAGGGAGGAGACTGGATGTATAACCAGCCTGCCTGGGTTCCGAGTCCAGGTCCTGCACTTTCTAGCTGTGTGAATTGAAGCATGTTCCGTGAGCTCTCTGAGCCTCAGTTCCCTCCACCAGTGCAGAGTCTGACTGACACACAGGTATGTGTGAAGCAGGAGCCCACTGGCCCAGGGCACTAGCTTCAATGTCACCTTATGATGGCTCAGTCTCCTTCGCCCTGCTGCTACTTGTCATTTAGCCAGGACTCTTTCCATGCCAAGTGGAAATTCAAATTGGCAAAGGAAATTTGTTGCCTTTCACTAAAAAATTCAAGCACAGGTTGTCCTATCTTTAGGCATGGCTGTATCCAGGTGCTCAAACGATGCTGACAAGAATCTGTCTCACTCTCTTGTCCTGCTTTCCACTGTGTCGGCCGCATTCCCAGGCAGGATCTCTCCTTAATGCTGGCAACATGGCAACCAGCAGCTCTAACAGTGGCCCTAAGAGTGGCACACATTTTAATCAGTCTGGTAACTAAACAAGGAAACAAAGTGCCTCTTTTGTCAACAGTTACAACAAAAGTCCCAGAACTGATTCGGATTGGCCTGTTAGGGTCACATGCCCACCTTTGAACCAATCACCAGGGCTGCCGTCCTCTCATTGGCAGGAGTTCAGTTCCACCAAGAGCCCCAAACCAAAGAGATCCCCAACCCTGTACCTTATCCCTGTTATCATTTGCCACTAGGAAACAAAAACCCAAATCCTTAAGTCAGGGACTTGAAGAGCCAATGCTATGAGCTCTGTTCTGCCATGACTGTTCTCTTTACAGTTCAGAAGAAATAACACTAACCGGGGAGCTGTGCCAACAGAGGCCGGCCCGGCCAGCCCGAAGGCTCTGAACACACATACCCACGCACCACAGAGGACAGGGTGGGTGCTGCCAAGTGTCCACCTGTCCCCAAGCTCCAAAAGCACAAACTTGGAGGGAAACCCCCAAGTCACCTCATTGTCAGCCCACATCAGATGGGAAAATCTGGAAGAAGGAAGAAGGGAGGGAGGAAGGGAGGGAGGGAGGAAAAATTACTGTGAAACCAAGAATAATGTGGTTTAATTTCATGGACACGTCCCAGCATTTCGACCCCAGTGCTCTGGCTTGTTTCACACCCCCACTCCTGGGCTATCCCAAGCAGCACAAACTGCCCGAATGAGAAGAAAACCGGCCCCACGAACAAGACAAACTTTGCTGGAGAAAGACGCGGCACAGTCCCTTGGTGTCTGTGGACCAGGAGCAAAGAAATGGGACTTTACCTTTTGTATTTTTCTGGAGGCGGAAGGAAACAGACTGTTCGCATGCTTTGTGCCACATGCCTGCTGTGATCCCAGCCGGTGCCCTGGGCTCAGGGGCGGAGCTGCCTTCAGCACAGGCCCTCGGTCCCCTCAGGCATGCGGGGTGTGCAGCTGCCCTGGAAAGAGGCATCTGTCACACTTACATCCTCCGTGGCAAGGTGAAGACAGGTACAGGGACAGCATGACCCATGGGCCTCTTTCCAAACTTTTCAGCTCAGGAGTGTCTCTGTTGAGGACTCTGGTCCCAGCCTATCTTCCAGGACAACCCAGTCTGCCTCTTGCTTCCTACCTGTGCTGCAGCCTGGGGCACTAACCAAGAACTCCCGGGACCTGCCCTGCCCTAGGTCAGCCAGTGGGGAGGTGTTGAGATCGGGCTGGGGTCTGAGCTCCTGTCCTGCTATGGTCGCCTCTGTGGTCTGGGGTACAAACTTGGGGCCCCATGCAGAGTGGCTCAGGTGGGACATGACTTCAGGCTCCCATCCCAGCCCCATCTGATGCTCTGTGCTTGGCCCTCTGTCGCTGGCCGTCCACAAACAGCAAAAGCTTTCCCTGGATGCGGCTTTGGGACCACGCCTGGGGGGACTTGCCATGGGCTCCCAGGCTGTTAGGGGCGCTACCTGTAAGGGAGTGTGCCAGAGAGTTTTTATGAAGATTTATTGTTTGGGGTCTAGGGAGTCCTAAGACAGAGGGAAGGCTTAGCTGAAGGGTCCAGTCTGCAGGTGAGTGGGGAGCCCCTGGTTTGGGGATACACTCATGTGTCCAGAGGCAGGGGCTGGATGCCGTGGCCTCTATGTCTTAGGACCTAATGGGAAAGGAGCCAGGCAGGGCCCTTGGCCTCCTCCCTGGTTTTGAGCCCCATGATTCTGCCCAGATTTCTCCCTGGCACCTGCTGTACACACAGGGGCCTTGCCTGCTCCTGCCTGCCCTGCCGGCTTCAGCTCCCAGGCCCTGGGGAGGGATGCTCCCAGCTTTCTTGCCCTGTGAGTCCCCACCAGGGTCACTCCCCTCGCTGGATGGGCAGGTTCCCAGCCACAGCCAGACTGGCCTGAGGTTGGCAAAGCCTGTGTCCCCTGCACCCTATCAGGACCCTTGTGCCTCCACTCCAGGGCCTTGCCTGCCGCCCCAACCCTCCTCAGAGGCTGCAGGGAGGAAGAGTGGGTCAGTACAGAGGCTCTGCCTGTCAGGAGGGGCTTTGGGCCCTGTGTGCAGCTGCAGCTCAGCCTTCCGGAAAGGGCCCGTGTGACCACCGGGAGGGCAGGGGTGCAGGGCCCAGGGGTGCTGGGGGATCCTTTGGCACTGGTGTTTCTATGTCTGTCCCCCTCCTGGGAAATAAGCTCCAGCCTCTCCCAGTCCTAAAGCAGGGACTGGTTGGGTTTACTTTGTGGGATCTTTGAGGCCAAAATAGAGATGTCCTGTTTGTCACAGGGAGGGGTCTGTGAGCCCAGGTACTTGTGTCACTGGTGAAGTCAGGCCAGGCCAGGGGAGGCAGAGGTCTCTGGAGTTGGCCGCTCACAGCTCCAACTCTGGAAGGAGGGGGGTCATGAGTGACTGTCTCCTGGTAGGCCCAGGGGTCCCCAGCTTCAGCAACCCAGGGAGAAGAGAAGCAAACTGGATGGTTGAGTGACAGTCACATGGGGAAAATGGTACAGAGAAGGGACTGTGTGTGCAGCCTGTGTGCAGGGCGCAGCACTCCCAGACCTTCTCTGCCCTCAGCAGTCACAGCCACACAAACAGGCTCTACTATGCACTCCTTTTGCACTCGCATGCGCACGCACACACGTTCATTCAGACTCAAAACCAGGACAGCTGAGGGCCCTGCTTAGGTGAAGCCTGCAGAAGCCAGGAATGGGCACAGCTGGAACATTCAGGCAAGGATGGCTGGAGAGCTTCCTATTGGTGCCAGGGACAAAACTCAGAGGCCCCAGAGCACAGGGCAGGAGGAGGGCTCGGTGCCCTGGAGGAGAAAGCCATCCTGGACACCAGGAGACCGTGAGGGAGGGAGGGTCCCCACAGCCCCTGCCCCAGGCAGCCTGGCATCTCCAGGCTAAGTGGAGGTTGGAGGGGACAGTGGCCCTGCTGTCGCAGCTCCAGCTTGGATCCAGCCACCAGCTGTGTAAAGACAGTGGTCCCTGCCCCAGCCTTTCCCCATATCCCATAGGGAGCAGCAAGAACTGCCCCTACCACCGCCACCAACACATGCACCAGTGATGCTTCTGTATTTCTTAGCATGGAAAGAAATAAAGCTGAACATACATCCTCACCTCTGGCCCACGTGTTGTGCTGCTGGGGTGACAGGGGTTCCTGACAACTAAGGGGGAAGCAGTCACTCAGCTGGGGCCCAGGGTTGGGGCTGGGAGCCGGGCACTGGGGAACCTGGGCACCCTGGGGCTCCATGGCCAACTCAAGATGTTCCTCTGGGCATGTCACTGGGCTTCTCTGGGCCTCAGTTTCTCCAATGTTAAGGCAAGTGGGTGATGCCAGTGCCATCTTCCCTACTTGTTCTTTCTGTGTAGATCTCAGGCCTGGAAGGAGGAGGGCAGGGAACCAGCCCTTCCTGACTCCTGGCACATGCTGGGCACCTTACACCCACTGGTAAAGCCACATAGTGTCCTATGGGGTCACTAGTATTCTTATCCCAGAGTTCAGATTGGTAAACTGAGGCTCACAGAGGTTCAGGGACTTGTCCAACGTGACATCACACAGAAGGTACTGAATACATGTTGACGAACTGACCCAATCCCTAGGCCTATCTGACTCCGCTGCCCGGAAAGGGAAAGCCCCGGGGAGGGGAGGTGCCGGTTAGTTGTTAAGGGACAGCCTGGGAGGGGGATTCACTTTCCAGCCTGCAGTGTGAAGGTGCAGGGGCCTGAGGAGGGTGGGCCAGGGGGGCAGGTGGTGTGGCCGGAGCACCAGGCTGGGTGGCCATGGGAGGGGGTGCCTGAGCCGGGGGAGGTGGTGGCAAGGAGGGTCCCAGGACCCGGGAGGCAGCAGAGCAGAGCTTATCCGGGCTGGAGCCGGAGCCGGCCTACCTGGGTCCAAACCGTGCCCGGCCACTCACTAGCTGGGTCCCGTGGGGAAGCCCCTCAGCCTCTCTGTGCGTCTGCGCCTCCCCAAATCCCAGCACGGGAGCAGCCAACCAGATAATCCGCCTAAAGACTCCGGCGCTGCAACTGGGGCTGCCGGGCGCTGCCCTGCCCGTCTCCTTCCATGGGGTGAGCCACTTGCCTGGGACAAAACCAGGCGCTGAAGCTGCGGTGGTCATGGGGACCAAGCACCTGTCCAGGCCAGCGCTGTTCCTGCTTCTGTTGTCACTGCGCCTCACCCCGCCCGTGTCCCTGCGTGGGGGGCTGGGCCCTGTCCCGTCCACCTGCACAGGCAGGGCGCGTCTCACAGGCTCCGTGAAGGTTTGTGGGCGAGCGGGGAAACAGCTGCCCCTGTGGTCCCCCACCCCACTCCCCTGTGTCTATTCAGCCTGCCGGAGGGGTCAGTCGGGGTGGCCTGCCCACCTCCCGTCCGTCCCCGAGGCCGCGGCTGCGCAGTCGGGAGCTGACCGTGTGCGCGTCCATGTCATCTCATGCTTCCGCCCAGCTCAATTTAATGCAGCTCAGCGAACCCTCCACGTGCAGGCCGGGGGGCGCGGGGGGCGCGCACGATGCCGGAGGAGGGCAGGCGGCCGGGGTGCTCAGCCCAAGCCTGGGAGGGCGCGTAAGTGCTTCCCGGTGCTCACCAGAGGGCCGGGGGGGCGAGGGGGAGCGGCAACCTTTGCCTGGGGGTAGGGTGAGGGGGAAGCTTCCCCAAGGGGCCCTGGGGTGGGGCCCCTGCCCTCCCCGCCTCCTTCCACAAACCTGTCCTCAGCACCTGCTATGTGCCAGGCCCTGGACTGCACCCTGGGGACACAAAGATGGAGGACAGGCTTCCTGGACCGTCTGACCTGTGACCTAAAGGAGAAGCTCTGTGGCGGGCAGGGGAGAGTTAGTTGCTGGGGACGGGGTGCCCGGTAGGTGAGGGCAGCGGAGTGCGGGACCTGGTGGTCCAGGGGGCTGTCCCAGGAGGTCCAGGGAGGCAAAGGTGGGAAGGTGGCCTCCACCGGGAGTCTCCCGGGCTCTGTGTCAGTGGAGGTTCATCCTGGCCAGGGTCGGGACCCGGGGAGCGCCCGCTACGTGCTTTGCATGAATTCTGTCATTTAAGCCTCACACCACCTCCTCAGGGATCATCCCATCTTCCTGAGAAGAAATGAAATTTAGTGAGGTCCAGTGGTTTGTCCACGGCCATACCGTCAGGTGAAGCAGGACAGTCCTTGAGAAGCGAGCTTTGGTGGCAGGAGCCTCTCCCCGCCTAGGCAGCCTGGGGGCTGTTCCTGGGGTGTTGGCCACTTCCCGTCCTTCCACTGCACGGCCTGGCCTATGACAGGCATATTTCTCCGCCGCTTTTTGTTTCTGTGCTGCGTCAGCGGGAGCTTTTTAAAGGCACTTTAAGCACCACCAGGGGGTGCAAATTAAGATGAAATGCCACCAGTGTAATGCCACCAACTTAGTAACACTCCGGTGAGCTGGCCCCTTCTACATCAGTGACAGCCACACCCCTGTACCCCTGCCTGACTGGGTGGCCTGAAGGTTTCTTTGACATCGTTTGTCAGACATAACCCAATTTCAGAAATTTAAAAGGAGGTTGGAGGGAGGACGTGTGCTTTGGAATCAGTACGGGAAAAGTTGGAGCTCCCATAACAGAGAAGGCTTCGGATGACAGGGGGCTGTGCTGCTGGGACAAGGACTCCGGCTCACTGTCCATAAGCAGGTGGGGATCTCTGCGGGGCCACATGCTGTCGGAGGCCCAGGGGAGAGCTGGGTACACGAATGGCGTGTCCTGGAACACAGCTGGCACCTCCTCCCTTCCCAGAATCTGGGAGGTTCCGGGCACCCAAAGCTCACCCTGCAGTTCTACTCTCTGCCATTCCCAGCCCTACCCGGCTCCTTCCCTTCCCTGACACATGCCTGTGTGCCCAGGAACCAGGAGCACCTGGTCCCCATCCCAAGCCTTTCACGCACTGGCTGTGCGATCTCGGGCGGGCCCAGCCTCTCTCTGGGCCTCAGTCTCCTCACGTAAAGCAGCGAGCCGGTCTGAGCAGGCATCTCGATCCTGCCGCACATCAGAATCACCTGGGAGCTTTACACAATCCTGACAGCTGGGCGCCATGCCTCGTCAATCTGGTTTCATGGGCCTAGTGTGGCCGGTGCATCCTGAGTTTTAAAAGCTTTCCAGGTGAGGCCAGTGGCCTGGCCCCTGGAGCCTTGCTACTCAGAGTGTGGTCCCTGGACCATTAGTGCCGGCATTACCCCCACAGACACTCAGGCCACGCCCTTCCCTTATCAACTGGAATCTTCCCTTTAACAAGATCTTCGGTGTTTGTATGCAATTTAAAGCTGTACAGCTCTGGTTAGATGCCTGCAGCTGCCTGCCTGCCTCCGTGCTCTCAGGCAGTGGTCCCCGGCACAGGGCCAGCATCGTCACAGTCTCAGAAAGACTAGAGGGAAACTTTAGGTTTGGGTTTTGCCTTCTCCAGCGCGTCCTTTATCTCCGCTCTGAAAAGAATACCCGTCCCTTCCTTCCAGGGTTTATCGTAACGAACCGAGAGACCTGGGCAATCCTGAGAAGCCAAGAGAAGGACGGAGAAAGCCCAGATGAGTTTGGGGTGTCACAGCAGAAGAGGCTTGCACACCACCTCCCAGCATGCTCACCAGCGAGGCTGTGGCCCTGGTGGAGAAGGCGCCCTGGGAGTGTGGGTGGGAGGACATCGGGCGGGTGGGGTGGGTGTGCCCCCAAATCCCAACTCCCCAGGAGCTTCTGGAACCCTCCCAGGGTGGAAGAAAGCCAAGCAGGTGTCTTAGAGCTGCTCGATGGAAACTGCTACTCACAACCAAAATGAACACTTTGGGTTCCCCTGGGTCTCCACCCCCAGACCTTAGGCCTCCAGAAAGAAGGAGGAAGAGGAAGGGACCTTGAGAAGCTGTGATACCTCTTGCACCCCTGTCCTGGGGCAGGAATTCCTACTCCTTGGGTCAGCCCAGCTTTGCTGGTGCCTTTGTTCTGATTGCAAAATGGGCACCTCCAGGCAGAGGAAGTGTGAAAACTGCCAAAAGTCTCCCCTTGCCGGGGATGTCCGGGAGCCAGGCCTGGTGCACTAAGAGCAGCTGGATTTCGGGGGCCCCAGGCACCCCCTGAGCAGCACAACCTGTGTGGTCTTCCCAGGCTGGTCTGCCACTGTGCCCTGTTAGCCGCCGTCCCTGTAGCTGGTTGTAGAGCTGGTCAGCTGGCAGCTGGGCCTGGCCAGAGCTTCTGCTTCCTGCATTATTGATCTGCCGCCTGGGCTGGGCTTGAATAATGCAGCAGGGGAAGGAAGCGCTGAGGTTTGCAAACTGAAGGCTCCCGGCTCCTCCCGCCTCGCCTCTCAGCTTTATTCTCTTTGCTTAATGGGCTTCGGAGGAGGAGGCTGTGCTAAAACTCAAGTTTCTCCTACTCCCACAGGAAAGGCCTCACAGGTTTGGAATTTCAACGACCAGCCCTCACCAGGATAAAGCTGCCCACAGCCCTGGACCAGGGTGGCTGTGCTTCTGGTCATCTGGCACTCGGAGTCAGGCAGGCTGAGTCCAGACACTGAGTCTTTTAACGAGTCTGAGCCTACTCTCCTTGTGTGTAAAAAGGGAACGATGCTATCAGGTGAACTGAGTCATGCATGGGCAAAACCTAGCATCGTCCTGACCGCAGCATGAGTTCAATGAACATGAGTTTTTATTGTTGATGTCATTTATATCATGACATCATGGCTCTGATGGCTCCTTCATTGTGCCAAGGGCTTGGGAAGGGGCGATTGCTGGGGAGCTGACGGGCCTGCTTGGGGTGGGGATGCAGTCAGAGCTTCAGGGGAGTGGGTGCGAGCAAGGGTGGGTGATGCCCTGTCTGGGGTGTCTCTGGGTGGGGCAGGGGTGGAGGTGGGAAGACATCAAAAGAATTATCCAGAATCCTACATTGATTTTCCCTCCCTGATCAGAGTTCTCCAAACTACAGTCTCAAGAGCCTGAGAACCGGGGAACACTAGGACATCATGGGGGGAGAGCAAGTGTTGGGGATGTTGGACTCAGGTTCTGTTCAAAAGGGCCATTTAACACACATGTATTCAGGGTAATATAGAATGTACGAATCTCAGGGCAAACTCAAGTGTGCAAGAAATGTTAACTTTTCATAACCAAATTTAATTGCTCCTCTGCTTCTATTCTGCCAAGTGGCAGAAACTTCAGCTCAGTAAGTTCAGATTCCTTCCCCTCCTCCCTGGGTCACAGCAGGCTAGGATGTCAAGGACAGGAGTGGCAACAATCTAGTCCTTGTTGTTGTCACTGAGATGTTCTCATTCCATCGTCCTTAGTCCCCATGGATGGATGCTGAGTTGACCTTTGGTCCCCCACCTACAGTCCCAGCTCTTGCTCCACTACTGCTCTGCACCCTCCTATGCTCAGGGATAATTCAGTTGCTTCATCCTGAATTCACAGGAAATATATTTGGCTGAGCGTAACAGAGGTCCTCCAAACACTGGCTTACACAAGATAGGGTTATCTTTTCTCATTAGCAAGAAGTCTACAGGTAGGCAGCCCCGGGAGGTGCAATGCCTCCATAATGTCACCATCCATGTCCCAGGTGCCTTCAAGTCTTCTTCCTTCACCATCCTGGCCTAGGACACTTGATTTTATGCCTTCCACCTCATGGCCACAGAATGGCTGCCACAGCTCTAGCCATTTCAGGTAGCAAGAAGGAAGAAAGAGGGAAGGGCATGAAAGGGTGTGTGAAAGCTGAGTAGGTTCCCTTTAAAGGGCTTTCCTGGAAGTCCTATCTAGTAACTTCTGCTATACGTTCTTTGACCACAACTGTGTCACATGGCCACCCCTAGCTGGAAGGGAGGCTAGGAAATATAGTCTTTTTAACTAGGCACACTGATGCCCCAAGGAAAATCAAAGTTTTGTTAGGAAGAGAATGGATACTGGATAGCAACTAGTGTTTCAACTAGTGTGAAATATCAAGGTATTAGCTAATTAATTTAAGAATAAAGTGTCAAGTCCTAGTTTAATCATTGAATAAACAGTTGTTGAATGCCTACTATGTGCCAGACACTGTGCTGCTTTGGGAACTTACAGTCTAGTGTCTAGAGAGAATAAACAAACGAATACATAATTATTAAATACAATAGGTGTTAGGAAGTGTCTGTGAAAACATGTGATGGTGGGACCTAATACAGATAGTGGAATCAGGGAAGCTGTCCCTGAGGAAATGGCATTGCCACCAAGTCCCGAAGCAGTTGTCCAGGTGTGGAAGGAGTGAAGGTGTTGAGTCAGAGCCAGCCAGTGGCAGACATAGGTCCGGGTCCAAGCGGGAAGGTGCTGGGCTCCTCATACGGCAATGTCAGTGCCCGGCCCGTGCCCGCGCAGCCATCGATCCCTTATTGCAGGTAGGTTAGTGACAGTGCTGCAGTTCATTGATTGCTCATTTCCAACGATAAACACCATTTAAAGAAGAAGGAAGGAAAAGTCAGATCATCGGTATCTAAATCGAAAACAATTGATTTAATTCAATCCAATCCTACAAGCTCTCACTGAAAACTCGAAGATGGGGTGAGCGTTGAGGGTGGGAGGGTGTGGGAAATGTTGCCCCAGCATCACAGAGTGCCTGGAGCCTCCAGGGAGGTGTGAGGAGCCAGCTACCTGCTGGATACAGCGCGACCACCCCAACAGGGGACAACGGGACAGGGTGGCACACCTCAGTCATGTGGCTGGGAAAAGGGCTCTGTCACCAGGTAGACCAGGAAAACACTGAATTAACCAAGCTAAGTATAGTGGCCTGACCGTAAGACTTCTCAGCGACTTGAATACACTAGAGTGCCCCACGTAGCTCCAAGAAAGAGTAGATGTGCAGTATCTCCTAAATTTGATAGGCTGCCAAGCCCCTTCTTTGAGGGACATTTTCTTCTAAACCTACTTTAGATTTGCTGACCCAAGAATTTCTCTGTTATTAAAAACTCTCTGTAAACATCGTTTTTAAATGGCTATATGATACATATAACCCATAACTTATTTATTTACTTATCTTTTCTCTCATTGCTAGGCATTTAGATGTCCAGTTTTTCTCTCCAATTTTTTTTCCACCTATAATTTATAAACAGGGTTTAAGCACTAGGGAGCAAGTTCAGAAGGTTCTTCACCCTCTCCGGAGCGCCGCCTCCCTATGGGTCAGCTGATCATGTTGCCATGGCAACCACCTGGGTCAGGAAGAGGGATGATGCTTTTGGCATGGGGCTAGGCAAGGAAGCCCCAGAGTGGCTGGGAGCCTGACCCAACGGTTTTGGGGGAGGTCCCCCGGGAGTGATTGGCAGGAGTCTAAACCACTTTTACTTTTTTCATGGCTCCGGAGAGTGCCAGGCTGACAGGGGTCTCAGCCAGAAGCCTCCTTCTCCCCATGAGTATGCCCGTCGGACAAAGGTCACACTGGAAGCTGGGTGGCTGGGGGCAGATTCACCCTCATTCCCACCTCAGTTTGTACCTTTGTCTCCAAAGTTTCTCTACTTGTTTTTCCACTGGATGAAGACATTTCTTCTGCAAATTTCTCAATTCGGCTTGAATTCTAAGTTCTTCAAGGAAGTTGTAGCAAGGGTGCCCTTTTGCACAGTTGACGGTCAGAGGAAGAAGTTTCTGGGTGAGAGGAGACCCTGGTCTTCTTGACACACTCTCAGGAATGCAGTGGGCAGGACTGGGGAGCAAGGACCTGTGTCCCAGACAGAGGCCTCTCTGATGGTGCAACGATTGGCTCTCAGATGGGCACGCCCAATTCTGCAGAGCAACCCTCCTCTGCAAGAACTTCCCGAGCTCCCCAGCCCATGCAAGATTCATTCTTTAAACTTATTTAGAACAACACACACAAACAACCAAACTGGCATCAGTAGTCACCAGGGGATGGGGGAGCGGGATGGCGGTGATAAGGCAGCCTTGCAGATTTTATTCCATCATCAGAACGTTACAACAAGCATTTGTATCTGTGGTACTTTATAATTTATAATTTAATTTTGAAAAAATAGGAATGTGTGAGGGAGGAAAAGTGATTCCCTGTCATCCATTAGCCGAAGCGATCAAGGTGAGTATCTGAGCATTTTCCCCCCAGACTTTCACAAAGGAATCTGCTTTTGGTAAACAGCAGCAGTTGCTTTATGACAAAAGGGCTCCACTTAGTGCTCTTTGTGTGGTCCCCGGACTTTGAAGAGCTTCTAAGTAGCAGGCCTCAGTTTCCCCCGAACCTGCCTCCTGCAGATGTGCCAGCCTCGCTTGACCGAAGGAGTTGTCGGGGGGCTGGGAGCCCTTAGAAGCTCGTTCTCCTACCCTGGAAAGCTCTCCAGGAAAGCTTCCCTCCGTGCACCACTTCCAGGACCCTCCCCGGGGCTCACATCTTCCTGACCTTTGCCTCAGATTCAGTTCTTGTGCGTGGCCCTCACTCTAGAACTGAGTGTCTCATCCGGCCTCTCGCCTGCAGACTCCCTTTGCTGTGACCCTAACCCTCCCCTTACCCCAGCTGAGGCCTTTGGTACCTCCTCCTTCCCCTGCTCAAGTCAGCCCTTCCCCCTCTTGCTAAGCCATGCTGAGGGCCTGTGGCTGCAGCAAGATGTCCATTTAAGGGGCAGTGTGGATGCTGGAAAGTCTGTGTAATGGAATTGAACCTGGATCTAAGAATGGGCTGGTGGGATTTGCTTTCACCCCTAAAACCAGACCCCACAGTCCTCCCACAACTCATCCCTCTGTTGGGGGCTTGGGAAGTTGAAGGGCAGGCATGGAGGACTCAGGGCACAGAGGCCCCAGGCCTGGCTCCCTCCAGCTGGTTGGCCCAAGGAGGCTTTCTAGGGGACATACAGTTCCAGGCAGGGCCGGGATGCCCTCCCAGAGGAGCCCAGCTTGATGAACTCGTGTTTTGATCACGACCCATGGGAGCTGCTCCTGGGCTGGTTAGATAGGCAGGAGGTAAACACGCACCAGGGCGACTGAGAACAATGTCTCCCTGAGCAGCGGGTTTAATTATAAGTGCCACATAATGAAGACAGGACAGAAAGTGGGGGAAAGAGAGGGAAAGTCTCTCACCAGCCCGTGGCCTCTGCGTTTCCTCTGCCTGGCTGTGTACCTTCTCCCTCCCCAGTGACTTTCGCTGGGGTGTGGAGTGGTTTTCTCTTCTTTAATTTCTTTCCAGTAACAAAATTAATGCAAGCTCATTGTGGCAAACTTGGAAATGCAAAAAGCCTAAAGAAGAAAACAAAATTTTCCCCCAATTCCATAGTCTAGCCACTCTCTTTCTATTAAGTGGCCTTATTTTTGTTATAGCACTTGCCACCCTCTGAACGCACCTTGTTGATTTTTTTACTTGTTTACTGTTTCTCCCCCACCACCATCTTCAGTCCCACGAGAGCAGGGACCTTGTCTGTCTGTACACACTTAATGCTCTGAACCCCGGACAGGGCTTGGCACATAGTAGGTGCTTCACTGCCTGTTTGATGAATGAATCAACAGTGTTTATGTTTTCACTCAGTTGTGATCACCCAGTTCGTGCTGTTTCGTGCACTGACTTTGACACGTGAGATGTACTTATGTTCTTCATGCCAGTCGGGGTGTGGCCGGGGAGGGTGGCTCTGGGCACAGGCCTAGGCCCAGGGAGGACAGGGAAGGCACCGAGAAGGCAGATCCCATGAAGATGATGTTGGAGTCACACATGCACCCAAGGGCATCCGTGAGAGGGGCAGAGGGAGGGCAGGGGAGGGCGCTCACGTTAGTCCCCACCATGTGGGGACTATGTCCTCATAACCCTGTGGGTTGTTTGTGCAGAAGTCAGAGAGGTCTGTTGACTTCCTCAAGAACTCACAGCTAGTCAGCAGTGGAGTTAGAATGAGAACTGCCAGTAGGACAATAAAAGCTTCATCTTTTAGGAAAACATCAAATCAGAAATATGGGCTACACTTTAAAACGGCTTTTAGTTGAAAAGAAGCTGCAAAGCACGTCTTGGGAGGCCTAAATGTCCTTTTCATTTAGATATGGTTCTGTCAAAAGCCTTAGTTTGTGCTAAGAAAATGGATTTCACAAGATTGAATTCAACAGAAAGGGCTGGGGCTAGCTGATTAACTAACAGGCAAAGCCTCACGGGAGTTTAAAATTGGGAGACACTTTGTTCTTGCTCACGTAGGAAGATAAGGACTCTCGTGCTGTCAGATTGGCTTGATATAAGAGTTTGTCTTTATCCATCTGAAATGTAAAGCTCAATGTTTGTAAAATATTTATTTTATTTTATTATTTTATTTTAGAGAGAGGGTCTCGCTCTTGTTCAGGCTGGTCTCAAACTCCTGAGCTCAAGCAATCCTCCTGCCTGAGCCACTGTGCCTGGCCTTGTAAAACATATTTTAGATCATTGTGAAAAGAGTGTGGTTAAGGTAGGAGATGGTAATCATTCATCAATAATATATATTCATCACTTCAGGTGAAACTGTCAAGCGTACTTGCTAACTAAAAATAGACTGTCCCACTTCTCTTGGTCTTTGTTCTCCTAAAACTGCAAACATCTCAGAACAGCTTTTGAGACGATCAATCTTCATTGTCGATGTCAGTTGTCTCCCTCCGGCAAGAGTTTATAACAAAGGAGCCTCTGGCAGTTTCTAGTTTACAATTCACAGGGCTCTTCCCCACGCCTCCTCCCATGCTGCCAGTCTTCTTTCTGGCCAGCTACAGCCATCAGCATTTACCCAGCCAGAACTATATCTGCTATGGATTTAACTTTGCAGGCCAAGCCATCATTTTCATGAGAAGCCGTTGGATTCTCATCTCATCTCTGGATTCCTGCTCATGTTTCTGGGGAGGCTGCACCCACAAGTCTCCTCGAGCTCAGCCCTGGCCCCATCGGTGGCACTGACTGGTCCCGCCACATCAAGGACAGAGTCCCACCTGTCCAGGGAGCCTCCTTGAGGGACCGAGTCCCCAGCAGGCTGTGCTCCCCGGACAGCCTCTGCCTCTGGATGCCTCCCGTGCTCAGAGGCACCTCCCCAGGGCAGAGCACGGGGAATCCGGGCGCTGAGGCTCATCCTTGGGAGGATACTGGGTCCTGCAGGGAGAGAAAACCACTCCCTCGAGCTTGTCTCCTGCTGGATGAAGGGATTCAGTGATGCAGAAGTTAAGAAAACCTGCATCTGGGGACATGCAGGGCATGTGACTGGAAAGCAAACAGACGTGAAAAAGTCACCCCCACTACATGTGGCTAATACAGGGCAGACAGGCAGAGCACAAATGAATGAGATCCACAGTAAGTAGCATATTTTCATCTTCACCAAAAATTTCAGGGAGACTGACATTCAACTAACATTTATTGAACATCTACTATGTATCACTTACTTTCACATACATCTCATTTGGCTCATGACAACCTATTTTAAATAGAAATTAGTCTCCCCATTTTACAGATGAGAACAAAGACTTATAACTGTCAAATTATTATCCAAGGGCACACAGCTATGACCACTGAAGAATAAAAATCGACATATTTGCCTTCTCCCCTGACAGCAAAGAATCTCCCCAAATCAGTTTTAAGCCCATGGGTTTTTAAAAAACTTTTTAATTATTATGGGTACATAATAGTTTATAAGAAGCCCACAGTTTTGTTCTGTTTCTTTTAAAAATATTTAATTGTGGTGAAATACACATAACATAAAATGTACCACCTTAGCCATTATTAAGTGTACGGTTCAGTAGTGTTAAGTACATTCACAGTGTTGTGCAACCATCACCACCTTCTATCCCAGAACTCTTTTCATCTTGCAAAACGGAAACTCTGTACCCATTAAACAATAACTCCCCATTCTCTCCTCCCCGAAGCCCCTGGCAACCACAACTCTACTTCCTCTCTCTGCGATTTTGACTACTCTGGGTCCCTAGGTACCTTATGTAAGGGGACTCACACAGCATCTTTCTTTTGGTGTCTGATTTCTTCCACTTAGCATTATGTCCTCAAGGTTCATCCATATTATAGCATGGGTCGGGATTTCCTTCCTTTATGAGGCTGAATAACACTCCACTGTGCATATGGATTACATTGTGTTTATCTGTTCGTCTGCTAATGGACACTTGGGTTGCTTCCACTTTTGGCTATCGTGAGTAATGCTGCTATGAACACGAGTGTACAGATATCTCTTTAAGACTCTTTTGAGCACATAACTAGGAGTGGAATTGCTGAATCATGTAAAATTCTGTTTTTAATTTTTTGAGGATCCACCATACTCTTTCCCATAGCCGCTGCTCTATCTTACATTCCAATCAACAGTGCACAAAGGTTCCAATTTCTCCACATCCTCACCGACACTTGTTATTTTGCTTTGTTTTGTTTTTTGATAGTAGCCATCCTAACGGGCATGAGGTTAGTTTTATGTCCTTTTCATTGTCCCCAGTATCAGGGAGGATGGAACGGGAATGGACATAGGGGCTTGATCAGGCAGACATCAGGATCTGCCAGTAAAGGCACTGAAATATTAACAAGGTCTAAATAAATGGAGGGAAATACCATGTACATAAATGGAAAGATTCAATATTGTAAAGATGTTGATTCTTTTCCAATTGATCTGTGTATTCAGTGCAATCCCAATCAAAATCCAGAAGGTTTTTCTTGGAAGCTGATAAAGTAACTCTGCAATTTACATAGGAATGCAAAGGACCAAGAATAGCCAAGACAACCTGAGGAAGAAGAACAGACCTGCAGGACCTATATTACCAGATTCAGGACTAAGAAGATTACAGTCATTAAGGTAGAGTGATATTGAGTCAGGGTAGCAAAACAGACCAATGTAAAACAATGAAGCATCCGAAGAAAACTTACACATATATAATTGCTTGATTCATGACAAAGTTGACATTATGGTGCAATGAGGAAAGGGTGACGTTTTGAAATAGTGCTGGGTCAACTGCACATCCATATAGACAAATGAATCTTTGTCCCTGCCTCACGTAATACATAGAAATGAATTGCAGAATATTTATAGTTCTAAACTGAAAAGCAATCCAATATAGTTTCTAGAAGAAAACATTGGAGAACATCTTCATGGCTTTGGGAGCAGGCAAAGATTTCTTAATAGGATACAAGAACACCAACTTTAAAGGAAAAAAACAGATAAATGGGATTACATTAAAATTAAGAATTTCTATTCACCAGAACCACCATTAGCAAAGTGAAAAGACAAGCCACAGAATGGGAAGATCTTTTTGCAATGTATTTATCCAACAAAGGAAAAAACAATTGGACAAAAAGACAGATCATCCCATTAATAAATATGCAGAAACTTAAATGGGCATTACATTAAAAAGATATCCTAATAGTTAATGAGCATGTAAAAATACTTGACCTCATTCGTCATCAGGGCAATGCACATTCAGACTGGTGACATTAAGTGTTGGTGAGGACATGAAGGAACTGGAATATTCATACGTTGCTGGTGGGAATGGAAATTGGTGTGATCACTTTGAAAACCTGTGTGACAGTATACTCTAAAATTGAATATATGCATAACCTACAATGCAACCAGTGTTCTCTTCAGTATATATAATCAATAGAAAAGTGTAGATGTGTGTCCCAAAACTCATGCTCAAGAATGTTCAGAGCACCACAATTTGTAACAGTTCCAAACTAAAAATATAAGTTACCTGTCTACAACAGAATGACTATATAGGATGCGGGTGTTGTACAATGTCATACTTTAGGGCAGTGGTTCTCAAACTTTAGTGTTCATCAGCATCACCTGAAGGCTTGTTAAACTGCTGATTGCTGGGTTCCACCTGAATGTCCACACATAGCTCACACGTCTCCCTCTTAGCCACCCTTATCAAAGGTGATGTCTTCTGATCACCTCTCTTCCCCCACATCAGCAAGAGAGGGGACAAAAGAGACAAAAGAGACCTGGTTAGAAGAAACACAAAAATCTCTATGTCAGGTCAGCCCTGCACCCCTGACTTTGTTGATAAAAGCATTGCCTCATATAACTCTGATGACATAATTGGAGCATAATTATGGTAGTTGTCTTTATCACCATCTTATAGAGAAGGAGTTGACTGTTAGCAAGGTTAATTGCAAAGTCTCACTGCTAGGCAAAAGTTTAGATGAGATTCACACCCATACCCCTGAGTCTCGGTCGGATGCTTCCTCCTCCACGCTGGCTGCCTCCCCACAACATCAGGCACACTTGTCCCTCTTCTGTGTGTTTCCAGGTGCTACCAAGTTCCCAGTCCAAGGCAAGGCCCCCTTTCTCCAGGAAGCAAATACTGCCACCCAAAGTGAGATGTTTTTCGCCTGATGTGAATATAGTATCGTTTAGCTACATAATGTGCTCCTGGACGTTAAAAGCTCAGCCCTGAAAAGGGCTCGTCTAGGCAGCGTCTGCTGTTTCCGTGGCTAATTGGCTGTCTGGGGAGGTGGATGCAGCAGCAGCAGCAGCGAAATGCTGATCTTTCAGCCTAATCACCTGGAGAGAGCTGGGATACTCTGCTCCTCCATGCATCAGCATTTCTGAAACAGCTGCAGAACCCGGTGGGGAAGTGGGGACTCGTTCAGAGCAGCCTGTCGCCTGAAGATATTCAGCAGCAAGGCCAGCGACCCAAGCCCCCAATGGAGACCAAGAAGCCATAAAGCAGAGGTCCTCAACCCTGGCTGCAGGCTAGAATCATCTAGAGAGCTTAAAAAAAAAAAAAAAAAATCCAATGTTTGGGATTCCCCCTAGTCTAATTGGATCAGAACCTCTGGGAATAGATTCTGGCATTGTTGTTTTTTTCTGAAATCCCACATCTGCAGGTGAAGCTATATGCAACAAGGGTTGTGAGCTACTGCAGTAATGAATCAACAAACAGGAGGTGGAGTGTTCCAAAGAATAGGTGGCACTGGGGGACCATGAGGCTTTGAGTTGAAAAGGATTCTTGCAAGGGAGGTCATTTAGTTCTGTCCCCTCTGCCCTGCTCCCATGAAAACTATTCCTGGCCCACTCTAAATGGGTGAGTGCTACTCTCTCCACTCTTTGGTCAGCCTCTTTAGCCTCCCTTCTTTTTATATCCACAAGTTCAAAAAATAGCCTAGACATTCCTCCTGACAAATTGGAGAGCTCAACTGGGTCCAATTCATAGAACAAACACACAGACCCCCAGAAAGAAACCATGAGGCTGCAAACGTAACAGTGATTTGAGAGTTGGTAGAACGTATCCTGCTTTCAAGATTTTTAAAAACAAAAGTCATGTGTTGCTTGGTTATTTGTGAGACAAAAATTGGAAACTCTTTGTAGTTAAAAAAATAGGGTTATAAATTTGAACAACTAATTAATCAGGGGTTGGGTATCTGCATAATGAAATTCAATGTAGCTATCACAAAGCGTGCTGCATGTGAAAATTTAATGACATAAGAAGCGTGCATGCTGTATTACATGAAAAAATCTGGTCATAAAACATTATGTACCGTATCATACCACTTTTGTAAAAAAAATACATGTAAATGTTTAGACATTTAAAACTAAACATACGCAAATTATTAACAGCCACTATCACAGAATGTTGGGGAAATAGAGAATTTTTATTTTCCTTATATTTTTCTATTGGATCTGTATTTTCTACAATAAATGCACATTGCTTTTTGTCAAGAAAAAATGTAATAAAAAAATCTTAGGTGCTGAAGCAATGAATTGATCCATAAAAATCTGCCATTTTCAACAGAGGATTGCAGAGGGGTTTTAAGTTGAAATAAAATTTCATGCCATAATCAAAGACTTTCAAATAATGACAACCATATAGATCTTTCCCTGTATAAAGAATTTCTTTATGTCCAATATCCATATTTCCTTGGAGTTAAATATTAATCTGATGGAACTCAGCTTAGGAGATGAATTTTAGTTTATGTGAAATTTTTATGAATTAATGGGTTGGATCAAACAGCAGGACAAGAATAGAGTCACAAAGAGGTTTTGGAAGATAAAGTATTTCTTGTGAATTCTCCGTTGCTTCCTTAAAAGGACATGGACTTGGAGGAGGCACTTACCTACCCACAGTCTGCAAAACAGCACCCACACCGTGTCCCAGAAGGGAAGCAGTGCCGGAAGCAGAACACAGGCTAGAAGGGAAATGAGCAAGACCCTTTATCAGAAACAAGCTGTGAGAGCCACTCCTCCTGCGTTCTCTTTGCATAGGTCACCTTCAGCAGGGAAGAAGCAGGAAATTAAAAATCTGGAACCATAGTCACTTAAATATAAATACCACGCCCTGCTTGCTGTGGTCTCGGAGGAGCCACGTCCCAGACATCCTCATCACCAACCGTGCACGGCCATAAATGATTGAGTATGATACGATGTACAATGCTCATGGCTCCATTAATGGTTCAGTGCTCCAATTTCCTACCTGTGTGGAGTTGCTGAAGTGCTCTTGGCTATGTAGAACAGTCTCCATCCATCCATTAAGAAACATGCTTTCAATATTGATGTTTTCAAAGCAGCCTATCTCTCTTGTTAAAAATATAATTTAAATGATTAAAAAAGGCAGTCTAAGAAGAGTGAAAAATTAAGAGTCCTCCTCTCCTACGACCTTCCTTCTGCTCATTCTTTTCCCCAGGCAACAGCTCATACCATTTTCTTGAACATCTTTCCCAATATTCTACACATAAAACCAACAACCTATAAAAAGTGGGCAAAATATTTGAGACATTTCACCAGAAAAGATACATAATGACAAACACATGAAAAGATGTTCAACATCGTCAGTCATTTTTTAAAAATTGTTTATTTATTTATTTTTGAGACAGGGTCTTGCTCTGTCACCCTGGCTGCACCCGACCTTAGCTCACTGCAACCTCAGACTCCTGGGCTCAAGCGATCCTCCTAGCTCAGCCTCCCAAATAGCTGGGACTGTAGGTGTGTGCCACTATGCCCAGATAATTTTTTTATATTTTGTAGAGATGGGGTCCCAATATGTTGCCCAGGCTGGTCTCGAACTCCTAACCTCAAGCAATCCTCCCACCTTGGCCTCCCAAAGCAAACATCATTAGTCCTTAGGGAAATGCAAATGAAAACCACCATGAGATGTCACTACACATCTAATAGCATGATTAAAACTTTAAAAACTTATACCAAATGTTGGTGAGGATGTGGATAAATTGGAACTCTCTTACACTGTATTTTAAATTGGTACACTTAGGAAAATAGTTTGGCAGTTTCTTAAAAAGTTAAACATATACTTGCTAAATGATCCAGTCATTCTACATGCCGGTATCTATCAAAGAGAAAAGGAATTGCATGTCCACATGCAGACATGTATCTGAATGTTCATGGCAGCTTTAATGTACTAATCCCACGCTGGAAACAACACAGAAGTCCAACAACAGAGAAGCAGATGAGCAACTTGCGGTACGTTCACACAACGTTACACTACACAGAAATAAAAAAGAACGGACTATTGGTTCTTGCTACAACACGGATGAATCTCAAAATGGTTTTGCTGAGCGAAAGAAACCAGCTCCCCCTGCAAAAGACTGCATAGTGTATGAGTCCACTTACATAAAATTCTAGAAAATGCAAACTAATCTACAGTGACAGAGAACAGAGCAGGATGGTGGGGGGGGGGGGTGCCAAGGGGCTGAAGGAATTTCAAAAGGGCACAAGGAAACTGGGGGTCGTGGACATACTCACTATTTTGATTATGGTGATGGTTTCATGGGTGAATCAAAACTTATCAAATTGTTCACTTTAAATGTATGGAGTTTATTTCATGTCAAGCATACCTTAATAAAGTTGTTTTTAACAGCTGAATATTAATCCAGTATATAGACTTAATCTAATTTATTTAGCCATCCTCCTACTGATGAACATTGAGTTTAGCTTTTTCTCTTTATTTCTTTGTTAGAGATGAGGTCTCACTATGTTGCTCAGGCTGGTCTCCAACTCCTGGGCTCAAGTGATCCTCCTGCCTCAGACTCCCAGTGTGCTGGGATTACAGGTGTGGGCCACTGTGCTCGGCCTCATTTACAGTCTGCTCTTCTACAATTAATGCCAATATGAATATGCTCACAGATACATCTTTTTGTATCTATAAGACAAATTCTTAGAAGTGGAATTGCTTGGCTGAAGTTATGTTTATTTGTGATTTTGACAGAGACTATGAAACTGCCCTATTTTTCTCACAGACTCCGGCCCTGCCTGCCGGGAACTCGAAGGTGCGGTCCGCACGTGGACTAAGGGGCCGCAGGCAGCTGCGTGCGCTCCATGAAAGGGGACGTCTCGCTGATCACCTTCCTATGAACTGACAGTGCAGTCCTGGTTCGTAGTCACTTTTGTCTCCAGAGTTTTGATTCCGTGGCACCTAACACAAGTGACTCCATTTTGGTCACTGGTCTGCTGGGCCTGGTATAAGATCTTAGCCCAAAATAATCGCTTCCAGTGAATTTATTTACATCAGTATAAGGAAGTGAGTCCTAAAGAGCAGGGCTTTTTCCTGGCTCTAAGCTCTAAGAGGACTTTACCGCCACCTGTATCTATGTGAGGGACACGAAATCAAAGACCCACATCTTTTTCTAGTGCCATTTGCTATTTGGCTCGTGGGAGAAGTGCAATTGCCAATAACCCATAGTGGGACGAGAGCACACAGACTCTGAGCCAGAATGCCTGGGTTCGAATCCCAGCTCCACCAGCTACTAGCTATGTGACCCTGGGCAAGTTCTTTCAATTCTCTGTAAGATGGGATAACAAGAGTTCTCGTCTCACAGAGGTTTGGGGAGGATTAAATGAGTTGGTGTATGTAAAGTGCTTAGAGTAGTACTTGGCTTGAGTTAAAAGCCATATAAGTGTTTTTTGTTTCAGTTGTCTTTCGGCCTGTAATTTCATTCCCAAGAATTCATCCAAAGCACAGGAAAATCACACTAAAATGTGCAATATAAGGATATTCATTGCAGAGTTGTTTAGAATAGCCAAAACATGGGAAACCAACTAAATGTCCAGGAATAGGAGATTAAATAAATGGGATACTAGGCAAGCATGACAAAGTATGACGTGGACATCAGTAAAGTGACTTGGAAGATGCCCAGGCCCTATTTGTAAGAGGACCATTAAAAGACACCATATGTATTATTATCCCATCAATTTTGTTTTCCTGTAAGTAGATATATTAATAGAAATAGACTAAAAGGACGGATACCAAACAGATAAGCTTAATGCTCTCCAAATGGTAGGACTACTAGGTGTTTTAAAAACATTTTTCTCTTGCCTGCAATATGTTAGGTCCGGAGCCGAGAGAGACACACACGAAGCCTCATGTGTAGCAAAATGCTGTTTATTCTGAGCATCTGGGTACAGATGGGAGGAGGCCGAAAAAAGGAGTCCTCGAGAGAAAAGGGGAGAGCCTTGGGTTTTATAGAGAGTTTTTCTGGGAAGAGTAAATAAATTCTTTTCAAACAACCCGGAGGGATAAGGAAAGTAAGTTCCCCCCTTGCATTCCATTCCTGTATCTCCCTGGGGAACAAGCAGAGGGATAAGCATTTGTTCTTACCAGGAGGGATGAGGAAAGTAAGTTCCCCTCCTGCATTTCATTCCCTTATCTCCCTAGGGGCCTGGCAAAGGCTGCTGCCTAATACACCCCTAGGAAGGGAACAGGGGTGGGTCTTATAGGAGGTTTGGATGGAAGTTTAAGGAGGGTGAATTCTTTAAACCTAACAGCATACAAGTCACTGCTAACAGGAAGCACACAAATACAGAATATCTCTTGCTGTAACTGGCTTTACTCATTGATAAAATGGGCACGATCATACCTGCTCTGCTTACCTCCCAGGGCAGTTGTACAAATCCACTGAGAAGGGTGGAAGAAAAATTATTTATAAATTAGACAAGCAAATTTGTTATTTACAGTTGATGCTAGTGTGGAAAGGGTGAGTGCTACGAAGCTCTGCCACTCAGTGTCAATGCACTTTATTGTTGCTGGTACAAAAAAACTAAATGTTGTACCTTTCATCTCTCGTTCCTTTCAGTTTTGAAGGAGCTTCTCTCAAGTTCAGAAAAGGAATCTTATAAGCATTTGGGGAAAAGCCTGTTCTATTGAAACTTCTTGTAGGTTTTAAGTCTAGGCACATATATGCTTACAAGGCTATCAAGCCAAGGAATGCTATTTGAAAAGAGAAAAGCTGTTCTTTGACCATCTTCTCAAAGAATCATTAATTCATATCAGAAAATTGGGGAGGGCAGACGTTCAGGAACGCTCTGCTAAGGAGCATGATGTGTCTGAGCAGTTACACCCCACAGTATCGGATTTGTCCCCGAGATCACTTGGCAGTTACAAAGGCTGGGGGTGGGGAAACTTCTTCTCTGCATTTGTGTAGCTCTTCAACTAGGCAGGACGTCACGCTAAAACTGCGTCATGAGGTCAAGGGCAGATCCCCCAACTTACACATGTGTGTGACTCCTAGTTTCCAGGAGTAAATACATATTAAATGAAACCCTGACTGAGGATGCATATCAAAGAGGGGAGGAAGTGGCACCTCTTGGCAGATTTTCTCCTCAAGGCAGATTACCTGCCCCTGCGGAACTGGAAGGCGATGTGGCCGGGCTGGAAGGCTGTCTCACCCCTCCAAAAGAGGTCAAGTCCCAGTGTTGGCCCCTGGGTGCCAAGTAACAGGCTGCACAGTTTAAGACAGACAGGAGAAGTTAGGAGACAGCTCAGAGGACAGCTGTCAGCTGATGAAGACCTTAGAAAAGAAGGTGTAGGAAAACGGGTGGGGGAATGTGACGATTATTTAAACCTGACAAGAAGAGACTATTAAGTGTGACATACTAGTTGCTATCTGGACATTTGCAGGGGTGTTTACATAGAGCAGATCTTCTCAACTTTTCTGTGTGTGTGTGTGTTTGTATGTGTGTGTGTGTGTGTGTGTCCACACCAAAGCATTCTTAAGAAAAGGTGACATTCAAATGGCCCGTGGGATAATCAGGTGAGGCTGCTCAAGACTAGATTTGCCCTAAGGCTGTGACACTCCTAGGTCCTACCCTCTCACCAAGGCCTGAGGGAGTCAATAGCTTATCCCACTGTGAGCTGTGCGTGGTTTAGGGGAGTCACAGAGCTGTTGTGAAACTGATGTGGAGGGCGGGGACTACCTGTATTTTAAGAAGGGGTAGAACCAGTGTGGTCAATATAATGAATACAAGATTGAAATAAAGGAGGAAATAATTGATTCCTGGATTTGAACATACTGGACTGATTTGTCAAATAGTGTGTATGTGTATGTGTGTGTATGTGTGTTTGTGTATCTGTTTTTGTGTATGTGTGTGTGTGTGTGTGTGTGTGTGTGTATGTACAGCATGTCCCAAAAGTCTTTGAACAGTTCAAGCTTCACTAACTTCAGAAAAATAAGTGCTATAAATTTACTGCCCAGATCACTTGATGTTTTAATTATACATGTTTATTTTACACTTATTTTAGTTTTCTGGATGTTGAATGATGAATTATTAGTTTTAATTACTTGAGTCAGTCGTCTGACTTAAAACAGTAAAGGCTGACTTTTAAAACAAAATGTTTGCTAGTCAACATTCATAAAACTAAATAAGTGTAAAAGAATGTTTGGTTTGCTGTCTCCGTTAGAGTAAGGCGAAAAACCATTCTGTAGATACTAAGGATTCACAAACGTGTGTGATCCTGAGAGCGCAAACGTCTGGGCACAAGGGGAAATCCCAGCTAGTGTTTCAGACTCTCGAGGTCCAAGTCAAGGGCTCTTCCAAGGAAAGGAGGACTCAGGTCACATCTAGACTCCAGGTGGAATGAACAGCACATTTCACTGAGGCCAACACACGCTAGGAAGAAAGGGTGGAGGTGGAGAAGGGGATGGCAGGGGAGGGCAGAGGGACCCAGAGGGCCAGGAGGGCAGCAGGGATCTGCTGGGCTGGCAGGTGGGGGAGGGGCTGTGCCACACCCTCCTTCTGTTGTCACCTCCAACACCCTAGGACCCCTTTGTGACTCTCCTGTCCTGGGTGATGCGGGTCTGAGGCTATAGGCAAGCCCGGGCCCCCTCAGC
Source organism: Lemur catta (assembly GCF_020740605.2). Classification (NCBI taxonomy): domain Eukaryota; kingdom Metazoa; phylum Chordata; class Mammalia; order Primates; family Lemuridae; genus Lemur; species Lemur catta. Next base: position 17,789,888 of record NC_059142.1, read on the forward strand.
ACTCAGTTGCTTCAGGCAGCCCTACTGTTCCCATGATGGAGAACACTGTTGACCTTCTCAATGACACTGAGGCTTGGCACAGCCTTTATGGACGACAATCCCCAGCCTCACCTTCGGGAGGGCTCTGGGATTGTTAATCATATGGATTTGCTACGTTTTTAGACAACACCTAGTTATGACCATCAGAAAATGGAAAACCTTCCAAAAGGTAAGGGACACCCAAGAGAGATCCTTTGCTGTTGGCTCCCATTCCTACCCCACATTTCTACCTGCGTCTGGGTGGCTTGGAGAGTGACAGGACATCACTCTTGCAGGGGAAGAGGTTGGGCAGGGCTGGGGGCTCGGGAGGACGAAGGTTCCACCTCAGGCTCACAGGCTACCTGGGTTCTCAGGAGAACAGTCTCCCCTGACACTTGATCGTCACTTTCCCATGCCAAGTGTCCCTTGACCAAGCCTTCCCTCATGGTGGGCTGATCAGGAGAGCACTGTCGAGAGCGTCCACGCTCTCTCCCCAGGATACAGGGTCCTCTGAGGGAGCAGATGTGACAGTTGCCTTCTGATTGTGTCCTGGAGCTCAGCACTAGTGAGAACACCAAGCAGGGATTTCACAGACAAAATCCTCCTTTGAGTGTCTCAAAGAAGGAAACCTTGGGATTCATGTATCACTTTTAAAAATGGGTAAAAGAAACACATTTCTATTGATGAAAATGGAGAGTCACGCTCTCCTTGGAGAATGAACAGCTTCTTAGAGAAGAGGAGGGAGAGAGGCGAGTCCCAGCCCCTCATTCTTTTCTTTTTGTTCCCAGCGCCAGGGCAGAGTGAGGAGGAGGAGGAAGGGCGGGACGCTGAGAGGTGAGGTTCTGTCTGTGTGGCCTGAGCTCTCCAAGGGGGAGCCTTCCTGTTCCTTCCACGGGGCCCCAGGTCCGAGATCTCGGAGGACGGCAGCGGGGCACAGTCCCTCTGGGGAAGAGACCCTCAGAGGAGGCTCACGGGAAGGCAGTGGGACCTGGGACACTTCCCAGAGTCCCGCTCTGCCCACGGGTGCCCCCAGTAGGTGGCCATGGGAGGTGTCCAGGAAGGACTACCAGTGGATCTGGAGTCAGCACTTCTGGCTCCTGACTTTGTCTGAGAGCCCTGACTTCCTGGGTGCTCGGGTTGCTCTGAGGTAACCACTGGCTTCTGTGCTTCACCTGGGGCTTTTGAGCATCACGTGGAATAATTTGTGGGAAAGAACTTTCTAGATGAAACCACATACACACATGACCCCTGTTAATATTATTGATGACCATTTGACCTTGTCTGCTGACCTTGGGGGCTGCCAGAGTTTAACAGGCCAAGGTCCCCCATAAAGGGAGCCCTGTGCGATCCCTCTGCTTCTGCCTTCCTCACATGTCACCTTCTCTCCTGGGTTCCCAGCTGGGAGAATGACCCCGAGTGAGGCCGAGGAGGGAAGGAAGCCGCTTCCTTCGATGAAAAGGTGATGGATCTTTCCCCTTCTCTCCGGGTCCCGTTGAAAGCATGTTCTGTGCATTTCCGGGATTCAGTGCCCCCTGCCATAGTCACGGGAGGGGTTGCCATGGGAACGGGTGTGTGAGTGAAGGGTTTGTGGGGAGGTCAGAGAGTGGATTGTGATGTCAGGGGAGGGGGGAGCAGGCTTCAGGGGGCCCCAGCCCCGCTAGAGGAGCAGGCTCCCCTTCCCTTGCCATGGTCCTGGCTGCAGCTTTGTACCTCCTGTCTTCTGCAGCCCCCTGGGAGAGTATGATGATGTTGTATTCCACCTTCATCATCCCGCACACCCACACCCGGCCTGTGAGCTGTGCCGCAAAAGAACAGCTGAAGTCAAACTGTCAACATCCCGGGAATCCCTCCATGACGCTGCCCCCCACTCGGTGGCCCCTTTCACTTCCAGCGTGACCTCGCTCTCAGCAAGCCCTCCAGGACACCTGCCTCCAGCCCCTCCGCCTGACCCTTCTCCACCCCAGCCACTTGCCTTTCCCCGTCCCCGATGTCACACTCCACGAGCAGATCCTCTTCTCCAACCAGAGGATACTTTCTCTCGAAAAACCATCCTGCTATTCAACCCCAGCCTTTTCAGAGACATCGGCCGCTTTCCCCATTCATCCCCGGCCAGAAATGCCACCGATGCCCCTGCCTATCATCATGCACCGCCAGCCCCATCTGCTTCACCACCACCACGCGGCACTTTGGCTCTGGCTCCATTTCAACCTGCTCCCAACTTCCTGCACCTTGCAGCTGCCAGTCAGCAGGGCGCGGCAGTTTCCCTCCCTCGCTGGGGCAGGGAAGGCAAAGCAGGGGAGCTGCACGGGCACCAGCAGCCCCTGTATTCTGAGACCTTGGAGGACGACCTAGGGCAGAGATACCTCCAGCTCTTCTGGCACCTCCTATCTCTGCATGGTGAGTCCCTGCACTCTGTGGTCCTTGTCCCAGGCGACTGTTTTTCCACATTGGCCTTCTTCAGCAAAACCTCCAATACATTCCTACCCGAAGGATCCCCAAAACTTAACCATCCCCAACTTCTGTCCTTGTCTCAAACCCCAGTCTCATTCCCTAACCCTCACCCAGGTCCGGCCTCAGCCCCACTTTCCATCCCCACTCCCGATCCTGTCACCCGGTCCTCTATCCGCGATTACCATCTGTGGGGTGAGTTTGCATAAACCCCACAATGAGGCCCGGTGTCTCATGCCGTCTGACATTCACCACGTGCAATGGAACGTGCTGCAGAAAGAACAGCAAATGGTGTGGGGTTTATCCTCTGAGATCAAGAAATTTCAGGAAGACTTTTGTCCTTCAGTTCCCAGGCTCACATGGCTTAGCCAGTCCTCCAAGGTCTGCGCTCCAATCTCTGTCCTTCCTGGAGACTTTTCTCTCGGCAGCGAGCTTCAGAACACAATCGGACTCCGCCGTCACCCGAGGCTCATCCAACACCGCTGGGGCTCATCCAACACCTGCCACTTCTGTGGGTCTCTCTCGCTGCTAAGTCCTCGAAGAGAAAGTCCTGAGACATCTGCATCCAAGTGCCATCGTGCCCTCTCCTGCATTTCTTTCTTTCAAGGTCACAGGAGCAAAGATCTATTGAACCTTGGATTGAGCCCATCCGGAAGCTTCCAAGAGACATGCTCAGAAATGCTTCCACATGAGGAGGAGGCGAAGCAGGATCAAGAACGAAGCCTGGAGCAAGGCCCCAAAGAGCATCTGGGAACAACAAAGTCTAAAGGTGGGATCCCCAGGCCCTCTACAAGAAGCTCTAAACCCTTTCTGGGAGAAAAAATCAGAAAATTAAAATCGGCTCCCAGCCTGCCTCATCCCCTCCCTGCCTCATCCCCTGCAGGAAAAGGAGGAGAGGGAACCCCAAGACAACCAGCCTCTGCTACCAACGATGAGCTGACTGAGGATGGCAAACAGACTGGTCTGCAGCCCACTCACAGTAGCATAGACGAGACATTGGAGGAGTCCCCTGGGGGCTCATCTACGCCGATCACGCCAGCGGAGGGACAGCCTCCTTCTCAACATCGCTTGAGAAAGCGAATGCTTCGACTGTGGCACTGGCTTCGTAAGCCCAGAAGAAATCGCCAGGTGCAAAGGAATTCTCTGGGGCAGGTCAGCTCCCTGTCCTGTCAGGAGGCTTCCACCACTGCACTCCGCAGGGAGCCTGTGCATCCTCCAAGCACCCCCTGCAGGGCTCAGGTGGGCCAGGGTCCTCCGGCCGCCCCTTCCAGTCCTCAGAACACTGGAAGGTTTAGGAGACTTTTCCCTTGCATTTGCTGAGGGGGAAAATCACCCCCCAAAAACATCAACACGGTGCTCTGAATAAATGCTCTGCAAGAGCAAACTGTTGTGTGTGCTGTGTTGGGGACACAAGTTTCGAGTAACCTAGAGCATGTGCTTCGTAGGGACAGGCAGGACTTAGTTCAGCACTTCCTCATGGCCTATTTTGGCTTCCAAAAGGTGACCAGTCCCCCGGAGCTCTGATGGAGAAACGGATACCATGTGGCCCACACCCCTTCCTGCCTGAGGAAGTTGGGCAGATGGGCTCTGCTCCCTTCCTCTTAGCTTTGCCTCGGGACATTATGCTGCAGCCCACACCTTCCCCTCAGGGGCTGGTTCACAGCCCTTAGAGCAGTTAAGAGGAGCCGGTCTGCCATAGCTGAAGACAGGGTCAAAGACAGGGACACATTTCAGAACAGTGTGGCTGCATCATTTTTAAGAAAAGGCTGTCAGTGACAAGAGGATGACACACGTGGGTGGCATGTGGGGGGTGTTCCTGCGGCAGTGGATACTGGGCTGGTGGGGGGAGGTCTGAGGAACAGGACAGACGCTGCCTAAGAACCTGTCCCGTGGGGCTGGCTCAGGTGTTGGGGAAGCTCACTTGGACCCTGATGGTGCGATTTCCTCTCTGCAAAGTCACCTTGGGAAGTGGTTCCCCCCCTGCACATTTCCTCAGTTTGCTGCGACTGATGACATTTGCACAGCAAAAGGGTCACCCAGTTGTCAGTGGCAGCAATGTCGCCCAGGCAGCCCCTTACCACCCAGGGCAAACTAAAGCTGATATAAGGAAAACATGCCTTACAGTAAGTGAAAAAGAAAAAAAAAGATGAATATGGGAAAGAATGTCCTTGCTGGGGGAACAAAGGGGTTTCTGCCCTTGTCGTGCCCTTGTCCTGCTCCCCGCTTCCCAGTCTGACCCAGGCACCACTTCCTTGAGGCCGATCAGGGCGCTGCACAGCTTACTGAGGCCGTTTGGCAGAAGTGTACACGGGGCCGTTCTTTGGTACTAAAGCAACAACTGCAGTGCCGTTGTGGGGCACAGCAGCCGCCTCCTTAGGGAAGGGGACCTCAGTGCCTTCCTTCCATCTATGCTTGGTGACGACTTGCAAGATCTTGCCCCTAGTGTGCACAGTTCACCTATCAGGATGGAGGGGCCACATTTGATCTTCACGGGCTTGGGGCAGCCACGGTAGCTATCCCCCAGGACACCTGCAGCTCGTGATCCACAGGTGAGCCCTGGACCGTGCACCAGGGTTACAGGTGTTTGGGGGCTCATCATGGACATTTACAGAACGCTCTTTTGGGCCACGACTGGGCACCCTTAAAATAGATAGAGGTCTGGAGAGAACGCAGCTCCACCAGTACAGACAGGGGCTGGACTCAAAAATGGGGTGAGTTTCCTGCAGGACACTTGAGAGAGCTTTTCCAGAAAAATAATTTGTGAATGCTGCTTGTCAAAACACAAACAAATAGCAGATGTCCACTACAGCCCCCTACTCTGCGTCTACATCTTGTCCAGAGCTTTGGCACTGACCCTGCAGTGCCTGAAGCTCAGGGTTGCTGAAAGGATGCAGAGTCTCCGGAGGCCCTGGGAAGGATGAAAGGTGGGATGGGTCCAGAGGGAGGAATTGGAGAGGTGGAGGCTCAGTGGAGGACCCCAACGTCCACATGGATACATCAGCCAATAACCTGGCCTCTCAGTTCCTCCACCTTCCCACCTTAGGATCCTTTACCTCCATTCCAGCTCAGTCACTGCCACTCCTGAAAGTGACCATCAGGAGCCCGGCTGTCACTTGTGATAGCGCAGCTTGACACTCCACCTTTGACCTCAGCCCTCTATTCTCCCAGAGTGTGCCCTCAATTTCTCATTGTTTCACTTCCTGACATGTCTCCCGGATAGAGATCATATGTAGTCTTTTTTTTTTTTTTTTGAGACAGAGTCTCACTCTGTTGCCTGGGCTAGAGTGCCATGGCATGAAGCTCACAGCAACCTCAAACTCCTGGGCTTAAGCAATCCTCCTGTCTCAGCCTCCCGAGTAGCTGGGACTACAGGCATGGGTCACCATGTCCGGCTAATTTTTTTCTATTTATATAATTTTAGCTGTCTAGATCATTTCTTTCTATTTTTAGTAGAGACAGGGTCTCGCTCTTGCTCAGACCTGGTCTCGAACTCCTGACCTTGAGCAATCCTCCCGCCTCGGCCTTCCAGAGCGCTAGGATTGATTACAGGCGTGAGCCACCGCGCCCGGCCCACATGTAGTCTTGATGGACATGCCCACCCCTGCCAGCTCTCCTTGTTGCCCTGCCTCCGCCTCAGGAAGCATCCACATCTTTTATTTTCAAAAGCTTTTTATTACGAACATGTTTAAACATAGACAAGAGCAGAGAAAACAACGTAACTCCCCACATACCCACCACTCAGCCTTCACAATCACCACGCATGATGAACCCCATCTTTTACACAATGATTACAGCGTAAAAGTCCATCCGACACCTTCCATGTATCTCTTCGAAGACCTGCTACGTGCCCTGTGTCAACGCTCCCATATTCCTTCGGTATTTGCCACACTTACCCACAACACGTGGACGCAGCCTCGGTGACTGAAACACACGGAGCTTTGCTGGCTTTGGGGTCAGCTCTGCTCTGCCTTGTAGTCAGCCCTGAGGACCCGTCTGCTTCCCTCCCTCCCGCTCCCTGCAGGCCGCGGTCTGCACAGCACAGACTCAGGCACGTGTTGCAGCCCGTCACTCACAAGGGAGCATAACGGGAAAGTGACACACAAGTAGAAGCCTTTCCACATTGATAAATACTTAAGATTGCTATATAGTGTTTTCAAATAGTTAGAGGAAAACAACTGTTTGCATCACACATTTAAAATGAGTACTGTGTTTGCAGTTAAATACAATAGATCCCATATACTCGTTTATCTCCTCTCCTTCCCTACATGCCATTAAGACTAAAGAATTATATGAAAAGATGCTCAACATCAGTGATCATCAGGGAAATATTAGCACAAGTCAAAAGAACTACGAGACACCACGTCACACCCACTAGGATGGCAGAATGAGAAAGTCAGATGAGAGCTCGAGAGAGTGTGGAGAAGCTGGACGCCTCACGCACTGCCGGCGGGAATGTAAAATGGCTGTTTTGCAAAACAGTCTGGCGGTTCCTCAAATCATTCAGTGGGCTTGGCCTATGACCCAGCAATTCCCCTCCTAGGTATATACCCAAGAGAAATGAAAACATGTGTCCACACAGAAACTCACACGCAAAGGTTCACGGCAGCATTATTCACAATAGCCAAACTCTGGAAACAACCCCCATGCCCACCCACTGATGATGGATGAACAACATGCGCCATGTCCACACAACGTAACACTGCTCAGCCATAAGAAGCGGTGACCTGGTAACACAAGCCACACAGGGATGAGCCCGAAAACATTACGCTAAGGGAAGAAGCCGGAAGCAAAGGACCACGTGTGAATCCTTCTGATGAAATGTTCACAACAGGGAATCCACAGTGACAGAGAGTGGATCAGTGACTGCTCAGGGCTGGGGAATGGGTGGCGGAAGGAGAGACAGCTACAGGGTACAGGGTTTCTTTTACAAGTCATGAAAATGCTGTACAACTGACTTTGGTGACAGATGTACAACTCTGTGATATAGTAAAAATCATTGAACTACACACTCTAAATGGGTGAATTGTATGGTATGTCAACTACGTTTCCGTACACATGTAAAAAAAATCCTAAAGGCTTTAAAAAGAATCAGGGCTCGCGGATGACAAGAACAGGAGCAGACAGAACAGAAGACAGGAACACAGTTTTGGAAGATGGAAATCCAGGGAACTGACTCAGCACGGCAGATAAAGCACCTGCAACCCAGTCGACACCGCAAAACCCCACAAGACAAAGGACACGTTGGCACTGAAGAAGAACTGGGGGTTACATGCTGTAAACATGGATCTTTGACATTTTTGTCTCTTTTTGTTTGACACTGTGTAAGTTTTTTAAAAAAAAGTTGTGGGGGATTTCTCCTTTTTCAGTACTTTGTGAGACCCCGCTGAAATGTCAGCACGCTTCATACATGGAAAGAGGATCCCGGGGCGAGTCTTCTCAGACTCCTCTCTTACCTTCCTCCTCCCGAGCGCTGCCACGGCCACCTGGGCTCAGCGATGCTCCAGCGAAGGATATGAGAGCCCCGGAGCTCCCACTGCCCTCGATTCCAGGTTCCAAGCAGGGTGGGTCTTGGTCCCCAGAAGCAAAGGACACACTACATCCCAGAGGACAACACCAGCGTCCTGGACATCGACGGCCTGGACTGCCAGGGAGCTGGGGGGACAGAGATCAGGAGGAGAAGATATAGAGGGAGCAGGAAGGAAGAGGAGCAGGAACAAGGGGAGGATGGAGAGAAGGGGGAAGAGAAGGAGAAGAGCAGGAAGAGTATAGCCTGCAACCAGGAACCTGCATGGACACTGCCACCCTCTCTGGGGAGGCACAGGGTTGTCCCAAGGGCTCCTGCTGCCTTCTGGATCTGGTCACCTACTTCCTGTACCCTGAGAGGCTGAGTCAGAGAACCACCGCCCCTGCCAGTGCTCGCACCTCAAATATGATTGTGGAGCTGAAATGAAACCACACATGTTAAATGACTAACACCATGCCTGGGCAGAGGGGGTGCCAGTAAATGGGGACTGTTGCTGTGTTTTTTTTTTTGCTTTTTAATTTTTTAAAAAACTTGTAATTATTATAGGAACATAATATTTGTATATCTTTATAGGGTATATGTGATGTTTTGATACAGGCATACAGTGGGAATTAATCAAATCAGGGTAATTGGGGTATCCATCACCTCAGGCATTTATCATTTCTTTGTGTTAGGAACATTCAGATTCCACTTAGTTATTTTAAAGTATACCCTAATTCACTGGGTTTTGTTTTGTTTGAGGAAGAGTCCCACTCTGTCACCCTGACTAGAGTGCCGTGGCGTCAGCCTAGCTCACAGCAACCTCAAACTCCTGGGCTCAAGCAATCCTCCTGCCTCAGCCTCCCAAGTAGCTGGGACTACAGGCATGTGCCACCATGCCCGGATAATTTTTTCTATATATTTTTAGTTGTCCAGATAATTTCTTTCTATTTTTTAGTAGAGACGGGGTCTCGCTCTTGCTCAGGCTGGTCTCGAACTCCTGACCTTGAGCAATCCTCCCGCCTCGGCCTCCCAGAGTGTTAGGATTACAGGCGTGAGCCACTGCATCCGGCCCCTAATTCACTGTTGATTGTAGTCACTCTGTTGTGCTATCAATTATTGCTGATTCTAACTATCTAACTATATTTTCCCACCCGCTAACCATCCCCACTTTAGGGGACTGCTATCATCAGTAAGTATTCTCGTGGCAACGAGCGGAGAGCTGCGTGTGGATGTGGCAGTTGCTTGATAAACATTTACTAAAAATACGATCAGAGGTCTTAGAGCAAATCTCTTAGAAGTTCCATGATTTAAGCAAGTCACCTCTTCTCTCCAAGCCTCAGTTGTAAAACATAGATAATTCCTACTGCAAAGGGAACAAATGTGCCAAAACAACTTATAAACCATAAAATGCCATAAAACATTATAGTTACAGTTAAAGGTGGGAGGCACGACACAAAACACATGCCATAAAAACACAACACAGATCGCTATATCCAGCTCCACGTATGAGCACAGCAAGTAGAAACCATTCAGTCTTTCCCCCTCCCCCCAACTTTGTTGATGTATAATTGACAAAAATAAGGAAGCTGAAAGGGCTTTCAGTCTTTTTTTTTTTTTTTAAGTTTTTTTTGAGACAGAGTCTCACTCTATCAGCCAGGCTGGAGTGCAGTGGTGTCATCACAGCTCACTGCAACCTCAAACTCCTAGGCTCAAGCGATCCTCCTGTCTCAGCCTCCCAGGAAGCTGGGACTACAGGCACAGGCCACCATGCCCGGCTAATTTTTTCTAATTTTAGTTGTTTGGCTAATTTCTTTCTATTTTTAGTAGAGACGGGGTCTGGCTCTTGCTCAGGCTGGTCTCGAACTCCTGACCTCAAGCAATCCTCCCACCTCAGCCTCCCAGAGTGCTAGGATTACAGGCGTGAGCCACTGCACCTGGCCTTGTTTTTCTTTTTACAGTGTACACTTCAGTGGCACTGAGTATATTCCCAATGTGTGCCACCACCACCTCCACGTGGTTCCGAAACATTTCATCACCCCAAAAGAAAACCTTGCACCCATTAAGCAGTTACTCCCCCCAGGTAGGGTTTTAAACCAAGGAGGGTGTGTTTCACAGGCAGGCTTGGAAAGAAGGCCATTCCAGAGAGAGGAAGTTTACAAACGCCTTGGACAGCACGTCACCTGGGCTGGTGTGGATGCCTGTGTCCCGGGGGTGAAGAAGTGAGGGGAGGAGGAGGAAGGAGAGGCGGTGCAGGGCGGTGGAGACCACGTGTGCCAGCTTTGTCCTGTGGGGAGCACGAGCCAGTCAAGGTCAGTAAGGAGGAAGCAGTGGGGGTGGGACCCACCTGAGTAATCTCTAGCCCGGCCCTACTGACATTTCGGGCTGGATAATTCTTTGCTGTGGGGCCGTCCTGTGCACTGTAGGATATTTAGCAGCATCTCTGGCCTCTGCCCATTAAATATCAGAAGCATCCACTATGCCCCACACCAGCTTTGCCAACCAAAGATGTCTCCCCAAATGTTGTCAGACATCCCCCGGCGGGGGTGGGGGGCGCCCCCAGCTGAGACCACTGGTAGGACCCTGGCCCAGGACTCTGTGGTTCTGAGGAGGAGGGTAAATCCCAGCACGCTGCAGCAGGCACCCCTCCGAGCTCTGTGGAGATGAGACAACAGGATGGCTTTGGGTCCTAAGCTTATGAACACAAGCAAATCGGTGTTAAAACTTTGTGGCATGCGTTTGCATTCCTTCCTCCATTCAACATCCGCCTAAAACCTACTGTGTGCCACATACTGAAGATACCACCACTGGGCTGAGTTCTGGGGGAGTTAACACCTCATGCTTTTACTGTCCCATCCCACAAAGGAGATGCCAACTTTCTGTTTCTAAGAGAGTAGCGGCTCCTCCTGGGAGCTGTAGGGGAGCTCCCTGGGAGACTGGGGATGGGGGGTGGAGGGGCCCCTGGTGCCAGCTCATGCCTTGCTCCCTGCCAGTGTCTGCTCCCTCATGGTGCAGCCCCTCGGGGAATGGCTGTGGGATGGCGTACCCAAGAGTGGCACAGAAGCAGAGGAACTGGTGGCTTCAAGGGACAACGTGGCTCAGATGGTGAGCACCTCAGTGGCGTCTAGTGTGGATTTGAGTGTTTGCCCCACATGTGCTGGAATGTGAAAGACTCTTGAGAGACTCTCGAGAGCTTTGCACAACCCAAGAGGCAAAGGGCAGATTCAAGTATGACCAAGACTGGTTTTATTTTGGTGGCCCAATAGGATAGGGGCTCTGGGACGGGCCTGACTGTATTTAGAAGAGGAGTTACGTGACACTTTCTGCATAAAGTTCATACACATGATTTGAAGCTGAACAGAACGCTGCCTTGGCTCTCCAGGGACTTGCAGTCTGACGGAAAACTTCCCCTGCCCTACATTATTTCTTGAGAACATTCTGAAGAATTTTGATTGCTTCCCAGCCTTTTGGCTAAGCTTGAGTGAGGAATTCTGTACCATTGTGATCCTTTATTTGATGTGATCTCTGTAACTTCATAAAGCAGCCAGAGTCCATTTGGCAGATGGGAAAACAACTCAGTGGCCTAGTGACTTGCTCATGGCCTAAAAGTATCAGATCCAGCCAGAATATAGGACTTCCGACCCAAGCCTCATTCTTTCCTCTGCACCGGGCAGCCCTGCTTATAGTTCACGAGGGATGAGGACACTTTGGTTAGGCAAAGGGAGGTGACTGCCGTCCTACCAGGAGGACGCTGTGATCTGGAGCAAAGTACTTCATCTCTTGGGCTTGTTTCCTTAGCTGTAAAAGGAGAACACTACCTCAGTGAGGGAACAGAGTTTTATTTGTGAGTGTGTGTGTGTGTTTGTGTAGGAAGCAGAGTGCTGGGCATACATCGTGGGTTAGCTCACTACAACGCATCGCCACAGACATCAGAGAGCTTCAGGGATGTTCCTGAAGTGGTGACAGGTTGCAAGCTGTGTAGGGACGATACACGAGGCAGCTCTGTGCAGGGTGGGTCAACAGGGACTAGACAGAAGGTGGGCACAAGTGCAGAGGTGGCTGCTACACAGGTCATGAACCACCAGCCACAGCGTGTAGGACAGGCAATGCGGGACGGGAGGGGAAATACAGAGGACTGAGGGCTCCAGAGAGAGACACTCAAAGTGCCATACTCATTTAGTAATAACTTGTCACTGTCAGGGAGATGATTGGGTTTAAGGCAAACCTTTTTGGCACTGAGTTACAATTAGCTACCAACCATATGTGCCTGCTGCCCCCCAAACTGTAAGCAGTATCAGTGAAAGACTCCATGTTTGAAAATATCTAAAAGAAATATACTAGGTAAGAGAAAGTGGCTGCTTCTGAAAAGGTTTCTCTCTCAAAGGAGGGAAACTGAATACCCATCAGGATAACAGATAGAAAAACAATTTTAGGAGGTTGATAAGAGCATCACCACGTGATCTCTGGTATTCCTCTAAGCAGAAAGTTAGACTTTCCAGCACCCAATCGTCTTAGCTTTTAAGTGTCTTCAGACGGTGAATAATAAAAAAGAGCTTTGCAAGCTGAGCAGCTCTGCCGAGGTGGGAAATCTTAGCCAAGCTGAGCGGAAATCATCAGGCTAAAGTGCATTCTTTTCTGTTCCAACCCAGCCATGCAAATCTCGGTCTTCAGAAGGAGGAAGATGCTTGTTTCTCTGCTGGCTTTTGCTTTAGAGAAATAGGAGACAATGTCCTGGAAGCAAACATCTTCAGTGAGATTCTCCAGCCACCCATTTGTTTATTTCTAGGCATGACTGTTAGCAGAGGATGGTGTGTCTGGGCAGAGCCTCAGGTCCTTTGCGGTAAAAGGGCAGATCAAACAGGAGTGGCAGTTGTCAAAGCCATTCTACTTGGAAAGGAGAGGCACCGGTGCCTTAGCTGGGATGGCACTGAGGATCTGTGGTGAGGTGCTTTGTCAGGCTTGGCCCTGGCACTCTCTAGGAAGAACTCTGAAGTTCTAAACCAGAGGGTGTGAAGACTTGGGCAGGAAGTTTGGTCCAAATTAAAGCCACTTAACATGTTCTACAACTTCAATGCATTAGTCCATTAGTCCTCAGAAAGGAATAGAACTTACAAACTGGAGTCCTCTTTATTAAGCACTTGACTAATAGTTAGCATTACTTGAAAATAATCAAGCCACAAGGCTTTAAATGATTCCAAATGTATCACCTTTTAAATCGGGTAAAACCGGTGATTTTCATCTTACAGCTTCTCTCCTAATCATGCAACATGAGTTAAAATATATTTTGTGGAACTAGCACAGTATTTGGCATCAAAGCGCCCTCAGGAGTCAAGTGCTTACTTTACCATTCACTCTACAATTTTAAGCCAGTTTCTTAATCTCTCTGGTCTTATTTCCTTATTCGTGAAACTGGAAGGCTGCCTCACCGAGTGGTGTTGGGTTTCACGTATGTCTACGTGAGGATGTGCACACATGCGTGGCTGGGCACACGGCAGGTAGCCAGAAAAAGGTCAGGATCCTCAAGGAAGAAGTGGCACCTTAGAAGCCACGCTGGTGGCAGGGACGGAAAAGCTGGGGTGCTGAGATAGGGAGAACAGCATGGTCAGATAAAAAGGATGAAGAGGGAGTGACTGCTTCTGGGCACAGGGTTTCTTTGTGGGTGATGAAAATGTTCAGAGGTTAGACAGTACGAAAGCCCATACTTTAAAAGGGTGAATTTTATGATACTTTCATTATATTTCAACTATACTGTTATTTTTTAAAAGGACGCAGAAAACATGAATAAGAATATCTGAGAGGTAATGGGAAATGAGGTATTTCCATTCTCTGGTGGGGTGGAGAATCAAGTTCTGATTTACAGTATAAAAAATCATTATTGAGGCAGGATGATAATCTGTTTTTCTGGCTAAATTCTACAATTTTAGATTCCCAGCATACCTCCTGAAGTTTCATGTTGGTAAGAGATTTTCCTTCACTTCTTGGGCTAAAATATTAGTGGATTTTCACAAAACGTTTTTTGAACTACATGTGACAGCTTTTCTGCACCTGTATTGTTTCATCCTGGGTTTTAGGACATCATAAAAAATATTTGTCAACACCAAAGATTTCATAATCACTAGTCTCAAACTACCCTGATGGTTATTGTTTCAATACAAACCATAGCCACAACCATTTAGATTTCTAATTTATTATTAAATTACATAACAAAGCTTCTTCTATACAGTCAGAAAATGCACATTTAGATGAGAACAAAAATTAAGTACAAATACAACAAATTGGTTCCAAGAAGCTATTTTAAAAGCAAAAAATTAGAAAGTGCATTTCAAAAAGAATCACTTTTTAAAAATCTGTATTGGCATTTTTCATGAGGAAACATCTTCCATCATAATAAAGTGTGACTGAAATTGATTTCCCTTCCTCTGTAAGAGCCAACAGGGCAGGAATGGATGCAAATATTGTGACACTAAAGTGAGATCTTAGGTACAGAGAAAATGAGAAAGACCCTTCAAGACCATGGCTCAGCTTCATTTCAGCTTCTTATCCAATAAACATCCTTAAAATTCACTTGTTCCTCCCTCATTTTCTTTTTGCCTATAAAACTTAAGGGTATGTAGGTTTATAAAGGAATAAACAAGATTAGTTTATTCAGACCATGGTGAAAAGTTCTGCAGTTTTTTTGGAGACCAGGCTAAACAACCCCTAACCTAAAAGGAGAATGGAACATAATCATTATAATTTTCTGAGTAGAATCCATTTGTTCTTTATATTAGCCACAGAATTCAGTGTAATACTAGACATGGTCATTTATCCCCAACAGCTTAATATTGCAAGTTAGAAAATTCAGTCAACCAATTTCCAAAAATCGTATCTCGCTAATGATCAAACACGAGGTATTAAAAACCAAAAGGCTAGTCCAGTTCTTTAAAGTCATTGTCATCATTAGGTTGAGATCATTAACATTCAAACAGAAAATTAATGGTGGGAATGTAACTCCAAGGTGCCTCAATTCCAACAGAGGCCAAGAGTCACTGCATCAAGAGGCTCAATAAGTATGCTTCTCCTCAGATAGTATTCACAACCAGTATGAAAGAACTAAAGTAAAAATTATTTGGCTCCAGGTATAAAAAGTGCCCCCATGATGTCTCTTCTCATCACCTGTCTCCATTCTCAGGCGTTTACCCTCATGCCCAGTCTGAGTATCAGGCAGCATGGAAAAAAGCAGAGGAATAGTGGAGAAGGAAAGCCCCTTTCTAACATAAGAAAAATAAAAGTGAGCAATGCAGGTTACAGAGAGTCCTTCAGCATCATCAATGATAATGAAAAGAATGTAGAGATTGCCAGGGTGGATACACTAAAGCACCTGGACATGTGAGCTTGAACTTGAGTAATAGATTTGTTAAATATTTTTACTAAAGTCATCAGTATACATTAAAACAAAATCTCAGAAATACACTTTTTGGAATTTTCTGCCTTTTTTGTTGCCATGGTTTTTCACATTTTTTAGTGGAGTTTTGAGCAGTTACTAAAAAGATACAAAAAGGAAAGATTCATTACTTAAGACAATGGCTGAGGGAGCATAACTTCCCTTAAGAGGCAACATTTATTTGGAACCAGTAGAAAATTCCTTCTGACTTCCCAGCGCTGACGGGAACAAGTAACTAAGTGTTAGCTCCTAAGCCTAGCAACTAGTCTGTAAAGAGGACAGCAAAAAAGAGAGAAAACCAAGATAGCTAAACAAAAAGTTAAATGGCATGAAACTGAAAGAGTCCAAATCAGCTATCACAGCATTCAAACTGAGCCCCTTCCTGTAAACAGCACACTTCTACCTCCTTGCTCAAGCTTGCTTTCTGCTAATGAAGGAACCACAGAGGAAAGGAAGAGCACTGTCCTCGCTGTCTCCATGTGGCCCAGGGTCACCTCACTATGGGCTACAGCACTGGGAGGTTAGTCAGACCTATCTGACACCAACATCTACTCCATGCTTTTTCAACTTCCTTGGAAGAACTGGTTTCTTTATTTTCATAAGGAAAATAACCAACATAATTCTACTACTTCATCTAAGCATAACCCTAATGGAAAGGCTCACCAGCCATCAGAGTGGTCTGCTTGCTTAGCTGCAGCAAGTTAGATTAGCTTTGTGTCCTAGTCTTATTCTCACACAATTAGTTTTAATGAATGCACCAAATAATCAGACCAGTAAAAAAGACTGGTAGAATAATTAAATAAATAACTTTATTTATGATACTTCAGATTTTATAAATGCCAACTATATAACTTCCAAAGTCCCATATATTCTAGCCGAGACACAACCACCAATCAAGGCCCTTTGAAAAATCAAAGATAATAAAGTATCAGGGGAGAGTTTTGTTCTCCCAACAGAGAATTTAATAAATGAACTTACTTCCCTGATCCTTTAAGGTTCACACTGGGAAAACTTAACTTTCTTTTAAGGGCATCCCCAGTCAATGAACTGATCAATCAACCCATACTTAGAAAAATAAACCCCATAGTTAAGAAAAATATATCAAATGCCCTTCATACCTAGAATGTAATGAAACTTTAACACCAGAAGGAAAAACTTCTCAGTCTCTGTACCAGACTGGGTGTTATTCTACCCCAATAGCCTGTATGTCAAGTTCACCTGAACAACTGCATCTGTACACCATGATGTAGTCAAGAACTACATGCTAATATTCTTATTCCTTGTGGCACAGTTTAAAGCCAATACTATATATATAGCAGTAAATTCCAATGATGAAGAGCAGTCTTCTTTTTCGGTGAGAAGTGTAGACATTGGAAGTCTTCAAACTATGTGGTAGTTCAGTAAGACAAGCAATGAATTTACAGAAACTGAGAAATGGTTAAACTTGAAAAGAATTCTGGTGGGTGGTTTAAAATTTTGTCACTGCCCAGGGGTGGTAACAGAAGACAGGTGCAGATAGAGGCAGATTCTGCTACATGCACCTTCAACAGTGAAACCACTCTCCGGATGTTTGGAAAAGCTTAACAGATTTGGAATGAACATATTTTCACAGAACACAGAATTCCTGGTACATCAGGCAATAGTTCTTAAACTTTTTTAGAAGTTATGGAGCACTTACGAACAGAATTATCTGGATAGTGACCCCTCAATGCCTTTTTACATCTGGCTTGTTTCAATGAAATCTTTCATTGAAAACTGAGCAGTACCCTCACTCAGTTACCACTGTTAATCTTGACATGTTGCTGAACGGCTGAGGGCATTAGCAGACATTGGCTATTACTTTCCTTTGTCATGGTAGAGCTGAAATTTCATTTCCTTGTAGTAGTCAATATTAATCCAATGGGAGAAATAAATAAAAAAATCAAAACAATGACTGGCTCCTTAAAAAATAGCCTATCATTCTTAATGTTTTTCCAGCAATATAGTTAACCACAATGTGCTCACAATTAAAAAAAAAAAAGACAAAAGCTATTTTTGCAGTGTTCTCCATTTCAGACAACCTCAAACATGCTGAAGTTGGCCTATCAGCATCTCAAAGAATCTACGAAAAAACGGAATCTTCCTTGAATACCAAAGGAGTTGAGGACACAAAGTAGAAATCTATAGCACAGATTATCAAGAAAGGACTTGTGATTTCTCATCATGAATGTAAAATAAGAAGACAAGAATTACTTTTGCTCACAACCCAATATGGTGGCCAGAAGAAAAGCAGTCTTTGGATATAGAGAAACCTGGTTTTCGGGAGTCCAGCTGTAAGACCTGGCTTATTTGTCATCAGGCTTCCACACTACCACTGAAACACAGAAACTCTGTTTTTGATTGGTTTACTTACCTCCTAGGGAGACAAAAGCAACTGAAAACCTTTTTTTTTTTTTTTTTAAACTAAAATCAGAAAAATGTGTGTTAGAAAAGATAGCACAGGAAAACTGTGGCTTCAGCTCAACCCGACCGTGTCACAGAGTCCATCACTATCAGTCTGGAATTCATCCTGCTGGTCAGGCTAATTATCAGGACAGTCAACTTCTCCCTCCTACATTTCCTTATTCCAGATCAGGGCGTGAACGTGGTGGCTGTCAAGAGTCCCCGGACATGTCCCATCAATGGAAAGCGTACAGCAGCAGCAGGATGGTACAGATGCCAATGACACCGCCAAGGATGAGCGAGTCTCGCCGTTTCCTCAGGTTGATCCTCTGGATCAGGCTGTTCACAGCAGGAAAACGATCTTTGGGAAATCTCTATTAAGGTCATATTTGGAAGAAGCCTCTTTAGTGAAAAGTCACAGGAATCACAAAAATAGCGATCAGTGGAGTCCAGAAACAGTGAGTGAGGAGAAGACAGAGAGGGGAAGAAAATCACCCTGAGGGAGTCTTTTGCAGTTGCACATGCCAACACTGGGAATACCTGCTGCTCAAGGTCCCAGTCTTGTGTGTAGTACAAAAATGAGAATGAAAAGAAAAAAAATTAATAGAGAGAGAAGGAGAAGAAAATAATAACGAAATAACAATAGCTCCCACATACAGAGGATTACTGCCAGGCTTCAGGTCAGGATGGGAGCCAGTGTGGTCAGCTTGGTCAGGAACAGAACTCTGCAGGCAGGGCGGCACAGGCACCGCCACCACCGCCCCCACTCCACTGCCCTCCCTTTCCTTTTTCTCCTTTTTTCTCTCTCTCCCCTCCTTCCCTAAGGAGAATGGGGAGTTTTGCCTGAGGGTTTTGAAGAAATACCTGATCCTCTCCCCAGAGGGTAATACCTGCCCTACCCCCCAGCCCCCCATTCAGGCAACTGGTGGGAATCAACCCTAGGGTCTGTATAATCAGACACTAGGAAATTGTGCAACTTTCAAAATTGACTTTTTGCAGCAGTAGGGAGGATATAGTAGGAAAGTGGACTCAACTGCTCTAACTGTCCTACTTGGGGACTATAAAAAGGAAAGACAGGAAATTTTTTTTTTTTTTGAGACAGAGTCTCACTCTGTTGCCCAGGCTAGAGTGCCATGGCGTCAGCCTAGCTCACAGCAACCCCAAACTCCTGGGCTCAAGCAATCCTCCTGCCTCAGCCTCCTGAGTAGCTGGGACTACAGGCATGTGCCACCATGCCTGGCTAATTTTTTCTATACATTTTTAGTTGTCCAGCCAATTTCTTTCTATTTTTAGTAGAGACGGGGTCTCGCTTTTGCTCAGGCTGGTCTCGAACTCCTGAGCTCAAACGATCTACCCGCCTTGGCCTCCCAGAGTGCTAGGATTACAGGCGTGAGCCTCCGCACCCAGCCAACTTTTGAAAATTATAGGGCCTTCCTCCCTTAGTTGGAGAAGAAAGTTTTTTCCCTAAAAGGCTTGTCTTCTCAGAGAATAAATAAAATGTTTCAGAATGACAGGCTTATCAATTTCCCTGGTAGGTTTCTTGGAAGTATTAGTAATCCTAATTTAAATTGGGAAAATAAAAAATTAAAAAGTAGAAGCCACAATAAACAAGTAGACAATTTATCCTAGAATTCAGCCTGTGCATAGTCACAACAGTCTATCAGCAACTGCAACTCATCCACATACATGGCTGTCTCCTTCCTTCCCCCTTCCAAGCATCTGCCACTGATTTACTCTCCAAACTGAAAAAATAAAAAAGCATGCAACTTGTGATATTTAGGTATCACATAGGTAAAAACAATGTATACTGTGGAGTTCTAACATGAATTCGAGAACTTTTACAAATGTAAAATAATTTTGTGAAATAGTTTTGTGAATTCACATTTATAATTTTTTATAAATCTACTAGTATTAAACCTCTGATGTGCAGTCTTTAAGAAATGGAACTAAACAGCATGAGCTTTCACAAAGTAGGAATGCATGGTATATTCATATTATGTAATTACTGATGGGCTCTAGTGATGATGGCAGCTCACAAAAAAAAAAAAGCCGTCTCCCTTCCCAAAACATAGATTTCAAACATTCAAAAAGGATACTGGCCAAAGTATTCATTTTGCTATGAATTGACTTCAACATTCCTCTCTGTGAAGTCATATTTTCTTTTGTTGCCATAGCAATGCTGCAAGGAGGAAAGAGACATGACAATTAAATTGGCATTTAAAATTATCTGCATAGATCTATCATACCTTTAAAAATGAACAGAAAACTACAATGAGCAACATCATCTTAAAAAGCACTGGGCAGGAAAATAAGAAGAAAAAATCCCTTCCCAAGCCACTTTCCCATTATCCTTTTTCTGAATGACCCCACTACTATTCTCTGCTGTCTTTTTGAAGAAGGCAGTAAGCTATGTCCTATGTTTTCTTCAAAATAACAAATGAAATAAGACATTGAAAAATCACATATTATAAAAGCTGCTAAAAATGATTTTAAAAGGGATCAGCTACTATAATAAAGTATTCTTAATCAGAAAAAACGGTTGAGAGGGAAGTAGGGAATTACAACAATAAAAATAGAAGTATAAAATATCATAAAATATTTATATACAACCAGCCCTCAATTTATGAAAAGATTATGTCCTCAGATTCTACTTGAGAACCATCTAGGCAGATTTTGGGACATACATGCAAAGATTTAAACAAAGGTCACAGATTCATTAAACATGACTGACAGAAGGGAAAAAGCCATTCTTTGTAGAATATAACCTTTTCCATGTGACTACTTTGATGTCTTGTTTTAAAAAATCTGAGTAAAATATCTTTTTACTATCACTTCCAGGATTATTCGTTTTCCATAGTCTTATCTCTCTGGACATTAGCATCCTAGAAGGCAGGGTCAGCATCCACTTTGATATGCAATATACAGAGGCGTGCTTTAAATATTGACATTAGAAAAAGCAATAGGAAATGGAATGCTATTGAGTAATTCTGAAAA
Organism: Lemur catta; assembly: GCF_020740605.2. Lineage (NCBI taxonomy): Eukaryota > Metazoa > Chordata > Mammalia > Primates > Lemuridae > Lemur > Lemur catta. Next base: position 17,810,695 of record NC_059142.1, read on the forward strand.
TATAAAAAACATTTTTTTAAAAAAAAGCAATAGAGATTGAGATTCTGGGAAGATGGTGGTCAGAGTACAAATTCCTAACCTCATCTTTGGCCCATTATTTTCTTCCATGGAGTAATACAAGAACAAAAGCAGACATGCTGTGGAGAGTCCATGTCAGGCCCCAAGTTGCCTTGAGATCTCCAGGAAAGAAAGCCAGGTAGAGGGGCTATCCTCTCTCAAGTGAGGAGAGAACCAGGGAACTGATGGTAGGCAGGGAAGCCTAGATTTTTCTTCAAGCTTAGAGCAAAGACCTAGGGTTTCATTGATTCCTGAGGGGCCCAGATAGTGGAAGACTATGGGTCTGCATGATGGATTGAACTGCTCCCTGTCCCTGCAGCTGGGAAAAGACTGCTACACATACCCAGGGAGACGTATAAGCACAGAGCTTATAGTCTAGCAGCTGGTGTGATGCCCAGCCCCCTAAAGGGAAAAGCCACTGCGCAGGAGTCTCTAATAGCCTGACCTATCTGGGACCCAAGTGAACACATTTCTGGATAGGAAAGGCCTCAGAGAGTAAACCACCACGTATCTCACTGAGGGGAAATTCTAGAATGCTAGAAGAAGTCCTCTAAGCAAATGACAAATGAATCAAAACTTGAATTTCAAGATTTGAAAGTCAAAACAGAAACAAAAGTATGTAAGGAGATATACACAGAAACATACAAGTACTGAGTATCCCTAATCCAAAAATTAGAAATCCAAAACACTTCTGTCTTAAACATTTCAGATAAGAGACATTTAATCTGTAAAATGATATTTACTAAAGCATTTTTTAGAATAGTAAAAAACCAATAAAGAACTCCCCCCACCCCCGAAAAACCCTGGAAACTATATTTGAATGGTATAGTAGATTATACTATAACTATATTATAAAATAGTATTTGGCTATTAAAAAGAATCAGTTAGTACTATTTCTAATATCCTGAAGGGATGTTTATGATATATTGAGTGATTAAAGCAAGCCATGGAATGTGTAGAATATGAATTCCCTTATATTTTCAGAAACAAACATCTTTGTGTATGTTTGCATGACAGTGAGAAAGGTATCAGAGACACAACTGTCAGTTAACATAAATTACTTTAGGAGATAAATGATGGAAGGCACCCACCAGGAGATTAACTTTTTCTTTATATATTTTAGTATTATTTAAGTTGTTATAATAAGAACACTATACTTTTATAATATGTCAATGTCTAATAAAGTAAATTGAAAAAAATTAGAAAAATTCTACTTGAGTGATTAAGAAATGCTAATAACATTAGCTGCTCCACACATGAAAAGAATTAATATGAACATGCTAGAATTTAGATCACTTTCAATTAAGTTACAAGCAGTTATCTCTGCAAATTTAGAAAATGACAAGTCCTAGAGATTATTACATTGGGAAACTGAACCCTCTTCTTGGAGTCTGATGCTGATAACCCAATCTTCCTAATACTTTTAGGACTAGTCTAGAAAAATATCTGTTCTTGCAGAAATTTTAAGGTCTGCCATTTTTGATGCCCATCCCAATTCCACCTTTTATTAAGTTGACATGAAATTTTGCTAAAATCTGAAAGTGACATTTCAGAATAAAGAAATTTAATTGGGTAAAACCAAAAGCAATGAACCAACAACAACAAACAAACAACAATAAACAACAACAAAAAACACATTAGCACCTCCAAATCTACTACTGTTATTCACCTCAATACCACTATGAGTCAAGCAATGATTTATAAAAGTTTTCCGCAGATCTTGGAAATGCTCAAGAATTGAAGGGATCAGGTATCTTTGAAAGCAGAACTGTGGAGCAGGGTTAAAAATGGGAGATTTGTGGAAATTTATATAAGGAGTTGCCAGACCTCTAAATTGCCTTCCCTAACCCATGCAACCAAGTGATTACCCCAGTCTAACAAAAGACCTAGTCCACAAGAAAAGACCTGGAGATACTGACAATTTGAAGGCCCCAACGAAACAGCCAGGTCTCTGCCCGAGCATGCATTCTGAGGACGACTACTCAACAAGTCCCACCACCCATGCATACAGAATGCGTTTCCTCTCACTGGATTTTGGAGCCGCACCAATAAATATGAACAAACAGCCAGAAATCACCAGACGCGTGATGAGCACCTCTAACATAAAAGGCAGAGAGCCAAACAAACCAACCAGCAAACAGAAAAGCAAGTCTGAGGAAATAGAGGCAATAAAGGAAGCCCAAGAAACTCTAAAATTATATTTAATGTCTTCAGAGAGATAAAAGAAGATTATCAGATCCAAGAAATATACACATATAAACATGTATGTGTGCCTGTCCCTCAGGAAAGAGCTCATGTAAATTTAAAAAAGAAGAGCAGAAATAAAAATATAATGGGAAGCTGGAAGGAGAAATTGAGTAAATCTCCCAGAAAATTAAACAAAAAGATAAATGGAAACAGAGAAAAAGTAAGAAAGGATCAATTCAGAAGGTCCAACATACAACCTTTTTAAATTTTTAAAAAGAAACAACAGAAGAAAAGGAGGGAAGAAAATGATAAATAACACACAAAAATTTCCCCAGAACTGAAGATGAGTTTCCAGAGTTCATCATTAGAATTTACTCAATGCCTAGTGCAATGGATTGAAAAAGATGCATGCTGATCTCATCATGGTGAAATAGAAATTAAAAAAAAAACAAAGGGATGATCCTAGAAGCTTCCGGAGAAAAAAAGGCATATCATATACAAAGGATCAGAAATTTAAATCGGCATTGGACTTTGATAGCAATACTGAAAACAATGCTTTCAAATATTTCAAAATTATTTCCAACCTAGAATTCTATGTCATAGCTAAACAATGCAGAATATGGGTAGAATAAAGACTTTTTAGATATGAACAGTCCAAAAAATTTATCCTCCTATTCATTCTAAGGAAGCTACTAAAGAACATCGTTCAGCATAATGAGGGAATAATCTAAGAAAGCAGAAGACATTAAACCCAAGAAATAGGTGATCCAATAAAGGAGATTATTTTAGGATAATGGAGAAAGAACATTCCAGGACCATAACAATGTGGCAGGCTGATAGAACAACCAGTCAAGATTAGAGCAGAAGGAGGGGGTAATGTCAACTCTACAATACATTGAATTTTAGCTCCCCAAACCAAAAAGGGCACAAGAAGGGTCAAATTTAAAAACACCCTTTGCATCATTTAGTTCTTATAATTTTTCAGTTTAAGTATTCACTATGACAGAATATGATACACTTAAAATGTGATTGTTTTTTAAAAATTTTATGTTACAAGCTATTTAAAAGTAGGTATTATGGTCTTGCATAAAGCAAAAGAATTCAAACCTAGACTGAGCAAGCTGAGGCCAATCTTTGAATCACATATGCCTCTTTTTAAAACTGGGACTACCACCATCTCCTATATACTTTGCCTCACAAGTGGATACAGATTGAAAAATAATTTCTGCAAAGCACTTTGTATTCCCTGGAGAATGGATATTATCATCATACATTATGTTATTATCTTGTTGAATATGCATGATTTCCAGTACCACATAAAATATATCTAGACATACTTTCCCATCTCATTCCATCATTTAGAGTCAAGCTGAGTGAAATCTAGACTGTTGTTATTTCAGAGGTCAAATACTCAGAGGCAAAATATAAGCTCCAAATTATATATAATGCTTTTAAAATGACAAATCATTGATGTACTTACTGGAACTTCAACTTTCTTACCTGTTCTATAAACTAAACTCAGGCACATTTTTTCCAACAACAGATAACACTATTATAATTATACATTTAAAGCTTAGGAATAAATTTATAAATACTAAAAATATTAGTTCTTTTCAATAAATTGATGTCAAAGTCTATATTCAATTGTTCACATAGTTTAAAAATTTATCTCCCAAAGGATAAATTTTTACATATGAAATATGTAAAAATCATTATTTGACACTTAAATTTTATATTACCCATAAGAGATAATTAGCTTTATATGGAGTGAAATTTCGCTTAGATACTTATATTTTGAAACAAAGAATAATACTGAAATAAAAGCCCTTCTAATAACATGTTTTTTAACTAGCAAAATAATAGTAGCAGTGATTCAGTGCTTCGGAAATGTTCCTATCCTGTGAGGTACCCCAAAGTTTTATACTCATATTACCAGTTTTTAAATAGGCCAGCACTGAACTGAAAAGCTTTTTTTTTTTTTTTTTTTTGAGACAGAGTCTCACTTTGTTGCCCAGGCTAGAGTGAGTGCTGTGGCGTCAGCCTAGCTCACAGCAACCTCAAACTCCTGGGCTTAAGCGATCCTACTGCCTCAGCCTCCCAAGTAGCTGGGACTACAGGCATGCGCCACCATGCCCGGCTAATTTTTTCTATATATATTTTTAGTTGTCCAGATAATTTTTATTTCTATTTTTTTAGTAGAGACGGGGTCTCGCTCAGGCTGGTCTCGAACTCCTGACCTCGAGTGATCCACCCGCCTTGGCCTCCCAGAGGGCTAGGATTACAGGCGTGAGCTACCACGCCCGGCCTGAGAAGCTTAATTAAGGCAACCTGGCCCTAGAAGACCAGGCAGAAAGAGCAGGAAATAAAAGGAAGAAAAAAAGAAAAAGGACTGTAGAGAAACTTTAAGTAAAGAATTCTTGCAAAATGTGATCAGACCTCATGTGTTAATGAAAGGGAAGGATTTATAAGGGAGATATTTCAGTCAGCAATTAGGCAATGCTGTGAAAACTTTCTTCAGATGGATGATGTAGTACACGCAAGTTAAACAAAAATTCAAGACATGATAATGGCAAATTATTATAAAAGATTATAAAGTATTAAGATTATTATTAAATAATGATGGGGACATATTATAACCCCTTGAATAAAGTAAGAATCTATGAATCCATATTGATATAAATAAATATTTAGGAAATGAACATTGAAATATTTAGGAATAAAGAGGCATCAGGTCTGCAACTTATTTTCAAGTAGTTCAGAAAATAAATTGTAAAAAAGCAAATGTGGCAAAATGTTAACATTTGGGGAAGTTAGGTAAAGGGTATATGGGATTTCTTTGTACTATGGGAACTTTCCTGAAATTTAAAATGACACCAAAATAAAAAGTTTTTAAAAGAAAACGATTGGTGTTCAATAATACAGCTACCATTTACAGATTACCTAGTATCAGCCAGGTATTATGGTAGGCATTTTTCTCACATTATCTTTAATCTTCACAAAAATCTTGCAGGGTAGGTATTATCATCAATCACATGTTTTTAAATAGATAAGAAAATGAAGTTAAAGTAACTTATCTTGAAACAGAGAACTAATAAGGAACACAGCCAGGTTTCAAACCAAATCACACTCTAAAGCTTGTATTCTTTCTACAATGTAGTAAATACAGTAGTGGCTTAGACAGAGCTCTGTTTCTAGAGTTAGACTCAGATTAGAGGACTGAATCCTCAGTGCTACTTATTAGTCATGTGATGACAAGCAAATCACTTACCTTAATTTCTTTTTTGTTTTGGAGATAGTACCTAATGATTAGTATCTATCTCATGAGTTACTGAGGTTAAATAAAATAATGCATGCCAAGCACTTTAGCATAGGACCAAGGTCCATGGTAAGAATACAAATGATTGCTGTTTCCATGTACTTCATTATGCCTTTCCTGAAAAACAATGCTTTATATACACTGCTGAATTCTAAAGTAGAGATCATACCTAGTTAATTTACCTTTTTACTATCATAAAACAGATATTTAAAAATTCATCAAATCTAGAAAATTAAGCAGTTCAAAACAACAAATAAATGTCCCTTAACTTAAGCAAGAAACTAGTTCTGTAGTATCTGTTCTTACACATAATATCAAATATTACTGCAGTAGATTTTCTACAGCTGCTGTAACAAAAACCAAGTCTACATAAATGGCATAAAAACGACACATCAAATCATGCTTAAGATTGTTTTCCATTAAAAATGAGAATAAAAAGATTAAGGCTGAAAATACTAAGTATGAATTAATTAGAAAAATTAACATAAGTAAAACAGCCTAATTCCAGTAACTCTGAAATGTTTTGTGTTTCACATGTCCCTTATATGGGAAGGACACAATAAAAATACATTACTGTCTACTGAAAATCTCATATTTAAGGAGGATGAATTAATTTTAACTATAGTTACAGGGTTAACCTGATCTGTACGTTAAATTTACAAGCAAACAAAAACCAACAAAAATTATTCCTACCTTATTGTCTCTTCTATCAGACGATCCGAGCTGTAAATAAAAAGAAAATTCAAATTCTGGAATTATTAAATGCATATTTAAAACTTGTACTTAACTTTTCCACATTTATAAACTTTTCAGCCATTTATGAATATGGAATGCCTAGAGTTTTGAAAGCATCTGGAGAAAATTCTGTACTCTGAAATAAATTTATCTACATACAGTATAACTTTCATCTTACTTTTATTGGTTAGCTTAAATCTATTTTTTTTCATAGAGATACCTGACAATTCAAGTCAAAACAGTTTTAATGACAGCATAACAAAATTAAACTTCTTCTTTAATCTAGATAGCTCAGAGTTGTCACTACCATCTATTCAAAGCTCAAGAATTACAACCAACTTGTTGAGACAGGATAGGCAAATACAGTCTTGATGGCAATAAGTAGTAATTATTTACACCTTAAATTTCATTCCTTTTTTTGGGAAACAGTTTTTTTGGAAACTAAACCAAATCTCAGCTTACTAAACTTTAGAATTCAAGAACCTGAATAAAGATACAAATGCACCTTAGATCTGTAAATTGTTTGCCTTTATGCATCCCACAATGCAAAGAAAGAAAGAAAGGAAGAAAGTTTTTTACGGAGAAATTTACAGGTAAAGTTTGATAAAGGGGCAGTTTTACAGCAGAAGTAGGAAAACAAACTTCCAGACATACGTATCCATTTGGCATAGTGGAAGGTACACAGTAGGCCTTCAAATACTTGCATTTTTTTTTCCAACTACTTCTTTCCAAAAAGAATTTCTAAGTTCATTCTATAAAGTAGTAAGTTCAGGTTTCACTGTAAAGTAGTGGACTAGGTAATCTAAGTTATTGCATGAATTAGGGAACAAAGATGAGCTTTTTAAAAAAGTCATAATACCTTATATAAATCCTGTGATTAAGGATTTCAAAAATTATAAAGATGGTGATGAAAGCCAGACTATGTAGCTATTTAAATGCTGGACCTGCTATTTATTAGCTATCTGACATTAGGCAAGTTTCTTTATGTCTCAGTTTTCTCATCTGTATATTGACAATGATAATAAAACCTACTTGTTCAGAGAATTAAAGGGGTTTATATAGATAGAGACTAGATCAGTACCTGGTACACAGTAAGCAATAAGTATTTTTTGCTATCATAGTATTTTCTCAATAACTACATACTTATTCTAAATCTAAGCATAAAATTGATATAAACTTCCAGATAAACCCACTATTGTGGTGAAATCTATTGATTATTAAGTATGCATTTATTCTTTTAACAAATGTATACAGAACTGCTCCTGGAAAGTACTGCGGCAGACAGGGGCTACAAAGACAGGGAACTAACCTCTGCAGATTTTACAATGCAGATAGACAAGACACATGCCAACAGGCATCTTGGTAAAGTAGTCACAAGGTCAAAAGAGAGAGTGGTTAACCTGGGCTAATACCTCCTCTTTCAACACAATGGTTTGGTTGACTATCCTCATCAGGGCCACTAAGTACATCAAAGGACATAAAAATAAGATATTCCCAAATCCAGGCAGTATAATATGAAAATGAAGAATTCTATTGCCAAGCTCAAAAAACTAGTTTTGTGCTACCAGACTTAATGAACAACAACAACAACAACAAAATCAATGAAATAAACTACTGAATTACATGCAAAAGAGCAACCAATCTATTAATTTGCTAATTTTGTGAATAATGCTAGCTAACACTTATGCAGGGGCTTATTATGAGCCATATCCTATTACTATGAGCCATGTCCTCTCCTAAATGCCTTACTTGTTTTAACTTCGTCTTTAAAACAACTCTATGAGATTGATTCTACCATTCTCTTCATTTACAAACAAGGAGATTGAGATCTCTATGAGGTGCTGTTTGATAACACTTTACCCACAGTAGACATTCTTTCAAAATTGGAGTCAATCCTCTCAAACCTTTGCCACTGCTCAGCTTTTGACTTCCTTATTAAGCTTAATCATTTCTAGCTTTTGATTTAAAGTGAGAGACTTGTGAGTCTTCCTTTACCTTGAACACTTTGAGGCCACTATAAAGTTTTTAATTGGCCTAATTTCAATATTGTTGTGTCTCAGGGAATAGACAGACACAATTTCAATATTGTTGCGCCTGAGGAAAGGGGAAGAGAAGGGGGAACTGCTGGTAGAGGGAGCAGTCAGGGCACACACAACATTTATCCATTAAGTTGGCTGTCGTATATGGGTGCAGTTCGTGGTGCCCCCAGACAATTACAATAGTAACATCAGAGATCACTGATCACAATAACAGATATAATAATAATGAAAAAGTTTGAAATACTGCAAGAATTACCAAAACGTGACACAGAGACACAAAGTAAGCATATATTGCTGGGAAAATGGTGCTGATAGATTTGCTTGACTCAGTGTTAACAAATCATCAATTTGTAAAAAACACAGCATCAATGAAGACCAACAAAATGATGTGTGCCTGTACACGGTATTTCTATTATTTCTTACAACTGCATGCAAATCTATAATTAACTAAAAATAAGAAGTTAAAAATTTAAAAACCAAAGCACTGACCAATGCACCCAAAGACAATAACAAAAACTCAATTCCAAGTTAGACTGAATATAAAGCTACATATCTTTTACTTTTTTCACAGTACACAACTATGAAGCAGCATTTCAAAAAAACAGAAAACCATTCTGTGGAAATACATTTCTATCGAAATGAACTCATTGAATCTGCCTAGAAAGAAATGTAAAAATACAAAGCCAAGCAGTTCACACAGGTCATCAGAAAGTTAGCCAGATATACTTCATCATTACCATTATCTGCCTTCTATAAGATCCGAAGATGTAATAACATTTTTCTTGCATCTGTTCTCAACCACAGAGGTCAGAACTCAAGTTCACTAACTAGCTAATAAACTAGCTTAACTACTAGACTGTAGTTAGAAAACAGAGTCATTATAATTTGTATTCAAAGACAATGTTTATGAAGAAGTGGGGTTGAAATGGTCACTAAGAAACAACTTTCTATGTCATTACATATAAAGAAAATTGTTTTAGGCACACAGATATACCCTTGTTTTATGTAATGAGTACTTTCCTTAAAAGGTATGCTTTCTGAAAATGACATTTTGGCCAATTTAAATCATATTTTAAATGTAATAAAACCATTTGCTATTTACATGAATCAATAACTCTTCTAAAGCAAACACTTATGCCTCCATTTACTTCTCATTTTTTGTATAAAAGCAGATTTTCATGTAATAGATTTTTTAAAAGGATAAATTGGTCATTTCATATATTTGAGATTGACAACTTATCCTCATATTATGGTAATTTTACAGCACTATCAGAACTGTAGTCAAAGAAAAGTGTTTGCTGGATTCACCTGAAAAGGAAACCAACCTCAAGAAAAATAAAATTATTAATACAATTGTGAATATCCTACTCTGCAGAGGAAGAAGGGTTTTCTTCCTTTAAGCCCCCTTAAACATTAGTTATCTTTCTTTTATTAAAAGTTCTCTAAGGCATATTTCAAAATACAACATATGTGAATACCCAGGGGTCAGGCTCACAGAAGTGGATCTTCATTTTACAGGAGGAAGATGCTGGCACTAGCTTAATCATGTATTTGGCACACCAGAAAGTTATAGCAAGTCACACACAGGTATTCTATATCCACTCTCTGCTTCCCCAACCCCACTGTCACCTTTAGTTTACATAGTGGCATAAACAGAGGAAAGCCAGTGATTTTTAAATTTCTTCTCAAATTGCCCAAAGTCTCCAAGTCTTTACTCATTTGGCTAAGACCAAATAAACTGAATAAACATCATTCATTAAAACGCATCCCAGACAGTGTGGATACAACTTGACAAGAGAGCGGCTCCACAAAGATGGCATAATCTAGTAAAAACTGAATTTAAAATTACTTTCCTTAGGATATACAATATAAAATCAAGTGGAATTATCCTTCTTAAACAAGTACTTCATAACAGCCCAGAGACATTCCATAAAACCACCGAGAGCCTGTAATTAAGCAACAAGTTTCTGTTTCTCTCAAGACCAATTTAAACTAGCTGAAAACAATGAGCTAAATTTCATAAACAATTATTGTACCAAGAAAAGCCATATTTAAATAATACTCCTTTAAAAAAAAAATCCATTTCCCCCAACACACACACACACACACACACACACACACACACACACACTCACTCTACAAATGCCACAAATTTTACAAATAAAAATGGGATTTCAAGCATAAAGCAAGTTAAACCGACAAGATATAAGAACTTGGCAAAATCACTTATAATACCTAATTATAATAGAATCCTATTTTAAACGAGGTGGGAAAATAAGTAAATAATAAATAAATGAGTAAGGCAAGTAAATAAGAAAACAAACAAGTACATAATAAGTAAATAAAATTTAAAAATTGATCCCTTCATAAACCATAATAATTGATGAGGTTGTCATCAACCAATCAGATCATTTACATAAGCATTGTAGTGATGCAGTCTTTTACTTCCAATTAGCCAGAGAGAACCTTAAGGTCTATGTCTTATTTATTTCTACGTAAATATTCATAAAATATGTTAACTGAATACAGTTAAGCTGCAGTAGGATTCATATATTCTGTTTTAGTGCTAACAGATTTTTATTTTACAGAAACGTTTGGAAAATACAGAAAAAGATGAAAGTAGAAACCATCTATAACCTTTCTTTTATTAATGTTAATGTTGTAGCATATTTCCTTTCAATCTGGATAGACAAAGGAATATCTTTACTTGCTTTTTTCATCATTTATTTAGCATAGAAAGTTTGTTTCATAATCATAAAAAGTTACCTAGAGACAAACATTAAGTACCTGACAGATTGAGATTTCTATCCAGTTTGAGGAGAGAAAAAAGAGAAAAAATAAAAGCTAAATTATTAGCAGTGAGATTTTGGAAAGTCACTTTTTCCCTTTTTTTTAATTGACTTATAGCACAGTTTTAGGTGTACAGAAACATTCAGTAGAAAGTACAGAGTTCCTGTACACTCATTCTCCTCCACCTACTATTAACTCTTGCATTACTGTGGCACATTTGCTACAACTGATGAATCAATATGGATACATTATTAACTAAAGTCTATACTTTACACTAGGGTTTACTCTTTGCACTGTACAGTTCTATGGGTTTTGACAAATGCATAATGTCGTGTATTCATCATTATAGTATCATATAGAATAGTTTCACTGCCCTAATTCTGTGCCTCAACTATTCGTTTTTCCTCTCCTTCCCATTCCTGACAATGGCTGATTTTTCTACTGTCTCCATAGTTTTGCCTTTTCTGGAATGTCATATAGTTAAAATTATACAGTTGTAGCCTTTGAAGACTGGCTTCTTTCATGCATTTAAAGTTCCTCCATGTATTTGGGGGGCTTGATAGTTTATTTCTTTATTTCACCGAATAATATTCCACAGTAAGGATGTACCACAGTTTATCCATTCACTTATTAAAAGACACCTTGATTGCTTCCAAATTTTGGCAATTATGAACAAAGCTGCTATAAACATTTATGTACAGGTTTTTGTGTAGACAGAAGTTTTCAACTCATTGAGGTAAATATTTTAATAACTAGCAGTATGACTGCTGGAAGGTCTGATAAGACTGTATTTAGCTTTTTAAGAAAACTGCCAAACTGTCTTCCAAAGTGGCTGTACCATTTTCATTCCCACCAGCAATGAATGAGTGAGAGTTCTTATTATTCCATAGCCTTGCCAGTATTTGGTGTTGTCAGTGTTTTGGATTTTAACTATTCTAATAGATGTGTAGTGTTATCTCACTATTGTTTAATTTGCAATTCCCTAATGACATAAGATGTTGAGCATCTTTTCATATATTTAATTTGTTATCTGCATATCTTCTTTGGTTAAGGTGTGTGTTCAGATCTTTTGCTCACTTTTTAATTTTTGAGTTTTAAGAGTTCTTTGTATATTTTGGATATAAGATCTTTATCACATACGTGTTTGCAAATATTTTCTCCAGTCTGTGGCTTGCCATTTCATTCTCTTAACAATGTCTCTGGCACAGCAGACGTTTTAATTTTAATGAAGTCTATCATGTCAATTTTTTTCTTTCATGGTGTTTTTGGTGTTACATCTAAAAATTCATTGCCAAATCCAAGGTCACCTAGACTTTCTCCTGATTTCTATAAGTTCTCTAGTTTTGTATTTTACATTTAGGTGTATGATCTGTTTTGAGTTAATTTTGGAGAAAGGTGTAAGGTCAGTGTCTCTATTTATTATTTCACATGTGGATGTTTGGTTTTCCAACATTATTTGTTTAAAAGACTATCTTTTCTCCATTGGAATGCCTTTGTTCCTGTCAAAGATCAGCTGACCATCTTTGTGTGGATCTATTTCTGGGATCTCTATTCTGTCCCATTGATCTATTTATCTATTCTTTCACTAATATCACACTGTCTTGATTATGTACAACATATATACAACTGGAAGTCAACTATAAATCAGGACACAATTTTTGTTTCTTTTTTCTCCTCAAGATATTTCAAACATACATTCTGGTGCAAAAAATCCAAAATAAAAATGTCAAAAAACTTGTTCAACTATAATAGAAACAGAAAGCTCATGAGAGAATGAGGGGATCATAGTTTCTATTTATGGTTCATTACATAAATGGTTTAGAAAGGACTGAAAATCCTGAAAAATTACCTGAATCATAAAGAATCTATGAAACATTAAGGAAACATTTTCTAATTTGTTTCTAAAGCCTCAAAAAAAGAATCTTTAATGTATCAATGTAAGTTAATCTGCTCTACATAACTAAAAATTAAACTATAGATTTCATTATATATATTAATATTTCTCTTTCATATCTAATGCTTTCACAAATATAATAATGGAAATTCAATATTAGCAATCATGACATTCAAGAAACTACAAAGAATGAACTGGCCAGATACTCTCTCTTACACCCTAGAAGCCAGGTTCTGGCCAAGGCTCAAGCACTTGGCTGTATGAACTCATCTCATGGAATTGTCACAGGCTCAAAAGGGATACTGTAAGTAAAAGCATCTTGTAAACAATATAAGCCTACAGATATATAGTTGATCTAGATCAAGGCACTTTAATGACTGATAGCCTCTCACTCTCTGTCTCTGGAATCTCTTCTCTTGATTCTTAACATAAGTGACTTGTATTTCAAAGTCCAGCTCAAAAGTCACGTTCTTGTGAAGCCTCCCTTAACACACTTGTACATCCAGGCAGAACTAATGCAGCCACACTATAATATTATGCTCTCCTAACTCTTTGCTCTTCATCAATTCACTCAAGAGTATAATAAGCATTTAAGATATACTAGGCATCACACTATGCACTGGAGGAAAAATATCTTAAGTTTGTAAGGCTTATAAAGTTTTTTTATATGCAATCTCATTTTGTACTTTCAAAAATACGTCATAGGATATCATAATTATTTGTTTACAATTTCTCTAACCAGAATGAGTTCCCAGGGGGTAGAGACTGAGTCTGATTCATCTTTGATTCCCCAAAGTCTACTACAGTATCTAGCACACAGGAGACACTCATTAAATGATTGATAAATGAATAAATAAATGAGTAACAGACACTTGTTGGATTAATAAAATATCAATCAGGGTTAACACTGAAATAATCCTTTTAAGTTTCCATGGGTGGAGGGAAAGGGGATAGATGTATGTGTGTGTGTGCGTATGTATATTAATATATGTATGTATATATGTTAATATATATGTCTATACATATTATATTTTACAAATACATCTGGGGAGAGAAAATTCCTCACTATGCAGAGCATCTCCAACTCAAGTTTTACTGCTTAACAAAGCCATGGTATCAACAGAAGATTAATTTGATTTCATTACTGAACTAACAAGCTCCAAGTGAAGAAAAATGAGTTTTGTATAAAAGCTCCTGAGTAGGTCATTCTGGTCATTCTGCTTTGTAAAATCAAACACTATTACATGAATATTAAAATAAGCAAAGTATTCAGGGTAATATTAATTTGCTTTGCCATCTATTTCAATATGGCAGACAACTGTACCACGTGAGACAAATGGAGCTTTGATATGTAATCTTAAAATACTCCATGAATGGAATGATATACACATAGCGAAATAATCAAATGCTACCAGTTCTCATAAACTAAAAATTCAATTCTCCATTATACAAACAATCCCTGGTACTGGTAAGGGATATATTGCAAGATCTTTGCATATTCCAAAGTTTATGGGTATTACTATTACATATAGTTTCTTTCATAAACTTCTCACTTTTCCACTTAAAAGTGATGCTATCTGAGGACTACTTCACTAGCATTACCTTTATAATGATGTTTTTCTCCTTGGTGTGAAATTTCACAAAGAAATAAAGAATATACGTATGTGTGTATAAGTCATTTCATGGTAGTTATCTAGTAAATAACAACAAACAGCAAATAAAGTTAGAAGTGAGGTTGAAGTGTAAATGCTACCCTCCAGATGGATGAGGCTCACTCATGAGCCAAGCTACTACCTCCTCAACACTAGCACATAACATTCAAGTTTGTAGAGTTTGTAGCCCAACAAAACTAACACATCATGAACTTTTAGGGTTCATAGACAGTTGAGAAAGCTAATGCCAACTCCCTGAAGTCCATTCCATTGCTCCAGTCACAGGTGTTATAATCTGATCATTATTTAATTAGGATAAAACCACTTCTTATAAAGGTCACTAAATTATGATGATCGTATATCTCATATTTTTCAAATATGGTCATGGTCTGTTAATACAATCAGAATTTCATTTCACTAAGACTATTCTGGCATCAAAAGTATTTCAAATTCTACTTAAGAAATATGAATTGGCAGAATATATAAAAGGGTTTATAATCTCTATCTCTTTTAGTATTTACTTTTCTTAATCTTACAACCCTCATTATGATCTACTTTATATAGAAAAGCCTTACAGTTTACAAAGCCCTTTCACATATATTGTCTTAGCAACTCTGTGAAGTAGATGCCATAAAAACCATCTTGGGGAGCTAGTACAGTATTGCACAAGCAACACAATGAGAAGACCTTGGCCTGAATCCTAGCTTTTACTTGCTATGTGACCTCAGGGAAATTTGGCTAAAATTATGAAACAAATAAAAAGTAAAAACATTTTTAATGTTTTTAAAATGTTGACCTAAAATATTTCTGCAACCACAACTTTGGATCACACAAATGACAAGGCTAGTGAAGTTAAAAAATTCAAAATATCAAGTCTAAACATAGCTGGGAAATGTCATAAAAACTGTCAGCAGATAAAAGGTAAACCTCCAACTTAGGATATAATAATTCTTTACTCATTCATGGACATATTTACACCTAAGTATACAATTACAATATAAATACAGTACATCTGTACCTTCTCAGATGATAACTCAATCATATTTGATAAATATTCAATGAAATGAAAACAAAATAATTCTCAACTAAATAGTAAATGAACCTGTTTATCTGAATGTAATTTGCTTTATACAATAGGTCTGTATTTGAAAAGGTATGTGAAACAAATTCTTTATGTTTTTGGAGCGCTTTAAATTTTGTAAAATGCCTTATCCCTAAACCATTCACCCTTAAAATCATGTAACATAGAGGGACAGCTATTATCCCATTGTAAAGATGAAAAAACCAGACACAGAGAGACCAGGTCACTTGCTCTTCAGAGAGGTGAAAAGCAACTGGTCTTTCTATTCTAAATAACATTATGCCATGCTGGTTCCCAAATACAATGAAAATAAATTTTAAAGAAGCAAATCACAGGGAAGGCAGTGTGATGTGGGACAGGAAATGTGCATTTAATAAGAGCTACTATTAAATAGTTATGAGACCTTGGCCCATATCGTCTCTGACTCTGTTTCTTAATCTGTAAATAAGAGATGCTTGTGAAAGACTTTAATTACATACAATATAAGAATTTGATTTTTTAAAAGGAATTTCATGGGAAATTCATTTTGCAAAGCAAAAAAATAATTGGTTACATTAATAATATCCCCTTTAGTCATCAAAATCAGATTTCATATATATGTATTTAGCATCTGGACCAATACCTGTATACAGTATGCAGTTAATAAATATTTGGCGAATAAATGAATGAATCAAACAGATTTTCAACACATTGGGGTACACATTCATATTCATATTATATGAAATCCAAATTAAAATCTTTTGTTTATATCTATTTATTCATACAACAAATAAATATTAAGTATCTATGATATAACAGGGACTGGGAACCCAGCATTGTCCATAGTTAGACTAACCACTACCTGCTCTCATGAAGCTTACATTCAAGGAGGGTCAGATAATTAAAAAAAATAAAAAGAACAAAGTATTTCAGATTGTCATAAATGCTATAAAGGAAACAAAGAAAGTATTTTAGATTGTCATAAATGCTATAAAGGAAACAAAGAAAGTATTTTGTTAAATAAAAATGAGGGACTACTTCAAATAAGATAGTTAGAAAAGGCCTCTTTGAGGAGGAGTAAGTGAGCTTGGACCATAAAGATGTCAATGGATAATCTATATGAAAAACTAAGAGAAGAGCACCCCAAGCAGATAAAACAAAGTATGAGTACAAAGATGCCAAGAAGGGAAAAGGCTTGATATCTTTGCAAAAGGAAATGCATGGAGGCCAGTGCTGGTACCTAATAGGTAAAGGGAGAGAGTGATACGAATGAAGGAATGGAAAGGAAGCAATGAAGTTGGAGATTTAAATCAATCAAGTAGTAGGTTGTGTTGGACCCCACAGGCCCATAAAAAGTTCATAATAAACTGGTGGGGAAACAGAGGGAGGAATGGAAAGTAAAAATTCCCTTTAATAAATATTAGGAAAAAAGATTTTGCTTAACCATACTATTTCTATGTCTCTGGCTTGGTGTATAGAAGAGAGTGCAGTAAACCCAAATTGAAGTGATTAGTTGGCTGATAACTTCCCTAGAGCTCTGAATATCCCACATTCTCTTCAGATAACAGACTTTCCAAGTTCCCTGGCCACAAGGATGGATTTGTGCCTTAGGTTGGGCCAATCACAGTAACCCACCCACAGTCTGGGGATAAATCCAAGCAGAGCCATAGTCCTAAATCTACAAAAGAAAGTGAAGTTGTATTTTAAAAATCTTGCCACAAAGAAAACTCTGAGCTGAAACAAATTCACTGGTAAATTCTATCAAACATTTAAGGAAGAAGTAGTTGGTCCAAGGGCTGTGGGTTTTTATTAAGCTGACTTAATGTTTAAGGAAGAAATAACACCAAGTCTATATAAACTCTTTCAGAAAGTAGAAAAGGGGACACTTCCCAACTCATCTGATGGGGCCAATTATTACCTTTGTATTAAAACCAGACAAAAACATCTCAAGAATAGAAACGGTCCTCACAAAAATAATGCAGAAATCCTTAATAAAATAAATCCAGCAACATATATCATGCTCAAGTGGAAGTTTATTTCAGGAATTTAAGAATGATTTCATGTTTCAAAATTATCAATGTAATTTACCCTATTACAGCAATACAGGAGAAAAACAATTGATCACCTCAACAGATGCAAAAAAAAAATACGAAAAATTTAATCCCCATTCATGATAAAAACTTTAAGTAAGGGGCAGCCTAGAAGCAATGGCACCTCAATAACCATAAATACCCCTGGCACCCAGATCTTAGTTTCTGAATGCCATTCTCCAATATAAGGAACCAAGACTGATTGGAAAAGTGGTTGATTCCAGAGCTGAGGCAGGGAAAATACAAGATGAGCCATGAACATTTTGTGCTGCCAGAAAGTATAGGAAGCACTCAAAAAGGAATGGGATATGTCAAATGAAAGAAGCTAACCTAAAGGAACTCACAATGGCCAAATATGGAACGATTTGAATAACAAAATAATTAAAGTGCTGGATTATAGCCCACAGTATAAAATAAGTATCTGTGAGTCTATACTGATATAAATAAATTAAATATATGGTGGCAAGGAGACAAATGTAAAAGGACGGATAGCAACAGAAAATCACCAGCAGGCAAACACCACAGTAATACTTGGGGGAGGCAAGATTCACTAATGCATGCTAAAATTAGTGGGGAAAATTTGAGGAGAAACAGAGTATTTGCATAGCCTCCAAGTATCTTCCCTTATATTTATTAACTACAATAGGAAATATAATAATTTTACTGTGGAGCAACCTGGCAAACACCACCTTAACCAAGTAATCTACATTAACATTATCAGTAAGACATATTGACATGATATATACCCTGATATGATATTCTAAGAAGGGCAACATCATTTGTGTGGTATCCTTACCCTAGATAAGGTCATGACCATAACACTTCAGAGTAATAGTATTTTTTGTAAAATGTCCCTCAATTTGGGTTTGTCTGAGGTTTTCTCATGAAAAATTAAAGTTAGGCAATTTTGTCACAGGTTAGAGGAGACTGAGGAGGCATGACAACCAAATGCAATGTGGGATCCTGAATTGCACCTTGGAACATAAAATGGGACATGAGTGGAAAAACTGGTGAATAAATCCGTAGTTCAGTTAATATTATTGTACCAATGTTAATTTGATAATTCATAATTGTACCAAGGTTGTGTAGGACATTAACATTAGGAAAGCTGGATGAAGAGTATGTGAGAATTCTCTGTACTATTTTTGCAATTTTGTGTCTAAAATTTCAAAATAAAAAGATAAAACCACCAAAAAAAAAAAAAAAAAAAAACCCAAACAAACCTCTCAGCAAATAGGAGGGGAAAGAGTCTTCCTCAGTCCAATTAAGGCCATGTACAAAAACCTTGCAGTTAATATTAAACTTAATGATAAACTATTAAAGGCAAGAATGTTTTGCACTCACCACTCCTATTCAATATCGTACTGGGGTCACAGCCAGCGCAATAAGGGAGAAGGAGGGAGAGAGGAGATAAAAGGAATACGGAATAGAAAGGAAGAAATAAAACTTTATTCTCAGATAACATGATTGTGTACATAGAAAATCCTAAGGGATTTACTGAGAAGCTATTAGAATTAATAAATAAATTTAGCAAGGTCACATGATAAAAAGTTACATACAACAATCAACTATATGTCTATCCAATAAAAACAATCAGAAAGTTAAAAATTTAACATTCTATTTATAATCACATCCCAAACAAGAAATACTTAAAGATAAATGTAATGTAATTTATACAAAACCTCTATGCTGAAAACTATAAAATGCTACTGAGAGAAATTAAAGGAGACCTAAATAAATAAAAATCCTACCACATTCCTGGATTGGAAGATTTGCTATTGTTAAGATGGTAATTCTCCCCACCTGGATCTGCAGATTCAATATAATCTTATTTAAAATTCCAGTAGGCTTTTTTTACAATTTGGTATTAAAATTTATATGAAAGTGCAAAGGACCTAAGAACTAAAACAGTTTTGAAGATTCAGAACAAAGTTGGAGGACTTACACTACTTCATTTCAAGATTTACTATAAATCTATAGTAATCAAAACAGTATACAAAAACAGTTTTGAAGATTCAGAACAAAGTTGGAGGACTTACACTACTTCATTTCAAGATTTACTATAAATCTATAGTAATCAAAACAGTATACAATTAGTATAAAGATGGACCTATAGTATAGGTCAATGGAACAGAACAGAGTTCAGAAATAAACTAACATATGTTCAATTGATTCTCAACAAAGATGTCAACATAATTCAGTGGAGGAAAGGAGAGTCTTTTCAACAAACGGTACTGAAACAACAGAATATTCATGTGGTAAAAATGAACCTTGATCCTTAATTTACACCACACACAAAGTGAAGTCAACATGGATTATAATCCTAGATGTAAAAGCTAAGACTGTAAAACTTCTGAAAGAAAACATAGGACAAAATATTTGCAACCTTAGGATAGCCAAAATTTTTAAAATAGCCTGAAAATAAATCATAAAACAAAAGAACTGATCAACTAGGTATCATCAAAATTAAAAACTTCTGCTCTTTTGAAAGTCACCATATGAAAACAAATAGGCAAGTCATAGGCTTAAAGAAAATATTTGCAAAACCTCTATCTTTTAAGATAGAGGTTTTGACAAAGGACTTGTGTCCAAATTACATAAAGAACTCTTACAATTCAATTAAAGAAAGGCAAATAGCTCCATAAAAAATGGGTAAAGATTTGAACAGACACTTCATTAAAGAAGATACACAGATGGCTAATAAGCACTTGAAGAATGCTTAATATCATTAGTTATCAGAGAAATGTAAATTACAACCACAATGAGATACTATCACACTTCTACTAAAATGGTTACAATAGAGGGATTGACAATATCAAGTGTTGGCAAGGACTTAAAGCAATCCGAACTCTCATAATTTACTGACAGGAATGCAAAAATGACATAACCACTTTGGAAAACAGTTTGACATTTTCTTATAAAGTGAAACATATACTTATCATATAACCCAACAATATAACTACTAGTATTTACTCAAGAGAAATGAAAACATGACCACACAAAGTTTTGGCCATGAATGTCCATAACAGTTACAACAGCCAAAAACTGAAAACAACCCAAATGTCCATCAATGGTTGAATGGATAAACAAATTGTAGTATATCATATAATGGAAATTATTCAGCTGTAGAAAGGAACCAACTATTGATATAAAAAACAAATGGATGAATCTTAGAAACACTATGCTAAATGAAATAAGTATATATTATATGAATTCATTTATATAAAATTCTGGAAAAGGTAAAACTAACCTATAGTGATAGAAAGCAGTTGCCTGGGACTGGGGGACAGGGATTTACTACAAAGTGGCATAAGGAACTTTTGGGGGATGATAGAAATGTTCTGTATCTTGACTGTGGTGGCAGTTAAAAGAGTATATACAATTGTTAAAACTTACTAAACTGTAAACTTAAAATGGGTATGCTTTTATTATAAGTAAACTATACCTTAGTAAATTTGATTTATGGGGGAAAAAAAAGCACCCTCAGACTAACTCCACATGACCTTTCAGATCACCCCCTCCACTGGTAACTAATTTTCTTTTGCTCTATACGGGGCTGCCATTTTCAGGAACATAAGTGAGGCCTATAATATGGGAGAGGCTTTGGAGCTGGAAGTAAAGGAATTTTTTAAATATCCATATTGATAATTTATCAGGAGTGATATAGATTTAAAAAAAAAAAAAGAAGAAAAGAAAGAAAGGCATAGTGATAAGTTTCAAGTTTTTCCTAAATCTTTTCTTATCTCTACTTGGTAAATACCTACTCATTCTTCAAGACCCAAATCAAATGTTTTACTACTATAAAGTCCTTTCAGAAGCTTTAGCAGAGTTAATTACACCCTTATATATGATCCTCTAGTGCAGCGGTCCCCAACCTTTTTGGCACCAGGGACTGGTTTCATGGAAGACAATTTTTCCATGGGGGTAGGGAGGCACAGAGCTGAGGTGGTGATGCGAGCAATCCGGAGTGGCTGTAAATACAGATGAAGCTTCACTCACTTGCCAGCCGCCTAACCTCCTGCTATGCAGCCACCCCCAGCGCCCTCCTTTCCATGGACAGGAAGGGGATGGGAGGTTCTGCGGCCCAGTCCCTAACAGGCCAGGTCCCCAGAGGTTGGGGACCACAGCTCTAGTGGTATGCACCATCCTTTCCATATATTAAAGCATTTATTACTTTGCACTGTTTTTCAACTACCTAGTAATATTTCTGTTCTGCTCCTCACACCCACCCTAACTGAGCTCACTGAAGACAGGGTGGAATGTTACTATGCTTTATTCTCTTCTCTATCTCCAACACCTAGTATACATTATACATGCTCAACAAATGCTTGTTGAAAAAACCAAAACTGGTACAAAAAATCACATGTGCATCCAGATACGCACATGAAGAAACAGGTGTAATGCAAATGGAATTTGATTATCCTCATCCAGGAAAAAAATGAATGTTTTGAATAAATAAATCATTCATTATACTAATACATAAAAAACCTAATGAGTAATAAAACAAGAAAATGAGGCCGGGCACGGTGGCTCACGCCTGTAATCCTAGCACTCTGGGAGGCCAAGGCGGGCGGATTGTTTGAGCTCAGGGGTTCGAGACCAGCCTGAGCAAGAGCGAGACCCCGTCTCTACTAAAAATAGAAAGAAATTATATGGACAGCTAAAAATATACATAGGAAAAATTGGCCGGGCATGGTGGCGCATGTCTGTAGTCCCAGCTACTTGGGAGGCTGAGGCAGGAGGATTGCTTGAGTCCAGGAGTTTGAGGTTGCTGTGAGCTAGGATGATGCCACGGCATTCACTCTAGCCTGGGCAACAGAGTGAGACTCTGTCTCAAAAAAAAAAAAAAGAAAATGAGTTAAAAACACTCTGAGTTTTAATGCATAATCAGAGTTAGGAGACATTCATCTATTCCTACATGCCATTTTGGCATTGAAGGATCCCACAGGGCTTCAGTCTCTGTCACTTAGCTCTAGGTGCACAATTCTAATGTACCTTATACTTTTCTACTCTACTGCCACTATGGGCAAGAACGCCTTGATGTAATTTGGTAATTGGTCTACTACATGTCAGGTACTATACTAAACATTTTACATACATCATCTCTACTCTTTGTAACATTCTGCAAAGTAAGGATTATTTTCCCCAGTTAAAAGTGAAAAGTCTAGGGCCCTTGCCCCCAAATATAAAGTCCATAACAGGATTTAAACCCAGGTCTGTCTGGCTTCAAAGCTCACGCCCTATCCATTGTACTATACTACCAATTCAAGGAATATATCCATTTAAAGTACCTTAGTTTGAGAAAAGTGGCAAATTAATGAAAGAAAAATGAAAAAAAAATTTAAGAACTCTATAAACCAACAAGTCTATTTATATTTCCTTAGGAGCAGAGGTGATTAAATGAAATTATACTTTAGGAAACCAACAAATTATGGTAATATTTTAAATATCTTGACTACTCTGAAATGCTGCCAAAGGTCTTTTTAAAATGTCAAGAATTTTTAAGCTGATGTGCTTAACATACCCAGTCTGCAATTCTAGTGGTAATTATGACGTATCTACAAATCAGAGTTACTTTTATGAAAATGAACATATCCTTCAAGTAGAGATGAAATTCCTCAGCTTAAGTTCTTAGCTGGTTCTACATAATTTCAGAAGTCATGCCTCTTTCTTCAATTCTCATTAATTTTATTATTCTTGGCAATAAAAAAAACTTATCCATTGCTTTCCCTATAAACTTGTGAATGAAAATTCCTATTTTTCTTTGCTAGGTCTTATTTTTAGCTGCCCTCTCTGGGAAGGAGTAAGTGTTGTTATGGACAAGTGTGTTAAGGACAAATAAGAGAGCTAAAATGCAAGGGTGGATGGCCAATAAACTGCTTCTGTGGACTAACTCTAACTCATTTCTGCCTAAGGCACTGTGTTTAAAAGGATTCTGAGGCTGCATCTGTGGAGGCACTCAGAAAGGAAACAGAGTAGCAAGGAAAGGTAGTGGAGAACCAGTAAACTGTAGTTAGTAGCCTAGGGTTTCAAGGAGAGAGAAGATTACAGTATCAAATGAGGCAGAGCAGCAAACACAAAGAATGAAAAATGTCCACTAGATTTGGTATTCAGATCACTGACGCGCTTGCTTATTGACATTTGTAGTAGCTTACGAGGAACAAAGTCAATAGGCTAAAGAGGAAATGAGTTCTGATACAAAGACAGCCAGTATAAACTAGAGAGACAGCGCCAGTACACAGGATGACTGAAGAGTAAAATAGTTATATAGCAGATGAAGACAGACACAAGTGTTAGATGGATACAGTGGCCTTCTCAGGAGATCTACCCCATCCTCTAAAAACTATAGGAAAGGGGTATAGAAGGGTACTCATATAGGTAAATTTGTAGAAAAGAGCAAAAAGTTAAAAATCTCAATGAAGTAGGATGTAAGGATCTCTGTTTTGGGTGAAGAAACTGCAAGGTCAAGAGGGGGAGTGAGAAGATTTGGTAAAGTTTTGAAGAGAATGAGAGTGATAACTAAACAGGCAAGCAAAAGATATCAGGCAAGACTGAATACTCAGATGAGACTAAATAATTAATTTAAAATAGTGCTAATCTGTATGAGTACATACTTTTTCTCTATTCCTCAGATATAGGAGTAGAACAGTAGACTGGGGATTGGGTTGCCGTTTTGCAGGGGTACAGCAGAAACACCGGGGCAAATATTGGAAGTATGTCAGTTACTCTGCTATGAGATCCAAGCTGGCTAGAGTAGGAAGACAGGTTATAAGAAGAAAAATAGAAACAAGCCAGCTGTACTGCGGAGACTTGGAAGGATAAACTGTGTTTGTCACAGTGAGATGTTGGAGTTGAAGATTTCTGAGGGATGTACGTGTAGATGAGAAGATGGGCACTGCAGCCCTGGTAAAGGGTGGCTAATCTTCACCTGGAGGTGATGACCACTGGCACTAAAGAAGTCCAGGAAGAGACTAGGCCTTTTCTATTTGTGTACAATTATCTCTTAACCTAAGTTTCTCATTACCACTGAAAATCTCTGAAAGTTGTCAACTTCCTTAAGGTAAATGTAGAAGACATATTTTATTCAAAATGACAAAAGTCTAGAGAAAAAGCACAAATGCCTAATTAGATAGCAAATGCTTGGCTCTGGACAAATTACAGTATTTCAAGATTTGAGGTAATCCAGTCTGTCTATCCTCTTTATTCCTTAACTTCCCATTTGTAAAAATGGCAACAATATAATCAGCCACACATCCTTTATAAGATAAATATCAAGAAACACAAGATCATAAGGGCAAAAGTTCTTTGGGGGAAAAAAAGAACTTTAAAATACAAAACTAACTCAGATACTTCTTTCAAAAAGAAAAATATCAGGGAGTACTAAAAGAGAACAATTATATAAAGAAAGAGAAATTAACCTAAATAGCAACCCAAAAGCCCTTAAGAGTATATCTACAGTTCAGTGAAAAACAAATAGCTACAAGCTTGCCATTAATTCCAAGTCAGTATTTTCTTTTGACTGACAGACTCAGGGAAAGACAAGACTAAATGAAAATTACCTTATTTACCATATAGGAAAAGAAACTATTGTCTTCTGTAACATAAACTGTTAAAACCTAACAGCATTTATTTTTAAATAAAAACAATATTAAGGAGAGCTGGTAGAAACAATTCATACAAAGTTGGGTTTTTTTTAAGTCTGGCATTCATTTATAAAAATTGCTTTATAATTATAATTGCTTCCTTTTTTCAAGGCAAAAATATGTACTAATACTTCTAAAATAAAGTTGTAAAAATTTACATTAACATGAAAAAACATTATTTTACAAAAAATCAAAAACTTAAATACACTTCTAGCCATAAAATATCTGACCCTACTACACAAAATCAAACTAGTTACCTGAATTGCTGGGAATTAAAATACTTTATTCATGAAAGATCAAAATAAAAGGTACCCTAGCAGCAACTCTGGCCTACTAATTACAAATGGGCTTGATGAAATATACTCTCTCTTGTTCTCCTCACTTTTAGGTTAATTTAACTATCATTTCCTTAGGTTTCTTTTGGTTGGTTGCTTAACCTAAGTTTTCTATAATGAAAATATATTCCTTATATTTTAAAAAACTGTTGCCTGAAAAATTTTACCTCTCTTCTTGGCATGAATTAAAAAACAAAAAATCAAAACACCAGTGTTATTGAGGGCATTGCGGAATATTTATGTATATAAACTAGCAAGATTTCAGAGGGAAATTTGACAATATTATATGGAAAGATTTAAAAATTAATATATTCTTTAATCCTGCAATTCTAATTTAGGAATTTATCATAAAGAAATAATTATGGATACATGCAAAGAGTTCACTATGTATTAATATACTAGTAAGAACTGAAAATAATCCAAAAGGCCAACATTAGGGAAATGATTACATGAATTATGATTCATCTATATTATGGAATATATGCTGTACATTTTAAAAAACAAAAAAAATTATCAAATAACATGGGTAAAGGCTCACAATCTACTGACAAGTAAAAAATATTACAGAATCTATACTAATGAGTGATTTAAATTTTATCTTTTAAAAAAGCTTATTCCAAAAAAAAAATCTAGCCAATTCTTCCTCAAAGCACTTAGCAAATGAAATATAAACAACACTGAAAAACCAGAGAAGTTTTTCATATTATTTTGTAAACATATTTTACACAATAATTTTATGCTATTTTATCACCTAGGAAGTATTTGTAATTTACAAAAAAAGATCAATTTTTTAAAAGAGTATTTAAAAGTTCTGTGTTCTAATGTTGACAGCAATGACTAAGTCCTTGTTTTTAGTGTCAATAATTCCTCCAACTCATCAGAGGCTCATATTCTATTCAACTTCATCCTGCCTCAGTTTGTCTCTGTATAGAATGAGCACATGCAAACTTTTTCACAAGAATGTTGAAAGGAATATATAAAGTATATTACATATAAAATAAGCTGAGACTTTGTACTTTGATCAAGCAAAAATGGAAAAATACCTTTGGATTTCCATCCTCTCATCATTTTTACAGTCCTAAACTCCTGAGGGCTTACAGTGAATAATTAAAATAAATGCAAAACTTTCTGCAAAATTCATATAAAAGTTTATAATATAGAATGTGTTCTTAAATAATGAAATTAATGTATGAAATAACTCTGTATCAAATCATTCTTTTTAAAGTAAACTGCTACATTTCTGTTTAATTTCTTTTTAAGGCAATAAATATAGATACATTGATGCAATCTAATCTTTATTTTGTGCTACTTGAATGTGCTATCCCTTAAATTACTGTGTACTCCAAGAACATATTAACACAGTTTTGATGCAATGCAAAATACTTTTTATGGTGGTCTTTATCAAATATAAAAAGAACTGCCAAAGCTATGAATACTATAAACTAAACATACTTTAGAAGAGACTGCCCCCTTGTGCCAACCAATAATATTCAACAGATTAAGAAAGAACACTAACAACTAGCTCCAACACTAGACGCACCCAGGCTTCTAAAAAGGTCTTGACCTTTTTGTGCTTTGATTTCAACAGCTTATATATATACATATATGTGTGTGTGTGCGTATACACACACACATAGAGAGAGAGTTTTTTTTTTTTTGAGACAGAGTCTCACTCTGTCACCTGGGCTAGAGTGCAGAGGCATCATCACAGCTCACCGCAACCTCAAACTCCTGGGCTCAAGTGATTCTCCTGTTCAGCCTCCCGAGTAGCTGGGACTATAGGCACGTGCCACTACACCTGGCTAATTTTTCTATTTTTTGTAGAAATGGGGTCTCGCTCTTGCTCAGGATAGTCTCAAACTCCTCACCTCAAGTAATCCTCTCACCTTGGCCTCCCAGAGTGCTAGGATTACAGGTGTTAGCCACCGTACCCAGCCTCAACAGCTTATATTTAAAGTGGTAATCTTTAAGAAAAATAAACAGCACATTAAGCTCATATGACATGATGAATTTATGACATTCAGTAGCAAATATCAACATAATTCCTAACACTTAACTATCATGGATAAAAGCTCCTCAGGTGCTTATAGGCTGAGTTCACAGATCTAAGTACTTTTCTGATCCTTAAATTCTACAACAAAATACAGAGCAAACAGCAAACAAAGCAGCATATTTCAGAGAAAAATAGATGAAGCAGAAATAGAATATGATGACTTATTTTAGAATATATATAGAGTTCATCCAGGTTTTTAGGTATTTTCTTCTGAAATCTTGAAAACTAAAATTTTTGGGGGGGAAGAATTTGATAAATGATCTACTATTACTCTTTCGTTTTTTTCTTTTAGATACAAGGTCTTGCTCTGTTGCCCAGGCTCGAGTGCAGTGGCCTGATCACAACTCACTGTAACCTTGAATTTCTGGGCTCAAGTGATCCTCCTACCTCAGCCTCCCGAGTAGCTGAGACTACAAGCACATGCCACCACACCCGGCTAAGTTTTAAAAAATTTTTTGTGGAGGAAGTGTCTTGCTATGTTGCCCAGGCTGATCTAAAACCCCTTGCCTCAACTGATCCTTCTGCCTCGGCCTCCCAAAGTGCTGGGATTACAGGCGTGAGCCACCATGCCCAGCCCCTAATTACTCTTTATAAAGCTTCATCTATATACATGGTAACAAGACATTCAAACATAAGTCATTCTCAGAATTATTACTATTGTCACTAATAACCTGTAGTAGTGAACAAAACCATTAGAGCAATAGATTTGCTAAAGAAAAGAACACATTAAGACAATAAAAAACATAGGTAACAATTAAGTGATGTGAAATACTCAACAGCACAGAATCTTTCTTAATTATGGTTGCAATTCCATTTGTACTGAAAAGCGTTGTTAGGAGAATTAAATGAATTATCATTTGATAAAGCACTTATTATAATAAACACCATGAAATGTCTGTTATGTAAGTAAATGAATTAAAAAACAGGGAAAACTACGTAAGATGTATACATTCAATAACACCTACTTTCGAAGGTGGTCATGTTCTTTTAAAAATAGTTCAGTTCTTCTGTTGTTTACTCCAGACCCACTTTTATATGACCTAGGATAAAAAAGATAAAATTTAATAACATTTTTGGCAGATAACACAAACAGATTAAATGACTGACCATAGAGACATTGAAAGTAGATAAATTGAGCCTCTCCATAGTTTTGAATGAACAATTAAAATATATAATCCTTTTCATTTCCCTCTAAAACATGTTATCTATTATAAATGGATAAATATAAATGCCTCTCTAGACCTCATAGTTTTACCAACAGTTTAGGCCTAACAGTTTGCTGTGGGAAAGCTGCTGAAATGGAATGTTTCCCTTCACAATAGTACATTTAGTCCATCAACTGGAGCCTAAAGAACACTTAAATGAACCTAAGAATCTGCCAATTTTGGCACACTTAAGGATTTCTATCTTGGTCTTCAGCACATTATAATATACAAAAAATGCTTTTTATCACTACTTTCAACACTTTAATTTTTCTGTTTTCTAAGAAAAAATTTTAAGAATTCAAGTAACTACAAATACTGCAGTAAGACCAAAGAGGGTCATGCTGATAAAACTGAAATACTGGCTAAGAGGCGGGGCCACTGTGCGCAGCACAGGAGAAAACACCACCGAGAAAAGCAGAATATAATCAAGAACACATTGGACTTGGAAGACTGATGACTTGAATTTAAATCTATACTGCATCATTTAATAGCCACTTAACCATAGGCAAGTTATGAGACTAATAATTTTTATCTTATCCAGAAGATTATTAGGAAGCCAAAAGATAACACATGAAAAAATACTGTGTAAATTGCAAAAAAAAAAAAAAAAAACCTATAAAAATGTTAGGTATTATTACTATACCTCATCTCACTAATCTGCCTTGTATTATACTTATTTGAGTATGTGCCTTACTCCTCTCTGGCACCCAGATTATAAGCTCCTACTGGGCCGAGTTGGTCTTTTCATTTCTACCTTCCACTGGGACTCACAGGTGGTCAGGAAATAGTTTAATGAATAGATGAACATTTTTTATGATCATTTTTCAAAAACCAAGTTATGACAGTAGGTTGCGTTCCAGTGATCCCCACAAACTGTGGGGGAGTTAAATGTCTATACATTAAAGGCCATCCCCTATATTGGGTTCTCAATGCATTCCCCAAACTGTGTATGTAAGTCAACTGCACAGAAATGAAACAAAAGACTTACTTGTCCTGAAGGACTAAAAATATTACAACTGCCTTATTGCCAAAATTGTCTTACTGTTCCAACAAAATAAAGGATCTCTTTATTTTTCTTGGAGTATACATAATATGTATCAGTTTATGATAAACGTATATCATAGTTTATGAAACTTATCACATAACTTATCACAAGTGAGACAATGACAGGTATCATTAGATGGTTCAAAATCAGAAAGTCTTCAGCTTCAATTAGATGCCCATGGGACTTAATTTTATCAGTCATGTTCAGCTATGAAAAATTTTTCAAAAATGTATGTGAAATGCTAGAATATATCACTGAAGGTGAGATGAAGGGATGGAAGAAAAGAACAAATCTTTAAAATTATAGACTGAGGTCAGCATTAAAATGTTGCAAGTCAAATAATTTGATGAGTGCTATGAGTTTGTATTAAATCTGGAAAAAAACACATATTTCAGAATTTCAGGGAAGTAAAGGTTGTATTAATAGGTACCTGAATATATAATTGTTAGGACAAGGGAGAGGGGCAGGGATAGGTGGTAATCAGGAAGGGAAATATGGAGAGCTTCAGTTATTGGTAATGTTGTAATTCTTAGGGTGGGTGGTAAGAGATCAGAGAAAAACTCATGAAGATATCATCTAAGCTGAATTTTGAATTAAGACAGGAAAGTCAAGGTTGGCAGGAGCCAACAGTAAAACTAGCAGAAGCAGGATATCAGACTGGCAAAGTGGATTAGGATGACATTGTAGCAGAAACGTTCAAAGAACACTGAAATGGGAATTAGTAACCCTAAAATCTAAGTCATGGTTTTGCTACTCTATTTGCAATTAACCACGGATATATTCTAAAACTAAATCTGAATAAATATTCTACAAAATAATACAAAAGTAACTTACTCAATATCTTTTCGTACTGATCCCATGAGATTCTCCCTTTCTCGTATTGCCATAAAATTTGCTTTGGTTTTATGGAATTCATGTGTATAATCCTGCAATAAATCAACATCCAGTCTCAACATAAGCTAATAATATATTTTCATCTCACTGAAGCAGTTATGTATTGTCATCACATTGTAAATTTCTGTCAAGAAAACTGCTATTTAAGAAATCAAATTGCCAAAAGGTAAAAATAACTTTGTAATTACTTTCCTGAAGAGGGACCAACTTCTTTTAAATGAAAACAATTCAGTGACAGGGTAACAGTGCCATTAAATCACTATCCTTTGTGTCTCCTAGTACCTTATGAAACAGAATTATAAAGAAAAAATTCTAAGATAAAATGACTTCAAATAGCCTAAGATAAAACTTGGAAGGCTCTTTCTACTACTCAAGAGCGTACCTAATGGGGCTTACTTTCAAATTTCATCCTTTTGGAGCTTGCACAAAAATTTAATTCCTAAACTAAGCCAAAAAGAACAGAACCAAGAGAATTATAAAGAACAAAATAATCTTTTAAACATTGTCCTTTATTTTTGTACCACTGCATTTTTAAAAGATATTAAGGAATATTCATTACTTTTTTTAAAATTCAGAGAATAAAGAAGACAAAAATCAAAATCAAAATCTAATCTCCCAGAGAGCCCCTATTGACCTTTTAAAAAGAAAAACAACACATAAATATGGAGAGATTATTAAAACAGCATCAAAATAAATAAAGGTAAAACAAACATCCTTCTTCACAGCTCATAACTATTATCATCACTTTCTTGCGTCTTCTTTCACAAAATGTTTTTGCATATAAGCTTATCTATTATTTAATTTTTGCCACATAAATCATACTATACATTCTGATGTACACGTTGCTTTTTGTAGTTCAAAAAATATCAATCTTTCCATAATAGCAAATAGAAATCTACATTATTCTTTTTAATAGCTGTATATAATATTACCTTATGACTATCCTAATTTAATAAATTCTCTACTGGTAAACATTTTAGTTGCTTTCATTTTTTTGCTATTAAAAAATGCTGCAGGCCAGATGCTCACGCTTAAAATCCGAGTACTTTGAGAGGCTAAGGTGAGGCCAGGAGTTCAAGACTAGCCTGAGCAACATAGTGAGACCCTAATAAAAAACAGAAAAATTAGCTGGGCATGGTGGCACATGCCTTTAGTTCCAAATACTTGGGAGACTGAGCCAGGAGAATTGCTTGACCCCAGGAATTTGAGATTGCAGTGAGGTATGATGACACCACTACACTCTAGCCTGGGCAATACAGCAAGTCACTTTCTCAAAAAAAAAAAGGAGAAAAAGAAAAAGAAAAAGAAAAAAAATGCTGCAATAAACATTCTTGTACATATATTACTGAATTCTTTTTATAAAAAGTATATTTAAAGAGCAAATGCCTAGCAATAGAATAACTGGCTCAAAGAATCTTACATTTAAATTCTGAGAGTGCTAAACTACCTTCTATAAAGACTCTACCAATTTATGCTCCCACCAACAATATATGAGTGCCCATTTTTCTATACTCTTGCCAATTATGGGTTACAAATGTTTCAATATTTGCTAATCGGACAGATGAAAAATTATTTCCCATTTTGATGTGTATTTTTTATTTGGGAATATGGCTGAACACCTTTTTATGGTTTTGGTTACTCATTTTTTTGTAAGCAAGTTCATATCCTTTGCTCATTTTCCTATTAAGTTGTCTTTTTCTTATTTCTATGTATATTTAGCAAATTAGTCATTTGTTACAGTTTCCGGTATCAAGTCTTGCTTCAAAAGTTCTTTACCACTCAAAAATTTATAAATTTCATTCATGCTTTACTCTAAACTTTATGGTTTCTTTTTCCACAAATAAATTTTTGATCCGTTTGGAATTTATTCTGGATGTGAGTCTTGAGGTTGAGGTGTGGTTTCTTTTTTTTCCACCCTGAATGATTATCCAGCTTTACAGTTACATTTATTTTATAATTTCTCTTTGTCCCACTAAACACCACCTTTATCAGAAACTAAATTTCCATGCACATTTGGGTCTATAGTTGGACTCTATTCTGTTTTATTGACATATTTTTTTCTCTACCATCAAAATGTCTTAACTATTCTAGCTTTTTAACACATTCAAGATCTGGTAGGACTAGGCCTCCTTTATGACTTATCTTCATTTTCAGATTGTTTTTCTTGGTTGTTCTTATATGCCTATGATTCCAAAAGAACTCTGGTGTTACTCTGTCATTTTTTTTAAAGAATAAAACAAACAACAAAAGCCCATGCTATTTCCATTGGGATAGCATTCAATTTATAGGTTGATTTAGAGGGAAATCTTCTCATCCTAAAGCAGAGTGATTCTTTCCTTTACTTAAGTCTTCTTCTATGTCCCTCAGTAGAATTTTACACATATAAGTTCTACACATTTCTTATTAAATTTGTACACAAGGATTTTATAGTTTCTTCCATTTTATTTTCTAACCAGTTATTGTTTATATGTAGGAAAACTACTTGCTTTTATATATTAATTTTATAATGTACCATCTTACTGAATTTGTTTCTTTTTTTCAGTTAATTCTCTAAGGTGTACTAGACATAATCTTAGCCTGCCACATAATAGAAATTTTGCCTCTTTTTTGCTCATATTTATATCTCATTTCTTTTTACCGTCTAATTGCACCACAAAGAACTTCCAAAACAATGTTAGACATTTGTGGTGATCGTGGGCATACTGGTATTGTTTTTCTCTTCAATGGGAATGCTTTTAGTGCTTTACCATCAAACATCATGCTAGCTTTTAACCCAATATACACATTTTTGCATTAGATAAAGTATCTTTCTATTCCTATTTTTAAAAGTTTTAAAAATTAGAAATGGTTGCTGAATTTTCTCAATATTAATTTGCCTTCCTACTTGTATTACTATATTTTTAACAGCCCCCTCCCATATAAATGTTTAAGAATTTAATTTTGTTGGTACATACACTTTTAATATTTTCTCAAATAATATACTAAATACAGTAAATTATTCTCCTTCCATGTTATCTTCAAAGATTGAAGAAAATATACTCCAAACCATCATATTATTGCCTATGCATGACCATTGGTTATTTCACTTTTACAATTAGCCTAGCTAGGTTTCTCAGAGTAGAATTATATTCACCTAATGATAAATATTACTCAACTTCATCAGAAAAAAGCAAGAGCTATTAGATCTCTTCAGAATTTTATAACACTGACAAAAAAATAAAATAAAATGACAAATTTCTAAAGCATGGAATTTATTTTCACAGAAAATTTTTCTCTTTGTTCTTTTAAATACATGTGTACATATCTTATCCAGGAATTAAAAAACAAAGAAACCTCCTGTGACCACATAAAAGTCTCAAGCCCAGTATATTACCTGCAATATGTCTCTATGTCGCTGTAATGTATGCATTAATGCTGCATTCAAGGAGGGGACACCTGCACTGTTGGTATATTCTGCCATTTTATCATTTACCCCTGTAAGCTAGAAAGAAAAAATAAAATAATAAAATATTATAGAAAGCATTGTGAACAGCTAAAAGCAAATTATTTACCTAAATGTCCTTTTGGCTAACAGCAAAAACATCAATATAGCAGGCAAAGATTCAGCATTTCCCCCAAATAATACATAAAGGCTAAAATAATACTTATATAACCTGGAAATGGCTGTCATAATTCAAGTAGCCTGGGAGGCATATTCTCTTGAATGAATGGGTGATTTCAGTAAACATGTCTGTCTTAGTATAATCCAGTACCATATCTAATAAGTACACAGTTATTAGCAAAATAGCTATTTAACAGAAAGCACTTACCCTTGCCAATAGCTGTTCAATCTCAATTGCCATAGTCTCAAACATTCTGTCTTGGCTTGATCCATTTAAAAGTGGTGTTGTGTCAGAACTAAAGAGAAGTTCAATTAAAGGGAATCCATTACTCAAATATAGTCCTTTAAAATATTTTTAAAGTAATAAGGTAATTATTCTTGAAGAGATCAAGTAAAACCCCTGAGACATTCTATTTCTTAAGAAATTAGGATTTTATAGAAGTTTTTCTATAAAGATCACACATGTCCTGCAATATTAAATTCAGCATAAAATATAATTGAATATAAGATTTTCTCAAGCTTTAACACATCAAAACTTAAAAACATAAAAAAATTCCAAATGCTTGTTTACTGTTTCCTAAATGGCAGAAAGTAACTAATGCTATGGCAGTGTCCAATTAAACTGAGTCTAAAATAACAAATTATGTGAAATAAAACTATAGAACTATAAAGCACAGCATATAAGAGAAGCCATAAAATGAATTATGGATCATGTTATGGGATCAGTGAGGAATAATCTTTTAAATTTTTACCCCAAAGGAAGTATGGTCCCTTAGATCTCAAATTCTCTCTTCTTTCCTTGACTCTTACTAAGAAATAAAATTGAAATTTAAAAGATCCACAGACTGGATAACAAGTTATTGAATAATCAGGAACTTGCTTTACGTTCTCTCTCTCTCTCTCTAGCCATGTCCAGCATATTTTAGTATTTAATACTGAGCCTGTACATTTCTACTTATAATATGCAATCATCTTTTTTTTCTCAAAACAATGTGAATTGTCTTCTTCAATCTGAATAGCCAGTCAAAAATCTAAATTTTTACAAGTGAAATTTATGTTTGACAGATTCTAATCCTAATACTACATGTCCTCAAAGTTTCTTTTGCCTCCTTTGAAAAACTACTAACCTACATCAGGTCCCCAGGTGGTATGTATTATCATATGAACAGCTCAATACAAATCTGAGTTATATTGGACACAGACAAATGCCGAGGCAATGACTATGCTCTCCAATCTTACTGAAGACTTTGTCTTGCCCTGTGACAGTGTTTCGGTGGGGTACCTTGGCTACTACCATTTCTCCTACATATAATTCCTCAGTAATAACAACTAGTGGTAAAATAGCCAAAAAGTAGCTAATAAGGAGAATTTTTATTTTAAGATGTTTAATTAGGTCTGAAGCCTTATTTCTTCTTGAAATATTTTAATTTATTTACCCTAAAATATGATATCAAAATACCTAGTTCTTTATTGTGTCAGAGCCAACCCAAGATGCTGTGGTTATCTCCTAGAACCAAGGCAAAAGCCAAGGCAAAAATGCTCCGTATACTACTAATACAGATCCTCCCCTACCAGTTATATGAAACAGAACAATGGGCCAACAGAATGAAAGCTCCATGAAGGGAGAAATTGCTTGTCTTATTCGTAGATATATGACTAGCACCTAGTACAGTGCCTGGGATGTGGTTGATGCTCATTAAATATTTGTTGAATGAATCAATGAATGAATGAGGGAGCAATCTCTACTACTGGTTATTCCATATTCACCATTATCAGGACAGTATATAAGTCAAGGGAAATGGCCAAAAACTCATTCTGCATAATACTATGATTCAGCTAAATTTAATTCATTTTATAGGTGTGTGCTGATTCATAGGCCTTGAAGTTCTCAGAATACAGAAAAGTGAGGGGGAAAAAAAAAAGATTCCTGGGAGAAAAAGTCTGGTCATCACTTTGTTTATCCACTGTGACATGCTTTCAACCTGGGCATCAAACAAAACACTTTAGAATACACGTTGGATCTTGATCCTCATGGCTTTCGGTGTTTTATATAAAGGGACGGTTAGGCTGAAGTAATTCTACAAAATCAGTCCCAATTTGTAGTAGAATTTCTTAGGAAATGTTTTCAAGATCATGTTTCTTTTAAAGGAGTAACAAAAGTATTAAGTTCATGAAGCACAGAGAACATAGAAAATGCTTTCCAATCATAAAATAAATTTACTCATAGAAAAGAACATTCCTTATTCTCTTTATTTGCTAAATAAAGGTGAGCCCAAAGCAATACACTACAATGACATCTATGTGACATGCTTATAACTTATTTTTAGATCCTGGAGTCAATATGTTGGCCCTGCTATTAGTATCTTTATAACCAATAAGCTCTTAATAAAGAGAAACAATACTTTGGCTATAATGTTGAAATGAGCCTTTTGTGGGAATGTGCATAATATAATAGGGTTTAGAGTGTGGGCTCTGGAGACAGAAACACCTAGGTTAAAATCCAAGCTATTTTTGTTGTTTTTATTATTAGCTGAAAAATACTCCATGCATCACTAATCTTGGAAAAAGTACGTAAAATAAGTGTGGATTGACAACTAACAACTCTGCTATCTGCAATTTCACTACTAGGTATATGGAACCATTCTGTACAAAAATGTTTCCAGCAGTATTTATATAAAGCTCTTACAACAGTATATGACATATGGTAAACATTCTGTGTCAACTATTAAAATCCATTATTAATTAGCAAAAATTAGAAACAATGTGCATCCATCAAATGGTTTAACTGTGATACAGTCATACAATATAATACTATATATAGCAAATGAATATATCAGAGTTAAATGTATCCACAGCTGAATCTCAAAAACAACGTTAAACAAAAAAGTTGCAGAATAACTATCATAGGATACTAGTTGCTTAGTAATACAAACATACGTAGTAAAAACATATGGTGGTTATGGGAGGGAGAAAGTGGGATGCCATAAGGGGCTTCAAGAGAATTGGTAATGATCATTTCTTAAAAAGGGAGATAGGCACATGGGGGTCCACTATATTATTCTTTATAACTTTCTAAGTGTCTTAAATATCTCCTAATATTTTTTTAAAAAAAGCAGATGACTTAAAGAGAGCATAAGATTCAAAGATAAGAATTTTTTTCTATATAGTAATATACTAGTTTCTCAAAATATTATCAAAAATTAAAAATAGCTTTGATGATTAATAGCAAGGATACACACTGTCCTGGAATGCACTAGATCTATTTTAACAGAATAAACACCAGAATAGCAGTATGTATACTTTGCATTTGGGTAGTTCTCAAATCCATTTAACAATATGAAAACACAAGAAATACAATGTGGGCAAATCACTCACATCTCCTTACAATGGCCAAACTAGAAACTCATATTTTTGATACAAACTCATTCTTAAGTCCTAGCAGTTTCTTCCTGACACTGTCACAATCTTTGTCTAAAGAATCCAAATAAATACTAGACTCAAGAATTAGGAGGAATTTTAATAAGTCACTAAAAAAATAAAATAATGACAAAAGAAAACATCAAAAATTCATCAACAGACCAAGTTATGGAGGTTATATATTTTAGGGTTGTTTTTTTTTTTTAGTGCTTTAAAAACATTATATTGTTTAAGGCATAAGAGACAGAATCTGGTAGTACCTATACCTGTCGCGTCTTCCATCTCTAGCATTGCTGTGACTGTAACTTGTACATAGTTTACTGAAGGAAACTAGTTTCAGGTCAAGTTCATTTTCCAGCTGTCGAGCCTGTTTCCTGAGATCTTTAACAAAATTATAAAGGCAAATAATTAGACACACAAAGTCCATCAGCAGACATGAAAACCGTAAGACTATTGTGAAGAAAACGAACTACGAAAATGATCACATATTGATCTAGTTCCTCCCATAAAGAAAAGTGAAACCAAGGACTTGCCCAGGAAAGCAAATTAGTCACTTATTTATTTATTTATTTATTTTGAGACAGAGTCTCGCTTTGTTGCCCAGGCTAGAATGAGTGCCATGGCGTCAGCCTAGCTCACAGCAACCTCAAACTCCTGGGCTCAAGCAATCCTCCTGCCTCAGCCTCCCGAGTAGCTGGGACTACAGGCATGCGCCACCATGCCCGGATAATTTTTTCTATATATATTTTTAGTTGTCCATATAATTTCTTTCTATTTTTAGTAGAGACGGGGTCTCGCTGTTGCTCAGGCTGGTCTCGAACTCCTGACCTCGAGCAATCCACCCGCCTCGGCCTCCCAGAGTGCTAGGATTACAGGCGTGAGCCACCACACCCGGGCTAGTCACTTATTTAAACTTCAAATGGGGCAAGAAGTAAAGTAGCAGTGGGAGATGCAAATTTTCAGCTTTATTCCAAAGACAGCTAGACAACAAATGTTCTAACATCCCTGAAATTATTTCTATAGCAATAACTAAAATTCCATAATTCAAAGGAAAACAAGAAGAGAATACAAATCACAAAGGAACTGAATATGGTTTATGACCACCATCATATAAACTTATCAGCTAACATTATGAGAAACCATTACTGTTTTTCAGATTGCTTTTGCTTGTTTTTTTTTGTTTGTTTGTTTTTTGAGACAGGTTCTTGCTCTACTGCCCAGGCCAGATGGCAGTAGCATCATTATAGCTCACTGCAACCTCCAACTCCTGAGCTCAGGCAATCCTCTTGCATCAGCCTCCCAAGTAGTTGGGACTGCAAGAGTGGGCCACCACACCTGGCTAATATTTTTTTATTTATCATAGAGATCAGCTCTGGAACTCCTGGCCTCAAGCAATCTTCCTGCCTCAACCTCCCAAAGTGCTCAGATTACAGGCATGAGCCACTGTGCTCTGCCTTGGCTGTCTTTATGTTCTAAAGCTTTATTAGGCTTATGAACCTCTTTTCGTAATATTAAAATGACTTAGCGATTGAGCATAAAGAAAAAGTAAATTACCATTAACAAAAATTAAAAAGTTGCCTTTTAGTAAACTCACTGAAAGAAATTTAGAGAGCTGAAACTAACAATAAACAATGTGCTACTAACAAGGTCGAATATGACAGAAATAAGAGCGTAAGTTTTAAAAGTAGAAGCAAACAAGGAAGCAGAGAAATTGGTATAGAAGTTTGGCATCTAAGGCGTTGCATGAGTGAAGCCACTGTCTGGAAACTCATATATAGATTCTCATTCATTCATGCTGAAGTGAAAGTTAAAATAAAAGGGCTGAAATACAAGAAGAATTTCTCAGGGATAGGGAATACAAAACACTATTTCAATATACTCTGCAACCAGAGGTAGGAAGCAGAGTTATCAGTGGAGCATATTTGCTCCAAATCCCAGTTCGAATCTCAGCTTGGCCACTTATGGACTCTGAGACTTATCAACAATCTACTTAACCCATAAACCTGTTTTTTGTTTTTTAAACCCCTACCTTCAGGGTTTTTCTATGCACTAGTACTCATATGCTTAAAGCACCTGGCGCAGAGTAGGCTGTCAATAATGAGCTGCAGTAACTATTTCAGCATGGTGCTTCAAAAAAACATAGCATAATAACTACCATTAAAGACACCAGCAGATATCTGATAAATTCTGAATAATTTAAAATGTTTTCTAGCTAGTACACACATTTCTAATGATCGTTTTAATACATGTTTTAAAACTATAAGCACACTTCTTGTAATTTTAGTAACTGTCTTCTCTAAAAGAAATCACAAGTAAAAGCATTTTGAAAGTACAACAGGCAAGTATGGATGAACTTAGAATTAGTGTCTTAGACCAAGTGGCTGATAGAGACAATACTGTGGTTTCCAGAGGCATCACTGGGTAGCAATAGGTACTAAGTTGAAGGGGCAGAAGGGATTTGGAAAGTAGTTTCTATGTTGCCGTAGAGCAAAAAGACAGTTGAAAGAAAAAGGTGGGCCTTTTCTGATCTTGTTGATCACCACGGCTAGGAATAAGTTTTACACGAGCACACTTTAACGGACCACATTTTCGGGAATTAAATAAATCCACTTGTCAAATCACAAGAAAGTATTTTTGGTGGAAGAGGTATAGCAGATGTAATTATTACAATTCACACAGGTTCTCTCAACTTTCCCTTTTTAACAAAACCGATCCTAGACCCAGAACAGAACGTAAAGTTATTTTCTTTGCCTTCAAACACCCAATTCTCGAAGTCCCCCAGACTGAAGTTATTATGGGGACCCAGAAAGAGACATTCCGC
Organism: Lemur catta; assembly: GCF_020740605.2. Classification (NCBI taxonomy): domain Eukaryota; kingdom Metazoa; phylum Chordata; class Mammalia; order Primates; family Lemuridae; genus Lemur; species Lemur catta. Next base: position 17,851,529 of record NC_059142.1, read on the forward strand.
TCATACTTGCCCCGATGGATCATACTGACAAGTTCCTCCTTTCTCTTTTCCCACTCAGTTTTGCAACAGTGACCTCAACTCCAAAGCGCTGACTCCTCCAGTCTCCCGGGCTCGGGATCTTCTCGCTCAACACTCGTTTCCTCTCAGAGTTCGTACCCCAAGCCAAGTTCCACTCCCCTCAACCCAACTCAGCTCCCTCTTCCTCTCTATCCCCGCTCTGTCCACTCTGCCCGACCCCTCTCCCAGCTCCCGCTCACAGAGCCCAGTCAGGCCAGCCTCCTGCCCCAGACCGTTCGGTCTCCTCAGTCCCCAGGCCCCAGGGCTTCCACTGGGCAAGCCCCCCTCCTCGGCTCGACCCCTCCGGAGGCCTGGCTCTTTCCTCTGCTGCTTCTCCCAAGATCCGTCCTCATTCAGCCCCTCTGACTCTCACGGGACCCACCCGGAGGCCTCCTCGCCCTCACCTTCCCAGTAATTGCTGGTTCCTGCCGCCATTTTTGTTGTCCAACGTCAGTCGGGCTGGGGGAGTAGAGGCGATGCGGGCCAGAGAGTCACCTCCGCGCCTTCTTCCGCCCTGAACTCTGGGGCTGATGGGATCCGAGCCTCCACGGACACCGCCACCTGGTGGTCAATTCGTTATTTTGCAGCTTTTGAGTAGTGAGACTGAAAACTTTGGCTTTTGCTCCTGACATTCCCTAAAGGTTGGTCTTCCTGTGCTCGTGCCGCTTTCTGCGCCCTGAACCCTCATCATCTCCCTCATCTTGGCTTATCCCTTCTCTCAGAAGGTGCCTACATGACTGACAGGAGAGTCATCCTCAGACAACTTCCTCAATTTCCCTCACCTTCTCTCAAAAGTGTATCTTCAGCCAGCCTTTCTTCCCAAAACCAGTCCCTTCATCCTACCTGGGCCTGTTCATCATCTCGCTCTCTGGCATATGCGCTCTTCTCCACCGGCTGCTTTCCCCTATGTCTGCAGTAGTTACAGTTCCAGCCCTCTTTCCTTTCCAGCCACCAAATCTAGACGGTGTGTGCTAACTGCTTCCACGTGCTCTCATCTTGACCCATCAACCTGTTAAAATCTGCTGTCCAAACCCACCCTTTATAGATACATATATTATCACAGTCTGCTGGTGTTGACATTTCACCGGTTCTAGTGAAGTGTACAAACTTTACCTCCTATAAAGTCCTTCCCCCACTCTCATTTATAATTGTTTTTAATATTTCCTCTACATTATTGAGATCCACATCAGACATGTTATAATACTTGCTTCAACTGTCAAGCATAATTTGCAAAATTTAGAAGAAAGCCTGCTCTATTTACCCATATTTTACTCTTTCCATTGTTCTTTTTCCTTCCTGATGTTCCGAGATTTCTTCTCTTATCATTTCCTTTCTGTTTCAAGAACTTCCTTTAGCCATTTTTTTTAAAAGAGTAGGTAGCTGGCAACATATTCTATTAGTTTTTCTTTATCTGAGAATGTCTTGATTTCCTTTCATTGCAGAAGATATTATTGTCAGATATAGAATCGAGGATTGACAATTTCTTTTTGTCAGCACTGGAAAAAATGTGCCAATTCCTTGTGGCCTCCACAGTTTCTGATGAGGAAATTGACTGTCATTTGAATTGTTTTTCCACTATAGTTAAGGTATCTTTTCTCTCTGCTTTCAAGAATTGTTCTTTTTCTTTAGTGTTCAGAAGTTAATTATGATGTGTCTTGGTGTAGATTTCTTTGGATCCATCCTGTTTGGCATTTGCTCAGCTTCTTGATTCTCATGTCTTTTGCCAAATTTGGGGAATTTTCAGCTATTATTTCTTCAAATACTTTTTCTGTCTCATACTCTTCCTCCTCTTTTCTGGGACTCTGATGACATGAATGCTAGGTCTTTTGCTAAAGTCCCACGTATCCCCAAGGCTTTACTAATTTTTTTCAATCTATTTTCTATTGTTCAGATTGGGTAATATCTGCTATTCTGTCTTCAGATTCACTGACAGGCAAGTATCCCTTTCCTCTCTCCCCTCCATTCTGCTGTTGAGCCCATTTGCTGAGTTTATGTCTGTTATTGTATTTTTCATATCTGAAGTTTATATCCAGTTCCTTATTATATCTTCTGTCTTTGCTGAGACTATTTCTTTGCTGAGACTCTTTTTATCATTTGTTCTAAGTTTGTAATTGCTCATTATTTTTATTATAGCTGCTTTAAAGTCCTTGTCAGATAATTCCAACATCTGTGTTATCTTAATGTTGGGGTATGTTGATTGTCTTTTTTCACCCAAGTTGAAATTTTCTGGGTTCTTGGCATAATGAATGATTTTTTAAATTGCATCCTGCTATTGTAGGTATTTGTTATGAGATTCTGGATCATGTTTAAATCTTCTGTGTAATCAGACTTCCTCTGACACTGTGCTAGTGGGAGAGGCAGGGAACTGCTTGCTACTTCCAGGTGGAAGTTCAGGTTCTCCTTTGGCCTTCATTGATACCCCAGGTGGGAAGGGGGGCCTTGATACTGCTCCCCATGTGGCCTCCACTGATACCATGGCAGGGAGGCTTGTTACTCTTGTCCAGTGATGAAAGTCCTGGCTCCCCTCCTTGGCCTTCTTTGACACTTCAGAGGTATAGGGGGGTGCTTCATTATAGCCAGATGGGGGTGGAATTCTAGGCTCCTCATTCAGCTTTGCTGACAAGAGGTGAAGATGGGCCTTAGTTTTTTCTCTGGCATTTGTCTAGAGTAGTGCAATTGTTGTCTGTAAGTATTCTATCTTGCTAGGTTACCTGTTTGTCTAGAGAGAGAAGCCTTTCCTTTGAGCTTTTCTTGTCTGCACCCTTTGGCATCTCTATGTTGCCAGCTGGGATATATGAGACAAAAAGAAAACCCAGGGAACTCACCTTCATGTTGTTCTTCAGATCCTGAGTTCCCTAGCCAGTCTGTGATAAGGCCTAAAACTTCTGCTTGGGTTCTCTGCCTTTTGCCTGGCCTCTCTGCCTTTTTGAGTCTTTTTGAAACATTTGTGTGTTTAATGTATAATGTATGAGGTTCTTTGCTGTGTGGGAGGAATAGAAAGAAATACATCTACTCCATCTTGTCTGGAGATGAAATTCTCCATTTAAATTTTAAATATATTTTAATTCTCTGCTAAAATTCATCATGTCTTCTACTTTCTTAATTTATTCATCACTGTAATTTAAAAATTTCTGATTAATAACTGAAAAATCTGTGCCTCCCATAGGACTGTTTCTATTTTTTCTTGATCTTTTGTCACTTTATCTTGTCTTTTAACAATAAGAGTAATTTTGATTAGGTGCTGCATATTCTATTATAGTTAATTTGTAATAATTGTTTGAGGCTCTGGATACTGTTATCTTCCTCCAAAGAAAGTTTACTGCTGCTTCTTTCAGGCAATTTAGGTAGGGGCAGATCAGCTTAATCCAATATGGGAGGGAACTAATACCAAGTGGGATTCTGCTTTTGTTAAAATTGGTCCATTTCTGGTTAGCCCTTACTTCTAATGTATAGCCATTCGAGTTTTGTAACCAAAAGCCTGTTTACCAGCAAACCTATCAGGGAAGGGTGCTAAACTTGTATTTTCCCCTCCCCAACAATACTGCCTAAACCTTCTGCTTGGGTTCTCTGCCTCTTGCCTGGCCTCTCTGCTGCTAGGTGTCTTGACCTCTTAGTCACCACTTATGAACCAATAAATGCCCCAAGGCAAAAGTTTTACTATTATGTTCACCTCTCAACTCCTTTTGCTCTAGGATCTTGATCCCATAAGTTGTTCTTACCTTAGTAGTTTTCCAATCCTTCAAATGTTTTTCTTTTTTTTAATGTAGCTTTTCTAATTGTTCTTGGTGAGAAGGTCTTTCAAGCCAATCCACCCATAGCTGAAGTAGAACTAAATTTTCTTATTAGTTCTAATTTGTCTGTAGATTTTGTGTTTTCTACATACATAATCATAATATCTGCAAATAATGACAAATTTATTTCTTCCTTTCAGTATTCATTTATATCTGTTATTACTTATATTTTCATACTCATGGCTGAGATCTATTCTGTCAATAGAGAAAGGTTCAGGTACATCAGTGGGGTTTTTTGATGTTTTGGCAAAGGGCAGGAATCATAAGGGCTCCAGTTTTGCAGTTCTCATTTGACTAGCAGGACTCTAAATTTTCCTCTTTTGCATCTTTTTTCTTTCATCACCTAATTGTCAAAAGGGCTTCTCCTTTTTTCACTTTTTTTTCTTTACTAGAGGCTATGTGTTTCAAAGACCATCCCTTTAAATCACACCTGTCCCCTTTAAATTGTGCTCACTTTGAAACCCTTTCTCTCTAGTTTGTGCTCTCATCTGCTTGGACACATTTTTTTAGACCAGAACATTATTCCCTTTTGCTGGTGTCCCTCTTGTCTTCCTGCAGTTTATCTTCATCTGCCTTTGTTCTACAGAGCATGGGATGTAGGTGCCTGTGAGTACATGCTGCAACTTGGTGATTTTTCTCATTTTATTCAGTTTGAAATTTTAAAACTCTCTGACTTCAAAATATGCTGAGTGTGATTTCCGTATAGATTTACTTTTTCCTTCTTGTATTTTACATTATTTTGCAATAAAATATTGGGAGACAAGTAGCTAAGCTGCCACTAATGTTTTCAGCTACCTGGAAGTTCACCTTCATTGTTTGTTTGTTTGTTTGTTTTTTCAGAGACAGGGGCTCACTCTGTCACCCAGCCTGGAGTGCAGTGGCCTGATCACAGCTCACTACAACCTTGAACTCCTGAGCTCAAAAGATCCTCCTGCCTTAGCCTCCTGAGTAGCTGGGACTACAGGCACGTGCCACCACACCCATAATCACCTTCATTCTTGAAAGACAGCTTCAATATAGAATTCGATGTTGGAAGTTATTTAATGTGCTCCCTAGCACTTTCAAAGTATAATTTCAATATACTTTGGTTTCCATTGTTGGGTGAGTCTAATCTCTTAGTAACTGCTAATTCTTTAAAGTTAACCCATTTCTCTCTGCTTTATATATATTTTTTCTCTTTGTCTTTGGTGCTCTGCATTTGCACTGATGTGTCTAAGTGTGGATGTTTACTTTTTCTTGCTTGGATTAAGTTTCTTTAATCTATGCACTGATCTCTTTTATCAGTTTGGGGAAATTCTCATTGTCTCTTAAAATAGTTTCCCATGTTCTCTTCTTTCTCTTCTTACCTCTAGAACTCTGATGATCAAACATGTAGTATTAGTATTACGTTAAATCCACATTTTTTACTCTCTCCTTCATATTTTCCTTTTGTCTTTGTGCTGCATTAGAATTTCTACAGACCTATCCTCTACTTTACTGCTTCTCTATGCCCAATCTACCACTACAACTATCCATTTAATTTTAGTTTCTGTACTTTAATTTACAGAAGTTCTATTATTATGGCTCCCTGTGAAAGTCTCAGGTTTATCTTTATTTCTTTGAAAATGGTACATATTATTTGTTTTAGTGTTTGATAATGTCAACATCTGAAACCTGCATAGAACCTTTTCTGCTGTTTTTGACTGGTGGGGAAAAATTGTGAGGTCTCCCCCAACTCTAAGATGGAGATACCTTACACTAGAGATTTGAGTGTAATTCAGTCACCTAGAAGCAGTACCACCACAGTTTAACACCTGGACTACCCAAGCTATGCATAGCTGGCCAGGTTCTAGACATCCTGTTTTCTATGCCCAGTCCCTGTTTCACAAGTATTCCATTCAAGTCCTGCTAAATAGAAAACTGTTTATATAATATTTTCTCTTTTGCCCTCCCCAAACCCACATCCTCCAAATAAAAGCCTCAGCAGCCAACTCCTTATTATCTTTGCAATTTTTCTGTAAATCTAAAACTCTCTAAAATTATTTCTTAAGAATCTAGCAGTTCTCCAATTCAGTCATTACCATAACCTGCCCATTCCCCATCTATTCTATTCCCTATCTTTAGAATCAATTCTTTCAGTCACCTCAGATCTTTCAGATGCTAGATTAAAAACCTGTTTGGTTTTTAAAAACTCTACTAGGAATCATATGATACATAATAAATAACAATAATTATAAATATTAGCGTAACTCCAACTATTTGAAATTAGCAATCTAGACTTTCCCCATGACCTTTTCATTTTGGCTGAACCTCGGTGACAATCACAGAATATAATGCATTTCATCATGACAATTTCTGTTTCATCTGCACTCTATTTCTCCATGTCCCATCTTAAATTTCTACACCTGTTGGTTTTCCACCCACAGGCTTGACTTTATCACTGCCTCTTCATACTGCTTCTGATTGAATCAATAAATTATCTTTGCTGAATTTGAGGCATGTGTCTCAGTATACTCCCACTTCCAATTACCATACCTTCAATCTAATCAAGTAAATCTCACTCCTTTGTCTTCAATTTTCTTCCATGCTGGCCTCTGAACTTGAACATGTTTCTACTCCATATGGGCCAGCATATCTCACTTTTGCTCACCTTGTGTACATTTGCCTACACAGTAATAGGGAATAGGATCCCATTTGACCTCAGCCAAAACACCAAAAAAAAAAAAAAAAGCATGCTTTTAATATTCTGATTAATGTAGGTGGAAACTGTATTAAAGTTAAAACTGCACATTACCTACTGATTTCATAGCTTTTAAGTTGTGGGTAATAATTAATGGCATATTTATCTGAGGTTTTCAATAAATAGCATAGAATCCGTGGCATTCTAACTGCAAGTGAGAATAAGAAACGAAGACCTACATGATGGCACCTATTCGTAATTGAGTACTGTATGAGTATTGACCATCATGTTTACTTTGCTGAAAACCAGTTTTTAGAATTCTGAAAAACTGAACACAGTTTGTAGGTAGATTACTGTTTATGAAACAAATCAAAAGAGTTCTTGATTCAGGTATAAGAAAATTCCTGAGAAAAATTCAGGAAAATATTTCAAACATTGAAAGAAAAAGAACCATATCACTGTTCAGACTTCCTGTAGCAATTAAGGCTGCTTTCACAGAAGAAGCATAAATACAATCTAATTTGATTTAAAAACAAATACAAAGCATTTGCCACAATTAAAACTTTACTGCATGCTTTAGATAGTCTATTAAACCACAAAATGGAAATTTTTTTGAGTATTCATGTCTAGGGATTTCTTATAAATTAAAAAGATCACCTGTAAACAGATCTTTGTTTGTTCATGTATAAATTAACTTTCTTTAAAAGTGATCAGAAAACATTGCAAATGAAGGAAAATGATGCTGGTTACCACAGGCATTCAATTATTACGCATAGCTTACATTATTTCATTTAATTCCCACTGTAATCCTAAATCCTATCATAGATTGTTCCTTAACCATTAGAGAAACTGAGACTCAGAGAACATTAAGAAACTTGTACAAGGTCACACAGGAAGAGGAAGCAAGTGGCAGAACCAAGAATCAATCATAGATTGGTCCAACTCCAAAGTCCATGCTCAAACCTCTCTGCTTTACTTCTTCCACAGCAGAGACTTTCTTTGTAGAGGAACCAATCACTATTGAAGTATAGCTATTTTATTTCCTCTGGTCTAGACTATGAGTTCTTTGTCAGCAGAGCCCATATTTCTTGTATAATTTTGCTTTCCCAATTCCTATTAGAGTAGCAGTAGCAACAAAGTTTTGCCATATAAAAAGCAAAATGAATTCAAGCCAATGAATTCATCATCACTGTGTCTAAAAGTTCCAGGACACATTATTCTAAGTGGGCCTCACCTGGGAAAATAACTAAATTTTTAACAAGCAAGTTTTAAATGGGTACATAAATCTTTCAATGGTCAGTTTTATGGTGTCATCGTGAAGTGATTAAATAAATATGTATCCATCTGAGCTACAAACAGAAAAGAGAACTGTGGCTACTATACGATATGATTATTTCAGAAACAAAAGCTTTCTTCTGAGTCAACTCATAAAGACAGAAACGTTCTACAGGTATTCTGAACCTTGTACTATTTTCCCACAATATAGGTAGAAAAACTAAATACATAACTTTCAAATTGGAACTAATTATAACTTTTTCTGGCCTATTGCTTCTAAAAAAAGATTTGGAGACAAAACACAAAGACAAACATCATAAAATAACTTTTATACAGGATTAGTAGATCTGTTTACATATAAAAAAACAGAAAGAACCTCATTACAGTTAGATTTCACATAAATTACACAGATTGACTTTTTAAAACTACTATTCAACTTCATTTAAAGTCCCTTTTAAAAATTTCATTTTGAAGGCACAGTGCATGAAATAAACCAATGACTGAAGCACTTGAGATGAATGGGTGTTGCACACCTCATATAAATAGCTATAGATTGCTCTGGAGCTGAGGAGTATCACTCTGAAACAAATGGAGAGGTGAAAAGTTGATTTTAATCTGATCATTAAAAAATACCATTATGTCATACCTCCAGAAAATCTGCAGCATGGCCAGCATAGAATGTAGTTAGTACACTCATGCCATTTATAAAAACCATAATCATATATTTACATAATTTATGTCCAATTGCCTCAAAATGGTAATCTACTTTCAAATTTCATAATGTATTTTGTCAATCAAAATCAACCAAGATAATAGTCTGAAAGTCAAGTGGAACCACTAATGAATTATTGCTAAAAATAGGAGAAATTGGTATTAGGAGAGATTTCTTCATGAACTAGAACTCCAAGTTCAGTTGATGTTAATCAAGGACCCTAATCACCCTCCAAAATTCTGCTTTAATTAAAACAAATTAGGAACTCAAAGAGTTCTCAAAAAATTGCTAGGCAGAAAGTCAATGAACATCAATCATAGTGGAATTTTTAGCAGTAACAATAAAGCAAAAATCAAGGGGAAATGCTGGGTTGCTACTGTTAAAACAATTCCACCCAAGAACCATAACATAGGGCACTGTTACAGCATTCATAGCCACGAAGCTTTTAATACAGCAGGGGCAAAACCTGGCACAAGTGCATTTCTGGCAATAACAAGATAAAACTATTTAATGCCGAGAATAAATGGAAATGGACAAGCAGGTCACAGTTACTAAGTAATTGGTGTGAGCTCAGAAACACAATAAGCTCAGACAAAAACACTAACCTTTTATTTATTCATCAACTCATAATTAGTCTTAAGTTCAATAGTAATTAATTCAGCAAATCCCATTCAGGCAAAATTTATCAAAGATTAACCAATCAATCACACTGGGCCAAATATACAATATGTTTCCTTTCTGGAGCACAATAAAGTACCAAAGCGAATCCCTTCCATGTGCATTGCAAGCATTCCTCAGCTGGATAGGATCCCAATCACTACCAAAGTGTTCATAACATACATCAAGACCAAAGGGTCTTTCCTTCTGAAACTATAATACTTGGGCCCATCTTACTGAACTACATAATCGGTACAAGTACATTCACATAGGCAGACAATTCAAACATTACCTACTCAATCACTTTGCTTTTAGAGGGGAAAGTGGCTTACACACTGATCACCAGGACAAAAACCATGCCTTGTGAGTAAAGAAAGGCACAACTCAGATTGGGGCAAATTTCTTAATACTGTGATACTTACTTGCCTCCATGACTCCAAGGAAATGGAAAGTCTCTAGGAGAAACACTGAAGAAATGTGTCCCCATCCCATATGGCTTCAATGCCATAAGCAGTTAATGTGGTGTAATACTAAATTAGATCAACAAATAGAAGACAGAGCAGGGCTGAGAACACAGTTTTAGTAGTCATGGATCATGTACATTCATGTTCATAGGGTAACACCAGTTGAGAGGACTTATTTTCCAGCTAAATGCATTATTTAGAAATTCATTAAAGATTTAAGATTTATAGCAGAATTTGGGTTTTTTGTTTGTTTTGTTCAGGAAAAATTCTAAAAGAAGTATTTGTATGTTCATTCCTTTAAAAACTTTATACACATGGCTGGCATGGCCTCCGGCCACTGACATGTACAGTTAAAGACACGTTTAATCCAAGAAAGAAGTAAATGTAAAAGGTATTCTCTAGTGAAGACCAATGCTGATAAAGCAAAGGCTGTCACATCAACTTTGTTTCATTTATAGCTGTAGTATCCCAAGTAGGGCCAGATACTCATAGGCCCCTTATTGGTTTTCTAACTTTGTACTCTTAAAATTAAAGCTGAAAAAGAGCAATACACCATATCCTTAAAGAAAAAATAAAAGATTAGAAGAAATTAAATCATATATATTTCATTCACTGCTAGTATCCCACAAGCTTTGTTCCATGTATATGGTGGGATGAGACTGAGGTGGCAGAATTTAGAGTTGCTAATACCAGGATTAATACCAGAATGGCTTAACCTGGAATCACTCAGATTTATCACAGATACTTACTAACAAATGTCATGACCTCACTATTCCTGCTAAACAAAATCTCTTTTTATAAAGCCACTTTGGATGCATTCCTCACAAAACCTGGTTGAATGACCTAGGTGGATGGAGGGTAAACCACTCTACATGAAGACTTTGGAGTAAGATGCGCTATCATCGCACCACGAGGTCCTCACATGAAGGCTTTGGGATGACTGATACATTAATGGATATAGAATACAATTTGAAAAGATGAGAGCAAGTTTTTTGATCCCCTGATTTAGTACAAGTTCAGCAGCAACTTGGCCATTAAAACATTCAAAGGTATTAAACCATTAGATCATTGGTAAGACTCATACTTACAAAAAACATCATTTCCATTGAATAGCATAAGACAGACACAATAAAACGTAAATCTTTCAGGTCTTTGCCTGATTGGCAGTGAAGATGACACTTTCACACCGTGGTGTTATAGCACATGGCAGTTCATAGTTTACATTTTTTTTTTAAATGGAGGGAGCCACATTTAAAAGCTTTCAACTGAATTTTAACAAAATTGGTTGATCAAAAGGAGACTGTCAAATGAAACATTAGGACAAAGAACCCAATCATTTTCAGAGGCCTATATGAACAAGACAGGCCAAGCTATTTTAATAATAATAGTATGCTATTATAGGGCGTAGGCTTGGGCTGGAGCACAAAGTATAGATATTTTGTGTTCAAATGTAGGTTGAGTGTGCGAGTAGGTCTCTTCCACACTTCCACATATTTTCAGTAGAATTCAGATCTTGTAGATGGGTGGGTCATTTGAAAACCATGAGTGTACAACATAGAAAAAGGTTCAAATTTAGGAAATAGTAAAGAGCTAGGCATTTCTAGAATAAGCTAGTCCTTCACAGATAAAAGCAGCAGCACCTGTGGGTTTTTACACAGTTAAAAGACAGGCAACATGAGTTTTAGCTTTTGCCAGATCTCCCTCTCAGCTCCATTCAAGTGGACATTTAGATCTTTCACAACAAAGCCATTAAGTTCTCCCTTAAAATGGGGTATTTAGAAGTTTGCTAAACCTTACAAGAGAGGTAGTGAAATCCTTCTTAGAGTGCAGCCCACCAGTTCTGATCTAGCCTTGGAACAAGTAGGAAGCCAAATGCGGAAGCCCATTTATTCATTTCCTAACATTATATGTGTTTAAAAATCAATTCAACCTCCATTAAACCTGAATAAAAGAAACTCCAGCTACTTCATAACTAGAGAAAAGTACTCCTCAGTAGGTTGAGAAAACCGAGTTTTTAAAGCTTAATGTCAGATTCTGACTGCTGTCCCTGCCTTAATGTTTCTGGATTCTTTTGGCCATTTAAAATAAAGGAAAAAAGCTAAAGCCACTAGTAAACACCTGATGTACAAAATACAACATCCACTAGTTGGCTTTATGCCGTTATTACGTAAGCTCCAAATAGCTCATCTTAAATTAAAAAGAAAAACAAAGTGGCTGTCCCATCTCTGCTGCATAAATAGACATCAGATTTCTTTTTAAAGGTTAAGAGTACTTTAAGGAAGGGAAGTTCAAAACTGCCAGCAAAATTCACAGAGAATACAAATTTAGCAAGTTAACTTCCCGAAGCTCTTTGAAAAAGCAAGATAATTTTTCTTCTTAATGCAGTGTCTCCCAGTAGGAACTGTAATTTTGCTTGGTTCTTATGCTGGGAGATATGCAAAGTGTGTTTTTCAATGTTTGCTGGAATATAATGTTTCCTCTTCAGTGTCTGTTTCATCTTGGAACTCATGGCTTAGGAGGGACTTCTTGGAGCCAGTTGACATCATGCGAATTTCATCTTCATACTCATCATGATGCTGCCTGAGCCGATGAAAGCCATCCTTGTGTCTGTTGGACTTGATTGAGCAGATGCACCAAATAATGCAAGCTGTTAGGATCAATGCCGACATGGTGGCACCTGCCAAACAAAAACCATCAGGTGGGTGGTGTTGTACTTTAAGGACATGAATATGCAGCTACTTACAATAGCACTTTTAATAATATGCCCCTCATTTATTTTATTTTTATTTCATTCACTTAAGAAAAACTTTTTATTATTATAGAAACAGTGTATGTATAGTACGCAAAGTTAGAAAATAACAGTTAAGCAAAAGTAACAAAAAACAAAACCATAAAACCTCACATCTTTATATTTTTATTACCCAGAGATCATTTTTAATTATCTCAGTGTAATTTTTCCAGATCTTTATGCATGTGTATGTATGTCTATTTTTTCTTTCACCACAAAGAAATTACACTGTGTCTATTGTTCTGCAACCTGCTTTTTATAACTTCTACTTTTCCTTTTCAGTAACTTTTCGTTTCATCCAAAACCCCTCATTTATTTTAAATTTGTACATAAGGGTATCAAAGAGTCTTAGTAACAAAAAATAATAAAATAATAGAAATTAAGTTCACAACAGCTAAGAGAGACAGGGTTAAACCACAGCCAAATCCTAGCTCCTGTATTTTTAACCACTAAGTTATTCACACTTTATTTGATTTGAGCAAAAAGCTCTTTAAAAACACCACAATGGGCTCTATCACTGGACCAAGTTTCCAATATACTACTTTCAACTAAGGATCTCTCCTACATACACCTTGTATTAAAACTTGGTTATTTTGCCTCAAGTCCAAGTTGCACTTAGAAATGAACTAAGGCTCTTTGGGTCAAATAGATACAATACAGAAGAGTATTTATTTTGCCACATATTTTTTTCTTCTTAACCTTTCAGTAATTCAAGCAATGCCACAAATTAATCATGGAGAAAACAAACATTTCCTCATTCCTGGATCTTGGGAAAGAAGAACTAATATAAGTTAAAGTCCTCGGAATTTCTAACCTTAATATTATATAAAGCAAATCATTCATTCATTCATTCAACAACTTTTCATTAAGATCCACTATGAGCCAACCATGGTTCTAGGATCTGGGGATGTAGATAAACTCCTTGCTCTCTCAGAGTTTATATTTTAGTGAGGGAGACTGAATATAGACAAATAAATGAACACATATATAATATAATGTCAGCTAGTCATAAGAGCTATAAAGGAAAAAAGCCAGGTAGAGAAAGTGACAGGGGTACTATTTTAGTTAGGGTGATCAGGGAAGGCCTTTCTGTGGAGGTGACATTTGAGTACAGACCTGAAAAAGTGAAGGTCAAGCCATGAGAACATATGGGAGAACAGTGGTCCGAGAAGATCATGTTTAGGTAAGGAGACATTAGAAGAAAAGTAATTAGCTTCAGGTGATCATGGAGGTGATCCACTCTCAAACCAAAATGTCAAGACTGGTTTTAACTTTAACTACTAAAAATTAAAATTTCTTTACCTGATACAGTGACGACAAGCTCCCTTGGCAAACCAAATATCCGATTATCTGTGTCAAAGACTATAACCACAGAACTAGCTGCATCATGATGCACAAAAACCTAGAAGGATAAAGTGCAAGAATTATGAAAAAGTTTGCTTAAGGTGTAACGCATCCCTGCTACATTCTTAGGGCCGGCAGAGCAAACCAAGGAGATGATTCACTGTCATTTGAAGCATACAATATGTTATCAAAATTTCCCTTTTGTTGCCAAAGGATAGACAGATAACAAGATATCATATTCAAGAGGTGGTCATACTTTCTATTCCTTTATTCCCCTCAAGCTTTCTAGCGAGAGTTTCAAAATAAAATAGAAGTATTATTATGAATAAAAATTTACATGATACTACTCAATTTGAGTTTCTTACCTGTGAATGCTGTTGCTGGTACCCATCAGCTATGGCATTGATGTTATGGACACCTGGGGCTAACAGTACATGGAAATAACCTCCCTCTTTCGTGTGTACCTTTATTCCTTCATTAAGTACAATGACTGCTTTAGAGATTGGTTTTCCAGTCTTATCTTTAACAAATCCATGAACTCCCTTGTGAACCTGAAAAAATGTTTAAAACGTAAATGTATGTTTTCATAATGCCAGGTATTCTGGAGGCAATAGTTTGAAGCATGGCCAAAATCAACAAAACAAACCAAAAAAACCACACAACCTGTAAGGCTTGCTTATGTCTCCCTCCCCACTGACTCTGACCTTGTTTGCTACTCATTCAATGCTTCCAAGTCATAGAGATGGAGGTAAAAAAGAACTCTGATATAGTCAAAGCCTAAAGCATTAGAACCCAACCTTCTAAGACTTTGAATGATTTCCTTCCTACCATAGTACACTGACTCCAGTAACTGTGTGTGATATTCAAATCAAAGAACATGCAACATCTTGCAAGATCAAATTACCTGAATTACAGCAGATTCCAGATACATAAATGAATGGTATCTATTTAGGAAACATAAAATGGACAAAACTCTCCTTTCTATATAAATTTTAAATAAATAATATAAATTTGTGGTAAAAGATTAAGACAATGTTTTGATAAAACTTTCCATTGAACATATTCCTGGGAGTTTGCTTCTAGTTAAAAGGGAAAGACTCACCTCTACCAACATGCTAAGAAGAGATCGTTTATTTTCTGCCCACAAGGAAGGGAGTTGTGCTGCACTAGGAAAGTAGCAACAGCTTGTGTACACTGTGATTTCCGGACAATGGCCATAGGTGACACTATAATCCTAGAATATAAAGTTCAAAATCAAATGTGGGAAAATTAATAAATAAAAGTAAGAATGAGGCTTTGTAATACAACAGGTAAGTGAAATAAAAAGAAAACCTTGGCAATGTAAACAAAGAATATGTAAAGGATTTTATGGCAAATATAAACAAACCACTCTGTATTATAATCAGTCACAAACATGACAGCTCCTAAGAGAGCCTTTGAGGACAGGGACTATGTCTAATACATTTTTATATCTCCAGTGCTTCCCAGAGTGCCTGGTAGGTGGAGGAGGTTTATTATAGTTTGTTGAATAAATGAATGAATGAATAAGTACATGGAGAGGGCTAGCTTCCCTCTAAACCCACAAACTTCACTGCTGTTCTCAGAGCTCTGGAAAGAAGAAAAAGCATTTGTCCTCTGATATCCTCAACCTGTAGCCTGCTGGTGACAGTAGTCACTGCCTGCAACATAGCATTTATCCAGGCATAGGAACTGCCTGTGTAGACGGGTTCAAAAACCTAACTTACCATATTTCCCCAAAACCTGTTCTTTTTCCTAATTCAGTTAATAGTATCAACTCATTTTCTCACATAGCCATGAAATCTCTTGTCTTTTACTTCATTTCATTATTATCAAATTCATAATTTGCCAAATCTTATCAATTCCACCTCTACACTACCTCTAAAACATCATCCTTTGACTCCACTCCCACTGCCACTACCTTAATCCAGGCCCTCATTACTTCTTGTCTTGACTATTCCAAACCAGTCCCCCTGCAACAGTCTATCCTTTCTCCAAACTATCTTAACTGTCGAGAGATTAATTTTCCCAAAGCACAGCTCAGATCATGTCCCTGTATCATCCCTACTCAAAACCTCAGTGGCTTCTCATTCTTCACTAAAACAAAGCATTCAAAGCTCCAAACTCTCTTTCCATTCTATCTTCTGCTGTTCTCCATTACACCCCATATTTTAACTAAACTAGACTGTTCCATACTGCTTCCTGTCTGCATCCCAAATGCTATCTCCTCTAGAAAGAGAAGACTGTTATTTCCTGACTAGATATAATCTTTTCTGTCTTTAATTTCTCATGGCATGTTGAAAGTTGCTTTCTTCTAGATCGAATCGATAATTCTGTAACATAGTTATTTGTATAATAGGCCAGGGAATAAATATTATTTATCACTAATACAGCAAAGTGCCACCCAGTAGCAAGAAGTTCTTAGTAAATAAAGGAGGTAAGGCAGTCAGGGATGGGAAGGTAGTCAATTTTCTGGTTGTACACGTGAATGAAATGACCAGCTAACCATGCATCTGCAAACAACTCCTGCCTAATTTGTTAAGTAGATGGACAACCAATTAATTTGCTGTTAAAAAGAAACTACAGAAGACCTAAGTAAATGGAAAGACATACTATATTCACGGATAGAAAGACAATATTGTAGAGTTGTCACTATTACCCAAAGTGATCTACAGATTCAACATAACCCATAAACAAAATCCCACACCTTTTCTGCTGAAAGAGAAAAGCCAATGTTCAAATTCAAATGGAATTATAAGGAGCCCTGAATGGCCAAAACAATCTTTAAAAACAACAAAGTTAAGGGACTCACACTTCCCGATTTTAAAACTTACTACAACAAAGCTACAATAGTCAAAATAGCAATATTGGTATAAAAATAGACATGTAGGCCAATGGAATAGAATTGAGAATCCAGAAATAAATCCATACCTCTATGGTCAAATGAATTTTTTTTTTTTTTGAGACAGAGTCTCACTCTGTTGCCCAGGCTAGAGTGCCGTGGCATCAGCCTAGCTCATAGCAACCTCAAACTCCTGGGCTCAAGCAATCCTCCTGCCTCAGCCTCCTGAGTAGCTGGGATTACATGCATGTGCCACCATGCCCGGCTAATTTTTTCTATATATTTTTAGTTGTCCATCTAATTTCTTTCTATTTTTTCAGTAGAGACAGGGTCTTGCTCTTGCTCAGGCTGATCTCAAATTCCTGAGCTCAAACAATCCACCTGCCTCAGCCTCCCAGAGTGCTAGGATTACAGGCATGAGCCACTGTGCCTGGCCAATCAATTGATTTTTTTTTTTTTTTTTTTTTTTTTTGAGACAGAGTCTCACTTTGTTGCCCAGGCTAGAGTGAGTGCCGTGGCATCAGCCTGGCTCACAGCAACCTCAGACTCCTGGGCTGAAGCGATCCTACTGCCTCAGCCTCCCGAGTAGCTGGGACTACAGGCATGAGCCACCATGCCCGGCTAATTTTTTTGTATATATATTTTTAGTTGGCCAGATAATTTCTTTCTATTTTTAGTAGAGACGGGGTCTCACTCTTGCTCAGGCTGGTCTCGAACTCCTGACCTCGAGCGATCCACCCGCCTCGGCCTCCCAGAGCTAGGATTACAGGCGTGAGCCACCGCGCCCGGCCCAATCAATTGATTTTTGACACGGATGCCAAAACCATTCAATGAGGGAATATTCTTTCCAATAAGTGGTGCTGGGACAACTGAATTTCTACATATAAACAAATGAAGTTGAACCCCTACCTCACACCATAAAAATGAACTCAAACTGTATCAATGACCTAAATACAAGAGTTAAATCCAGAAAATCCTTAAAAGAAAACTTCATAACCTTGGATTTGTTAAGGGATTCTTAGATAAGACAATAACAGAATAAACAAGAAAAATAAAATAGATAAGGTGAACTTCATGAAAATTAAAAACGTTTATGCATCAAAGGACATGATCAAGAAATTAGAAAGACAACATACAGAATAGGAGAAAATCCTATCATATATCTGATAAGGATTTAATACCCAGAATACATAACATCCAGGATATATTCTTTATGTTAATATATAAAGAACTTCTACAGCTCATTAACAAAAGGATAAACAACCCAATTTAAAAATGGGCAAAGGACTTGAACAGGTGTTTTTCCAAAGAAGATATACAAATGGCCAAAAAGCACCTGAAAAGATACTCAACACAATTAGCTATCAGGGACATACAAACCAAAACCACAATGAGATACCACTTCACATCTACTAGGATGGCTATGATAATTAAAAAAAAAAAAAAGTACTGGTGAGGATATAGAAAAACTGGAACCCTTAAACATTGCTGATAAGGAAAATGGTACAGCTACTGTGGAAAACAGTTTGGTGGTTCCTCAAAAAGTTAAACATAGAATTACAATATAACCCAGCAATTCCACTCCTAGGTATATATCCAAAATAATTCAAAACAGAGGTTTAAACAGATACTTGCATGCCAATGCATTATCCACAATAGCCAAAAGGTAGAAATAATGCAAGTGTCCATAAACAACAAATTGATAAACAAAATGTGGTATGTTCATACAATAGAATATTATTCACCCATAAAAATGAAGTATTGATACATACTACAAAATGGATGAACCCTAAAAACATATGCTAAGTGAAAGAAGCCAGACACAAAAGGGTAAATATTGTATGATTCCACTTATATGAAATATCTAGAATAGGCAAATTCATAGAGACAGAATGTAGATTAGAGGTTCCAGAGGCTGTGGGAAGAAGAGAATAGCAAGTTATTGATTAGTGGGTAGAGAGTTTCTTTTTGGGGCAATGAAAGAGTTCTGGACATAGATATGGTGATGGTGGTACAACATTGTAAATGTAATTAATGTCACTGAATGGTACAATCAAAAATCGTTAAAATGGCAAAAAACAAAAAAAACCTGTCAGGTTAATTTTAGGGCTAAACAAGTCAAGAAAGCCATCAAGCAGATGTCATTCACTTCGAAATATCAGAAAAGTAGCCTATTCTTTCACTCGATGGCCAATATTCATAATTCCATTCTAACCATGTTCTATAAAGCATACCTTCATGCTGCCCAGGTGACTGTGCCATTCTGCTCCACGCATTACTCCTCCTGGAATATTCTCATCTATAAAAGCATTGAGAAATGTAGAATCAATAAGATCGTAAGGCGAGACCCCCTCCCCCGCAAATGCAACAAAAACATTAACAAAAGGTAAATACTTACCTGATTTATTGGGGCAACTGGGCTGACCCATGTGCATCGACGGATGATTATTTGCATAAAGAGATGCCAAATGCTTCAGAGTCTCTTTATTTTCCACTACAAAAAGAAAAATTCAGAAGCCAATGAAGAAATCCAAAAGATTTTTCTCCAAGTTCACCTTCATGGATACATGCCATCTTCTCCGAGTAAATTTTACACTCTACTGAAGTTTATTGAGAATTATAATTAACGAAATGGTTTTTTTTTTTAGTCCAAGATAATCAGACTAAGAACAAACATTTTTCTTATATTAACAGGTACCAATGGTGAGTACACAACAGGCTACCACACTAAAATACAAACTTGTATTTTGGGGTAACTGTGGCCTAATAACAATATTCTTTGTAAGCTGCATTGAAAACAATCAAAACTATCTCCATATACTGTGACCCCCACAGAGATTCAACAAACAACTGTTTAACTCACCATGAGGTGTAACCAGTTAGTCAAACTTTAAAGCAGGGGAGGGTAACTCTGTCCTGTTAATATTTGGTTACATATGAATTTGTTGAGGCAGGTATATTATGTCATATTCACTTGTATTCCCAATATCTATGGACATAATAATTGCTCAATAAATGCTTGTGGACTACATTGAACAGTACGTAACAGATGTAATAAGATGGATAGACTCAATAAAGCTAGGCTTTCATTAGATCTGACCTCTCTTCCCCAGGTAACTGTTTGAACTGCTGATGTATGTACAGTCTTCTTACGTCAGTTATTTGCTCATGGAATGTGCTCAAATGCTCATCATTTAAAAAATTTAGGAGAGACATTACTTAATTGGAATTTTCTACCTGAGGTTAAATAGTATATATATGAAATGACATTCTACATACCTGTCTGTACAGGCTTGTCATATGGGTATGTGACTAGCACAGAACCACCATCTAAAGCAACAGAAAGACTGAAGTCCTGTTTTTGAATCAAATTTTCAATGATGGCTTTAGTCTCGGGCTGGGAGGCATTATCTAAAAAAGAAAAAAGTCAAATATAAAATACCAAGTTTTAAATCTTAGTATGAGTATCCATGAAAATAATATCTACTTGAACACAAAATGCTAACTTAAAAATTTGTAGATGAATACTGTATTTCTCCATAAGGCACTACCTCAAGCAAGAAAGATACATTATAGAAGGTAGGTTATTCTGAGTTTTATATCAGGATACTAATGACTCTAAGCAAGTTAAAGAAAATGCTTATTGAGGAAAAAAAGGGAGAGACATATCCTGCTATAAAAAATAACTTAGAAATATATTAACATAAACTATCTTTGAAAGAAAATAAGACTTTCAGAAAGCAAGGTGTTTTTCGCAGCATTGTTTATAAAAGCGAAAAATTAGAAACAAGCTAAATGTCCATCAGTAGAAAATGGCTAAATAAACTGGAGTATTGCCATAGATTAATGGCATACTAAGAAGCCATTAACAAGAATGCTGGAGGTCTCCAAGTACTGAGATGAAAAGATTTCAACAACATATTCGACGAAAAAAGTTACAGAATGATACAATAGTTGATCCCATATAAGTAAAGAAGAAACAGGCCCCTCCAAATCAACATATAGTGTGTTTGTGTGTGTGAATGTGTGTGTGTGTGTGTATGTGTGTGTGTGTACATGTATATGGGAAGGTTGAGAAAGAGAGAATACACATCTCTATACAACTAGTGATGAAACTCCAATATTATTGATTGAATTTCTATGAAAAAAACTTTAAGTACTTTTGCAAATGAAAAAGGAGAAAAATTCACAAAGTTTTCTGGATGTCTGTATTCATCTATACCTTGCATTCATAACCTAGACAAGAAAGTACCCCATTACTCATTGACACAATAGGAGGAACCAATCTCCAAGCAAAAAGAATGAAAATTATCTCCAAAGTACTTTAATGGCTTAAAAACTAGTCTTACTTGTGAAGTCCATATCTAGGTCTTTGCCATGAGCATTTGTTCGTCCTATCTTTGAAGTACAATCTTTCTCTTGTGCTCTCTCTCGCCCATCCGGATTTAGAGAAGGGACAATCACAATCCTAGTCCTGTCAACCAACTAAAACAGAAACAGAAATCAACAAGTTTATTAGCTCTATGTAGAATCAATAGGTACCCTCCCATGCATGTCTCAAACAGAAAATCTTTATTATTTATTTTAAACACAGTTAATTTAAAAGGTAGAACACTAAAAGAAATATATAAATAAATAAAATTTTCTCATGCTTCAAATAAATTAAAAAGAAGCAAAAAACTACTGTACAACTAATGTTCCCAGAAACCTCCTGGTGACTTAGAACAGGGGTCAGAAACCACTATCTGCAGGCCAAACCCAGTCTGCTGCCTGCTGTAACAGTTCTATTGGCACACAGCCATGTCTGTTCATTTATATGTGACTGCTTTTGTGCTATAATGGTAGAACTGGATAGTTATAACACAGAGTGCTACACAAAGCGTAAAATACATACTACCTGGCCTTTTATAGAAAAAGTTTGCCAACCACTGGCTTAGATCAATAATAATAGTGAGACTGCATTTTCCAGATTAAAAATGAGAATGTATAATCTGACAAATATCAATATATGTTTGGAAACAATCAGACAGAAGAGTTGAAACCAATGCCAAAAAAAAAAAAAAAGGAGGTGGGATATTTGTCTTACCCATAATAATTTCTCCTTCAGGCGATCCATAGCTACTCAATTTTTTTTTTGTTTTTTTGTTTTTTTGAGACAGAGTCTCACTTTGTTGCCTGGGCTAGAGTGAGTGCCGTGGCATCAGCCTAGCTCACAGCAACCTCAAACTCCTGGGCTTAAGCGATCCTACTGCCTCAGCCTCCCGAGTAGCTGGGACTACAGGCATGCGCCACCATGCCCGGCTAATTTTTTTTTCTATATGTATTTTTAGTTGGCCATATAATCTCTTTCTATTTTTAGTAGAGACAGGGTCTCGCTCTTGCTCAGGCTGGTCTCGAACTCCTTACCTCGAGCGATCCGCCCGCCTCGGCCTCCCAGAGTGCTAGCTAGGATTACAGGCGTGAGCCACTGCGCCCGGCCAATAGCTACTCAATTTTTGATATACTTCATCTTATATATTTCTAATAGTAAATCAGAATAAGTGATCCCTGGCTTATTTATTCTGGCAAAATAGTCTACAGATTGAAAATATTTCAGACCCTTTAAATCATTGGTTCTAAATCTCTCCCGGGGGAGTTTTTTTTCTAAGGTATACCTTGAGCTTCATCACAGTTCTACTGAATCAGAATCTCTGGTGATGGGGGATCTCTGGACATGTGTGTATTTTTTTAAGCTCTCTGCAGGTAATTCTAGCCCAGGGGTGGGGACTCTGCAGCCTTAAGGCCACATGTGGCCTTCTAAATCCTTAAGTGCGCCCGTTAGACTGAGTCCAAATTTTACAGAACAAATTCTTTTATTTTTATTAATACATTTTTGTCTTTTATATTTTTATTTTTAAAATGAACGTATTTAAAATATCAAAGAATAAAATAAGTTTCAACAAAGTAATACTCCCAGATTGACTGGCACAATTAGAACATTAGCAAGCCATAGGGGTTAAACTGACAGCTGCTATGCTCAGGATTTAGTTCTAACTTCTCCCCACCCAGGTGGTGCCACTACCACATGAGGCTGGTTGTCGAGAGTTTATGGGGGTTGAGTACATCAGTCTATTATCAGCTTTTGACAACACTGCACTGTGTTTCTGTCTGAAGTGGAATTTGTGAATAGTTGCACAGCTGGACAGTACTTTTTAATTATGTCTGCTTAACAACCCATGATGTCAAAAAAGAAGACTAAGAGAATGCTGAAGGAAGAAAACAGATTTTTTAATGAGGATTGGGAATTGCAATATTATCCTGTTTCTGCTAAAGATAAGACGATTTGCATGCTTTGTGATACTGCAATCTCAACATTAAAGAAATTCAATGCTCATCAACATTATAACACTAATAAGGACCACAAATATTTTAAACTAGAGGGACAGGTGTGAAAGGTTGTACTGCAGAAATTAAAAGATAAAAAGCAAAAGCAAAGACAATTCTTTCAAGCAGTAATAAGACCTGGAAATAACGCCACTGAAGCAACTTATAAAGTAGCTTATATACTTTGGAGAAAAGGGAAGCCATTCGGTGATGTAGAAAGTATGAAAGTATGCATTTGTTGAAGTTAAAGGATGCTTAGACCCTAATAACGTTTCAAAGTACAAACAACTGTCTTTTTCAAGGAGAACCATAACTGATTCACAACATGAATTAGCCTTCAACTTAGAAGAACTTCATGCAACACTTCAAAAGGAAAATATATATTATTCAATCACTTTGGATGAATCAACTGATACTACAGACTCAGCGCAAGTTTTATACTTCATTCCAGTCGTAAGAGAAGATTTTCTTTGCTACAAAGAGTTACTCAATTTGGGCACTCTTATAAACACAGCACGGGGAACAGATATCTTCAACAACTTTCAAGGTAAATGTGAATTTGGGCTGAATTTGGTAAATTTAGTGAATGTACGTACAGATGGTGTACCATCCATGACAGGAAAACATGAACGGTTTATTGCACAGATAAAAAAGTATTAACAGATCCAGATGCTCTGATTTCTTTTCATTGTATCTTGCATCAGCAAAATCTCTGTGCTAAAGCTACTATGTTAAGTGACACTTTGCAACAAGTATTAAGTATTGTTAACTATATTCATGCAAATGTAACACAGCATGGTCAGTTTCATAACATGCTAAAGTTGAATGATGAGGTATTCAGTGTGGTGTGGATTTGCTGTATCATTCTAAAGTGTGTTGCCTATCACAGGGTCAGGTGTTAGCCAAAATTTTATTTCTGCGAGAACAGATAGTTAAATTTAATGACGAACAGAATCAGGAATGTGAATGATTGAAAGATTTCCACAGGAATGTAGCATTTCTGTGTGATATCATGTCAAATCAAAATGACTTGAATATTTCTTTGCAAGGTAAAATTAAGTCTGTATATGATATGTGGTAAAAGATCCAAGCATTTCAAAAAAAGCTATCTTTTTTCAAAACACTTGTTCTTCAAAAGGAAGTTTCAGATGAACATTTCCCTAGTTAGCAAAGGTCACTGATGAGCAGGATGATATATGCAAATCATTTGAAGAATATGCAGCTACTATAGACCTATTAATTGGAGAATACAATAAAAGGTTCACTGACTTTGAGAATCATGACATCACACTCAAATTAGCATTTCAGCCTCACCTAGTTGATATCACCAAGACACCTACAGAACTACAAATGGAACTGAGATCTCAGTAGATAACATTTTAAAGTCATTGATCCTAAAAAAGATCCAACTGAAATATGGAAAAATACAGAATACCCATGCCTTTGGCAACATGCCTTGCTTTTCAACCACTTATTGCTGTGAATCTACATTCTCCTACCTAACCCAAATCAAGATGCCCTTAAGATCACAAATGACTGACACTTACTAAGGATTGACTGAAACTGCAGACCTCTATGCTGCAACCAAATATTCAAATACTTTCCAACAAAAAGTAGACACAACAAAGTCATTAAAAGGTTAACTTTAAAATTAACAATTAGTTTTCATTTTTTGAAATTATTAAGTACATAGTAGTTAGATTTTTACAAAATAATGTACATTTTAAGCATATCTAATTTAAGTTCTTTAAATGTGGCCTTATTGATTACAGCTAAATTAATGCAGCCTTCCAACATGGAAAGGTTCCCACCCCTGTTCTAGCCCTTAGCTCAAAACAAATGGCAATCTAAAATGATCTAGTCTTGTGAGTGAACTGTTTAAGTCCAGTTAGACTCGTGAAGCAAATTCTCATCAACTAGGCGTTTTGAAATTCCTGCTAGGCATTTTACCTAGGATATACAGTCTTTTATAAAAATAAGACCAGTAAGTTGCAAATCTGGACAAATATTAGATAACCTAAGGCACTTTAAAGAAATATTGATGCCTCTACTCAGGCATTGGTTTTCTTTTTAAAAAGGCTTTTCAGGTATTTCTAATATGTAGTCAGGATTAAAAAATACTGCCCTAGATACTCTCCCAATTTTAAAAAGACAAAAAATGTCTTTGACATACTACTTGCAACTCACATGAAGAGGTCAACAGAATTTGCTTTGCTGAAGATGGTAAAATAATTTTTGATCAAGTCTAATTTAAGTTCATCTTACTAAATCACACAGGTCCCTTCTGATCCTAATCATGACACCAATTCTTCCAAATTTCTTCTAGGGGAAGCAGAATGGCATAACAAAACTGCATGGGGCTTTAAAGTGAGGCACACTTGAGTTTAAATTCCAGTTTTTCCAGTTATAGGGACCTCCTAGAAGTTAATGAATATCTCTGTCTCAGTTTGCACATCTATAAAATGAAGATAATCTATCACAGGATTGAAGATGAAATTAATGGGGTATACAAAGTACTTGGTATAGTATCTGGCACATAGTTTTAATATGTATTCAACAAATATTAGTTCTTTCCCCCTTTCCTAAGTTCACTATGGACTGTTGCAATTAGTGAGTGCTGCAGAAGGATGCACTCTTTCCTTCTTTTCTCTGAGACAACACAGAACCGGGTTGCTTAATCCTATGTGATTAAGCCTCTGGGATCGAATTTCTTTTCTATAGTCATGGATGGTTAAAGTAGACAATGCCATACGCTTTATCTAAAATCGCTTAGCAGCCAAAATGTCCAATAATTTTTTATGTACTATATGAAAAGAAAAACTACATTATCTTTCACTAGATTTTTCAAGATAGGGTTCTAGTTACAAGTAACTAAGAATGGATGTCCCTCAAGTTAGAATATACAGAACTGCGAGTAAAGATTTAAAGAGTAGCTTGGCTATTAAATAGAGGACTGAATGTAAATTTTTTGTATTTTTTTCCTCTGTGCCTCTTAATAAATACAAAGAAATATAATCGAAAGACACTATTAACAATGAGTATATACTACAAAGATGGTTCATTTTTAAAGAGCAAAGTTTATAATGTTGTACTAAAGGTGCCTCTGGATAAAATATAACAAGAAATTAAAAATTTTTTAAATGGTGCCCTGAGGTCAATGTATCACTGCGCTTTTTCATTTTAAAGCATGTCAATACAGGTTATTCTCTTACTTGGGTAACAGCTGGGTTCTTTTTGTAGTTCAGGCAGAGAAATTCTGCCAGAGCCAAAAGCAGTTCAGTTCCAACTGGAGCATTTCCATGGATACCAGCAACAAAACGAATCTTTGGTTCTTCAGGCTCAGATATGTTGGGCTTATTGGAGATTTCGAGGGACCAAATATGACGATATTCAGCACTCTGTCCCAAACTTTCAAAAACCAAAAGACAAAATGTCAGCAAGTAATCAAGCATTATGTTAATGCTGTTTTATGGATTTTAAAAATAGAAATGAAAATAAAACAAGAGAAGCTTTAAAAAGTCTTTAAAGATTAATCATTGTAACAAAAAATCTTAAGAAAATTAGTTTTCCTTGACCAAAGTCAAACAGAAGATATTATCAGATTTAGGAAAGATTATGATTTAGTTTAGCATTTCTCCAAGTTTAGTCATTCTCATACCATCTTCACAATATTTGCCCTATCTTCTATAATCTGTAATACTATGTAGTTAATATATCTTTTAAATTAACTCACATTTTTTACAGAAATATTTAAATATACATAAGTACATATTTATGGCCTGCTTTCTTTTAACATAAAGGGAAATTTATTAGAATTAGATAGAAAAAATATGTTAGCATTAAATTGAGAAAGATTAATAGAATAGAAAAATTATTGTTTTCTCATCATGGCATTCAGTGATACTCATTAGTGCCTGTTGGTATACCACCTGAAAATGTCTTGTGCCCTGTAGGGCCTACACCACTGGCAAGTGTGTCATATTTTGAGGCAGTATTTAACTAAAAAGTGCATCTTGACTTAAAAGATTAAAAAATTAAATGAAGTAAATAGGTAATAAAATAATGTCCAAATTAGGGTTTATTTTAAACTAAAAGTATGTAAACTCTATATGGCACTAAGATGTGTGATACTAAAACCTGAAGTAGGCAGAAATAATAAAGATTCGGTTGAGGAAGACAGGTAATTGGTATTGCCAAAGTAAATATCATTGTTTGCATCTATGAACATTATAAGTCAGAATTTAAGAGGTAAATTTTCTGGTAAAATTAAACGAACCAATGAATAAAGACAAAGTAAAAAAGTAAAAAGCTAGATAATGTTCATGAGGTATGCAGTAGAGAACTATAAGCTCACCACAAAATGGGAAGACCTTACCTACAATAGGCAAAGCATAGTAATCAAAAAAATCATAGAAATAATTTTGGAGTAACTGTAACAAGACTTAAAGGGGTCCAATAATGAAATAGTGCAAGTGAGGCAGAGAGGCCTCAGAAAGTGAAAGTAAAGGCTGTCTCAGCCACCAGCTTTACATAAGCCAGTTCTGCATATTTTCCCCGGAACCCTCAATCACACAGGTCCCTAAAGCTTCATGTAATAGATCTGTGAATAGTGAGTAGAGTACAGGAAAAAACAGCAACTAGGCTTCATTTTCTAATCTGAAGAAAAGGTCACACATGATCCCTGACAGGTGTGCTCATAGTTCCACATTCCTCCCTTGCCCCCAGCAAAATAAAATAAAATAAGCAATGTTTAGCCAGAGCATAGATCTGTAGCTGAGAAATGAAAAGAGTTTTGAAATCAGTCAAAGTAATTATTATCAAGAGCAATTTTGCATTTCCTGAAGGCACAGGCTATATACATATCCAATCTAACAAGTAATTCTCCTCCAATGTTCCTCAAAAAAGTTCCTCAGCTTCACTGTTAGAAAGTTCTCCAAGCAAATATCTGTTGCAAAAAAGTAAACTCCAACTCTTTATACATTCAGCTCCCAAATATTTCTAACTACATTACAAGAACCATTCAACGTGGCTAATGTTGAATGTACCCTCTTAACAAAAAACAAAAGAAAGGAAAAGAAAGACAGCAAGAATGTGACACTTACTTGGTAAGATTTGTAATATGTGGATAGTTCATTACAAGTCCTCTCAGAAACTCTGATAAGTCTTTGTATGAATGGTATCGATAAAGAGCGAGATTTGAGGAGGAGGGTAACATGAGGCCTTCCAAACCATTCTCAGCTGAAAGGTCTTTAATTAAAGCTTCAAACTCTTTAGTAGTTGGATCACTGGCATCCTCAGTGCTGGTGCTATCCCCCTTTCCTTTCTTGGATTCATTGTTTGAATCTGTTGAGGATCGAACAAGTGTGAAGTTGACCTGAATAGCACCTTCACTCTTCACAGTCACATTCTTGGTAACTGGATTATACCTATAATAAAGGAGATGGATCAGAGTCACACTTCTTCAGCTGGAGT
Source organism: Lemur catta (assembly GCF_020740605.2). Lineage (NCBI taxonomy): Eukaryota > Metazoa > Chordata > Mammalia > Primates > Lemuridae > Lemur > Lemur catta. Next base: position 17,879,971 of record NC_059142.1, read on the forward strand.
ACCCAAGCCCTGGGAAACAGACGTGTGCGGAGGATGTGTGGATCCTTGGGATAAATGTGGTCCATCTTCCTAAAGAGTAAAAATTTTAACTTTGAGTAATTTATGACTTCTTAATACATAAAAAACAGACATGGGTAAACTATAAAATATGAGTGAGTTTTTAAGATTAAATATATGACTTTAAAAGAAAGTTAGTGCTTGTAGTGGATACCCCTGGAATTTGAGTTCACTTGTCTGCCATCAGGGTATGGGGGGAAAAGATTGAGAGGTACTAGCATAGGACATTCTTTACCAAACACATCACTCTTGCCCTGTTTCTCAGATCCCCTGCTGTTTTAGTTTATCCAATACTCTGCCAAAATGGAAGGATTAACAGAAGAGACTTCATTACTCATTAGTGTGAGGTTCAAACCCATCCATTTATGGACCGCTAGATATCTGAAAGCCATTTTAAAAAAAGGTAACAACAACAATAAATGTTTTCATGTACTTGCCATTACTTCAATGGGTGTTCAGACTAACTCTTCAGAAATAAGTTAGCTAGTAGGGGAAGAGGAAAATATACTGTGGTAACATCTATACTTATCAAAACATAAAAAAGAAAACTACAAGAGGGTAAAAATAAATTTCAAATTAAACAGTCACTTGGTTCCAATTCTAAGCTGTTTGTAAAATTTTTTCCAAAAAAAATAAAAAGGTCATAAGTTCAGTTCATTTTCTCCTTTTTAATAAATAAATCTTTGTGGAAAGAAACCCTGTAAAAAAGATGAAAATGGCCTCAGAGAACTGGCAATAGGAACAAAACTTCACTGAAGCAATAAGGCAAATGAACAACTGTAAAGAAAATTAGTGTCTGTGAAAGAGTTTTAAAAAATTTTTTTTGTACAGACAGGGGTCTCACTATATTTCCCAGGCTGGTCTAAAAATCCTGGCCTCAAGCAATCCTCCCACTGAGGCCTCCCAAAGTGCTGGGATTACAAGTGTGAGCCACTGTGGCCAAAGAAAGAGCTTTAAAGGCTTTATAAAAGGGTACAAATGTAAAGTAGAGGCATTTATTGGACAACATGACTAGAAGTATGCAGCAAAACAGAAGTTTTGGTAGTTTTTGATTTTTTTTCCCCCAACTGACAGGTGCTTCCCAGAATTGTTACCACCAGTGAAAGAAATCACTTACTATGGCTTTTACCTGTGGACACTGTGGACAGGGGACATGTGATCGGAAAGGAGGAGAGTAAAAGAAAAAAGCCACTGTTCAAAGTGCATAATTTTACATATTTCTTACATTGGACAGTTCGTGTACTTACTCTGCCACTGGAGAGTCAAAGGTGTAACCAGCTCTAAACTCCCCAGCATTAAATTCAAGGTTGCTTAGCAGCCTAAGACTTTTGGTAATTATCTTCCAGAATGGAGACACGTGTGTCTTATCCTCAAGCACTCAATTTCAAGCATTCAGTCACTCACCCTCGAGCAGATGCTGTGATTTTATAAGTTCCTGGAACCAAGAGACGCCAGTAATCTCCAGTTTTGTAAGTAGTCACTGGGTGATTAATTTCAGCAACACTAATGGTGGCATTTAATATACCCCTGCCATCCGTGGCATCTAGGACAAATCCTTTGACACCCTGATGAACCTGGATAAAGTATAAGGACACCCAGATTTCAATAGTAAAGATTACCATCTAACTATCTTGGGAGCTCATATTCAAAAGAACAGATTGTTAATAATGCAAACAAATGGAACAAAAAGAATTCAGAAGTTCAGAGTAAAGTTAAATGTAAATGCTCATTAAACAAAATATGTTGGTTTCTGAAGGCTAATTTTTCATAGACTAGATTTGTCTTTATCATGAGGAATACATAAATAACACTGTTTAAACTTAAGCTCATTCTGATGATTTCAGAATATAGGACATTCTTGTAGAAAATAGGCCTAGCCTCTTCAAAAAGGAAACATCATTTTTTAAAAAAAAAATGGAAGGACTGTTCTAGATTAAAGAAAGTAAAAGGAGACATTACAATCAAATGTAATGCATGAACCTTGACTAGATCCTGGTCCTAAAATATACCTATAAAATTAGATTTGGGGGACAAGTGTGTAAATTTGAATATAGATTAAGTATTAGGAATATTAGGGAATTACTATTAATTTTCTTAGGTGAGATAATGGCATTTGGAGATAGGTAGGAGACTATCCCTATTTTTAGGAGATAGGTGCTAAAATATTATATTTAAGGATAAAATATCATAACACGTGCAACTTATATTGAAATAGTTCAGCCAAAAATGTGTGTGTGTACAAGTAAAATTTACATAAAAAGCAACTAAAGCAAAATGTTAAAAATGTTAAATCTAGGTATAGGAATATTTATTGACTAGTCATAACTTTTCTGTATATTTAAAATTTTTCAGAATAAAATGTTTTTAAATATTAGTAAATAAACTAACAGCCTTTATGCCACATTACTCAGGAAAAAGAAGAAAGCAGAAATGTACTGGCACAAAGTATTAGTCAGATTATCCTAATTAACCATTAGCATATTTCCTATAGTCTTTACTAACTGGCCACCATGCATATCCAAACAAAAAGAAATTAATCATTTCATAGTAAATCACTGGCAATATGAAAAAGAATAAAAACATTTACTCCACAGTCCATCTTTCTATCACCTGATAAATGCTTAGGTGTATATCCAATTAATGTTGGCCTTTTATAAAGACAGGGTAAAAAGTGACCACTAACCATTAAAAGCCAAACACCATGACCCTGTTTAATTGTTTTCTTCAACTCTTCCCCATGTATACAAATAAACTCATTTCCATTCATGAATTTTCTAGATAAATATGCTATACAAATTGGAACATACAAATTGGTTGAATATGCTAAAACAAATTGGAATTCAAAAGGAGGTAGTCTAAAATCACTGCATGAAAACCACCTGTACACACAAAAATCTTCTTGCTTTTGGGAGAAATTATATACTTCACTCCCAAATATAGTTACCTGTTTCATAAACTCGATTAGAGATCTTCGATTCTGTTCCCAAAATTTTGGCAGATCTTTCTCAAATGGATATTTCACACAACCTAGTTCAATAGTTACTTCAAAGCAATTAGTTTGTAAATAGTTCCAGTCCTGCATACCTCCTAAAGGATAAAAAATGAAAAATCAGTCACTCTAAAGTAGTTCTAAATAGCTCAGATCCCAAAAGGTAAGCAGTATTCCTAGTAAAAAGCTAACTTCATTTTCTGTCAGCATTGAATAAAAAACAATGCATTCATGCGAGGGCTCTTAGATGCCTGTGATACAGGCAAAACATCTGAAGTTTCATATTCAAGAAGAATTCAAATGTATTAATAGCTTTCCTATTAGCTCATGTAAGGTTCTTTGTAATAGCAAGAAGTAAAATGGAACACTTTAATCAAGTTTTAGTGCATTACTCTTAATCAAAACTCAAAATGCAACAAATGTAAAAGTAGTTGAAAAGATTATTTGAATGTTTTAAACTATTTAAACAATATTTTTAAAAGAACCATTCTTCCTCAAAATTGAAAGATCAGTAACAAGCAGCACCATTCAGGGGAGTGGAAAAGCCTTGGTTTAAAATAATCTTTACCTGGGACATTATACCAACTAGCTCCATTTGTTATTCCACGAGGAAAATATTCATTAGGGTACATATTCTTGCAAGGTCTACCTTGAAACATCTGTGAATTTTCCTGAAAAAAAAAAAAAAAAAGACTCTTGCATTGTTTATAACTGCATTTTGATGCAGAAGGATATAGGAAATAAAAGTGACTACCAACAGGGTGTGGCTATCAACTGGCAGTGGGAATGGGGTAAATGGGACCATGGGAAACAGACTTTTCAATATATATTAATAGCTTTCTATCCATTTTGGCTTTTCACTAGTTGGTTGTTTGGTTGACTGGTTTGTTTGTTTGTTTATTTATGACAGGATCTCACTCTGTCACTCGGGTTGGAGTGCAGTGGCATGGTCACAGCTCACTGTAACATCTAACTCCTAAGCTCAAGGGATTCTCCTGCCTAAGCCTCCAAGTAGCTGGGACTACAGGTGCATGCCATCGCGCCTGGGTAATTTTTTGTAGAGATAGGGTCTCATTATGTTACCCACGCTGGTCTTCAACTCTTGGCCTCAAGCGAGTCTCCCACCCCAGCCTCCCAAAGTGCTAGGATTATAGGTGTGAGTCACTGTGCCCAGTCTTACACACATACACACACAAATTTTAACATTCCTGATTGTAAAAGTAATCCACGTTCATTATAGGAAGTTTAGAAAATACAGAAATTTCTTCCTGCTTTTCCTTGCTACATATTACTTACTATAAGATTTTAATGCCTTAGAGCAGGGGTTGGCAACTTTTTTCTGTAAAGGGCCAGACAGTAAAAATTTTAGGTGTTATAGATCTGAAAGTCTCTGATGCTACTACTCAACTCTGCCCTTTGTATTTATTGAGATGATCACAGATTTTTCTGCTTCCATTTGTCAATATGGTAAATTATACTGACTTATTTTCAAATGTTGAAAGAGAAAGCAGCCACACATTATATGTAAAACTATGGCTGTGGGTCAATAAAACTTTATTTACAAAAACAGGTGGTAGGCTAGATTTGGCCCCAGAGCTGTAGCTCATCAACCCCCACCTTAGCTTACTTTACTGGGTTTATAACTTAAGTATTTGTCAAATGAAATAAAGTAGAATGCATATGTTCCAGGTACTGTGTTAAAAAACACAGACAAAAGGCTAATGGAGAAAGACATGTAGTATGTTCAAAAGTGAGGTGGGAAACAGCAGAAAAAGCCCCATGGCTGACTGAAAGGAGTCATGAGAGGCTTAACTAAGAGAGCACCTGCCCTGAGTCTTGCAGGACTTTGAGGTATTTTTTTAAATTAAAGAATTAATTTTACAGAATCTTGTGTTCAAACATAAGCCTACCTTGGAATAAGAAAGTGCTATTTGTTGAAACACAGCATCATCTGGTGATTTACTATATGTGGCAACTCCTTGTTGATCATCATCAAAAGGGTAATTAACCACCAAAGAACCTACAAGGGAAAAGAGAAAAATGTATCATGTTATCTGTTTCAAGATGGATCATTAGCTTTTCAGTCACATGAGTAAGCTTTTCCGAATACTGTCAGGGAACAGAAACCAATAAAATTTGCCAACGTGAATTTCCTCAATAGAAATGAAAAATATACTAATATTCTCATAAAAATCAAAGTGGGCTGGGCGTGGTGGCACACGCTTGTAATCCTAGCTCTCTGGGAGGCCAAGGCGGGAGGATCGTTTGAGCTCAGGAGTTCGAAACCAGCCTGAGCAAGAGCGAGACCCTGTCTCTACTAAAAAATAGAAAGAAATTAGCTGGACAACTAAAAAAAAATATATATATATATATTAAAAAAAATATATATATATATGTATATAAATTAGCCAGTCATAGTGGTGCATGCCTGCAGTCCCAGCTACTCAGGAGGCTGAGGCAGAAGGATCGCTTGAGCCCAGGAGTTTGAGGTTGCTGTGAGCTAGGCTGACACTACGGCACTCTAGCCCGGGCAACAGAATGAAAAAGAAAATCAAAGTGGATAAGTGAGAAAATAAATACCTATGCATGATACCTAAAGGTAACTAGAAAAGTCTTGGGAATTTACCTGAATTTACAGGTATAATTTACACGTCAGAGCTGGAAACGGAAGTGTACAGGCATAATTTAAACAATTTTATATTATTTAGGATCAAAAAATTTTGATATTTTTTCAGTAGAATTCAGACATATTTAAGGTCATGGAATTTTAAAATCAGAAGAGAGGCCATGCAAGGTGGTGTGTGCCTGTAGTTTCAGCTACTCAGAGGCTGAGGCAGAAGGATCCCTTGAGCCCAGGAGTTCGAGGCTGTAGTGCACTATGATCGTGCCTGTGAATAGCCACTGCACTTCAACCTGGGCAACAAAGTGATACCTGTCTCTAAAAAATTAATCAATTAATTAAATAGGAAGAGACCTATGAGGTCCAACTAATCTATCCTTCTCATTTTGCAGATGTGGAATCTAAAGCAGAGAGGTTAAAATGTCTCACGGATAGAAGCAGCAGCCCTGACCCACTAAAATGCTAAAAATTTACCTTATGCTCATATTAGAAGTTATTCAATTGGAGTTATATCATACAACTTTTCATGACCTAAGGTAGGGAAAGTGATATTGCCAGGTGCGGTGGTGTATGCCTGTAATCCCAACTACTCAGAAGGCTGAAGTGGGAAGACTGCTTGAGCCTAGGAGTTCAAGACCAGCCTTGGCAACACAGCAAGACCCTGTCTCATATTAAAAAAAAAAAAAGAAAGTGATGCTTTACAACATATGTAAAGGATATCAGCTCCCTTCATGCTCCCCACAGGGTATAAAGTAGTTAGGGTGCTTCTTGGCAAAAGTTTTGAGCTATACATCCTCAATCCCCATCACAGGATTGAATCCTTTATTTTCCTATTAGTCATATTGCTTTCATTTATCCATCTGTTCACTTATTCTATCTTCTATTGAGACTTTTATCTTTGCTCTCTTTTATCATACTACTTCATGGGAATGCAAGTAAAGAACTATATTCAACTTGAATTCAGATGAAGTAATCCTATAATAACAAACAGCAGCAAACATTCCCAGAAAATAATTTAAGAAACAAGTATGAAAACTATGCTCATTCTATCCCCAAAATAGTTCTAACAAGAACAAGTATGTTTCAACACCTCTTCTTACCCAAATTTAATTTCTTAAAAACATGTAATTTCACTCTGGATACACGACCCATGTATAAAAATTCAAACAGAAAAAAGTCAGCATCAATTTCTATTTAATACAGTCTTTCAAATGGCTAATTTTCTAAGGTCTCCCCAAAAAGTCATAAAAGACTTAAAATACTTCTACCAAATAGTCTATCTCAAAAATAATTAGTATCAACACTAAATGGACAAGCAACAAAAGGAAAAAAGCTGGATTCATCAAAATTAAAAACCTTTAGGCATCAAAGGGTATTATTAACAAAGAGAAAAGACAACCTACAGAATGGGAGAAAATATTTGCAAACCAGCTATTTGTTAAGGGTGTAGTATCCAGAATATATTTTAAAAAACTCTTACAACTCAACAACAAAAAGACAAAAACCCAATTAAAAATTGGGCAAAAGACTTAAACAGATATTTTTCCAAAGAAAATATACAGATAGCCAATAAACACATGAAAAGATGCCCAACATCATTAGTCATCAGGGAAATGCAAATCAAAACCACAATGAGGTACCACTTCTTACCTACTAGGATGGCTACAATTTTAAAAACTGAAAAATAATAAGTGTTGGTGAGAATGTGGAGAAATTGGAACCCTCACAACATTGCTGGTAGGGATGTAAAATGGCTCAGCCCCTGTGAAAAAACAGTTCTTCAAAAAGCTAAACATGGAATTATCATATGTCAATTCCACTCCTGAGTTAATACCCCAAAGAATTAAACACAGGGACTCAGATACTAGTATGCCAATGTTCATAACAGTATGGTTCACACTAATAAAAAAGTGGAAATAATCCAAATGTTCATCAATGAATAAATGGATAAAGAAAATGTATATACACATATATGTATGTATATATATATATAAATAAAAAATATTATTCAGCCACTGAAAGGAATGAAGTATTGATATACGCTACACATGAATGAACCTTGAAAACATTATGCTAAGTGAAAGAAGCCAGACACAAAAGATCATATATTATATGATTCCATTTCTATGAAATATCCAGAATAGATAAATCCATAGAGACAGAACAAAGATTGGTGGTTACCAGAAGCTGAGGGGAGAGGAGAATGGGGAGCAACTGTTTAAAGGGTATGGGGTATCCTTTGGGGAGATAAAAATGTTTTGGAACATGATAGAGGTGGAAGTTGCAAAAGATAATGAATGTACTAAATGCCACTGGAATTACGTGAACTTAACCTTAATAAAAAAATCAGTATCGAAGTTTATAAAAAGGAATCTTGCTTTTCAAAATCCTTCTAAAGTATTAAGTTGGCAGTGAAGAGGACCAAAACATACCACTCCAAAATATGCCACTTCAGCATATTAATTCATTCTTTTGAGCTGAAGGCAACTGAGAAGCAGCAGATGCAGGAAAGGCTCTCTGCTCTCCCCCTTTTTGCCTAAAAGTAGGGCATAAATTTCCCATGAGAAAGGTGCCTTCCCAGTACCAGAAAGAAGAGAACATTCTTACCATCAGAGATAGGGAGTCAATGCCAAGCTGAGTCTACACAAACAAACCTTACCAAAATAACCCTTATCTTTCATTAGTTTCCCCCATATATTTCCTAGTCACTTTCCTACAATTTACCACCCTTAGAAGCCCAAACCTCTTTTCCTTTGTCTCATCACTCTTCTATAATGTATTGCCCTTTCTTTGTTAAAAAAGCAGTTAAGTCCTCAAGCTAATTGCTTCTTTGAGGGTTTCACTTCTTTCCTACAACTTCCCCTTCCATAAAAATATTAACATCAAATAATATTTGTATGCTTTTCTCCTGTTAATCTGTTTTCAACTTGATCCACATGCTCCAGCTGCAGAACCTAAGGGGATAGAGGAAAAGTTTTTTCTTCCCTATAGCAGCAAAGAAATCCTCCTTTAAATTTCTTTGCCAAGATTTCAAAACCCATTTAAGGATTTTAAGATGAGAAAACAAAATATGTCTCTGAAAGAAAGATGTCTGCATGATTGAAGATGCCTACCCCGCATGGTGCCAAGATCTTGAGACCACATCTGTAAATTTGTGACTTATTTTCACTGGAATGTAACTATTATTAACTTTTCAGATTTATGCAACATGACATGTGACTTAGTCAGAGAATATTTTTAAAAGCTCTAAATGAAAAATATTTTCTATCCAACATGGCATAAAATACACAAAATATTTAAAAATTTTTATGTTGCCAACCAGGGTTTAACTTCATAATTCCTATCTGGCTCTTTGAGAACAGTCTATGATTATTACCAACTATAGAAGTTTATCCCCCCACCCCCCCACGACTGGCAAACTTTCAAAGCAATTTTTGGAGAATCTAAATTTACTTTCTTAATCTAAATATCCATAAGTATGTACCGGCATTCTGATGTGATAGGATACTCTATATGCCATGAAATCTTAACTATGATACTTCTTTTGAACATCCCAATAAACGTAGACACTATATTTCTTTCCTATTGCTCCTGGTGCCAATACTTGTCACTTTTTTTTAGCAGCTTTATTGACATAATTCAGATACCATACAATTCACTTATTTAAAGTTATTTATATTCACAGGGTTGTAGAACCATTACTGCTATCCAGTTATAGAATATTTTCATGACTCCAAAAAGAAACCCCAAAACCCATTAGCAGTCATTTTCCCCTTCCCTCCCACCACTATCCATTCCAGCCCAAGGTAACCACTAAATCTACTCTGTTTCTATGGATTTTCCTACTCTGAACATTTTATAAAAATATAATCATACAATATGTACCCTGTGGTGACTGGCTTCTATCACTTAGCACGTTTTCAAGGTTTGTCTATGTTATAGCATGCATCAGTACTTGACTTCTTTTCATGCCAAATATCTTATTGTATGGATAAATCACATCTTATTTACCCATTTATCAGTTGATGGTTGTTTGGGTTGTTTCTAGTTTTTGGTTATTATGAATAATGCTGAAGGAACATTCATGAACATGTACATTGTACATTGAATGAACATTTGTATACAAGTAAGTTTATGTGTGGACATGTTTTCGGTTTTCTTGGGTATTGATAACTTCACTCTTATTTACACAACCCTATTTGGACACTGTGATAATTTTTAATCTTGAACTCTTGAACTGATCCATTCCTGCCGACTTATATGGAGGTGTATAAGCTCGGACACTACATGAGAATGGGGTCATCGTGCTGCAGTTAAGGACATAGCAAGTAAAAGTTAAGGGAATATTAGGATCTATATTTACATAAAAGAGTTTATTAAACTTTAGGGAGAAAACAGGACTAAACATTTGGATCTATAAGTGTTAAATTTTATGAATGACAAAGAACATGTTACCAAGTTCCCAGTGTGAGGGATAAATATAAAATATTTGAAGAACTATGAGAGGAGGAGGAAGGGAAGGAGGGAGAGGTGGGAGAAGGAGAAAAGAGGAGAAGAGGGGTGAAAGGGGAAGAGGGGGCTGAGAAAAGAGAGGAGAAGGGGATAGAGAGAAGAGGATGAAAAGAGAGAGAAAGGAGGGGGGAAACAGCCAGGAAATTGGCCTAAAAAGTAATGTGAAAAGACCTTTATTGTTATCTGCCATAAAAGCAATAGGATACTCATTTTAGGAAAGCGTAAGACTACAAACAAATAAAATTCCACCAGGATTTTCAAATACTCTCAACCAGAACTAATTAGTGGAATATAAAGTTGCCATACCTCCGTGCAGGTTTGCTGACAGTACAAACGGATAGGACTTCATCCAGCTCATTACAGCAATGGTTTCTGGTTGGGTAGGATCCGTGATCTGAACAAACTGGTCTGGAAAATTTCTGTTCAGGTCAAAGTTGTTGCTGTTGTTTCTGCCAATTACACTTATTGAATCTCCTGTATGATAAAGGATTCAAATTTAAGCTATGTTCACTTATATTTTAATCTAACACATACTACTTCAGCTATCTTAACTCAAAGGTAAATGTGAGCACATCAGGCTTCACTATTACCAATCACATTATGATTAAAACACATCTTTTTTACATTGTGCATTTAAAAAATCTGTCTTTCAGATCTTTTGAACAGAGAAGTAAAACCATTTTTACCCTTCTGGTCATGCTTTAAGAGGGAAAAAATCCAATTATACAAATTATATTAAAGTGTTACTCAACTGTCAATCCATATGAAATGAAATGATCATAATGTTAAGTAGGAATTACTGATCAGAGTGAGACTCTATACTCTTCTCTGTACTTGTATAAAGTTCACTAAGACATCATAAGAAAAGACCAAATGAAAAGAAGAAAATTGTGGTATGTTCACATTAAAATGATCACAAAAAAGTAAAGTTAGCCAAGAAACAGTAGGAAGTTTAACCAGATGAAGGAGAAAGGGTTTAATTTAAGCTTAACTGTACATATTCCATTTTAATAGGGTGCAGGAGTCCTACTATTGTCAGTATAATGAAAAAATTACAAGCGAATAAAGAAAACTGAACTGGAGGGCTCATTAGTTCGACCATTCTGAAAGATTTGGGGAGGATGTAGGAGGGATTTGTGAAGCTGACAAAGAATGAGGTCCTTAGGGAAAGAATATGAATAATATATCTATGGATTAACTTGAGGCTATTTGTTCAAGAAAGCTTCTGGGTACTAATGACCAGGTGATTCTTCTAGTGGTTAGGTCGGTATAAGAAGTCATGTGGTTGCATATCATATTGTGGTGCTTAATCTACTCACAGGTATCATTGCCTGGAAGAAATCATGGGCTAGGAAAAGATGGATTCTCACTCTTCTAGTGTTCTGCATAAGGTGGCCTGTGAAAACTGACTCTCCCAGCCCTAGCTCTATTGCCCCAGGACAGATGGGCTTGCCCAGAGGCAAAGGAATGAGAAGTCAGTAACAGCAGGTTTAAAATATGCATGCGGAATAGAACTGAGAGTGAAAACAGAATTACTGGCTTCAAAAGATACCTGGTTTGATTTTGTGCTTATGAAATAAGGTACCCAATATAATAATTTAATAAGAAGTATTGTTAAAATGGAACAATTTGTAAAAATCCTACACTATTTTTAGTAAATAAGAGTCATTTCCAAGTGGAAAACACCTTTAAATATAAACTTCATCACATAATTGTTGAATGGACTGGCCTATCTTACTAGAATACAAGAGCTAAACCAATTATAAATTATAAGACAAAATAGGAAGAAATTCTAGGAAACAACCAGGCTATCCTTTACCTTCCTGGGACTTTTCATACCCATCGGGATTCATGGATGGCATAAGGTGAATTCTAGTGCTACGAACCAAATCTGTTACTTCAGGGTCTGTTCCAAAGTTCTTACAAAGGTATTCAATAAGGTTTAATAGCAGTTCTCTTCCAACCACTTCATTTCCATGCATATTTCCAATGTACTTAAATTCTGGTTCACCTGAAAACAAAATAATTACATGGAAGATTTCTTTCCCTTTTCAGTTATCATCATCTCTCTATTTTTTTCCCCAACATATATAAATCCTGAACAAAAAATTTAAGAAAACCTTTATTTCGGAAGAAGGAAAACCTTTGCATATCTCTTAAAAAATAGCTTCCTTGCCAATACATACATCTGAGCATGCTAAAGCATATATATGCCATATAATATGAAAGCAAAAATACTACTAGCAGAAGAAATCCAATCTATGCACATATTAAATACTACGCCTAGTATGAACTATCAAATGGAGTTTCTTCTTTTCTGGGAAAAGACTGGTTATATTTTCTTTCTTTCTTTTTAAATTTTAGTTAGGTTTTCATAATTCCAATTATACATATTATAGGTGACCTTTCTGGATGAAACATAGTAATGTAGAACATAGTTTTGAGAGGCACTACTGAAATTATGTATAAGACCGTATCAATTACCTGGCTCATGGACACCTGGATTATCAGAAATCTCCATCACATAAAGCTCTCTTGATTCTACTGATTTCCCCAATGAATAAAGCCGGGTGATGTTAGGATATTCATTGGCAAACCTTCTCAAGAAGATTTCCATATCAGGGAAATGGTGGTGGTGAAAGTCTTTTGGCTGAATTGGCTGGTAGGAAGATGATGTTCCAGGAGGAATATTGGGTACAGCAACTGTGCTAGCAGTTGCTACAGCTTCAGTCGCGTCAGGAATTACTGAAGTTACAGTTGGCCGAAGAGAAAAATCCACTTCTGTGGCTGGTCCCTCTTTCACCACTATATTAGTAACAGTCAATGGCATATACCTGAAAAAATATTTGAAAAAGTAGATGGCTTGGAGTTAAGACACGCAATGCTTTAACATTATAAAAGCACAGCAGCCTTTTCATACTCTTGTACTTAATGATCTATCAAAACTCAAACTACATAAAGATAGACGTGTAAATTTAAGAGTTTTAGGATGTTAGATCACAGAGAATCCCAGATTCAGTTTTGTTTTTTTTTTTTGAGACAGAATCTTGCTCTATTACCTGGGCTAGAATGCACAGGCATCATCATAGCTCACTGCACCCTCAAACTCCTGGGCCCAAGCAATTCTCCTGCCTCAGCCTCCCAAGTAGCTGGGACTACATGTTTGCACCACCATACCTGGCTAATTTTTTATTTTTTGTAGAGATAGGGTTTCAACATGTTGCTCAGGCTGATATTGAACTGGCTTCAAGCGATCCTCCCACCTCAGCCTCCCAAAATGCTAGGATTAGAGGTGTGAGCCACCATGCCCAGCCCAGATTCAGTTTTTAAGAACTATTTTTTTTTAGCAAATCTTTTCAGGTACTACGCACTAGAATGTTTACCAAAAAATCACATTCAAAGGAAAGAATACTGAAAGATGGAGGTTGTTACTCCATTATAACCATTGCTACAATAGTCAAAGAAGGGATAAATTATCCAATTCTCTGCAGTGCTTTTTCAAACTGACATTTCAACTTCTTTGCCAAATAGGAAAGTTCAAAATTAAAAGTTATCAATGAAATCCTTATCAAAGTGAGCTTCCAGAAAGGTTTCCAGGAGAGGTGGGAAACCACTCATTTAACACATTAGAAAGCAGATGATAAGACAGTTCTTCAAAATGTCATTTACAGAGTCCTGAGTTTCTCCTACTCAATCAGCATTGAGACAATGCTTCACAAAGCTAAGCAGCTTTTCAAGCTTTTAAAATTGTCCTTCCTTCCAATGCTACACTTATGCTTCACATCCAGTTGTAAGACTATTTGACAAAAAACTCCATGATCATATTTTCTCATTATAAAAGGAAAAAAAATTAGAAAATAAGGAAAAATAAAATCCAGATATAGTAACATTTACTAGACTACATTTCTGTCTTAGATATAAAACAGAGGCTTGACATTTTAATTGAGAGTCTATGTAGTTTAAATTCTTACCCAGTTAAAGCTACTGTAAGGTTGTAAATTCCAGGAACAAGTAATCTGTGGAAATCACCAAATTTGCCTGTTGTGATATTATGATTAATACCAGCCACTGAGATGGTTGCATTCTCTAAACCAGATCCTGTTACCAAATCTTTAACAAATCCTTTAACTCCAATGTGGACCTAAAAAAACAAGAAACAAAGCTCAAACACTATCAATTTGGAAGGCAAGAGGGCATAACTTCTCTCTGCATTGATGCTAGAATTTCTAAAAAATAAGATTACTCCTGTCTCTCCCCAAAACATTTTTCAATCCCTTGAAGTAGAAATAAAATATAGACAAATGTATTAAATCCTACACTTAAGTCATAAGTGTCTGAACCCTACACTAGTAAGATGCTTTTGAAATCCCCTCTCCTCAAAGCCAGATTTATAATTTTCTCAACAAGGTATAGTTTCTGGTGTATCCAATTGTTATATTAACCTGTCTGATGTTTAAATTAAAGTGATGTCCATGGTTCATATAGTGGTAAAGGCTCTATAGCAAATATGATCACATAATGTTGTAAGAACCTGGTAGTACAAATTTCGCTAATTAATTTGTTTGCAAAAATGTTCTAAGACAGGCAAAGGGAGCCCTATGGAGCAGAGAGCTGAGGTTGAGGGGCAGTGGAGGCAGAGCAAGAATATGTTTTAATAGATTATAATCTAATAATCCTTAAAGAGAATCTATTAATGTAATCTTAAATAATAAAAATAGACAAATAAAATAAATATCTAATACTCTATAGACTGTCATTCACATGCAACCAAATTTCTCCCTTATTTAATCCCATTTCTATACCCCAACCTTCCAGTCATCTATTTTACCTTTTCAATCAATGTGATCAAAGACTCACGATTGTTCTCCCACTCCTGTCGAAGCTGCGAAGCAGGTGGGTACTTGCAACAAGACAGTTCTAATGTGATCTCAAAACAGTTGGCCCATACATAATTGTAATCTTGCATACCACCTGTAACATGAAAGAAAAAATAATTTCACCCTCAGAAGGAAAACAATTCTACCCTCCAAAAGACTGAAGAAACTAAATCAGCCATCTCTCTGTATGTACAAATTTTCTTTTCATTAAGTTGTTTGAAATTGGAGAAGCCTCTTGAACTGTAGTACAAACTAAGAAGGTTAAAGGATATGCACTGAAAAAGAATAAAGGAAATACGTTTGATAGTATACATAGTTATGAAGAGTATGAATACATCAGTAAGTAACAGTAACAATGACAACAGCTCTACCTTTGAGTGTTTACTATATACCAGACCTGTTCTAAGAGCTTTATGTATATTAACATTTAATGTTTACAATTATAAGGGGGTAGGTATTACTATGTCACCCATTTCACAGATGTGAGAAGTGAGGCACAAAGAGGTTAAGTTTTATAACAGAATGACAATAAAGGACACACATGATTTTAAAGTTGTGAAGGATATCCATGCCAAAGCATTATTAAGTATCTACTATACTTAATATATCTAACTGTACTCCCCTTTATGAAGAAGGTGGCAAGAGAAAAAAGAAAAATTGTATTTAGGGTGGCACAGCTACACAAATCAGAGAAAAATGAAAGACACAATAAACTCTTTCAAAATATGTTTAACAGACGATGGAATTAAAAGGGAAATAAGCACCCCTGGTCAACCACTTTCACCACTTTTACACCTATATAAGCCCACGTGCTCATTTTGCTGAAAGCCTGTTACTGTGTCATTCTTTTTACTTGATTTTCTCACATCTTTTTAGTGGACAAAAACTAAAAAGTAGAGAATCAAGGGAGCATAACTTCTCTATGATCTCACCTTGCTCCTTAAAGGTGGGCAGACAAATATTTATAATATCAGATGGTTTCTAAAGCCCATTTTTTTGCACATGAAATGGGCCCCGACCTTAGTCACTTCCTTCTTTTATCCCTGAAGGATGCTTCACAAGCTTAGTCAATGCCCACGATTCATGAAAATCCTGGTATATATCTGTGCCTGGCAAGGAGGACATATTTCCCCAATCTTCTCCAAAGAGATTTCTTTTCCCCCTCTGACAAGACAAAGTACAAATGTGGATTTTGAGGGTCATCTTCCCCCAGCCTCCAGTGCACTTCAGATGATGTTATACAGGATCCTTCAAATCTCAAAAGGAAGGAGAATAATCTTCCTTTCATTGACATAGCACCAGCAGGTATGCTTGAGTTATATTCTTCTGACACTTACTGGCATTAACATGCCACTTACTGACATTAACATGCCTCTTTATTTATAAGCAAAGTGAGTGTTAGATCATCACGAAGGACCCTTGCAACTGTCAGATTCTATGATGTCTAAAAATATATGCTAATTTGATTTTAAGAGAAAAGGCAGGAAGAGAATACTTGAAAAAAAGACAGTTCTGTAACCTGTTTCTGGAGAAAAGTCAATGTCACAGTCTTTAGTCTTTAGACTTAGCTTATCAGGAGTTCATCAAAGAACAGGGGCTTATGAAACAGTGAAGAAAAACAAACAAAATAGCAAAACTAACAAAACTTTGACAGAAATTAAATAGTAGCAATTTTATTGGAGCCTAAACTCTTTTTTTTTTGGGGGGGGGGGAGCCTAAACTCTTAATCTCATTTCTGTTGAGGTTTCATTGTGTGCTTTGAGACACATCCAGTTCTTCAGATACGTCCACCTTTCCTGACACAATCTGCTCCATTTCACTGGCATATTTATAGAATAAATATTAAGACAAAAAGCTAGGTTAAGTGTAAAACATCAAAAACTAGTAAAGAAGAAATTGAGCAAAGAATCTTTAAAAATCCAGGGCTCTGTGAATTCCAACCAGTGCCATTTTGAAAAAGAAGTACAAAGAAGGAAACTGAACACAATCCCAAAGTCACCCAAGCAGGATCACACCCATGCTGGCGACGTGCAGTCTAATCTCAGGAGACATAAAAGAGACGATCAAATTATATTCCTGTTCATTCAAGCACTTATAAATAAGGCCGTGTCGGTTTACAACCTAGAGGAGGAGAGGACTACATCTACAAATAATTAATGTAAACATGATAATAGAGGACAGTGATGACTGTTGTACAACAGTGTAACTGTACTTAATGCCAGTGAATTGTACACTTAGAAATGGTTAAAATGGTAAGTTTTATATTAGGTATATTTTACCACAATAAAAAAAATATAACAGAGATATTATAGGCCTATGCCACTAATTCCAAATTTAGAGTTGAGGGAACATCTAGAAAGGCCCCTCAGGGAAGGAGGTTTTTTGGTTAGGTCTTAAAGAAGGGTAGATAAAACTGTGTGAGTCAGCAAAAGGGACGTCGGGGTTCAGGGGCACTCTAGTCACTGGATGGCTCTGTAAAGATGCAGGGTGGGAGGGCCTAGTGCATGCTGACAAACAGCTGTGAGGCTGATGAGGACACAGTATGGGGGCAGGAGCACAGGGCTTCAGGGGTGTAGTGACAGGTCAGGCTGGAAAGGTAAGCAGAGTCTTAAGAGGCTGAGGACAAAAGCTTCCTTGGCTTTCCAAGGCATAAAAAAAATGACTGCATTTGAGTTTCTTGGTTTGTTTTGACAGAAAAATGGATAGAAGGTAGAATGGTCTGGAGAGGAAAGAGTTTGGAAGCAGAAAGTCCACTTAGGCAGTTTTTATGATGGTCCAAGTGAAAAATAATTAGACCTAAAATGAGATGGTGGCAACTGTGTGGAGAGGAAGGGAAGGATGCAAGATAAAAAAAAAAAAAAATACTGATGGGATCAAATTAATGGTGGGAGTTGAAGGAAAGAAAGAAATCTAAGAGGAGCCCTGGCCTGAGCAATTGAGCTTCTCTCTGTTCATTTGATGCCATTAACAGAGAGAAGAAGCAAGGTCTGGAAGAGTAACTGAGCAGAGAGGGGCATGACAATTTTTGTTTGGGGCATGCTGAGTTTGAGGTATCTGCAGAACATTTAGATAGAAATACCCAAGAAGGAATTTAAAAGGTAAGTTTAGAACTTGGGGGAAAGGGCAGTCCTCAAGAAATTATAATTTAAGACTAGGAAGTTCAATTTTCACTCAGCAAATATTTACTGAGCACCTACTACATGCCAGGCACTGTTCTAGGTGCTTGGGGAGTGATGAACAAAATAGACAAGGTCCTTGGTTTTATATAACTTAAATTCTCCCATATTGGGGAAGCAAACAAAAATAAACAAGAAAAATACCACATAGTGACCACATAGTGAGAAATGCTGTGCAGACAATTTAAATTGAGTGATGTGACAGCTAGTGTTTGGTGGCAACCGGAGGCTAGGTAGTCATAAAAAGCTTTTGTGAGGACTTAAAATTCAGCTGAGATCTGAAAAACAAGACACAGTAGCCTTATAAAAGTCAGAGGGAAAAACATTCCAGGCAGAGGGGAAAAGTTCAGTGAATCTGAGAAATGGAGAGAAGGCTACTGTGGCTAGAAAATAATGAAGAAGGGAAGAGTGTTATAAGACAATGTCAAGAGATACAGGCCAGGCTGGGCATGGTGGCTCATGCCTGTAACCCTAGTACTCTAGGAGGCCAAAGCAGGAGGATGGCTTGAGCTCAGGAGTTCGAGACTTGGGCAACAGAGACCCAGGGCAACAGAGCAAGACTGTTTCAAAAAAAAACAACAACAACAAAACAAAAACACAGGCCAAACAAGATCATACAGGGCTTTGGCAGCTAGGGTAAGGAGTTTGGAATTTTATTCTAAGTGAAATAGGAACCACTGGAGGGCTTTTGTTTTTAAAATTTACCATCTTAATCATTTTAAATGTACAGGACAATAATGTTAACTATATTTACATTGTTGTGCAACAGATCTCTAGAACTTTGCATCTTGCAAAACTGAAACTCTATACCCATTAAACAACTCTCCTTTCCTCCTTCCCCCCAGCTCCTGGCAACCACCATTCTACTTTCTGTTTCTAAGACTCTGACTAATTTTGATACCTCATATAAGTGGAATCATGTAATATTTTGTCTTTTTGTGACTGGCTTATTTCACTTAGCATAATGTCCATAAGATTCATCCACGTTATAGTATATGACAGGATTTCCTTCTTTTTTAAGGCTGAATAATAAACCATTTTATGTACATACCATATTTTCTTTATTCATTCATCTGTCAATTGACATTTAGTTGCCTCCTCCTCTTGGTTATTGTGAATAACACTGTAATGAACATGAGTACGTAAATATCTCTTTGAGATCGTTTTCCATTCTTTTGGATACATATCCAGAAGTGGGATTGTTGGATCATATAATAATTCTATTTTTAAGTTTTTGAGGAACCTCAATACCATTTTACTTAGAGGTCATATGATTTTATTTAGGTATGTATGTATGAATGAGACAGGGTCTTGTTTTGTCACCCAGGCTACAGTGCAATGGTGTGATCGTAGCTCACTGCAACCTCAAACTCCTGGGTTCAAATGATCCTCCTGCCTCAGCCTCCTGAGTAGCTGAAATTATAGGTGTGCGCCACCACACCTGGCTAATTTTTATATTTTTTGTAGAGATGGGGTCTTACTCTTGCTCAGGCTGGTCTGGAACTCCTGGCCTTAAGCAATCCTCACACGTTGGCCTAAGGCTGCACCATTTTAAATTCCCACCAACAGTGCACAAGGGTTCTGATTTTCCATGTCCTCGCCAACACTTGCTATTTTCTGGGGGGGGGGGGGGGTTGTTTGTTTGTTTTTGATAGTGGTTAGTCTAACTGGTATGAGGTGATATCTCAATGCAGTTTTGATTTGCATTTCCCTGATGATTAGTGATGTTGATTGAGCACTTTTTCAAATGCTTGTTGGCCATTTGTATCATATGTTTTCTTTGGAAAAATGTCTATGTAAGTCCTTTGCCCATGATACTTTTATATTTACTTTTAGACTAGTCAAGTGCAGTAATGTGAAGCGTGGAAAGAGTAAAACAAGGAGTTCGATCTGTAACTGACTGTGAAGAATCAACTGAAGTAACTCTACCTCTGGGCCAGCCCTTTGCCTATTTTTTAATACAATTATTTGTTTTTTGTGGTTGAGTTGTATGATTTCTTTGTATATTCTGGCTATTAACCACTTATCAGATACACAGTTCACAAAAATTTTTTTCTATCCTGTAGGTTGCCTTTTCACTCTGTTGATTGTTTCATGGTTGACAATGTTTCACATTGATTCACAACGTTTGTGAATCGAAACATTCATTCACAATGTTTGCTGGGCAGAACACGGGCAGTTTTTGAGCAGAGGTATGATATGATCCAAATTACCTTTATAAAAGATCATTCCAACTGCTGGGTAGAAAATGACTTTAGGGGGAAATAGGGCAAGCAGGAAGATGAATTAGAAGATAATGGTGGCTTGGACTAGAGGCTGGTGGTAGTAGAGATGAAGATTTGGATGTAGAAATGACTTCTTTATAAAGAATCTAGGATGACTTCTAGGTTTTTGGCTTGAGAACTATGGAAATACTCAGTCACATGAGGTCCATAGGCGGGAAAAAAAAAAGAAAAGAAAAAAAGAAACTAGAGAGATAGTAGTACCATTTACTGAAAAAATGAAGAAGAACAAAGGAAACAGATGTGACATGCCTAAGGCTCTGTCTTTGGTTCTCTTCTCCTACTTTATTTCCCTGGTGTCTCATGTAGTCCCAGTTTTAAATATTATCTACAGGCTGACAACTCTCAAAGTTCTATCTCCAGCCAAGACTTCTTTCCCAGACTCCAGACTTGTATGTACATCCAATCACCTATTCAACATCTCTGCTTGGATATCACAAACTTAACATTCAAAAACTGAACTCACCTTCCCCAAAGCTGCTCCACCCATAGTCTTTCCCATTGCAGTTAATAGCACTTCCGTCCTTCTAGGCTCAAATCAAAAGGCTTGGAGTCACATTTCATATCCAAAGTGTCAGGAAATCATGCCAGCTCTAACTTCAAAATATATCTGGAATCCAAAGATTTTTCCTCAACTCCCCTGCTGTGGCCCTGTACAAGGCACCATCATTTCTCCACATGGATTTCTGCAATCAGTCCTAACAAGTTTCCCTGTTTCTGCCCTTTCCCTTCTGTAGTCTCTTCTCAACAGAGATGCCAGAGCAATTCTGTTAAAATGTAAGTCAGATGTTATTCCTCTGTTCAAAACAGTTCAATGACTCCCTGCCAAAGTCTTTACAGTGTCCTAAGGCCCTTCATGATTTTCCCCCATCACCGGCCTTCCTTCTTTAACCTCCTTTTATACTCTCCCCATCACTGGCTCTGTACCAGACACACTGGCCTCCTTGCTGTTCACTGGACACACTAGGTACCTCCTGACTTTGCTCTACCTAGTCCCTTTGCCTGGAATGTTCTTCCCCCAGATATCCCTAACTTGACTTAGTTCCTCACCTCCAGCTCTTTGCTCCAATTTCAACTTGACAATGAGGTCAGGGGATCCTGATCTCCCCATTTAAAGTTGCTAATTACTTTTCCCCATCACTGTCCCCAAGGCCATCCCACCAGCACTCCCAATTTCCAATTCCTCTTACCCTTTATGTTTATTATTGACTGCCTGTTTCTCCCTGTCAGATTAAAAGCAACAGAGATCTTTGTTACCCCACTGATAGATTCTCCAAGCACTAGAACAGTACCTGGCACATAGTAGTTCTTCAATAAATATATGTTGAATGAATGAACGAATGAAAGATTGGGGCAGTGGGAAATTAAGATGTCTGTTTTTAATACATTAAGTTTGAGATACCCACTGAATATCTATGTGGAAATATCAAATAGACTTTGTCTTCTCAGAACATATACAGGTTTACAACCACCACAAGCTTAGGAACTTGGGTCTGAATGTTTTCTCTTAAAAAACAAAGCCATCTTTTAGTTTTCTCTTATCTTCCACCACCTTGGCACTTACTTTGGATCTGGCAAGAAACTAGCAGGAAACTGATTTTCCGATCCCTACCAAGTCATATTTAGTCATTAGATGATATTAGTCACCTTTAGTCATTGCTGATCTATGATCATTCTTTGGTAACTCTCACTTATACATATACATATGGACACACACGCTATTCTTTGTAATGGTATTTATTAAAAATCTTTTCCAAGTTTTGTTACTGTATTGGTCACAGTACAATGGTCATTGTGTATAAGACATTATCCTAAGATTATTGGGATTTATAAATAAGAGACATACTTCCACTCAGACTTTAGAGTCTTGGTGAGCAAGTAACATAGAGAACACATAAAAATAACAATTTCAGAGCAATGTAAATGTAAACTAATCTAACGTATTTTTTTACATATGTAAAATTTAGTAACTGTGTTAATTTGCAAACATGGCCAACTCACACTTTAATTATGCCAGAAGGCAGTGAAGTAGACTACTTATAACACTATAATCACCAGGTTTGAGTCCTAGCATTCTTTTGTCTATCCCTTAATTGTCCTGCTTTAGTGGCAATTTAAGAAGTACTAGCTAAGAGGCAGCAAGAAGACCAAGTTTACAGTAACATTTTAGAGTGTTACCCAATCATGTTTTTAGATGTAACATTTAATAGGACCATAACTTGCCAGCTCCAACCAATGACTCATATCAATATATCCTCCAGGGTAGCAAGGAGGATGGAAGTCTTTTAAAAGTAAGACTTAATTCCAAGAGAAGAAAATATATTTAGTGGGCTCTAGTCCTACACATCACGTGCTATAAATATTTATTTTTTTAACATATATCTCTACAAATAATCCAAAACTAATGGTCAGCTTCATAGAGACAAGCCTCTTTTTGTAGATCGTATAGACTCGAGGAAATAATACAGTGAATAGTGTACCTAACTGTAACATGATTATTAATATTAGCTTCACATGTAGACTCTAGTAGAAATATAGAATATCAGTTAAATCTTGACATCCATTCCCCAAATTTTCCTTTGATAAGACCATATTTAACTTAAACAAAAAGCCAGGTAAAATGAAATTGGAAATAAAAGGATAACCACTTAAATACAAAAATCAATCTTTACTATATTTCAGTAATAATCAGAAAATATAACAACAACAAAAAAGATCCCCGCAACAAATCCCACAAAATGTATAGGATTAAATGTAATAAAATGCACAATATAAATCAATATTGTAAAATTTTACTAAGGGATACACAAGATTTTAGTAGAGAGTAATCATGTCTCTAGACAGGAGGCTTGTAAAGATACCAAATTCCCCCAAATTAATTTATAAATATGCAAAAGATAGATTTTCATTGCAACTGAAGAAAATGATCTAGAATTTGGAAAAATAACCTTGTGAGAATTTCTGAGAAATGTGTGAGAATATAAAAAAAAAAATTTAAAAACTAAGTGATAAGAAGGGACTTGTATTCCCAAATATTAAAGTGCATATTATAAAACTATACTTATTGAAGTAGTTCATTTCAGATGCCAAAATAAACAGACCAATTGAACAAAACAGAAATCACAGTAGCAAAAACAAAGCATTTGAAATATGATAAAAGAGACATTTAAAACTAATGGGTAAAAATTAGTAACTGTTTTATGGATAAAACTAGTTAATTAGGTAGCAAAAAAATACAGGTAGAACTTTACATCATATCATATGAAATAAATGCTTTAATCCAAATGGAATTTAACATAAAAATCAAATCATAAACAAAACTAGAAGCCAGCATTAAGTATTTTTATACTCTCAGGATGAAGAAAGCCTTTCTAAGTATGACATCAAAGTAGTATAAAACCATGACAGGAACAGAATGATAGATTTTACTACCAAAAAATTACAAAATACCTGTTGGCAAAAAACTATCAAGAAAAAATTAAAAAGAAAATGAAAGACTAAGAAAAAAAACACTTGACAAAGGACTATAAAATATTTCTGGGTAACAATTTAGTAATATATATATTTTTATATATAATCTTTAAAATAGGCATGACACAGAAATTCCTCTTCCAGGAATTTATTCTAAGATAATAGCTATAAGGATGAGGACTATAGTGTTTAAATTGAAGGAGAAAAAACCTAGAAACAACTTAAGTGTCCAAAAATGGAGGAGGACCAGCTTAGTAAATTACAATAGAAAATGGACTACTATGCAATCATTTCAAGTATTGCAGACATACATTTATTGTCATGATATTTACCACATATTAATCAAACAAGGTTATAAAACAGCAGATACAAATCTTTTTGCATAATACTTTAAATTTTATTCTTCTTTGAAGCATGCAGAATTTTTTAAACAATTCCCCTTTACTCTAGTGTGAAGTAACCGATTCAAAACAATTCTGACAATCTCTCTAATCAATACGGTCCTTTAAAGTCAGGTTTATGGAGGTATAATTTATATGCTACAAAACTCATCCCATTTAAGTGTACAGTGCAACATATACAGTCATATAACTACCACCAAACTAAAGATACAGAACATTTGCATCACTCCAGGAGGTTCCCTGCCCCCAGCTCCCAAACCCCGGGCAACTGTTCATTTAATTTCTTTCCCTATACTTTTGCCTTCTCCAGAATGTCATATAAATGGAATCATAGCGTATATAACCTTTTGTATCAGGCTTATTTTGCTTAACATAAGGCTTTTGAGATTCACTCATATTGTTGCATATATAAATAGTCCCTTCTATTACTAAGTATTCTATTGCATAAATGTAGTACAATTTGTTTAACCATTTACCATGTGATAGATATTTTAGTTGTTTCCATTTTTTGGTGATTATGAATAAAGCTGTGCATAGATCTTAGAGTGGGCATGTTTTCATATCTTTTGTGTAAATATCTAGGAGTGGTGTGGCTGAGTTGTAAATAAGTTTAACTTTGTAAGAAACTGTTTTCTAAAGATTTAATACCATTTTCATATTCCAGACCAGCAACGTATCAATGTTCCACTTGCTCTGTATTATCACCTAACAAGTGGCTAAAGCAACTGGTCAGTCTTTAAATTTCAAGCATTCTAGTAGGTGTGTAGTGGCATCTCATTGTGGTTTTAATGTGTATTTCCCTGATAACTAATGATATTGCAAATCCTTTTTTTCCCATGAAAAGACATCCTTCATATCTTTATTTACCATCTATACTGGGAGACCCTGGAAGCCAGAGACTATTGGAGAGATTGAAGATATGAGGGAGCTTGAGAAAGGGATCCCATAAAGTTGTGTGTGAATTCCTGGACTCACCTCTAAACTGCACATGTGTGGGTCTAACCTTAAACAACAAAAGCACTGGGAACTGAACTACGAAACAGGCCACTGCCCAGGTCCCAGACTTGCCCCTGAGTGGTGCACACACAGGACACACCTGAACAGCACTGCAAAGGCTTTGAAAACTGAACTGACATTGGAATCACAGCCCACATAAGGCAAGTCAGAATTTGCACCTGAACCTAACTGGGTCATTCCCTGCTGGAACAAACAACAGAAAATTATCATTTTTTATATAAACCCAGAGTTTCACATCTAGTGAAAACGTCCTTCAGGAATGAAGGCAAAACAGACATTCTCAGTGAAGGAAAATTAAGAGAATCCATTATAAGCAGACTTGTTTTAAAAGAAATCCTAAAGAAAATTCTTGAACTTTTCTACTCTCTGATAGAGAACTGATACCAGAGAGAAACTTGGAACTTCAGGAATAAAGGAAAAGCAACAGAAACAGTAAATATCTGGGTAAATATAATAAGCTATTTTTCTCCTCTTAAGTTCTTTAGAATATGTATGAAAGTAAAATATGTTGAAAATAAAAATCATAACATTGTCTTGTGGGGTTTTCAATGTAGTATATAGATATAATACATATGATAAGTACAACATAAAAGGGGAGTCAAATTGAATTAAAAAATAAGACCCAACTCTATGCCATCTATGCTGCTATAAGAAACTCACTTTAAATATAATGGTATAGGAAGTTAAAAGTAAAATAATGGAAAAAATATACCATGCACACACAAATCAAAAGGAAGATGGAGTGGCTACATTACTATCAGATAAAATAGACTTCAGAGTAAGGAAAAATGCCAGGGATAAAGAGCATTACATAATGATAAGAGTCAATTCACCAAGATGATATAATCCTAAATGTGTATGCACCTAGCCACAGAACTTCAAAATACACGAAACAAAACCTGATAGAACTAACAGGAAAAATGTGCAAATCCACAATTACAGCTGCGGACTTCAACATTCTCCCAGTAATCAGAACAAGCAGACAGAAAATCAGCAAAGAACAGAGAAGAATTCAATAACACTATCAACTTGGATCTAAATGATATTTGTACTATACCCCACCCAACAGCAGAATACACATGCTTTTCAAGTACACATGGAACATTCACCAAGACAGACCATATCCTAGGTCATAAAACAAACTTAACAAATTGAAAAGAACTGAAATCACACAAAGTATGTTCTTTGACCATGATGGAATTAAATAGAAATCAATAACAGATAGCTATAAAATATGTACCCTTCTCTTGATGCTATCTCATAAAAGTAAAGCATTCTGAGTCTAAAATAATGAACTATTCTTGAAAGGCAATTATTGAGTTGTGATATCTACCTTAATCTATCTTTTTGTAAACTCTGAAGAGTCAATTGATGTCTGAAGAGTAGCAAACTATCTTTATCACACAAGACAAAAAAGATAAAGCTATCTTAGCTTTAGAATATCAAGAAGTCTTTATTCACCAACTTCAAGTTTTAGTTTAGAAATTACTTTTAAAAAATTGTCTAAAAACATGGAAACCAATGGGGATATTAACTGAGTTATGAATAATTTAAGAATTTTTTGTGAGATGCCATCTATGTTAAACTTTTCCAATACTAAATGTCAAACATTGTATAATGAGTAAACTTAACTAAGTAGCTGGTTCAGATTTGTTGTCTTTTCCTCAACACAAAACCTACTCACACAAGAGTTCACTGTAACAGGGACCATCCACTGATCAGTAGATAAGCCCAACATTACTACATTACTAACAGCTGCAGCTACTGCCAGATTCAGTTAATACATTTGTTTATTTTTTTAAGCTGATATGTCATTTGGCTCAACAGACTAAAGGAGAAATGTCAGGTTTCAGCATATCTTTAGGCAAAGAAATTTTTAATTTTGAGAGTAAAACATCCAATTATAGGCATATCTCAAAGCAATAAAGTACTTTACTAATGGTATACAGGATCTGCTATTTATCCTACTTATTAATAATCATAAATAAGCAAGCTTCTATTGTCCATTAGTCTCTCAGGGGGCTACCTAAACTAATGATCTTCAATTTGTTTGTTCATACTAAAATAACTGAAAAATTATGCAACACTTCACAAATTTTTAAGTTGGTATCCAAAGTTTTCATCTTAAGTTTAAATAGTTGTAAACAAAGTAATTTCTTGCATAATGTAAGTTTTGATATTTTTACACAAAACTTTTATATTACTATTTTAAATGCATCAAGTAAATAAAAATGCCACAGAGATTTAATTCCTAGAATTATACATTTAACAACTACATGAGCACACCTCTTCTTTAACAGTGGGAATTCTATATCTTCCCTTTTTCTCCTTGAACTTTTTTTCCATCCATTTCACTTCCTCCACAGAATGTTATTTGAATGTGACAATCTGCATACCTGAAAGTCTTTCACTGATAATCCTACAATATTTTAATCTATAATATATATGTATATTTAAATTTTTCTTAATTTCCAATGACTGTAATGCTCTAAGTATTAAATTTTTGTCTTCTAGATTGAATTATTATAATAGTCACTGGCACACAATTTATCAAAACCCATAGTTTTATTATAAATTTTGATAAATAAGAAATAATTATTGAAAATGTTTCTTTCAATGAAAATTTTGGGGTGATGCTTTTATGATACCCTTAAAGTAATCACCAAATTATCCCTTTTGTTTTGGGGCCCTGGAAGTTTGTAAAACTCAGAGGCAATATGCCATAATGTGATTCAGATGTGCAGAAAACTATGCCTATCTTCAGTCAAGTGGGAGAAGTTCTATCTCAGTCATATCAGATAGAACATCCAAAGCAAGCATCTTTCTCAGGTGGATCACTTTTAGGAAAGAGTAAGTATGGAAATTGAAGATTTCCTTATAGGTATCCAAACTAACTGGTCTCCCCCTCCTCTCCATACATAACTCAATTTGAAGACCACTGATTTAGACTATTTCCTCTACAAAGGGAATTGACAAATAAAGTCAAAAGGTATGTATTTTCTTTTTAAATCTACCTACCAATCCAGAGTTTTCTATGCTCAGAAAAAATTGAATTCAATGTACAATGAAACATACCATATTTTCATTCCTTTACCAGTACAAAGAATAAGACTCAAAGCGTCACCATTAGGAATCTGTCCAGTACTACAAAGAATTGTGATCAATACCAATATTAATTGTTAGGGGTGGCTAATTCTTATGATCAAAGGATCTACTCATACTCATTAAACTCAATCCATTTGTCTCAGAACTAATCTTCCTATGTTTTAAGATACTCAGTTCATCTTTATCATGGAACAAGTCCCTACTGCTATTTTCACTACAGAGAGAGCTAGCTTTAAATGGGAGGGTAGACTTCAATAAATTCAACAGTTCATTCAAAGGTACTAAAGATTTACCCTTCTGTAAAGAAGAGTAAAGCAGAAAGCCAATAGGAAAAATATAGTCAATGTTTCACTGTTAAGACTTAAAGGTAGCAAGTTTGTTTCTCTTTTTTACTTGCCTTGGCAGGCCAACTATAAAGTGTCAAACTGTACTAAACAAGAACCCTATTAATCTTTTATAGGAAAACTATGTGTTTTTTAAATAGGAAAAGAATTTTAAAGTGTAGGCATACAGATAGGCAATTTCCACTGTATATTTCAACTTGGAGCTTAATGTTATACCTTTAATAAAATTAACTACTTCAAAGGACAATGAGAAACTCGCAAAACTTTGACTTTTGTGAACAATTTCTTTACAGAAATAAGTGAGTTAAGTGATAATTCTGCACTTCCTGATTTATTTTTAAAAGCTAATGAGCATGATGTTTGTAAAAAGTTATAAGTGGAGAATCTGAGCCAAATGAATGGAAAAACCAGAGGTTGCCCTTTAAAAAATTCCCTAAATTCCTAGTCTTTAAATTCAAGTTCACGTTGACCAAATCTTAACTGAGCTTGGTCTTTGTATTCTGAGCAATTTACCTTGTGAAAATATATTTCCTTCACCACTCCCACTAAATATATATTTGCTAATGATATGATTCTACAGAATTAAACTAAATTACAGTCCTGCCTCTGTTTTCAGTGTCTAACTTGGTTAACACTATCTCCCACACAGCTCTTTGAACTGCATTTTCCTTTTTTCTTTTTTCAGTACTCTCCCATGCTCTACCATTTGAGTTTAAAAAAACAAAAAAGAAAAGAAAGGAGGGGAAAAAAGGATAAAAGCACATCTAATCTATAGACATTAGATCTAAAGATTTGGGGGCCAAATCCTAAAGCAGTGTTTGGTTCTCACATAGGCCTATTACCACATTACAAAGTACACAACTGCACTGTTCCTAAAGGTCAGATTTTATATTAGGTTATAACTCCCAGTTTACTAAAGCAAACTCATGACTCAAGAAGAAGCAAATATTCTGCTTGGAGTATTGTTTTACCTTTTGCTTTCCTTTTAACACATTGACTGCCACGCTAGAAAAAAACAATTGTCCTTGGGGCCATGGTGCTTTATTATGAAAATAGAATAAAAACCTCAAAGACAAAACCATCCTTTCTAATTTAATAAAAAATTTATTTTTTATTGTTTTCTGTCCGTGAGTTATATGCAACTCACGCGGCACTAGAATCAATTTTTACACTGCATGCCATGTGAGTTGTATGTGACTCACAACATACTTATTGAATTTGTTTCTGAGAATTGAGCCTTTTGCCATTCCAAAGGTATTTAGTTGTATCTGGAGTGGACCTTGGATGGTCCTGGATGACAAGCTCTGAATCACACCCCCTTAATATGTGCAACGATGTCATATCACCACATACTATCGTATCAATTTCAAAGAGCCACCAGGCAAATGTTCAGGGGGAAATGCATAATCAGAAGTTTTGGTAATCGGAGAATACAGTCCAGCATGAGCGGTGCGCTTGGGCCGGCCATCTGGAGCAGGGTGACAGGAGGTGGGGGACACGTGCCAATTGACAGCAAGGTTTCACAGCACGCAGGCATGCTATGGACCTTCCCACCTAGCCCCAGTTCCACTTTAGTATAGCTTCTGTGACCAGAGCTAGGATCATCACATAAGTTTCTTTTGCATTTTCTGTTCTCAAGAGAAAATGTCTAGAGAAAATGAGCGTAAGGAATTGTTGGAAGAAAGAGTGAACGAAGTTTTAGACATGAGTGACGAAGATGTTGATCTATTTAGTGATGATTCAGTGGAGTACCGTCCTAGTGGAGATAGTAGGGACAGTTCTGACAGCAGTTGCAGCCCACAGAGAAAAACCAGAAGAAGATGCAGATCTTTCCAGTGGGGAAGCTTGTTCAAAATCTATTACTGAAACAATTGAAGCAGTTGTAGCCGATTTCAGCGAGAGTGACTCTTCATCAGATGTTTCTGAAGAACCTCACTAGTGTAAGTTTTCCAATCTGGGGTCCAGTTTTAGGAAGTAACATGAAGACTTTTGACTTTGTTGAAAGTAATCCTGGTGTTCCAACTGAAATCGTGGTTAATCTCCATGAAAAAACACCTTCTGATTTTTTCAAATTCTTCAGAACAGATGATGTTATTGACTATATGGTAAAGGAAACTAATACTGACACAAGTCACACTTTACAAAGGGTAATATCAAACCTCACTCCTGACTGAAAAAGTGGTATGATATTACTTCTCAAGAAATGGAATGATTTTGGGGAGTATTGTTTTGGGTGGGCCTTAGCAAGAAGCCAAGACTTCTGGACTTCTGGACTAGAATGTTTGGTGAAAAAACATTTTGTATGACAATTCAATGAAAAAGCTTATATTTCATAACTGCTTCAAAATGCTTCTGACAATGTGGCATTTCTCTAACAATGAATAATGTCCTCCTGGTACCTTCTCTTCAAGATACAGCCACTTCTTGATTGTCTTCTTGAAATGTTTCAGGTTGCTGTAATTCCAGATAAGGAAATATGTATTGACAAAATAATGGTGCCATTTTGTGGACATTATATATGCTTCATGAGGCCCTCGGCTCAAAGCTAGCATGACTTAAATACAACTCACATGGCAGTTAATGTGTTAAATTAGGCAGCACTCATATTAAAAAAGTAAGAAAAGGGAAGAAAGAGACTCAACCAGCTCTTTAATGTACAACTGTGGTCCTCAACCCCTGGGCCGTGGACTGGTACCAGTCTGTGGCCCGTTAGGAACCAGGCCCCACAGCAGGAGGTGAGCATTACCGCCTGAGCTCTGCCTTCCTCCCCACGCCATCCATGGAAAAACTGTCTTCCGTGAAACTGGTCCCTGGTGCCAAAAAGGCTGGAGACCGCTGACAAGATCAGATAAGACCAAAAGCACTTTACTAATTTACATGTGATTATCAATTATACTCTTAAAACACGAACACTCTGAGAATTAATATATGAATTGCCAGCATTCCTCAAAGAAAACAACTCAGTATAAAATATCAGAAATGCATTCACTTTGGCGATGAAAAAGCACCCATCTGTTCATTTATATATATGTTCCAGTTGAATTTCTAGCTCCAAGCAATTAAATTATGCCAGGAAACACTATCAATTCAATTTTCAAAATTACGTACACTGCCATATGCTTTTCAAATGTCTCATGACTCCTAACTCCCTTTCTCATCTTGACCTCTCTCCCTAGTTTTAAAACCTATTTCCAAATTGCCCACTGGGTGCTTGTGACTAGAGTATCAAATACCACCTCCAATTTTCACTCCTTTCTCACCTGCAGAGAAAATACACACACACACACTCCTCCAATTAGTTTTTCCCATTCCCATTATCATTACCATTCTTATGTACCCAGGCTGAAAAACCTCAAAGTCATATCTTTGGGTCCTTCCTCTCCTTAACATTCTGTTCTACATTTAACCAATGGTCAATCCTGCAATTCTTCTTGCACAAATTCTTATATATCTAATATCCCTTTCCATTCCCATGCATCCCTCTAGGTAAAGCCCTTATCTCTAAAATAGATCTCATTCCAAATGACTACAAAAACCTCCCTAGTCTAGCTGGGCACGGTAGCATGTGCTTGTAGTCCCAGCTACTGATGAGGCTGAAGTGAGAGAATCGCTTGAGCCCAGGAGTTCGAATCCAGCCTGGGCAACATAGTGAGACCATGTCTCTGAAAACAACAACAAAAATTCCCTAGTTGCACTTCCTCTAGAACTCTTTCCCTGCCAATACATTTTGCACAAAGAAAACTCCAAAGTGAATAGCACCACACTGTACTTATTATCAAAGAATTCAAACTCTTAACAGGAGACACAAAAAATTATTAACAACATAGTAGTGGGTAAGCATTATACTGACGGTACTGTATTTAAAAAAAGCTCTAGGAAGGGAGGATAGTGACAGTTATTACAGGAGAGGTTTCAGAGGAGGTTACAGCTAAACTGGTAAAAAGCATTCCAGACCAAAGCATGAAGGTTCAGATAGGGGAAGGACAAGTAGTAGTTCAGTGGCAGGGGAGAGGTAGGAGATGAGGCTAGAAATGTAGGCTTGCATCAGACTGTGGGATCTTCATTATCATGCTAAGAAGTTTAGACTTGATCCTATGAAAATTTGAAACAAGCAAAGATACAAGAACCCTTTATTTTAAGCTTTTATATGTGTGTTGTTTTGTTTTTAATATATAATTCTAAAAACAAAGTAGCACGGGCACTAATGGAACCAGACACATTTTCCCTAAGTGTGACAACTGATAAGTTTCTTGGGCATCTACACCTCAGATTAGCAAACAAACTCTGTAGGAAAATTAGAGATAAGACAATATTCTGTATGTGTTCATTACTCATTAGGTTAGACTGGTTTATTTATGTTATTTAAATCCACTGTATCCTTATTCATATTTTTATCTTTATGCTCTAATAGTTACTGAGGGAGGCATGTTTTAAATTTCCTACTATATTTATGGATTTGTCTATTAATATTAGATACTACATTTTTTCAGTTATATGCTGTTCATTTGATTTTTTTTAGATTACAATTTTCTGGTGTTATATGGGTTAATTGATAATGCCCTATTTAATGATACAGAAAACACTCTTCCAAAATAAACGTTTTGGTTCATTTTTGGACCAAATCTAACCTTTTATGCTGTTGAAAATAGTTGGGTATTTTCCCCAAGCTTGTCCCTTTCTGTCAGCAATCTGCTTCAAGCCAAATGCACCTCAATATTTACAGCACATTAGTGCTGCTCAGTCTGAGCTCCACATTAGAGAAAGAGTGCCTGTCCACATGATTAAAGGAGTTTATATTCACACAAAAAAACTGAAGTGGTTACATTATATGCCATCTGGTCACATTTTATAACTCTCTGCCCATAGTATAAAAGGAGAGGGAAGAAAGTTTGTTAAATCCACAGAACATATTCTTCCTTTTGCAGGGGAGAAAACAATAATTACCAGTTTGAAAAGGCTTAGCCCCAAGTTAGTAATGGCTTTAAAAGACAAAGCTTTATGGCAGCTGCCCTAACTAATCATAGAATCCATAGACTCAGATGAGTAACACACAGGTCTGACAACTACATTTGTGACCAATTTCCTATTTCAATACTCATTCACATCATAGGGAGGGCAATCTAAAAGTAGAACAGCTGAGATAAATATTTGTGGTTCAGTCCTCACTGGAAATGACTGAGACATATAAACAAGCCAGGGCAAAAGAAAACCCCCAAATAGTAAGTTATCATGTGCAACTTGTAAGGTGTTTTGTTAGGGTAAGGTGTTTTGTTAGGGTGATCACTAATTGTGTTTTTTCAAACTGCAGGTCATAATCCATTAGTGGGTTGTGACATATATGGGGGGTTCAAACATGCTATTTTTTAAAATGAAATACAACAGACTGGAAGAAATAACACCTGAATATATAACAAAGGTAAGTATTGTTTCACGAATTTTTTTATGTGTACACCATATATGAAATGTACATAAATGACTAAAAGGCAGGATCTCATGGTGCAACGATAGTGTGTCTGGCTCCATAAATGACTAAAAAATATTTTATATTATAGGTCACAATTGAAAAAAATAGTTCAAAAAATACTGATCTAGGAACAACCAGTAAGGCAAACTTATTTTTCTCAGAACAGGAGCAAAACTCGGAAGAAAGTTTTCATAAATTTTTGTTAAGACTATCCTGTCTAAAGATCATCTAAGATTTTAAGTAACTATGTACTCATTTTTCAGATGGGAAGAATTCATTTATTCAAAAATTCAAAACAGACTTATTGTTTGCCTCTGTATGCCACACATGGTTCTACGTGCTGGAAATAGAAAACAGAATAAATAAAATAAAGTCCCACCCTCATGAGATTTAAACTCATGATGGAGATAAGTAGCCATGGTACCAGATTCTAGGCTAAGTGCTTTACATACATTGTCACTTGAGCCTCGTAATCCTATGAGACAGATAATATTTATCTTCATTTCATATATGTGGGAATTGAGGCTTAGAGAAATTCATTAACTTGTCCAAGATCTCTCTCTCTCTCACGCACGTGCGCAGGCGCGCGCACACACACACACACACACACACACACACACACACACACACACACACACACACACACACACACACACAGCTAGTCAAGGCAGAGTTAAGACTGAATGAAATTCCCCCAAGGCAGTGGGATTCCAAAATTCATTTTGCCTCTATAATGTACTGCCTTCTACTGTGCTTCTATTTGTAGGAAAATAAAATATAACAAAGTTCTGCCCAAGAAAACTTCTAAAAGTTATAGAAAACTATGGCTTTTTATCAAATAATTTCAATTATATAGGTAGTCTGGGCTTACTTGCCCTTTCTTAAATTTTATTAGTTGAAAGAGGGCAATTCTTAAAAATTGACCTACAACTACAGTTCAGTTTTATTAAATTTCCTTTGGAATAAACATACTAGTATGTTTTTTATATTGTCTTTAAATCTGTGAAGAAAGAATGGTAGGCCAATGGCATACAAATCAGCACATTGTGATTTAAAAAAAAAAAAAAGGAAGGCACCCTCCTCCATGAACAAGTCCAGCTCAGGCTTTCACAATAAAGAGGCTTTAGCAGGGGAGCCTGACTAGTCATTCCCTAAACGGATCCTATAGGTTTGAGAGACACGTTGAGAGAAGCAAGGCTCACTTGCAGAGGTAACTAGAAATGCTGAGTCAACACTGGCAGTGACAGTAAAAGCCATAGGGGCCAAATCACTCTACACTCCATACTGACACACTGTCTGATCGTTGAGAGAAGAAATTGTTTCTGTTTTGCTCCCACTGTATCCCCAACACCTAATACAGTGTATAGAATGTGGCAGGTCCTCAGTAAATATTTGCTAAATGAATAAATTATATTGCGTAAGCTATTTTCTCCCTTGGGCCTTGATTTTCCATAAAGCATAAGGGTGGGACTAAGTCAATATATTTACTTTCAGCTCCAAAAGTCTGTAATTCTTTGAGCTAGAATTCCTAAATACATCACAATAAAGCATGAGTAAAATTACTCCAGGACATCCGGGTTTGCGTATACGCCTAGTCACAAGGTTTCACAACATCTTACTCACTGCATAAGATAAACAAAATGAAATTTGCCCTGTTGAAACTACTGAAACTATCACTGCCTCCTCTTCAAGGGGAAACTGCTCAATATTTGTTGAGGTGGGAAGAGAAATAAGCTAGTTATTGTAGAAATAACATAAGACATATCTGACCATTCAACTAAAACAGGAGAAAAGTTGATGCTCATAAAAATAATAACAAGGACAGCAGCAAAATTTAGCTTCTTCAGATGTTTGAAGAATCAGAAAAATCTGATAACTGGTTTAACCAGATAATCTCTGGCCTTAATTCCAAAGTACACTTACTTTCTGTGAAGGCAGGATACTTATTTTTTAAGTAGTTTAATACAGATTTACCTTCCTCAATCAATTGTCAACTAGAAATTATTTTCTAACCTTTTACAACTTTTTCTAAAAAGGAAAAATAAATTATTTTTAACCCATTATTTTAAGTAACATCATCTCAAATTAATTAAGTAACTTGACTAGATCACAAAACCACCAGTTCACCAAGTTAGGTTTTATTAAATATATTTACTGAAGATTGAAATGTAAAGATTAAATACATTAAAGTATGTCCCTTCTCTATTACAAACTTGTTTAAGGTTTTTCAAATCACCTCTCACTATTATAGGGGGAAGAGTTTGGGTTCTAAATAGTATTTCAAATCTCTTTGTATATGCTTGTTATGAAACATTGGTAGAAAATATAGGAGAATAAGAAAATTCTAGAAGGTATTAAGTTGTCAAACTTAGGACCCATTTTGGGTACACATGGCTTGGCATAAAACGAAAAAGAGTAAATCAAAGGTTTAAATAAAGGCATATTAAGATTAGACATGTCATAAGACGATTTTTAGAAGGTAAGAAAAACTGAAGGCATTTCACCATGGGCAGATTCTAAGAAGAGAAACAGTTTATATTGATGAATTTCCAGGTGTTAACTTGTTCCTTCTAAGTCCAAGTCTAAGTCTGTGCATAAAAACAAAAAAGCTATTATTCGAAGTATACTGAAAATTTAGAAGACCAGTAGCTGTTTTCATAACATTTAAAAAGAAAAGGTAAACAATTCAAGCTTACTGTAACAACTCTTTTTTTTTTTTAAAGAGATAGGGTCTCTGTCACCCACGCTGGAGTGCGGTGGTGATTCTCCAGCCACAGCCTCCCAAGTAGCTGGGACTACAGGTGTGTACCACCATGCCTGGCTAATTTTTTAAATTTTCTGTAGAGATGAGGTCCAGCTATGTTGCCCAGGCTGGTCTCTTATCTATAAAAAAAACTCCCGGCCTCAAGCGATCCTCCCACCTTGACCTCCCAAAGTGCTAGGATTGCAAGCATGAGCCACCAGACCCAGGCACTTTAACTATTCTTTAAAAAATTGTATTCAATGAGAAATTAGAACCCTTATATATTGCTGGTGGGAATGTAAATGGTCCAGCCACTATGGGAAACAGTTTGGCAGTTCCTCAAAAGATAAACATAGAATTACCACTCCTGGGAGTATACCTAAAAGAACTGAAAACAAGGACGCTCCAGATACTTGTACGCCAATGTTCATTACAGCATTATTCAGTAGCCAAGGTGGAAACAATCCAGTAGTCATACACAGATGAATTGATAAACAAAATGTATTATATACATACAAGGAATAGTATTCAGCCATAAAAAGGAATGAAGTTCTGATGGAGCAACCTTGAGAACATTATGCTAAGTGAAATAAACCAGATGCAAAAGGATAAATATTATATGACTACAATTATATGAAATATCTAAAATAGGCAAATTCACAGAGATAGAAAGTAGATTGGAGGTTACCAGTGGCTGGAGGGGTGGAGCATGGTGAGGGAGGAAGAAAGGGAATGAGAATTATAACTTAATAGTTATAGAGTTTCTGTTTGGGGTGAAGAAAAGTTTTGGAAATAATGGTGATGGTTGTACAACATTGTGAATGTAATTAATGCCACTGAATTCTATACTTAAAAAGGGTTAAAATAGCAAATTTTACATTATATATATTTTTTACCACACTAAAAAATAGCATCCATGATTCTCCACAGATTAAAATACAAAAGGGAAATGTGCCTTTATATAAAATGGAGAGATCTGGTTGGTGGTGGTCATTATATTAACTACGATGTTCAACTTGGCTACTTGCAACTTGACATTATGTGCCTCCTGATAATATGTGATGTGATCTACATAATTGCCTTGCTGGAAAATTTGACCTGAATCTTATCATCAAGAAAGTGACAAATCCAGATTATAGAATGTTCTATAAGACAACTGGCCTGGACTTTTCATAAGGTCGAAGTATTAATACAATGCTTGAACCAGGGGTGGGGAACCTGTGGCCTTAAGGCCACATGTGGCCTTCTAGGTCCTTAAGTGTGGCCTTTTTGACTGAGTCCAAATTTTACAGAACAAATCCTTTTATTTCTATTAATAAATGTTTTATTGTCTTTTATATTTTTATTTTATTTTTAAAACAAACATATTTAAAATACCAAAGAATAAAGTAACTTTCAATGAAATAATCCCCCCAGATTGACCTGCACAACTAGAACATTAGTAAGCCATAAGGGCTAAATTGACATCTGCTACTCTCATGATTTAGTTCTAACTTCCCCAGCCTGACTGGCGCTACTACCACATGAGGCTGGTTGGTGAGAGTTTATTGGGATTGAGTATGCCAGTCTGTTATCAGCTTTTGACAACACTACACTGTGTTTCTGTTTGAAGTGGAATCTGTGAATAGCTGCACAGCTCGACAGTATTTTTTAATTCTGTCATGTCAAAGAAGATCAAGAGAACACTGAAGGAAGAAAACAGATTTTTTAACGAGGATTGGGAATTGCAACATCATCTTGTTTCTGCTAAAGAAAAGATGATCTGCTTGCTTTGTGATGCTGCAATATCAACATTAAAGAAATTCAATGCTCATCAGCAGTATAACACTCATAATAACCACAAATATTTCAAACTATAGGGAAAGGAGCAAAAGGTTGTACTGCAGAAATTAAAACATAAAAAGCAAAAGCAAAGACAATTCTTTCAAGCAGCAATAAGACCTGAAAATAATGCCACTGAAGCAATTTATAAAGTAGCTTATGTACGCAAGAAAAAAGGGAAGCCATTTAGTGATGTAGAAATTGTGAAAGAATGCATTGTGGAAGTTGTAGGACGCTTAGACCCCGGTAACATTTCAAAGTACAAACAACTACCTCTTTCAAGGAGAACCATAACTGATCAGCAGCATGAATTAGCCTTCAACTTAACAGAACAACTTCATACTTAACAGAAAAACTTCAATACTTCAAAAGGAAAAAATATATTATTCAATCGTGTTGGATGAATCAACTGATACTACAGACTCGGCACAGGACTCAGGTCATAACAGAAGCTTTTCTTTGCTACGAAGATTTACTCGCTTTGGTCACTCTTGTGAACAGAACACAGAAAATATACATCTTCAATAACTTTTAAGACAAATGTTGGGAAGTTGGACTGAATTTGGTAAATTTACTGAGTGTATGTATAGACAGTGCACCTTGCATGACAGGAAAACATGAAGGGTTTATGGCACAAATAAAAAAGTATTAACAGATCCAGATGCTCTGATTTCTTTTCATTGTATTTTGCATCAGAAAAATCTCTGTGCTAAAGCTACTATGTTAAATGACACTTTACAACAAGTTATAAGTACTGTTAACTATATTCATGCAAATATAACATGGCATAGTCAGTTTTGTAACATGCTAAAGTTGAATGATGAGGTATTCAGTGTGGATTTACGTATCATTCTAAAGTGTGTTGGCTATTGCAGGGACAGGTGTTACCCAAATTTTTATCTCAGCAAGAACAGATAGTTAAATTTTATGAAGAACAGAATCAGCAAATTCTATAGAATTCCTATAGAAAGCAAATTTCTATAGGAATGTAGCATTTTTGTGTGATATCACGTCAAATCAAAATGACTTGAATATTTCTTGGCAGAGTAAAACTAAGTCTATATATGATTTGTAGCAAAAAATCCAAGCATTTCAAAAAAAGCTATCTTTTTTCAAAACACTTCTTCAAAAGGAAATTTTAGGTGAACATTTTCCCCAGTTAGCAAAGATCATTGATGAGCAGGATGATATATGCAAATCATTTGAAGACTATGCAGCTGTTATAGACCTATTAATTGGAGAATGCAATGAAAGGTTCACTGACTTTGAGAATCATGACATCACACTCAAATTATCATGTCAGCCTCACCTAGTTGATATCACCAAGGCATGTAAAGAACTACAGGCAGAATTGATTGAGCTCTCAGTAGGTGACTTTTAAAAGTCATTGTTTGATGCTAAGAAAGATCCAATTGAAATATGGAAAAATGCAGTAGAATACTCACACCTTTGGCAACATAGCCGAAAAATGATTTCTTGCTTTTCAACTAGTTACTGCTGAGAATCCACATTCTCCTACCTAATCCAAATCAAGATGCCCTTAAGGTTACAAATGACTGACACCCATCTAGAGGATCGACTGAAATTTCAGACCTCTGTGCTGCAACCAAATATTCCAATGCTTCCAACAAAAAGCAGACACAACAAAGTCATTAAACGGTTAACATTAAAATTAACAAATTGTTTTCATTTTTTGAAACTATTAAGTACATACTAGATTTTTACAAAATAATGTACATTTTTAAATGTATCTAATTGAAGTTTCTTGAATGTGTCTTATTTGATTATAGCTAAATTAATGTGGCCTTCCAACATGAAAAGTTTCCCCATCTCTGGCTTGAACCTTGACTGAATACTAGATCTGGAGGAAAAGGGGCTACAAAGGCTATTTTGGGGATAACAGGGGAAATCTGAGTTATGGAAAGCATGTGGGATGGTAGTATTGAATTATTGTTGATTTCTCAGTTGTGGTAATAGTAGATGGTTATACAGGAGACTGTTCTGATATTTTGGAAATACATGCAGAACAACTTACAGGTAAAGTGTCATGAGCCCACTTATGGACAGTTTGGCAATGGATTGTGTGTCTAGGGTGGGGGAGAAGTAGCAAGTGAGAGAGGAAGAGGCAGAACACTTGGGGTAAGGTAACAGTGGTGAATTTAAATGAAGGATACATAAGTGTTCATGTGGTCTTAATTTTACTGTGGGTTTGAAAATTTCAAAAGACAAAGAAATAAGGTTTTTTAAAATTAAAATTCTACAAAGTTTCTTCTTTTCCACTCAAAATATACTTAAGAAAACCAAATGAACAAGGGGGAAAATATAGCAAATTCAGTGCTTCCCATACCTTCCACGTCATACCAATGTGCACCATTTGTGATTCCATCTTTGAAAGTCTCGTCTTCATCTCCTGGGCAATGAGGCTCACCAGTTTTCATTATGGGATGATTTGAAGCATAAGCTTTTGCCAAGTATTTAAAGACTTCATCATCTGAGGTTTTGCTATAGATTCCAGTGGCCTTATGTTCTGGAGAATCATCAAAAGGATAGCTTGCTACCACTGAGCCACCATGCAGATTTCCAGAAAGCACAAACCTTTGAAAACACAATCAAATTACATATCACTAAGAAAGGACCCAAAAAATACCATGCATTTTAAAATTCCACAACATCTTTCATAAATGAACTCAGATATCTCTCTCGGAGACCTAGAAGACAACTCTATCAGCTGTTATAAGCAGACCACCACAAACAACAACAAAGGAAATGGAAAGAAAGTATTATCAATTTAAAATTTCAAACAGCTTTTATAATTCAAGTTAACCTAATGTAAATGTAAAGAACTTTCCATAATTGAAAAAGTAGCTGGATAACACAATATAAATTAATGTTTCAGATGTCTTATTTAGGGAATTCCAAATTCATGTATTAGGTTGAACAATATGAGCTTGCCAATATTCAACCATTATTTGACCTACAGAAATGACAATTTCATATAGTTCAGCCTAGTACTCGTATTTAATAATGTGTCAATTTCATAGAAAACATGGCTGGTATATATGCACATATTTGTTGAATACATGAGTTAGATCAATAACTTATGCTTTTTACATTTATCATCCAAAGAGAATTTTTAATTTAAAACAGGATGTATTTTGTCTCACTCCAGTTTCACAATATACTAAACTCACATTTTCACGAGAGAAGCCACAGTTGAGGAGATTTTGAAAAACAAAAAACAAACAAACGAAAAAAAAACCCAAACCTGATACAGTGAGCTGCTTTCAGAGAAAAACAATACAGCATATCAAAGACTAGTCTTCCATTGTATTACTGTAGAAGCAGCTCTCTTTCTAGGCTCAAGGTTTCTGATTGGACCATTAAAAAATAAACTGCCACGGAGACAAGGATATTCCTATAAATGAATTTTTTTAATGTTTCTACTTTTAGTAAACAAATTTACAATTTGGTCAAATTTATATATATATATATAGAAATACTGAAGAACTCCTTTTATGGTGAAAGCTAAAAGCAAAAAATATGCTTAAATTATATGTATGCGTCTTTCCCTTATGTAACATTTCAAACCATTACTACGACTAGAGATTACATACTTTTCTCTTTGTATTCTAAATTGGATTTTCTTACTTTTGCCTGTGGTTGAAATTAATTGACCTACCAAAATTCTAAAAGGGGTTGATATGTAACATTTCTCTCTATATGCAGGAAAGAAAATTAAACCTGTTAGATGTCTAATTTGAAAGGTTAGCTTAAGCATGATCAGTACCATCCCAGGGGAGAGCAAACAATGAAAATTACTTGTAATACAGAATCTGTTTATCAGAAGGTAGAACTTAGCCAATAATGACAGTGATTAAACACTAGAATAGACTATGAAAAGAGACTAGTTAAAAACTAATATCATTATAATTAGCACCCTTCCAGACACCAGAGGAAAATGACATTTGTAGGCTTTGGGGCCAGGCAAATATGGGTAAGAACATTCAGTCTCCCAGGTATGTCGCTCACTGGTAATATGATCAGGAGAAGCTACTGCCTCTAAATTCACTGAACCCCAGTTTTCCTCTCATCTATAAAATCAGGATTAATGCTACCTGCTTCCCAGGGTTGTTACGAAAATTAAATAAGATAACAAACATGAAACATCTTCTAGCACAATGACTGCTTTATAACCCTTGCTCAACAAATGTTCATTTCTTTGGAGACATCTAGCATCCTGTGTTTAGGGAATCACACTGCCTTATAGACTATCATTCTACTCTCCAATCCTGTCAGTCCTTGGTTATAGAATGATACAGAAACGAAAACTAAACACATATACTAACTTTCTAACTCTACCCTACCCACTCCTCCCCTAGAGCTAAGGTATTAACAAT
Source organism: Lemur catta (assembly GCF_020740605.2). NCBI lineage: Eukaryota > Metazoa > Chordata > Mammalia > Primates > Lemuridae > Lemur > Lemur catta. The sequence continues at coordinate 17,923,247 of NC_059142.1, forward strand.
TTACTTTCTGGTTTGTATTTCTAAAATAATTTAAGTACTTTTTACCCCTACTGACTTCAGCTCAGGTAATCCATTAAGCAACAAATATTTCTTGAGTGTGGACCATGTGCCTAACATTTTTCTAGGCACATCAGTGAACACAACAAACAAATGCCCTCCTAGCATTCACATTCGAGCAGAATAAAATGGATAAATGAATAAATATTCTAAATAAGTGAAGCATGCTACTTTAATTATATATTTTTAATTAAAACTTTAAAATCCAAGATTCTCTACTAAATGCTGTTTTTCATTTTGTTTGGCTTTTCTTAAAAACACTTCTTGGAATACTGTTAAAACAGCCTAACCAAATACTTTCAGGATAATGAAATACTTGCAATCTACTTGAGTGATAAAATTCAATTGGATTTTCCTTACTGTAATTACACAGTTTTTAAAATACCAGTACCACTCTTACAATGAGGATTTCAAGAGAAAGTGACATCTATTACAATGGTTATAAGATTACTGCTTTTAGTCTTCCATCAAATCAACTTTGCATATCAATTCCAATTTTATTTGAAAGGTTATTTTATAGTTTCCATTCAAATTAATTCTCTCAAGTGTTTCTCACACTTGACTGCAGTATCACATATCATTTTTTGCATAAGATTTAAAGCAGCTGATAAGTATATTGCAAATATTATAAACAAGAGTCCATAAATATAAAAAAGTTAATCTCTAAATTAACTCTATTATGCTCTCCAGATAACCTTGTGGATAACTTGAAAAAAATTAGGAGAATTTGATGTCTGACAAACTACATTTCAAAGATTCAGGAAATTGTAGATTATATATATCTCCCCCCAAATAATCTGCACCCACCCTCAAACACCATGATAATGCTTTTCAAGGACATATCAAAAAATCATTTATATGCTAATCTCTCTAAGCAAGTATATTTACTTAAATAAATAAATAGAGTTATGCCAAAAATATGGGGGTCAAGTAAATTATAAAAAGTTTATTTTAATGATGGAGTTAACATTTTTTATATTTTCCTCCTTGTCTCAACACCCATTGGATGAAGTGTAAAGTGAAACAAATAAACTTTACTTTCCTAAACTGGAGGAAATTAAGTCTTAAAATTTTATATATTCAAAATAACAACAAAAAATCTATTTCTAACATAGCTGAGCGAATAGGATATCAAGAAATTACTCAGGATGGGAGGCCAAGTTGGGAGGATTGCTTGAGCTCAAGAGTTCGAGACCAACCTGAGCAAGAGCAAGACCCCCATCTCTACTAAAAATAAAAAAGTTAGTCAGGTGTCGTGGTGTGTGCCTGCAGTCCCAGCTACTCAGGAGGCTGAGACAACAGGATCACCTGAGCCGGAGTTTGAGGTTGCAGTGAGCTATGATGATGCCACTGCACTTTATCCAGGGTGACAGAGCAACATTCTGTCTCAAAAAAAAAGAAAAAAAAGAAAAGAAATTACTCAAATGATTTACCTCACGCTCAAAAGGGTAGTTTTCCCATACAGACTAATGTTCGGGGTTTTTTTTAATGTCCTATCCATAAAGCTGACTCTCTATGTAGACATCAATCTCAAATTGTGTGTGTGCTTGTGTTTTTAATTTTATTCACACATCAGTATCCTCTGCTACTGATTAATAAAAAAGAATATGCATTTTGAGTTAATTTTTGAAGACTGAGGATGGATGGATGTACTCTTCACCCTACATAGTCACCTATTTTCCCTTTTGATTAGAGGGCCATGTTTCAAAAATAGTTGGGTATGGTAAGGGAAGTCCATAGCCACAGAACAAAATGACACATAGCCTCAAGGTGACTTACGCCAAGAGAAAGCTCATTTTCATTTGCGGTCAGATCAGAACTAATACTGAAGAGAAAAATCTAGCCACAGAATTTACATCTCTGCAAGGGCTGTGACAGAGCAAACAATGTAAACCGTGCATTTGATAGATCATATCAGAAAACCCTGGCCATCACAGCATCTGTCAGTAAGTGTATGTCAAAGTCATATTTCTTATCCAGATGTTCAGAGGTCATGACACAATCATCTTTAAAAGAAAAAAGTCTTCCCAGAAAGCCTAAGTGAAATTAAATATCTACAAGGGATCTTATAAAGGGGAGTAAAGTGGAAGGTAGACAATAAAGAGACTGGAACTGTCTCAATGACCATGAATTTTCTAGATCTGCTATATATGACTGAAATCTTTTTTTTTAAGGCTACAGGACTGAGTCCAGTGACTTAAATCTTGTAGAAGAAATGATTCCAAGTCCCACAGAGAAACTTCTGTGTTCATTATTACCTTTATCTTACTTGTCACTCAGATCTTCTTTAAATCAAGATGTAACAATTATTGCTTCAAAAGCCTTATGAAGACACAAAAATGGGGGTATGCTGGCAAAGCTGATGCTTGAAAAGGGAAGAGGTGCATGCTCACTTCAGACACTATGCCCTCTATAGTAAATTCCCTCTTCCTCTATTCCTCCCCTCTTCTTTGCTGAAAATCCTACCCATCTCTCAAGATTCAGCTCAAGTTCTACCTCTTCCACATAGGTGGTCCATATTCTTGCAGCCCACACACATTGTGTAGTGGGAACAATTCCTGCAAAGTTTAACTGAGTACATAAACACATCTCATAAATATGTCTAATATTCTCTTGTTTTATAGTAATTTCTTGAGGTCCTCATGCTCATGCTTTTTAATTTTTTAAATGTCACACAGTGTCACACAGTGCTGAATAACACTCAAGATGTGTATTAAGTGTGACAATTAGCCATTCTGCCCAGGCCCATTAATAAGGTGCACAAATGGCACCAGAAACCCTTCAGAGTCTAAAATGAAGCAACTCGCAGATCTGTGCAAATTCTCCAGCCAAGTTCATATTCTCCTTAGCTGAGTCAGAGGTAAAGATTGGAGAAGAACCAGTTTCTGTCAAATAACCAAAAGGAAGAAGACCTTGGAGATGTCATTTACCATTTCTGGGCTACATTCTCCCTCTTGGCTGTTAAGAGCACTAAGAATCAGAGTCCAAGTGCGGGCTATACTGCTTACTATGTAAATTAGTTAACCAATCTGACCCTCAATTTCCCCTAATGCAAAACAGGGATATTAATGGTGTCTATGTCATCAGGTTGTGGCCAACATAAAGTGAGACAATGCGGTCACGGAAAGAGCTTAGCATAACAGCAGTTATAAGATAACAATATTGACATCTTATCTATAAAATGAGTGAGCTAATAATCTAGGTTATCCGTAAGGTCTCTTCCATTGCTCATAGTCTATAGCCCTGTAAGAACGGGGACCAGAATGCCAGAAAGGAGTCTTCCCATCCCTTGAACAAATAGCCTCTAGGCAGCGCTTCTCTGACAATTAGCGGGACAGGAGGCTACGCGGCCTGGGCCCTGTCCCTGTTACAGGATGTCTCCCTCCACCGTCACTACCGCCACCAGTTAGGCCAGCATTGTTTGAGCGCCTACCGGGTGCCAGAACCAGCGTCTGCCCTTGGATGCTGGCATGGATGGGAGAGAGTGGGTGGGCAACACTCACTTGTTTCTGCGGATCCACTCGATGAGGGCGCGCACCTCCGGCACCTCGTCCAGGGCGGGGGGCTCGCCGGTGCTGAACTGGTCCGGGAAGCTGCGGTTGAGGTCGCGGCCCCGGCTGTTATCGCGGCCGCTGGCCCCGGGCGGGCCGCTGTCGCCGAGGCCGCAGTCGCCCTCGCGAGCGCGCTCGAAGCCGTCGGGGTTGAGGCTGGGCAGCAGGTACACGTCGGTGGTGTTGAGCAGGCGGACGAGCCGCGGGTCCCCGCGACGGTAGCCGGCCGCCAGCTCGCGGGCCAGGTAGATCAGCACCTGGCGCGACACGGTCTCGTCGCCGTGCATGTTGCCCACAAGCTTCACCTGCGGCCGGCCGGGCACGAGCGGCCCTGCTGTGTCGGGCCCCGCTGCGTCCGGCCCCGCGTCGCCGTCAGGGAGCAGCGACCCCAGGCCGGCCGTGAGACGCAGCACCCACAGCGGCCGGCCCTCCACCGAACGGCCGATGCTGAAGAGCCGGGCCAGGCCGGGGGGCCCCGCGGCCGCCGCCTCCCTTAGCGCCGAGCCCAGCTCCTCTTCGTGGTAGTAACGGTCGAACTGGCTCTCGGCCGCCTCGCTGCCCGCGCTCGTCGTTGTTGTCGTCGCCTCTGCCTTCTTGATGTGAGCCGCTCGGGCCGGGCTCCTCAGCAGGAGGAGCAGGAGCAGCGGGAGGCTCCCCAGCCTCCAGGGAGGCCGCGCGTCCCAGCCGCTCGCCATCTTCCAGCAGCGCCGCTAACCCCGGCTCCGCTCCCGCGGCTCCGCGCTCCGGGAGGCGGCGGCCTGCCGGATCCCCTCCGCGCCTAGCAACCCCATCCCGCCCTCCCGCCGCAGCCAATCGCGGACGCGCCTGCTGCGGCGTCACGCCAGGGGGCGGGGCCTCCCTTAAAGCAGCCGATCCGCCTGGGCGTGCCTTCTCCTCCGTCCGGGACGAGTTTGGTCACTCTCTCCCTTCGCAGAGGCTAGTCTCCCTCTCTTTTCCGCCTCCCTGTTTCCTCTTCTGCGTTTGCTCCGCTTCTCCTCTACTCGCTCCTTCTCTTCTTTATGGCTTCTCCCCTAAATTGGCTCCCCTTCTTCTCTGAGTACTCTGACTAGCTCCGTTCCCATCTTTGTTGCGGCTTTTCTCAGCTGCGCTTTAACACTTAGAACCAAGAATCGAAAGATTCGAAAGAATCAAAGGACGCGGAAAAATCGGTAGGTTCGAAAGAGTCTACGTTCGAAGAGTCCAAGGACACCTAGCCCAGTGCCGGTGCACCTTTCCTCCGGATTCGCCCCGCGTGGGCTCGGGCCCGCTGCCTGCGTGCGGCTGGAGAGAACCGGACGGCGGGAGTAGAAGGCGGCTCGCTACCTCACAAGGCAGCCCGTTCCATCTTGGAGTTGCTGTGTGGAGAGAAGGTGTCTCCTTTACGTTTAGCGGAAATGTGCTAAGTAGCAGGCCCCCTTTGTGTTAATGTTATCTATTTCTTTAGCGTCAGCCCACGTTGTCCCCTGTGTGTGCTGGTCTCCCCCTCATTAGGCAGATTTCATTTCACAATTCAACTGTCCACTCCTCAAACCGCTTCTGAGCGAGTTGTAGATTTAACTGTGGCCTTGGAGTGACATTTTTTTAAAGCAGCAGGTTTGACATTTCTAGAAACCCAGGGCTAGTATAATTCCTAAACTCCTCAGGGTTCAGCCAAAGCTGGCAATTACAGTGTTTCAAGTCTAGAGAAGAGATCTTTTAACCTGGCCTTTCAAATAGGCTTTAGGCAGTCACTTTAGCTTGAAGAAACACAAAACTTCACACTCTTTTTATCGAGTATGAAATTCAACCCATGTAAAACATAATTGCAATAACTGTTGAATTTCCTTCTCTCAGAGCCAGGTATTTCAAGGCCCCTTTCCTGAACTATGATTGAACCCTAATATGATAGTAGAGTGTATTCATTCATTTAGCAGATATTTACTGGGCAACTATTGTATGCCAAAGCTAGGTGCTGGGAAGCAATTCATTCTTCTGCCCAGTTAAGAGATTCGATGCAGTTTGTGATAAATGCTACAATAGAGGTGTGGGAGTACGGGTGAGAAAAACTTCATTCAATCTGAGGAAGAGGAAGGGAGAAGGAGAGAAGCCATGGGGCAAGGGAGGGTTTCTGGGCACAAGGAGGAGCAGGCACAGAAGGCTGTGAGGTTTGAGAGCAAATCCTGCATGTTCTGGGAATTGCATGCAGGGTAAGGATTACTGGTGTGAAGGGGCTCACAGGTGTGGAGGTGACAGAACACGAACCAGAGAAGCAGGGCCAGAATCCAGGGAACTTCACAAATCAGGCTATGGGGAGCACACTTGATCTGGAAGGCTACAGGGAGCCATGGAAGGATTTTAAACTAGTTTAGAAAAATCTCTCTGACAGTAACTTGGAGAATGGAATGGGAGGCCTAAGACTTGAGGCTGAGAGACCTGTAAGGAAGATAAACTCTAAGAAGCCCACGAAGAGTCCCTGAACGAGAGCATTGCCAGTGGAGGTGGAAAGAAGGAAATGGATTCCAAAGACCTTTGGGAAGGAAAGTGGACAGGATCTGGAGACAGAGAAAAGGAATGTAGGCTGACTCCAAGTTACAGCCTACGCAATCTGCAGGTGTTAGTTGAGGTATAGGACAGGAGAAAGCACAAGATTAGGTGAAGATGATGAGTTTAGTATTCTGCCATGGGGGTCAAGCATGGTCACTCTGATTCTATGAACACTTCTCTACACCACATTTGGTCTAGTCTGCATTATGCACAGCAGCTGCAACTCATCAGAAACAAAGCCACAACTCTGTACAAAGACCCCCTACATGTCCCCCACTCCCTCTACCCCCGGGAGTGCTTAATCATTACACCAGCACTTTTACAATAATCCAAAGAAGCCCCAGGGGACATGTTAACCTCTAATCAAATATTTCCTTTTCTGCCATGTTCACTCTCCTTTGAAACCTCTTCCTGACCCCTCAATCCTGCAGCCTCACCTAGTGAGGCAGGCTGAGACATAAATAAACAAGCATGAGGGCAGTGAAATAATGGGATGTAACTTGAGCCAGCGCCCTCCCAGGAATCCTCAGGCCTCCCAAGGTGTGGTGTGTTTGAGGCCTCTTTCGGGTCTAGAGCCTTCTACCGGCCTGTGGTTAGAAGTGAAACCCAAAACTCTAGACCCCAGTCACTGCTCACTGGAGGGGAAAAAGGAGGGAGGAGGGTGGCTTTGTGTTTACCTCCAGCTGAATACCTCCAGCTGTGTCTGAGAAATCTTGAACCTTGTGACAGGTATCCCTTTCCTCTCCCCGAGGAAAGTCTTGGCCTCACAAGTGAGGGAACTTGGGAAAGGCTTGACGGTAAAAAGGCTTGCTGGGCACAGAAGCAGAATGCCAGATATTTCAAGGCCCCTTCCCTTGATCAGTACATTGATTACTATGTATCAATTGTTTAAAATTAATACATGATAATTGTACATATTTATGGAGTACATGTGATATTTTGATACATGCATACAATGTATAATGATCAAATCAGAATATTTAGGATATCTATCATCTCGAAAATTTAGCTACAAGAGATTCAAAATGTTTCCAGCACAAAGAAATGCTAAGTGTTTGACTGGGATTTTAATAAACAGGGCAGAGGCTTTTGGATGAACAGCCTGATTTGGTAAGCACTTTCTGTAAAAGATTCATAGGTAATTAAAGCTATAGTTCAGCACAGATCATGAACTTGTAAACGTCTTGTCTGGCACAAACACCTGCAGATTTACCAATTTAATTTGACAAATGTTTATGGAGCACCCAATCTGGTGAGAGGTCTGTTGTATTGCGTGCTAGAGCTTTGGAAGAGGAGTGGGGGAGATCTCTCTCCTCCCAGGGGCCTGAGTCTATGGAGGGACATAGAACATAGAAACAACAAAGGACAGGATGTGTCTGCAGGCCAGAGGTATGTAATAGGCACTGTGCTAAACTCTTTACATTGGTTGACTCATTTAATCCCCCCCAACAATTCTGTGAAGTAGGCACTGTTATTACTCCCATATCATAGATAAAGAGAGTGAGGCACAAGATCACATAGCTGGCAAGCCACAGATCCAGAACTCAAACCCAGGGAGTCTAACTTCAGCAGCTGTATGTTTAACCTCTGTAGTGGAACTGCTTCTACACCAGGTGCAGTGGCTCACGCCTGTAATCCCAGCACTTTGGGAGGCCAAGGCAGGAAGATCATTTCAGCCTAGGAGTTTGAGGTTACAGTGACCTATGATCATGCCACTGCACTCCAGCTTGGGCAACAAAGTGAGGCCCTGTCTTTAAAAGAAAAAGAAAAAGAAACATGCTTTTGCAACACAAAGGAAAAAGCAATTATGATGAGGAATCAGAAAACCTCACCAAAGCTATTAGATCATGAGCTTTGGTGTCAGAACCAAGTTTAAACCTTGGCTCTACCATTTTCTAGCCATTTTAACTTCAGCAAGTTATTTCATTTTTCTGAGAATTAAATGAGATAATACGTAATATTTAATGTAATACTTGGCATATAACAAGCATTCAGAAATTACCATTATTTTATTGTTTTTAATTAATAAAAATTCTTAAACAGAAAAAAAAAATTGAGAAAGGAGCACTCAGGCAGAGAGACTAGCAAGGACAGAGGCACAGAGAGGCGTGTAGTGAATGGTGGATGGAATATCAGATATGTTGGGAGGAGCCGCAGGAGCCACAGCTGTCAAGGCAAGATGGTGCTAGATGATGAAAGACCTCGAATACGATGCTGAGGAGGTTTTGCTTTTTTCCCCAGCCAATGGAAAACTGACAGAGCCATTTGTGAGGAGGAATGGGGTACAGCACATCTGTGTTTTAGCAAGAGAATTCCAGGGGCTGTGAGGGGCAGGCTGAAGAGTAGTTGTCATCCAACTGATCTTGACAAATTTAGTGAGGATAGAAAGAAGATAAATTTGAGAGATGTTTAGGCTGTTGGATTGACAAGATTTAGCGACTGCTTGGGTAAGAGGGAAGAAGTAAAAGATGACTTCATGAGCTAGTGAAAGTGACCAGGTAGGTGGCCTTGCCATTAACCAAAACGAGGAAGACAGGAGAAAAGAAACAAATGGGAGGAGCTTGGGGGTATGTGGGAAAGAGATTAGGTATTGGGTTTGAGACCTTTTAGGTTTGAGATACCTGTGTGAAATCCAGAAGCACATATGTCTAGCAGGGAGTGGGAACAGCTTCTGAAGCAATATCCCTGGAGTTGCCTCAGGTGTGCGGAACAGGCAGGGTGATGGAGAGGAGCAGAAAAGCCCAAATAGTCTCCCTCACTGATCAGAAATTTGACTAATAGAGAGCTTTCCTTCAGATCTAAGGCTTTGCACCTCTGAGAGCTCTCAGTTTAAATGTCAACATGCTTTATTCATTTATTCAATAAATATTAATTATGCATATACTACATGCCAGGAGGCACCATTCCCAGCAGTGAACAGAAGAAAATTTCTTCTTTCAAGAGAGCTTACATCATGATAGGAGACAGACAGTAAGCAAATACTCAAAATAAATCAGGTTTTAGGTGAGGATATGTACTGTGGAGAAAAATAAAACAGAGAAGGAGAATAGGGACAGCAGATTGCAATTTTAAGTAGGGTGGATGTTCAGGGAAGGGCTTACTGAGGAGAGGACATTCAAGAGAGGTACCATTTACTGGCTAGGGAAGATTTTGGGAAGAGCAGGTTTGTTGGAAAACATCAGTAGCTCAGCTTTAGAGATGTCTATCAGACATCCACATAGTGAAGCAGGCAGTTGGATATATAAATCTGTAGTTCAAGAAGAGGTCTGGACTGAAAATATCCATTTAAGAGTCCAAGGCATAATGATATTTAAGCCATGAGATTGTGTAACCAAAGGAGTGAGAAAGGAGGAGGGAGAGGCAGAGAAAGAGGGATTCTGAAGGCTGAATCCTGGATCCTCAGGGCATGTCAATGTATACAGGTGGGGAATAGGAGGAGGAATCAGTAAAGTCAACTTTGAAGGAGTAGCCAGTGAGGGAGGAGAAAGATCAAGAGAGTGTCAGCTCTTGGAAGCCACATGAAGAATGTGCTTCAAGGAAGAGGGAGTGATCAGCTGTGTTTAGTGCTACTGAGAGGGCAAGCAAAATGAGGACTAAATTGAATTGACCACTGGATTCAGCAATGCAGAGATTACTGATGACCTTTTTAAGAGCCGTTTTGGTGGAATGGTATAGGGAAAACGCAAATGGGGTGGGCTCAAGAGAGAATAGAAGGTGATGAAGTGGAGTTGGTGAAATAATTCTTTTGGAAAGTCTTGCTATAAAGAGTAGAAAAATGGGACAAAGCTGGAAGGTGATGTAAGGCCAAGAGAGAGTTTTGGGTTTTTTTAAGATGGAAGAAATTATAGGTGGTTCGTATATTGATGGACATGATCTAGTGAAGAGGGAAAATTTGATGATGGAAATTTGAGGGAAGGGAGAATTCGTGGAGCCATACCTTTGAGTATGACTAGTTGAGAAGGGATGAGATCTAATAAACCAGTGGAAGGACTGGTCTTAGGTAGGAGCACAGACACTTCGTCTGTAGTCACAAATGGAAAGGAAGAAGATAAGTGGGCAGGTGAGGTTCTGGGAGAGTGTTCTCTGCTGATTGCTTTTATTTTCTTAAAGAAATGGGAAACAAGGCCATCAGCTGAGAGTAAAGATGTTGGAGTAGCTGTTGGAGGTTTGAGGAAAGAGAGGAAAGTGTAAAATAATCTCAAAGAGTGGGAGAGAGAACTGGAGAGTAATAACTATTTTCATGCATTGACACTTAATAGGGCCCAGCCATTTTTTAACATGTCATCTAGACCAGGGGTCCCCAACCTGTGGTGGGTTGTATAATTACTTCATTATATATTATAATGTAATAATAATAGAAATAAAGTGCACAATAAATGTAATGCACTCGAATCATCCTGAAACCATTCCCCTCCCCTGTCCGTGGAAAAACTGTCTTCCATGAAAATGGTCTCTGGTGCCTAAAAGGTTGGAGACCACTGATCTATACCCTAAAGCTAATGGAACATTGAGCAGAAGGTTTTGTTTTTGTTTAGCTTATTAATTTGTTGAGAAGCTGTCTGAGAGCTTGAAAGGTGTGGTACAGTTCATTGAATTGGGTTCTGAAAATCCAACAGCCACTCTGAGAGGATGGGAAGCTCCTGAGAAAATGGATGTAGAGAAGGGAGAGGAAAGACTGAATCATAATTAAAACCTCCATTTCAATTTTGCTCTGTGTTGGGTCCTCCTAGTATCAACTCACCTTGATGAGTGGCCACTCACTCTGGATCACCTCTGCAAGAGAAAGTCAAATCCTAGCAACTTGCAGCCCAAAAAACTATTAAGAGATGAAGTCATCTCAGAACCCATAAGGCAACCATCTGAAAGCAAATTTGGGATTTGAAATACAATTATCATGTCAATTGCAGTCTGCATAACATCATCAGCTTATATTTATATGTGCTTTCAGGTATGTTCTTTTACTCAATGTTCACAACTCTGAGGAGTAGCAGGGCAGCCTAGAATGTTTCTAATTTTAAGCTGTCACTAACCAGCTCAGGGAAGGCACACGGAATAGAGCCCTCTCTGCAAGATCTGTCCAGGACTCCTGCCTGGGGTTTGTTATACTTAACCCAGTCCGAAGTATATGTACATTGCATGCACATTTAACTTACAAAGAGAAAGAGTGAGAGAAAGAAAGTAGCAACCAAAGCTAAAGCAGATTTACATGTTGGTGAAAAGTGTGGAAAGAATATGTGGGTTTACTGATCATTAACAAAGAAATGAAATGCAATATGCAGGTGATCAGGCATGTGGTTAGTGCCTGTGGAGGAAGAAATCCAAGAATTAACTAAGGGCTGTAGAGACGCATTAACTTAAGGAAGACTTAGAGGAACTGACAAAAGCTGTCTGTAGAAGATAAGGACGATGAAAACACGAAGCAGCATCCAATAAGAATTTTCATAAATTTGATGATGTATTGCAATTAGCAAAAAACAAAGTGATTTTATTTCTGAAGGACAATGTTTTAAGAATGGAGTGAAGCCTCAAAATGGCTAAATTGGAGGAATTTTCCAGAGAAACTTTGGCCATATCAGTTCTTGCAGGTGCTGTTTGTTTTCTGCCCAGATTCTCTGCCAGACTGGTGTACTCACCTCTTAGCTGATGCCTACACCTGCACCCTTGTTGGGAAGATTTCCCTTGGCTGACGGGAGCTGCTTTGCCCAGAAATGCCTGAGAAGTTACACACACTGCCTGCATCCCACCCCTTGCCAGTGTCATCCTAATGACTGATGGATGCAGGGTATAATGGGCCTCCTTGCCTCTGGATGAGACAAGCTTTGGAACAGCTTATGCTCCAGAACTTTCTGTAGGATCAGGCTGAGGGAAGAGTTCTTTCCTCTTTGTTTAGCTTCTTCTCTTGTCTTGCTTCCCTTCATCCCTTACAGGTTTCTCCTAAGGGCACTCCCTCAATAAATCACTCATACAAGCATCCTTGTCTCAGGCTGTGCTTTTAGGAACGTGCCTTAAGACAAGATATAACCCCATAGTATAATACTTCCTTCCGTGGGTTAGATGGAATACATTTTGCTTCCTTTGCATTATGTTCTGTTCCCGTTTGGTTTAGTTTGGTTTTTGTTTTTGTTTTGTTTTGTTTTGTTTTGTTTTTACAGAGTTTTCTCTTCCTTCCTTGGAGTCTTCATCTTTCTAGGCCAATGAGAAATGAAAGATGTTTATGGAAATTTCTTTTAAAACCTGCCCTTGGTTAGCTAGGCCTATTTTATTTTCAGTTTTATTTAGGCCTGTTTCTAGGGCAAAGATATGCTGCTGTCCAACTGTGAGACCACAATAGTGATTTTGATCTGTGTTTCCAAAAGACTATTAGCCAGCACCAAATAGACAGTAGTTCTATTCTCATGAGGCAGGGAAGGAGGGAAGCAGGTATCAGATACTTTCGGTTGTACATATCAGAAAACCTGACTCATTCTAGCTTAAATAATAAATGGAATTTATTGGCTCCTTTAACTGGCAAGTCCAAAGGAGAAATCTGGATTCAAGCATAGTTTTATCCGGTGGCTAAATGGTCACCAAGCACCTGATTTCTTTTTGTCCCTTGGCCCTGCCTTCTACAATGTTCACTTTATTCTAAGTCTGACTCCTCTCGTGATTCCAAGAGGGCTGCCAGAAACTCCCAAAACCACACGTGTTCTTATTCATACCCAGCAAGAAAACAGAGGATGCCCTTGTCCTAGCAAAATTGCCAAGTTTCACTCAGAGTGGAGCAGCTTAGATCACCTGTATACCCCTGAACCAGTCACTGTGGGCAGGGAGACAGACTATGCTGATTGGTGTAGTTTAGGATGTGCACTCCGTTGTTTGGCGAACCCTCCACCTTAGGAGTCTTGGTGGAAGGCAGGGCCTTCTCCCACTCTACTGGCTGAAAATGCCAGGTGCTTGCTCTCACAAGACTTGGGCGTTAGCCTAGGTTTGGACCAAGCAGATGAACTTGTTACAGACTTTGAATCGGGAGCTAGGGACACAAAGAAGTGGAGGCCGTGGATAATTCTTTCTGGCTGTGGTATGGTGTAGATGGGAGCAACGTATAGCTTCTGGCCACAGAGCAAACAGGACACCCTGCTCTCAGTGCCAGTGGCGTTGGCAGGACAAGCTGCAGCAGCTGGCACTTGGTGACATAGCAGCTTCCTAAGTTCTGCGGCTTGTTTGAGGTAATTGTTCCTATCTGTGTATAACCTCCAGTTTCCCAACCCTCCTAGCAATTCTATGAGCCAACCAATATCCTTTTAATAAATTCATTTGCAAGCAGAATCAGTTTCTACGGCTGCAACTTATTGAAATGCAGCCCTTTGAAGTCAGTATCATCATTGCCATTTTGCAAGTAAGAATACAGGCTCTGAGAGATTAGGTGACTGGTGCCTAGGACCACACTATCTTCCAACTTCAAAACCCATATTTTTTCAGTATATGCTTCCTTTATAGGTAGAGTAATTGGAGGCTGGGTGAGGAGGCGCATGCCTACAGTCCCAGCTACTTGGGAGGCTGAGGCAGGAGAATCACTTGAGCCCAGGAGTCTGAGGTTGCTGTGAGCTAGGCTGACACCATGACACTCTACCCCAGGTGACAGAACGAGACTCCATCTCAAAAAAAACAAAACAAAACGCTTGTCTCAAAAAAAAAAAAAAAAGAATAATTTGGAAAGCCTCTTTCTAAAGCCTAAAATGCACCATTAGAGAGGGGTTTTCTGAATCTTAAAGACTTTTTCCTCAATTAAAAGGCAAACACTCAAGGGATCTGGATATTAGCTGACACCTAAAGATGGGACGGGAAGGGGGGGATTCTTACTGCAGAGAGGATTTATTTAACAGGCGTCTTGAGAGCAGGGGTCCGTGAGAGTGGAATGCAGGAGAGGGAGAGAAATACTAAAAGGGGAGGAATCAGGTTGCCAAAGACAATGGTACCTGTGTGACTGGGGAAAAAACAGAATTTGCCCCCACATGTGGAAAGAGGGTCTTTGACTTAGCTGCTTGACCATGTGGATAAGGAGTGCAGATGTGAGTAGGGAAGGCACAGGAAAGACGGGATTGCTTGATACTCACGGCTCTCAGCCCTGGCTACCCTTTAGAGCCAACCAGGGAGCTTTTAACAAACACTGCCACAGGGGGAAATGGGGAATGGCTGCTTAATGGGTACAGGGTGTCCTTCTGGGGTGGTGAAAACATTGTGGAACTAGATAGAGCTAATGGTTGTACATCATTGTGAATGTACTAAATGCCGTTGAATTGCGCACTTGAAAATGATTAATTTTATGTTACATGAATTTTACCTCAAGTTAAAAAAAAAAAGCAAAACACTTGCTCCCTGCATTTCCTGAGAGGAGAGAGAGCAATAAAAAGCATATATGGGCCGGGCATGGTGGCTCACGCCTGTAATCCTAGCACTCTGGGAGGCCGAGGCAGGAGGATTGCTCGAGGTCAGGAGTTTGAGACCAGCCTGAGCAAAAGCCCCAGACCCAGTCTCTACTAAAAATAGAAAAAATCAGCAGGGCGTTGTGGCACCTACCTGTAGTCCCAGCTCTGGAGGCTGAGGCAGGAGAATCACTTGAGCCCAGAAGTTTGAGGTTGCAGTGAGCTGTGATGAGGCCACTGTACTCTAGCTGGGGCAACAGAGTGAGACTCTGTCTCAAAACAAAAGAAAAAAAGAGAGAGAGAGAGAAAAGGAAGAAGGAAGATTGGAGGCAGCTCTTGAGAAATGTGAGACTTTAGGAGAAAGACAGTATCCTCTATAATGGAGTCAGCAACTTTCTTCTAGACGCCCTCAAGATAATTTCAGGTGAATGCTGAGTTGTGAATATTTTCAAACTTTATTTTTCAAGGTTTTGATAGGAGTTGGATTTGGATTTTGTTTTTTTGGATGTGACTCTGTGCTGCAACAGGGCTAAATATAGCTTAGTTTTACTGGGGTTGTACCTTTATACTTATCTTACAGGTTTGCCCAAGGCTGGCCCTAGATTCCAGCAACAAATTCAGATGGGACCAGGTGCGCTCTTGCCCAGATGTAGTAAGGTATGCCCAGATCTGAAGACATCCTCCAGTAAAACAGCAAGAAATTAGGACTGTGCACTCTTGCATAAAGGGCCCAGAACTCGACTGACACCCCAAACCAAACACATGTTCGGTTACCAGGGATGCTCTGGCAGTCAGCAATTTCAGCCTCTAATTTTGATGAAAATACTTGCTGAGACCGAATTGGCATAAACAAAGCACATTTACACCCAGCCAGCTGGACTCTGTCTTAAAAGTACAAGCTGAAGCTCCAGAAGGTGAAGAGATTGATGCTATTTATGAGAACAATCTGCAGCCATCTTTCTGTTATGGGTCTGGGGGGAAAATGGTACAAGGGAAATTAAAGCACTGGGGAAAGCAGCTCGGAAAACACTGCAAGCTCATGCAAGAGCCAAAGCTCCCTAGGAGGCCCTGAATACCAGGGACACAAAACAGGAGAGTGGGTCTGCAAAATGACCTTCATAAGATACAATTACTAGCTTATATGCTCAGTAGGGAAGAGAGACACTCAAAGAAAGGAAAGAAGAGACAATGAAACCAAATAAAACCTGGTGAACTGATGTAAGTAAGGATAAGACAGATGTAGTAAGGTATCCCCAAATCTGAACTAGATCTTAAGACAGAACTGGTGGAAATTACAGCAAATCTCTAGGGGCACCAGAGCAGATGTTCCAGTCAAGTTCTCTAATGCTTCTTTCCAATGCCACCCTCCTCCCCATCCTCTATCTCTGTCCCTTTCCCAGCACTGGTTCTGTTCTGCAAGGTCTTCCATCCATTTTCCATTATTAGTTAATACAACAGACGTTGACTAAGCACAGTCTGTCTTTATTTATTTATTATTTATTTATTTATTTATTTTTGAGACAGAGTCTCGCTCTGTTGCCCAGGCTAGAGTGCCATGGCATCAAGCTCACAGCAACCTCAAACTCCTGGGCTTAAGCAATCCTTCTGCCTCAGCCTCCCAAGTAGCTGGGACTACAGGCATGTGCCACCATGCCTGGCTATTTTTTTCTATATATATAATTTTAGCTGTCCAGATCATTTATATTTTTAGGAGAGACGGGGTCTCACTCTTGCTCAGGCTGGTCTCAAACTCCTGACCTCAAGCAATCCTCCTGCCTCAGCCTCCCAGAGTGCTAGGATTACAGGTGTGAGCCACCGTGCCCGGCCTAAGCACAGTCTTTATTCCAGGCACAGTACAAAGCTCTGTGCATACAGATGTGATGAAAACACAATTAAGGCCAAATTAAGAAGAGCCTCAGAGGCCTTAAGCACTAAAAAGATGAGGGTGTCTCCTTCCCAAAAGAAAATTCAAAATAAAAATGTAACTTTACAAATTACATGAACTTCGAATATATGCTAAAATTAAAATAGCTTCTTTCTAGATTTGGGGATTACAAAATTCAGATTTCATTAATTAAAGATGAATGTTTCTCTTGCTCTCTCTCTCTCTTTTTTTTTTTGAAACAGGGTCTCGCTCTGTTACCTAGAATAGGTGCAGTGGAATGATAAAACTCCTGGGCTCAAGCGATCCTCCTGCCTCAGCCTCCCAAGTAGGTGAGACTACAGGTGCGAGCCACCACACCTGACTAATTATTCTATTTTTAGTAGAATCGAGGTCTTGCTCTTGCTCAGGCTGGTCTCAAACTCCTGATCTCAAGCGATCCTCCTGCCTTGGCCTCCCAGAGTGCTAGGATTACAGGAACAAGCAACCACAACGGGCCTTGCTCTCTCATTTTGATGTTCCTGCTTTGCTAGCGCTTTCAGGGATACCCCAGTTGTGAATACTACCCCTGCCTTTAAAAAACTTATGGGAGGATGACTCTTATCTTTCTGGCTACCATGGCTGCTCTTGTCTTCCCCAATTTCTGGTAGCAACCATGGCTGTCAATGAATGGAAGGATGTTGGGGTGGCAACAGGGGGAGAACTTGGCATTCTTGAAAAGGGGCCCAGCTGACTTGCTGACAAAATCCCACAAAATCACTGGGCTATCGTATCAGGATGCTGAATGAACTTTTGGTAGCTGTGCTTCAAGATGTGGGGAAGGTTTTGAGAACATCAATATATCAGAGGGTCAGAATGGATTCCATCTTAGGATGAATTAAGTTATTTTATACTTTTAACACTATCTAAACATACAAAAGTTGGGAGGCAATGTGATCCAAACCGTAAACATAAGGCTTCAGCAAAAGTGGGAGAAAAGAGAGTTCCCTAGATGGCTTCCAATAGCCAAAACAATTAGACTTAGAACCTGAGAATTGCAGAGAAATACAGAAAGTTTCCAAAGTTATAAGCTGGGCTATGGAAGAGGAGTTAAAAGGCAATGATTTACTGAGCAGAGTTGGGTTCCAAAGGCAAGGATTAAGTAGCCAAAGGAGAATATGGAAAGAGAGAATGTCAACAAGTTAACAAAGTGGGGTAGCCCTGCTAGGAAGCCTAGATGGTATTTGAGCTGCTGGATCCAAGAGAAAGCTGCTTAAGCAGTGCTCCCTCTCAGTTCTTAAATTAGCCCGAGAGGCCACACAGGCCCAAACCTAAATGGAATGGGTTCCTGGATGGCTTAGTTAACTTCATGGCTGAGAGATGAGCAAGAGCAGTGAGGTTAGAAGTATCAGGGCTGTAACCCTAATTTGTGGTTGTCAGTGGGTTGAAGAACAAGGGTTCCAAGACTTTTGGATTTCATGGAAATATAAAATTTTCTTAAAAATCAGGGAGATTATATAGACATTTGCTGTTTTGCCTACCTCAAAGAGTACTCTATGTCTTTGGGAACTGCCCCTCCCTCATTCTAAACATAGTTATGGCATGGCTACGAAATCCCAGTTTCTCCATTCTCCAATTATGGGGTGGGCACACAACCCAGGCTGGTCTCCACCCTAATATGGTGATTGGTTCAAGTTGGGACAATTGCACACGTCCCAAGCCAGGATCATCAGAGTTCTCTAGCTGGAACTTGAGGGAAGGTACTTTCTTCTCTGTTCAGTTAGAAGACAATGTGGATAAAAGTTTAGACTTGCCCGAAGACAAAGTTCCAGTTTAGTGGGTGCAACAGAACTACAAGAACGAAGCCAATGTACGGAGAGAAGCAGAAAGGAGATGTGATCTGAAGGTAGTTTCAGTCACTCTTGAGGGCCCTTCCACCTCCACCCTCCATAGCTGGGTTGCAAGAAGCAACAAATTCTGCTTGCCACTTAAACTAGTTTAAACTGTGTTTCTGTAACTTTTATCCAAAGATAAAAGTTTATCCAACTTTTATCCTATCAAAGCTTTTAGTCCCTGAAATTAATTGACATGGGGAACTTATAAAAAGTTGCACAGGGACAATCACACACCCACTAGAGTGGTTAAAATTTTAAAAACTGACAATACTCAATGTTGAAAATGTGGAAAAACTGGGATTCTAATACATTGATGAGCATGGGGGTGGGAGGAGAGGGTAAAATGGTAAAAGCAAAACACTTTGGAAAACTGTCATTTTCTTAAAAAGTTATACATACAACTCTCTGATGAGAGCGATTCTACTCCTCAACATTTACCCAAGAGAAATGAAGGTGTATGTCCACAAAAAGATACACAAGAAAGTTCATAGCAGCTTTATTCATAATAGCCCCACATTATGAATCATTTGGAAGCAAACCAAATGAGAGCATGTTATATTCATGCAATGACATAATAACTTAGCAATAAAAGGGAACAGATTACAATAATGTGGCTGGGTCCCAAAAAGAAGCCTGACACAAATGAATACATACTGTAAAATCCCATTATATTAAATAAGACAGGCAAAACTATCTACTGTCTTGGTGATAAAAATCATAACAGTGGTTGTTTGGGAGAAGAGATTGACTGAGAGGAGGTACAAGGGAACTTTCCAGGGTAATCAAAGTGTCCTATATCCTGATTAGGGTGACAGTTACATTTGATCCATATATTTGTCAAAACTCATCAAATGGTTCACTGAAAATCTGTGCATTTTATTGTATGTAAATTACTCCTTTTTAAAAAAATGAATATTTGTACACACATGTTTAAAGCAGCCTTATTCACAATAGCCCAAAGGTGGAAGCAACATGAGTTTCCTCAAACAAGGTGTGGTATATGCAAGCCAGGCATGGTGGCACATGCCTGTAGTCCCAGTTACTTGGAAGGCTGAGGTGGGAGGATCGCTTGAGGCCAGGAGTTCCAGGCTACAGCGCACTATGATTGTGTTTATGAATAGCCACCACACTCCAGCCTGGCAACATAATGAGACTCTGTCTCTAAAAAAAACCCAAAAGCAAAAAAACAAAAAACCCAAAATGTGGTATATACATACAATGGAATACCATTCAGCCCTAAAAAGGAAGAAAAGTCTTACATATGCTACAACACAGATGAACCTTAAGGACATTATGCTAAGTGATATAAGCCATTCACAAAAAGACAAACATTGTATGATTCCACTTATGTGAGGCACCTGGAGTAGTTAAATTCATAGAGACAGAGAGTAGAATGGTGGTTGCCAGGGGCTGGGCGTGGGAGGCGGGGAATGAGGAATTATTGCTTAATAGGTATGGATTTTCAGTTTTGCAAGAAGAGTTCTGGAGATATATGGTAGTGAAGGTTGTATGGCAACATGAATATAATTAATACCACTAAACTGTATGCTTAAAAAAATGATTAAGATGGTAAATTTTAAGTTATATGTATTTTACCACAATTTTTGAAAAAACAGTATTGGAAAAAAGTTGCACAGGGACTGACATGAGGTTGCCTACTTTTTACTTTGCCGAGTAAGGACACTGAAAAACAACAGCCAACCTGCCATCTACTATCACCTGCATTTCATGAAACAGGGATATTTTTGAAATTAAAAATGTAAGCAGGGCATAGCCTCAGGATGAAGAACAGTTCTCTCCCTGAAATGACATTCAGACTTGTTCTCCCACATTATTCTTACTCTTTTAATTTCATCACAGATTAATACTAAAAGAAAAATTATTTCCATATCAGCAAGAGTTTGGAGACCAGAGTTTGAAATCACTACCAGTAGATAGTACAAAGTGGGTTGCTGATACCACCAGTGATAAATATCCAGAGCCCATCGAATCATTATTATGACCCAATATGACACTTTCTGTGTCCTGAAAGCATGCTGTCATTTAGGTGTAGAAGAATATCATGCAAAAATGTTCCACAGACAGTTATTGGAAAACTGAAAACCAAGATGCCTCACCTCCAGAGGACAAGTGCAGCCTGGGTCAACATAATGTTCTTACCCTGACACGTTCAAGTAGCTTACTTGTGGCTCCTATGTCCTAATTTGTGAGCCTTTAATAGGGCACCCGCTTCACCCTCAATAGCTCTTGCAAGTGTGGCTTCCCAGAAGCCAGGAAGTGGGAAGTGATGCAACCTAAATTTGATGCAGCCAGGAGGCTGAGTCTGCGTGGGTGGTGGCAAGGCAAGAAGAAAATGGAACAAGTGTGAAACCACAAGGAAGTTGAGTTGGTTTTAAGGTTCAACACTTGCAGTGGAGTTCTAGAAAATTCGGGGAGTCTGCACAGTGACTAAGCTTCATGTGCTTTCTTAGGCAGTGGTGAGGAAACAGGTGAATGAGTACTGCAAATGGAGGTGGTCTAGGAGTTCTCAGGATCTACATGCAATCTACCCACTTTATATTCTTTAAGTATCATTAAAATGTTTTATTAAATTAGCATGACAAAGTTCCTTAGTGATACGTCCAAAATTATTTACACGTTAGTAAAGCAAGACCGTTGAAAGGAATCAGTGTCATGGGATTAATGTGATACTCCTAGTGTCTGTATACATATACATCAAATAATGCTTTAAGCATATTTTCTAGGTTGTTTCCCCCCAGGTAATTATCTGTAATAATGGGGAAAGAATCTGATATGTTAAGGTACATTTTAAAGCACAATCACACACTTTTTAGAAAAAATGAAAAATAAGTACAAAAATCTTTTTATGCACCTCCATGGGGATTCCCTGTTCACGCCGCTCAAGCTCTTTTGCCCTATGCCAGGCTATGCTCCCATGCAGATGCCCTCCTTTCCCTGCTCGGGCTCTGACGTTGTCACCAGGTCACCCTGATGCATGGAGCCCGATGCATGTCACCTAGCTCAGACTCTGACACTGTGCACTGAGCCACCACAACCACTTCACACGGACACCCTTCTCACCCCGTTCAGGCTCCTACTCTTTGCACTCAGGCAGCCCTTCAATATTGGTACCTTGCCCAGGTTCTGACACCTCACGCTGGGCTGCTCCCCTGTGTGGATGCCCTCTTTGCTCTACTTAGGCTCCGACATCCTGCACTGAGCTGCACCACCACATGGATGTCCACCTCACTTTGCTGGGCAGCTGTGCTTCCTTGTTCAAACATGTAGGTCCTATTTTGTAACATCTGTAATTGTTTTGTCTTATTTCTGGATTTAAATAGATTCAGACATTATGATTAGCCCTGTAAAATATTCCCCATTCCCTGGTTTTTCAGTTTGAAATGTCTTAATTGGCTGGACTTTATCATCAGGTAGCTTTTTCAACAACTGTTTATATGTGCCTTACCCAACGTAAACTTTTTGCATGTTTGAGATTATTTGTTGATCACCTTTATATACAAGTGGAAATTCAGCTGGGCATAAAATTCTTGGGTCACACTTGTTTCTCCTTAGGACACTATAAACATTGCTCTATAATCTTCTAGCATGAACCATTGCTATAAATGAGTTTAAGCCCAGATTTTCATCTTCCTTTTACAAGTGACTTGTGTTTTCTGCCTAGATACCCATAGGATAATTCACTTAATTCATGAAGTTTAATTACTTGATGTGTCTATGTCATGCTTCTATACCTCTGTATTAATTTTTCCTACAATACAATGTATCCTTCAAATTTGTAGATTCTGTTCTTCATTTTAGGAAAGTACACTTTTCTGTGAATATTTTTATTCTCCATTTGCTCTGCTCTCTACCTCAAGGACACCAAGTATATATAGTAGATTTCTGTTGTGTTTTATCAATGTATATCATTTCTGTGACTGCAAAATTCTCTGTAGATGTAAGGATAATAATTATTATTATAGATATGATCCAAATATGGGAATTTTAATATTCTTTCTAAGTTCAAGTCTCAGGTACTAAAAACTTTGTGAATGATCTTTATTTTGTGTGTGTGTGTGCATGCATGTGAATATGTAGCATATGATGTAATAGTCTGAGATAAAAACACAGTAGCCAATTTGTTTTCCAAGAACTACAGTGAACATACGATAATTAGAACTAAATTGAATGATTAACTGTACAAGGCAAGGACATAAGCACTTTCCATATACTAGCTCATTTAATTCTCATAACTATATAAAATAAGTATTATTTTTGCCATCATGTAATAATAAGAGGACTTGGGTTTCTTTTATAATTCAAAATAAAGGAAAACAAGAAAAAATTATTTTAAAAAATAAGGGGACTAAGCCTTAGAAGAGTTAAATAAATCTTCAAAGTTATATTACTACTAAATGGGTTTGGAACCCATTAATGTCTGCACATTGCTTTGGGATGTGCATATATTAATCCCTTGTAGTCTCTCTCTTACACATCTTCTGCTACAGTGGGAAGTCCTGAGGGGAAAAAGAGATACATATGTCTCCAAAAGGTATCCATATTTTAAGAAGCCAAAATTGTCAGTTCCCATGACAGCATGTTATCTTTTCAGCAATGTCTGTTAGTTTGCAAAACATATAAATAGTGTAAAAAAAAAAGTGCTATCATGCAGTTTCTTTTTTTAAAACTGTTCCTTAGGTACTTTTCACTTAATGTCCCCAAAGGCACAGAAGTTCAACATATTTAAAACAAAATTCATTGTTTTATCCCTCAATAACTTTGTCTTCCTCTCAATTCAGTTATTGACACCTCCCCTTCCCTTGCTTTCTACACACTGTTGTCAATGCTTATTGCTTCTGTCTTCTCATTACCTCATTCTCTTGGATCTATTCGTTTCCGTTCAAAATGTCACCACCCTAATTCAGCCTTATATTACCAATGGCCCAGAATACTGTATTGGAGAGGTAACTGACTAGTCTCTTGTCCTCTTGTCCTCTTGTCTTTCTGTCCTTTCTCTTCTTTTAACTCATACATAGGTTCAGACCTGTCTTTCTAAAGCAGTGGTCTCCAAACCATTTTGAAAGCATACCCTATCAATAAAAATACTTAAGCATGAATCCCTAGTACTTTTACTTAATTCCAAATGTTGTACACATATGACTAAACATATATGAACATTGTAAAATACATACAAATGTGTAAATTAAAAGGCAATAGAGAGGACATGAATATTTTTAATTTAAATTTTTATTTTATTTCTTCCAGGTACAAAAACGTTTTTGTTCTCCCTATAATTGAATACATTCCACTGTTTTTTTTTTTTTTTTTTTTTTTGAGACAGAGTCTCACTTTGTTGCCCGGGCTAGAGTGAGTGCCGTGGCGTCAGCTTAGCTCACAGCAACCTCAGACTCCTGGGCTTAAGCGATCCTACTGCCTCAGCCTCCCGAGTAGCTGGGACTACAGGCATGAGCAACCATGCCCGGCTAATTTTTTTGTATATATATTTTTAGTTGGCCAGATAATTTCTTTCTATTTTTAGTAGAGACGGGGTCTCACTCTTGCTCAGGCTGGTCTCGAACTCCTGACCTCGAGCGATCCACCCGCCTCGGCCTCCCAGAGCTAGGATTACAGGCGTGAGCCACCGCGCCCGGCCTACATTCCACTGTTTTTAAAAAATATGGGCTTAGTTTGTGATGCAGTGACTCACACGTGTGTTTCTAACTTCAGTTTATTTTGAAAATAGGTTTTAATTACCGTCATAGCTAAAAAAGATAGTCTCAAAATTACACAGTACCAAATGCACCAGAACACATTGCTAAATCCTAATATTCATTTCCATCCAGCAATTATGCAAAATTTTATTGAAATTCAGCCAATACATTTACTGATGTCAAAGAGTTATTCTTCCAGGCTAATTGGAAAGTATTATAAAGCTATGTCTGGAATATTAATAGGTTAAAAGACTATTTCCAAGTTTTTTTAAAACATATGGATATAAATGTTTCATAGGTAATGATACAGTTATATCATTTTCAAGAATAAAATAACAATGAAAACATTTCCAGGCATCCATTTCCAAAATGCTCTCTCAAAAGAGTTTCTTTGTAAGAACATTTACATTCCATTCACTGTTAAGTACCACATTTTGCTTAATGGTACTAATTAAATGTATTTATTATTTTAATATATACTAGTAGTATAGTTGTAAAAGTTATTTGTCATAGCAGAAGAGGTCAGAAATTTTGGAACACTAGTCTTTTTGTAAGAGAAAAAATGTGTGGTTCATCTTTAAACTGACAATCCTTTACTCCCAAATGACCTATGAACCTATTCATACAATTGATTGTTATGGTTGCTCCCCAATTCTTATAGTATTACAAAGATTCTACTATAGAAAGCTTTTGATGAGATTTAACAAACCTTACCCTTTCCCAGTCTCCACCCTTTTTCTCCCAACCCCAAACTCCTGACTCCACTGATTTCCTTTCTGTTATTATAAACCACATTTTCCCTTTCTAGAATTTCATACACGTGTGAGTATTCAGTATGTACTCTTGTGTCTGGCTTCTTTCATTATGCATGGTGCTTTTGAGAGTGAACCATGCTGTTGGTTACTTTTTGTTGCTGAGTAGAATTCCATTGAATGACACCACAATTTGTTTATTCCTTCCCCTGTGGCATTTGGGAGTTTTCCTGTTAGCAGCTATTATGAATAAAGCAGTGACTTTAGATTAAAAAAAAGAATAAAATACTTAGGAATCAATTTAACAAAAGAAGTGTAAGACTTGTATTCTGAAAATTACAAAACAAACATTGAAAGAAATTAAAGAAGACCTAAATAAATGGAAAGACATTCATGTTCATGGATCAGAAAATTTGATATTGTTAAGATAGCAGTACTCCCAATTGACCTGTAGATTCAATGTAATTCCTACCAAAACACCAGTATCTTTTTTGTGGAAATTTATATGCTGATCCTAACATTGATATGGAAATGCAAGAGACTCAGAATAGGCAAAATAATCTTGAAAAAGAAGAACAAATTTGGAGGACTCATACTTCCTGATTTCAAAACCTAGTAAAAAGTTACAGTAATCAAGAGAGTATCCTAATAGCATAAGGATAGACCATATAGATCAATGGAATGGAATTAAGCATCCAGAAGTAAATACTACCATTGTTGACCAATTCATTTTCAGCAAGGATGCCAAGAACATTCAATGGGGGAAAGAATAGTCTTTTCAACAAAAGGTGCTGGATCAAGGGGATATTCACATGCAAAAGAATTATTTGGACTCCTATCTCACACCATATGCAAAAAATTAACTCAAAATGGATTATGGTTCTTTAGATATAAAGATGCCACTTTATATCTACTAGGATGGCTAAAATAGAAAAGAGGCACAATAACAAGTGTTGATGAATACATGGAAAAATTGCAACACTCATACATTGCTCATGGAATTGTAAAAATCATGCAGCCAATTTGGAAAACAGGCTGGTAGTTCTTCAACATGTTAAACATAGAATTACCATATGACTCAGCATGTGCACTCCTAGGTATATACCCAAGAGAAATGAAAACATATCTCCACACAAAAACCTGTACGTGAATGTTCGTAGCAACATTATTCGTAATAGCCAAAAAGTAGAAACAATCCAAATGTCCACAAACTGATGAACGAGTAAGCAAAACATGTTATATTCATACAATGAACAATGTTTGCCCATAAAAAGGAATGAAGTTACATACTAAAATATGGATGAAGTTTGAAAACATCATGCTAAGTGAAAGAGGTCAGATAGAAAAGAACACATTTTGTGTGATTACATTTAAATGAAACAGCCAGAATAAGCAAATCTATACAGGCAGAGAGTAGATTGGTAGTTGCCAGGGGCTAGAAGGCAGGGAGGGAAGACTGCTAAGGGACACAGGGTTTCTTTTTGGGGGGACAATAATATCCTAAAATTAGATGGTAGTGATGGTTGCACAACTTTGTGAATGTACTAGAAACCATGGGATTATACACCTTATTTTTTATTTTATTTTTTAGAGACAGGGTCTCATTCTGTCATCCCAGGCTGGATTGCAGTAGTGTGATCATAGCTCACTGCAGCCTCAAACTCCTGGGCTCAAGCCATCCTCCTGCCTCGGCCTTCCAAAGTGCTAGGATTACAGGCATGAGCCATTGCACCCAGCCTAGAGTAAGAACAAAACAATACTTTTTCAAACCAATGAATTTTCTTTCTAAAGGCAAACAAAATACCAAAACTGTAGAAAAATCACTGATATCTATATTTCTTTAGTAAAAGCAATGCTATAAATCACTCCAATGTTAAAAAGGGATAAATCCATTTAGAAAGCTAATGACACATTTTATGCTTGAAGAGAAAGCAAACAAAAGTCCTTTATCCAGTGACAGTTTTGGCTGTTGCAAAAATTCAACAGTATACAATGTGAAAGAGTCTGAGACTATACAGGAAAAAAACAAACTCAGTTTTTCCTACATTCTCATTAAAATCAATGCAGAAGACTTCTGTGACCAAATGTGTGTGTGTGTGGCAGGGGCGGGCTTCCTACACACCAAGCAAGCTGTCACTTCTGCAGTGGACACGAGCTGGGTGCCCTCTAATTCAAGTCAATTCTGACACTATCTACCTAAAGATAGTTCCAGGCCCCACAGTCTGAGGGCACAATCCCCGACTGACCCCCCCACTTTAGATGCCAGTCGCAAGCCCCAGATTGTTTTACCTGTGCTTCTGACAGACTGGCTATAAATCGGGGTTCCCAGAACCCCCTCCTTGCATTTGATTAATTTGCTAGAGCAGCTCACAGAACTCAGGGAAACACTTGCATTTACTGGTTTATTATAAAGGATATTACAAAGATATCAATGAACACCAGATGAAGAGATAGACAGGGCAAGGTATGGGGGAAGAGGACAGAGCTTCTATACCCTCTCCGGGCATGTAACCCTCCAAGAACCTCCACCTGTTCAGCTATCCATAAACTCTCTGAACTCTGTCCCTTTGGGCTTTTATGGAGGCTTTATTACATAGGCATGATTGATTAAACCATTGGCCATTTGTGTTCAACTTAATCTTCAGCCCCTCCCCCTCCCCAGGTTGGTGGGTGGGGCTGAAAAGTCCCAACTCCAATCCTGCCTCTGTCTTTTCTGTGCCTGGTTCCCAGCCTGAAGCTACCTAGGGGCTGCCAGCCACCAGTCAACTCATTAGCATAGACAAGGACCTGACTGTGGAGATTCTGAGGGTTTTAGGCATTGTACTCCAGGTAATGGTGATGAAGATCAAACATATATTTCACAATATCATAAAGAACGATTAATATCATGTGTATATCCTTGAAGATATTTCTCTTCTCATAGGAAGGAAACAGCTAATGTGCTGAGTATAAATCAGCCTCTGGCATATGTGTGCTACATATACAAGGGAAAAGTACACAATAACATTTTATTCTACTTATCATTGCAGACGCATGCTGTAGGAGAAAAGATTTTTCATCTATACCAATTATTCTGTGAGAAAAAATGTATGTTGGAGTCAGTACTGATGGAACTGGCCATAGGTTTAAGAAACAGGAGTATTACTACAGTAATAAAAGGTTCCACCTGGCCCGCACGGTGGCTCACGCCTGTACTCCTAGCACTCTGGGAGGTCGAGGCAGGAGGATCGCTTGAGGTCAGGAGTTCAAGACCAGCCTGAGCAAGATTGAGACTCCAGTCTCTAATAAAACCAGAAAAAATTACCCGGGCGTGGCTTGAGCCCGGGAGTTTGAGGTTGCTGTGAGCTAGGCTGATGCCACAGCACTCTAGCCCTGGCAACAGAGTGTCACTCTGTCTCAAAAAATATAAAAATAAATAAAAATTAAAAAAAAAAACAAAATAAAAAGGTTGCCCCTGAATGCCAGTCCACACACTGCTTCATTCACAGAGAACAATTAGCAGACAACAAGCACCCAGACCTTGAATTAGGGTTGAAGGTTGCAAATGTGATCTGTGCACAACCATTAAATGTCCTTTCTCTGTGCTGTGGGAAAAAACAGGCAGTGAGTACAAGACTGCTTTTCTACATGGGGGCATGCTATCTATCGGGGCACTCCCACAAGGTTTTTAAATAAAAGAAGTGGTTTACAGTATTTCTTTGTTGACACCCACAATGCCTGTAGAGAGATATTTCTCTGTTTTCAAGTGGATTATCTCAGCGCTATATTCACATTCTTGCATGATCTGAACCTATTACTGCAGGACCGATGCAACAAATTTTAAAAGTTGAGAATGAGAATAAACTAACAATTTCTTGAGAAGATGCAAACCTGTATTAGTTATTTAACGCCATATAACAGATGATGACAAAACTTAGCAGCTTAAAACAAACATTTATTATCTCATGGCTTCTGTGGGGCACGGATCTGGGTGCAGGCTGGATGGTTAGTGGGGCAACTCTGGCTCAGGGTTCCTCACCAGACTGTGGTCAAGTCAGCAGGTGAGGCTGCATCATATCAAGTCTTGACAAGACAGGGATCCATTTCCAAGCTCACTCAAGTGGCTGTCGGCAGGCCTCGGTCATCCCTGGGTGTTGGCTGGTGACATCCATTCCTTGCCACATGGGCCTCTCCTAGGACATCTCACAACATGGCAGCTGACTTTCCCCAGCGCAAGTGAGCAAGAGAGCAACAGTGAGCAAGATGGAAGCCACAGTGTTTTTGTAACCTAATGTCAGAAATAACATCCCATCACTTCTGCCCTATTCTATTTGTTAGAAATGAGTCACTAGGTCCAGCCCACACACAAGGGGAGATTACCCAAGGGCATGAATACCAGGAAGTGGGGATCATTGGGACCATCTCAGAGGCTGCCTAACATGGTATCCATACAATTCCATGGGCGTGGCTTTCCCTGGACCAGGGTGCTACGTGATTCACCAGGTCTTGGTCAGTGACACCCTCTAAGGTCCCTCCATCTGGCATGGCCTACATTCTCAGGGTCCTGTGATCCACTAGGCAGAACTTGGCCAGCCATGTTGTGTTAAAGATGGATGCAAGGTCTAACTAAGTAAGCTGATTTAAAAGGATCCTGATGTAAAAGTCTGGTGTCCTCAGGCACACATCCATTACAGAGTTGGTGGGTTTTCAGAGGCTCTTTGGTGGGACAGGTCTTCTAAGCCTGTTGGTCTCCCTTTGTATGGCAGGGACCAAGGTTGCCATACCAGTCCTGGGAAGACTATCTCTGGATTTCTTAAGTGTGAAGGAGAAAATAAATGTGCGTATTGTTTAAACCATTTCTGAATTTTTCTGTTACTCCTAATTGAGTACAATCCTAACTAATGGTGTGGCTTTGTTCAAATCCTAAACGTACGCAATTCAAATCTAGTTTTGCCATGGCTGAGCTGCCCCACTACTGGACAATACTTCCAGGGGGAGTATTATCTCTAAGTATAAAGTTATGGTAAACATTGCCAGGTTCCCACTAATAATGGCTAAGGACCTAGGATGCGTTGACAGACTGGGTCCAGGGTACGGGGCAGCCTGCAGAGAGCTTGATACGTCTGCTGAACCACAGGGATGGCGCTAGGGCAGGGCAGAGGCTAGTCCCTGGGATTCTCTTCAGGTAACAGGACCAGCAGGAGGCTATGGGGCCCTGAACCAAGTTCTCCTGCCAGCTGCCCTGGGTGCTGCCTAAATCCAAAGGCCTGACAGGCACAAGACCTGTAGGTCAAGTCCCTGTCTAACTCAGATCCACAGAGCTGGCAGGTACCTTTAAGAACAAGGGGTGAGAGTGGCCAGGGATGAGGAAGTGCAGATAAAAGACAAGTGAGGCTGTCTTCTGGAAGCAGGCGGGGAATAGACACAAACAAAAAATCTGTGTAAAGCACCGACGTGGACAGTGTTTGCGTTGTGTGTGCAGTGCCAGCCAGTGGCCCCTGGAAAACAAAGGCCGTGACTGTTTTCCTTTCTCGGCCTGTGCTCCACGGTGTCAGTGACTTTATCTAGAAAAACCCACACCCGGTCTTACGCCAGGACTGTGCTCAGCTCCCACTCTCCTTTTCACAGCACGCCAAGAAAACAACTTGCTCCAGGGCACCCACAGGGGCGTTCTGGTATTTTCAGCCAGGGACAGCCGTGGAGAACCCAGAGTATT
The DNA here is from genome assembly GCF_020740605.2 of Lemur catta. Classification (NCBI taxonomy): domain Eukaryota; kingdom Metazoa; phylum Chordata; class Mammalia; order Primates; family Lemuridae; genus Lemur; species Lemur catta. The sequence goes on from NC_059142.1 coordinate 17,953,694, forward strand.
CACCATTTCCCCAGGCCTAAAGTATTCCTATTGTAAAATGCGAGTCCTGCCTTGTGGAAAGGGCAGGAATTCACCTTAGAGAACAGGAGATTGTCAGCAAAAATTTGGACCGTGGATATTTTTTCAAATGCTTCTGCACTAAATTTAACTTTAATTTGACAAACTAGCTAGGACTCACTCCATTATCTTCGGTCTGTTCTCCTTAGCATACGCTGGCCCAAGAATGCTTCTAGTTCAAAATTCATTTCCCAGTGTCTATTATTTTTAAATATATTTCCCAAAATTAGGCAGAGGGTCGCTGACTGGCCCAGCAGTGGTCAATGTGGGCGGCGTGGCGTGGAATGGAAGGGCGTGAGCCCTCAAGTCAGGCAGACCTGCACTGAGGACTCTCAGACAGAAGTCCAAAGATGTTATCTGCAGTTGTGGAACAAGAAATAAAGGTGTACGTGCATTGCTTAGGGTTACAAAGGTGTAGCTGAGAGACTAAAAATAGTGATAAACACACCTTAGTGGGAAACAGTTGGGGAGGTAAAAGAGACATGTGAGTGCACTGGATCCTTCATCTCTCGTAGCAAGAGGTCAATTCATAAATCCAGAAATGATTTTTTTTTAACAAATATTTACGGCTGGGCCCGGTGGCTCACACCTGTAATCCTAGCACTCTGGGAGGCCGAGGCAGGCACATTGTTTGAGCTCAGGAGTTTGAGACCAGCCTGAGCAAGAGCGAGACCCCCGTCTCTACTAAAAATAGAAAAGAAATTATATGAACAACTAAAAACATATATGTATAGAAAAAATTAGCCGGGCATGGTGGTACAAGTCTGTAGTCCCAGCTACTCGGGAGGCTGAGGCAGGAGGCTTGCTCGAGCCCAGGAGTTTGAGGTTGCTGTGAGCTAGGCTGATGCCACGGCACTCACTCTAGCCCAGGCAACAGAGTGAGACTCTGTCTCAAAAACAAACAAACAAACAAACAAATATTTACGATGTGTCAAGCTCTGTTCTAGGCATTGAGGATATAGCCAGAAAATAAACAAAACAAAGTCACTGCACTCCTTGTTCTACTAATAAGCCTGTTGGTTAAAGATAGAGATATTAAGGTGACTTCCAGAAGAAATAGGTAAAAGTATTAAAAGAGTTGCTTGGCGGAGCAGGTTTAGGGGAGGGAGGCGGAGACTGAAACAGGGCAAAGGATTGTTTTTCCTGACAAGCCCTGCTATGCTATTTGACTTAAAGGTTTTTTAATTTAAATTATTAACAAGATATTCTACTCTCTGGCAGCTGTATTTCCTTGAATAAATTACTTAAATTCCCGGGACCTCAGTTCTTTCACTCGAAATGGGGGATGATAATGTTTCCCTCAAAGGCTGTTTGCTATAGGAGTACCTGGCGTGAAACAGGCACGCAAACGTCATCCCCTCTCTGATGTCTCCCGTGGACTGTTTGCAGCTCAGGCTTTCAGGCTGAGAAGTGATAGCCATTGTTGAGGCTGGCCTGAGCCAGTCACATGACTTTGCCTGTTTCTATCCACCTGACACAAAGGTGCTCATCTCAAATTTCTCCCTGTGCTAGAGGAACAGGATGTACTTCAGTGAGAACTCAGGAAGGGCTTTGCGCTTCTTGAAAGAACACTGGCCAAATCTTAACATGGTTTCTGTTTGGATGATACTATGTGGTAGTTGATATTATCTTTGCTGCTCACACATGGACAGGTATGATAACCTCTGTCCTGACTCTATTATTGCCTTAGAAGGTTTTGCAATCAGGTACTTAATCCCTGAGGCACCGAGGACCTTATGATGTAAGGGAGGGAACAATTATTCAAGAAAGAGAGAGACATCACTGTCTGGGATCAGAATGCAATTAGTAGGAAAACACTAAAGATGGCAGCAGATTTACAGAGCAAGGAGGATTGCTGAGGTCTAAATTGGTCTAAGGGACAGTGTATATATGCGATGTGTTTATGTCTACGCAAATACACAGGAGGCGTGCTTGCAGGTTCTGCGCTGTATGTGAGTGAGTGTGTATTCTGGTGGTGAGGTGCAGGCAATGACACGCTGGTAAAGGACTAACAACCACTTCTGGAGAGAAGAGCCCGAATATTAGTGGTTGCTAATGGTGTAAATGGTTTAATGGTGTAAATGATGTAATGGTTTCAATGGTGTAAATACTCCTGCGGTGGCTGATTTCAAGCTCTCACCAGCTGATGCAAGCTGGTTTCAGCACATTGCTGCTTGCAGGTTTCCAGCACCGCTCTCTTTCAAAAATGGAAAACCTCTCAGATCCTTACACTCATCTGCTTCTAAAGTTGTGGATATTGCTTTAGCTTTTATTCCAGAATCCACTCATATCTCCCAAACAGAATGGTTCTTTCCACCCTGATTATTTACTCCTTTGTAAAGTTCATTCCTCATCACAATTTAAAGGAATTCTGGAACTATAGTGGGTTTTCGTTTTGTTTTGTTTTTCCAAAACCTGTACAATGGCTGGCAAGACTATTTATTTATTCAGAAAGCAGCCAACAGGATGCTCCAGGCCTGTCAGTGAACCACCCTGCTTCTAAATATTTGGCAAACTCCTGCTGGCCAAGGGAAGCTTCTAGCAGGCAAGAAGAGGGGGCTCCCTCATTTCTGGTGCCCCTACAATTCTGACTCTTTGGAAATTAGGTGGCTGCCTGGGTCTTTGGCATGTGTACGAATCCCTTCCTCATCCCACAGGAAACCTTCTCTTATTAGTCGGGCCAGGTTGGCGGGGGAGTGGGGTGGGGGGAAGCTTCCCTTTGAAACTCCCCCCACTGTCTTTCCTCTCTTCTGAAATCCTGTATCTGGGAGCCAGACAGGGCTAGATATACTAGATATAAGCCCCATGGGGCCTGCTGTTTATACGTTTTGGGGGTGGGGTGGGGGCTTCTTTAAGGAAAACAATACAAAATTGCAAATATAAAGTGACTAAGGTCAGGGCCTTTAGAAGGTGCCTGTGCAAATGAGGGTCCCTGAAGCTGAAGCTTCGTTAGCTTCCAGTAAATACGCCCCTGGAGCCAGACTATACTCAGAGGGAAATTGGATGTTTGCCTGGTGACGGTGGGTGGTGGAATGTCCTATGTTTTTTTCCTTTTGGATGAAGAGGAAGCTCTAGAACTCTGTTGTGTTTCTACTTGAAAACTCTGCCTTCAAGACCAATGCCAGAGGACGTTATCCACCTTCTGAGGAAGCCATTTTATTGTGTCACTCCTGCTGTGTCACACGTCTACTCCTTCACTGCTTGGTACAGAATGGACCAGTTATGCCTGTAACAGACGGAGACCAGCTCCAAGGAAATATCCTCTCCAACCCCTAGCAAAGGCTGACTTCAGAATCACTGTGGATGAGAAGGGACCTCTAGTGGTCAGTCACAAAGGTCACAGCACTGCTACCTTCGCCTACCTATTCTCTTACAGGTGTTCTGGCCTGTCACCTCTGGGTTGTCAGTTCCAACAGGTGGAGGAAGATGAGGAAATGAAAACCTACTGACACCGGTTCTGCCTTGCTCTCAATCTAGAAGCAGAAAGCGTTGGGGGAAAGGGCAGGGCACAGGTTTTGACAGTGTTCATGTTGGGTTACTACCTTAGTTTTATCATCTTCACCTTGACAGCCTGCTAAACCTTAGTTTCCTCACTTGTAAAATGGGGATAATCATAGGCACCTTCTAATGGATGCAAAGATTTACATGCATATAGCTCTCACCTGTAATCCCAGCTACTCGGGAGGCTGAGGCAGGAGGATCATTTGAGGCCAGGAGTTCAAGACTACCCTGGGCAACATATCAAGACCCCTATCTCAAAAAAGAAAAAAAAAAAAAACCCACAAAGAACAGGTGTAAATGCCCAGCACGTAATAGGTACTTGGTAAAAGTTACCTAGTACCTAGTACTCCTCCCTTCAAATAAAAAATGCATGGAGCACAAAGAAGGAAGGAGACTATAGGATAAATTAGAGGAATTTTTGTTTTTGATATAGGTAGGTTATGGAGCATAGGATGATGTCATAGTCCTTTCAGGCTAAGATAGGAGACCATCTCCCCAGAAAAATACACATATGTACACACACATACACAAATTTTGCCTACAATTTCAGCAGTTCCAGTGACACTGTAAAGCTCCTCCATAGTGATTCAAGAAGTCAAATTAAGAAACTCTCAAATCGAACATTTGGAAAAGGATGCAGTATGGCAGCCAGGAGTCTTGAATGAATTCTGATCCTGGCTCTGCCACTAAATAGCTGTGTCACTTTGGACAAGTTCCTTTACCTCTCTGAACTTCATTTCCTCACCTATTTATTTTTTATTTTTTGAGACAAGGTCTTGCTCTGTTACCCAGTCTGGAGTACAGTGGCATCATCGTAGCTCACTGCAACCTCAAACTCCTGGGCTCAAGCAATGTTCCTGCTTCAGCTTCCCGAATAGCTAGAACTACAGTTGTGCACCAACACACTGGATAATTTTTAAATTGTTTTTGTAGAGATGGGGGGGGTCTCACTATGTTGCTCAGGCTGGTCTTGAACTCCTGGGCTCAAGCAATCCTTCCACCTCAGCCTCCCAAAGTGCCAGGATTACAGGTGTGAACCACTGTGCTCAGGTTCCTCACCTGTTAAAAAGGGAGGACTATTGTGGGGCGAACGTAGGGGGTACATCAATAAAGAGGAGGCCACCAAGCTGAACTGAGAAAAAGGAGGAGGATTAGACATATGTAGAATTGCTAGATAAAGACAGGATACCTGTGAATTCCAGAGAAACAATGATTTTTTTAAAGTATAAGTATTAAAATATTGGCTTATCATGAAGTAGCACATAATAGTTGCATAGGACATATTATACTAGAAAGGTATGATTTATCTGAAATTCAAATTTAACTGAGTGTCCTGTATTTTTATTTGCTAAATCTGGTAACCCTAGACAGGTGGGCTTTTGGGTCTTGATTTAAGGTCTAAGATTTTTGGCGACGGAAGAATCCTGATAGTGGGGGATGAGAAGTTAGAGGACCACTGATCGCTGTTTGAGCTGGAAACTCTGAAGGCCAAGACAATTTTAAGCAGTTCAGTGGATGCCGTGTTGGAGTCTGGGTGGAAAAGGCAACACGCAGGGTCCCTGCATAGGTCAAAGACCCACTCTCTCATTGCTAGGCTCTGACTGCCAGATTTCTAGCTTTTCTGTCACTCTAAAACCTTCAGTGGCATTGCCAGCGACCTGGGCAGATGACCCTGCTGGACTGTGACCTTCTAGCCATTTCCTGAGTTGCTGTCTCTGTCACATCAAGTTTGGTCATGGCAGATAGAGGCTGTGGGATGGTGCTGCCCAGGAGTCACCGCACCGACCCTCAAGCCTTTTACATTCTGGTCGCTCCTGTCTCCATCCTCTTCTTCACTCCCAATACGCTAGAAAGTACTGTGGGGCCTGCCCACGGGCACAGCCAGTCTCCCACAGGCCAGCCCTATGCACACAGCCCCTTCTGGGGTAGAGCACCCAGCTTGAACCTCTAATTTGTCTCCAAGCGGGCATCCTGCCTGTTTCTCCTTTCCTTCCTTCCTTCCTTCCTTCCTTCCTTCCTTCCTTCCTTCCTTCCTTCCTTCCTTCCTTCAGAGCCCAGCATGCACTGTGCTGGACACCTCCCCTTAGCTGAGGGGCTTTTACCTTCATCACCCCGGTCAATGCCTGGTCACATAGGCTGTGGTTCTCAAAGTAAGATTCACAAACCAGTATGCCAGAGTCACCTGGGAGGCTTATTAAAGGTGAGATTCCCGAGTCCCGTCAGAACTGATGGAGAAGAGGACCCCTGGAGAGTCCCCAGGTGATTGTCATACTCACCGTAATCAGAGTCATGACTACCAGGTCCCGGACTCCCTTTTCTGTTGCCTTTCCAGGCGTGACTGGGCCTGGGGAAGGCGAAGAAGATTGGTCTCTATTCCCAGGAATTTTCAGACTCAAGGCTGCCTTTCTTCTCTCCCTCTGGGCCTAAGCTACTTATGGAAGCTGTGGAGTATTAAATTTTATTAATACTTCAGTCAGTCAAACTACTTAGGCTTAATGGTTGACTGCCAGGCTTAACTACTTATGGAAAAATGATTTTTCCCATCTGTCAGTTTTAGGAAACAGGAATGTCCCAGGGATTTATATGACCTTAGACAAGTCATATCACTTCTTTGACTCTCCGGAAGAGGCACCATGATATCATTTTTCTTCTCTGAAATCCCACCTCAGGACCGAGGGCACGCTATGCAGCCATGGACCACCATGAACTTTCTTCTCTAGCATATAAGACCCTTGAAGGCCTAGAGCTTGTGTTAATCATCTACGGGTCTCCCAGGGTGCCCACCTACTGTTGTGGAGATCAAGGAGCTCTATTCATCTTACAGATATCATAGCTTTGTAAAATTATTACAGTAATTTTCCACAGATGGCAGTAGAGTGATTTGAGAAGCCATCTTTTCCTACTTCCTGACAAAGCCACCATATTGGCTTGGATGGGACTGGCATCCCCAGTACTTAGAATACTTGGCACATAGTAGATTCTCAACGAATATCTGCTAAATACATTTCCAAACACTTTGGTCAGATAAAATGTCAAACATACAGAGAAGTTGGAAGAATAGTACAATGAAGATCTATATACCCCCTACCTAGATTCAGGAAATGTTAACATTTGCTATATTTGCTGTGTGTTTATTTATTTTTGCTAAATCATTTGAAAGTTAGTTGCAATCACCATGACACTTAATCCATAAATATTTCAGCAGACATCTCCTGACAATGAGGACATTTTCTACATACGTAGAACACCATTATCACACCTAAGAATAATTAACCATTATTTCCTAATATTACCTAATAGCCAGTGTAGAAGTTGCTGTTGGTGCCCTGCCCACATCCCTTTGGCCTACCTAGAGGTTACCTACAAAGAGTTCCCATATAACAGGCAACTTGCTGAGCATCTTTGCCTGGTCATTCTTGGTCAGCTTGAGAGAGTCCACTATGGACAGGGCAGGCTGGAGGTGCTAGAGAGTCAACCTTTCAAGAGCGTCCCTCAGTGGACGATGGAGAGAAGTTGGTGGATAAATATCCAAGCTTCCTTCCCCTTCATGTGTTGATTCTGAGGTGTATTCCAAAGAACACCCTTGTCAAAGGATCTACAGTTGCCCACATCAGTAACCTGTTCATTAACACCTTCTTTGTTAGTTTCCTCTCTTCCGTCTCTTACTTCCTTACTGTGCTTCCTGAGATTACCTTTAAATAAACTACTTGCACCCAAAGCTTTGTCTCAGGGTCTGCTTTAGAGGGACCCAGAACCAAGACATCATTTAAAATCATTTAAAAATGATAATATTAACAATAAAACACATTGCTCTTGAGTCCATAGAGAAGCAAGCTCAAAACCTGCTTAGGTGGTGCTTGCAACCGTGCTGGCAGAGCTGCTGTTCGTTATGATTCTTACATTAGCAATGCTGTAGTGAGGCTGTGTTTATTTAGGATGCCCCGCCCAGCCTATATCAGTAATAACTATAATAAGAGCTGCTGCTTAACTAAGAGCTTACTGTGTGGCAGCTCTACGTGCCTCATTTCATTTAATCCTCATGGTGACTCTGTAGGGAGGTTACTATTTATTATTATTTCCATAGAACCTGAGGTTCATAGCGGTTAAATAACTTTTCAAAGTCACACAGTAAGAGGCAGATCTCTGGCGTGCTTAACCAATGGGTGGATGACCATAAATAATACTCTATTGTATTTTTGTATAAATGGGAACAATAGTATTTGGCAGATAACATATGCATTGTTAACAATATCACAAACACAGTGTAATGCAAGGATTCTCTAATCAGGTGAGAGGCTCAAGTGGATAAAACTGTCCCCTATCATGCCTAGCTTGGTACAGTTTACACACTGGGCTTGGGTTACTAGTGGGAGAAAGGCATTTCCAGCATTTTTTAGGTTGTGTGGAATCTTCCAATGTTTGGACTGCCATAAAAGTCAAACCTCTCCTTGGTCTTGTCCTGTCGCAATCCACAGGCTACTAGATTATCAAAACACAGTCATCTTACTGAGTGTGGCAATGTTTAGTGAGATGTGCTACAGATTTGTGCACAAGTTCAGGCTTTCTGGGAACAATACTTCCCTCTTAGCACTATCTGGCGCCACCTAGTAACCTAGGTACACATAAAAACTTAGATCTTAAGAAGATGTCTTTTCCAATTATGGTCTTCTCTAAGAATCCATAAAGAGAAACAGACTTTGATCCCGATTTATCTTATTTACTTGACCCTACTGTCATAAAGTGTTCAAATTCAAGTTATTATAAAGGATAGTAACAGGGAGAGGTTTCAGGGTTTCCAGACAGAGGAATGGTTGGCCACGGCAGTCAGCTTTTCGGAGCTCAGCAGGTAAGTGATAAGACTGTCTTATACAGAAAGTAGAGATAGAAAAATTAAAAACAACTCAAATGAGGGAAATTCATTTTGAAAAGTTGCTGTGCTGGTGGAGTGGAAGGAAAGAGAAGACATCAGTTCTCCCTCTTAATAGGGTGAGGTGAAGTCTGCCAGGAAGCCCACACTTGCTTTTATCAAGCACCTATAATGGAAAATGCTTGAGAAAACTCTATTAATGATAAATTATGAAATCATCACTGTTACAACACTGTGATAGAAATCTTTTTGGCAAAAATTTAAAATTACAAGAGAATCATTATTAGTACCAATTGCATGTTATTAAAAGATTGCTGCAGGCTTTGCCTGCCGGAAAGGGTGGGCCTGGCAGGAATGATGCAGCTCCTGTCAGGACAGGTCTGGGACAGGGAAGGAGGAGAGCAGGCCCAAAGAAGGCATAGGTGTGTTCTGGCTCTTCCAAGTTAATACTGGTGTTAAGGGGACATGACTTTAAGTGGCTAAGGTCTATAGAGTGGCCAGGGACCGGAAGAGATTAACAGCATCTTCTCAAAGGAAGAGAATATTAATCCAGGCAGTAGGGTGGTCATGAGCATGGTCTTAGGAGTCCTGTGTTCGAATCCTGACCCTGCCATTTACCGTCTATGGGATCTTGGGCAAATTCTGTAATCTCTCTAACTCTATAGAAACTACCTCAAAGAGGGTTGTCATGGGGATTATGATTGAAATAATGTTTGTAACATGTTAAGCACAGTGCCTGTTGCATTGAAAGCATTCCATATGTGTTTCTGCTCTATTCATAACACCGCTCTTGAAAGGAAGAGATGAGTATATGTTTTTCCCAGATGTAAGTGTAGACTATTCCAGGGAGAGGGATGGTAGAAGTAAAAGCACAGAAGAAGGGAAAAAAGAGGCCTTTATTATTTATTTATTATTTTTAGTCCATACTGGGTCAAGGGGAAGGAGTATTAGGAGGGGAGAATAGGTGAGGGGTGGGGAAAGCAGAGATCAACCTTGTTTAAAACTAGAAGCCATGTGTTGATTGAGTCTTTTCTAGGTACGCACCATCTGGATAGATGGGATTCAGAATGGTCTCAAAAACTCTCTACTATCAGAGAACAACCTTACAATAATGACCCAACAGGGCAAGTGTGGTGGCTCATGCCTGTAATCCCAGCACTTTGGGAGGCCAGGGTGGGAGCATCACTTGAGGCCAGAAGTTAAAGACTAGCTTGGGCAACACGGCAAGACCCTGTCTCTACAAAAAAAATGGGAAAATTAGCCAGATGTGGTGGTGGATACCTGTAGTCCCAGCTATTTGGGAGGGTGAGGCAGGAGGATCACTTGTGCCCAGGAGTTTAAGGTTGCAGTGAACTCTGATGATGCCACTGCACTCTACCCAGGGCAACAGAGCAAGACTGGTGTCTACAAAAAAAAAAAAAAAGACCCAATAGAGGCTTTTAAAACTGAACTTTTATTCAGTAGGGACCATTTGAGAATGAACCAAATTCCATCTCTTTTTCTGTTAAAATGACATTCTATCAGTTTCTCTGGGAAAGACTGGTCTTATCACCCCCAGGCACCCTAAAGCTGCCCTGTATAGTTTAGCCTATTTCCTTGTGGTTTTCTTCTTGTTGCCTTAAAAAAAAAAAACTCCTTAATACTAAAAGTACTTTGAACTTAGAACAGGGTTGTTTAATTAAAAACTAGAAGTATTCTGTTTTAGCTGGGATGATTCATCTGGGAATTTATTTTAAATGCCAAATAGACAGGAAGAAGGTTCATAAACTCATTGTAGACCAAAGTACAAAACCAACTGGATTCTTTTTCACTTGGTAGGTTTGACTTGAATTCTCTAAAGATGGCATGGAAGAGCAGTGGTGCAATGCAAATATGTAGATTTCTTCTTTTAGTAATTTTATTTCTGCCACATGGGATGACAAGTAAGTTAACATTCTCTCTGGCCTCTTTTTAGATAAAGAAAAATTTTAGATTAAAAAAAGATCAATGGGCATTGCATATATCTTTAAATTTCATATTGGAGTTACTATACAGTTGGTATGGCTCACAATATAGGAGTCACATAACATAATAAAAAGTCAAATGGGGCCGGGCGCGGTGGCTCACGCCTACAATCCTAGCCCTCTGGGAGGCCGAGGCGGGTGGATCACTTGAGATCAGGAGTTCGAGACCAGCCTGAGCGAGACCCTGTCTCTACTAAAAATAGAAATAAAAATTATCTGGACAACTAAAATATATATATAGAAAAAATTAGCCGGGCATGGTGGCACATGCCTGTAGTCCCAGCTACTCGGGAGGCTGAGGCAGAAGGATCGCTTAAGCCCAGGAGTTTGAGGTTGCTGTGAGCTAGGCTGATGCCACAGCACTCACTCTAGCCCGGGCAACAAAGTAACACTCTGTCTCAAAAAAAAAAAAAAAAAAAAGTCAAATGGAAAAATATTGTTTTTAGGGTTCAGATATCATAAGACAAGGTGAAGTATTCTATTCTCTCCAGAGCCACTGCCAGAATTTTCCTACATTTTAATGCATTTTGTTACTAATCTTACCCCCAATAACCTTCTGTTTATTTGAACATACTACTGACATGAAAATCTTTCCTGCATTTTCTCCCCACCTCCACCTGAAAGTAATTCCCCGTCCCCTTCCCTGCTTTCAAAAGTAATACATAGTCATTGTAAGATAAATTAGACAATGTATAAAAGAAGAAAGAAAAGCAAAAATCTCACCAAGGCCTGTTATCCAGAGATCACCACTCAACATTCTGGTGTATATTCCAGATTTTTTAAAAAATGCTAGGCAACAATCCCATTATCTTTACCAGTGGCTTATGCTTTTTAAAAGAAAAGTTAATATAGTAACAAATGTTATCTAGGGTGCAGATTTGTGGCAGCTTAAGTTCCTTTTTAGTTTTGTTACTTGCTTCTGAACCAGGAAAATAAAAATTAAAATTTAGGTATATTACTATGCAATAAATGGATTTCTAAACATCAGCTGAAATAAAAACTGCTATATATCCTAGTACCTACCCCATAAAACTTGTCTACCCAACAAACGCCAGCTATTTAAACATCTTTTTATTCTGCTATGCTGCCAAAACAATATTAAGACATCAGAAATACAAGATCAAATTTGTTCATAATCCTATCATCTAATCAGAAAAGTTTTTTCAAATCAGTTTTTCCCCATATGCATATTCAATTTTGACACATTTGTAGTCATTATTAGAGATGTAATTTATATTCTACCTTTTCACCTAATGTTATATCTTAACTATTTTTCTATTTTGCTATGTAGTCCTTTTTTTTATTTCTCCATTTCCACTTCCTTGCTTTTCTGCTTCCAACTCCATGAAGTAAACAAATTAAATCTGGTATGTGTGTATTTATTCAATAGATACAGAGTTTTTTCCTAAGTCTTTCCTCCATGAAAAAAAATGTCTACCTATATATAAAATCATTCTGTACATACTGGTTTCTAACCCAGTGGTTCTCAAGCTTCACTGCACATCAGAAACACCTGAGGGGCTTTTTAAAAACCCACTTCCCAGATTGCACTCACATGAATTAATCAGATGTCTGGGCATGAGAGCCAGGCATGAGTACGTTTTAAAAGATCCCCAGGTAATTCCAATTGTAGCAAAATTTGGTGACCACCATTTTAACCTTTTTCTTTGTTTAGTTAATAATACATTATAGATCTTTGTCTTCATAAAATCATATAGATCAACATGATTATTTTTAATTGTTGAGAGTATATTTTGTTATACTGATATAACGTAACTTATTTAACCAATCCCCTGTTGGTGGACATCTAGGTTGTTTACTTGGCATGTCTTAATAGTTTCTCCCTATACTCCCAGGTTCTGTTTTAACTGTGAATGGTAAAACTGAGGACTATACCCTGGACACTCAGCGTGGCTTCCAAGAATCTCTGGAATGTGCTGTTCAAAACCATACCAGAGAGGAAGAACTTCTCTGGTATCGAGGATCGGGGAAAGTGGATTTGAAATCTGGAAACAAAATCAACTCCAGCTCTGTCTGTGTCTCTTCCATCAGTGAAAACGACAACGGAGTCAACTTTACCTGCAGGCTGCAGAGGGATGAGACTGTGTCCATTTCAGTGACGCTGAATGTTATATGTGAGTAAGGGGAAAGGATCCTGCGAGTCAGTCTGTAATGTCTGCAGTACATTAAGTGGTAGTTGAAAACTAGGTCTTGGTCAGGCATGGTGGCTCATGCATGTAATCCTAGCACTCTGGGAGGTCAAACTGGGAAGATTGCCTGAGCACAGGAGTTCGAGACCAGCCTGAGCAAGAGTGAGACCCCCCATCTCTACAAAAAATACAATAATTAGCTGGGCATGGTGACATGAGCCTGTAGTCCCGGCTACTGGGGAGGCTGAGGCAGGAGGATTGCTGGAACCCAGGAGTTTGAGGTTGCTGTAAGCAAGGGTGACACCATGGGCACTCTAGCTGGGGCAACAGAACGAGACTCTGTCTCCAAAAGAAAGAAAGAAACTTCATGAGCACTGAGTATCCACAAACTTTTAAGAATTTGCCAGCCTCATTTGAAATTTTATTTTCATTTTTTAAATTAAGAATGAGGGTGTTCACCTTTTCATAAATGTATTGGCTATTCATGTGGGTTTTTTTTTCTGTGAAATACCTGCTTGTGTCTTTTACCCATTTTTCTATTGGGTTATTTGCCTTTTTCTCATTAATCCGTATAAGGGCTTTGTAAACCAAGAAAATTAGTCCTTTGTAATTTTGGATTGTAAATGTTTCTCCTATTTATTTTTGAAAAATTTAAGTTATTATTCATATTGAAATTTTAAATCTTTTCCTTTGTAGTGTCTAGCTTTGTGTTCTGCTTAGAAAGAGTTTCATTGGGGATCTTTTAACTCATGTAAAATCCGAAAAGGTGAAGCTCTTCAACAGTTGGGTTCCAGGTATAGGTAACCCATTGGTAGAACTATATAGGGTTAGCGGACCATTAAATGATACTATGTAGGCGATCATGAGGGTTGTTTGGGTGGAAGGCTGGTTCCGCATGAGAGGGGTGTGGATGGTATGGTGTGGGATGATGTGGTGTAGGATGATGATGTGGTATGATTTGGTAGAAAGAACTTTTTACTTGGAACCTAGAAATAAAAGTCAAAACCATTTGACCTCAATGAACTCAGCCAATTTTTTTGTGAAAAAATTGATGCCATTGCTCCTGAGATACAAGGGTGAAGGAAATGCTGAGGAGCCCAACTCTGGAAAATGCTGGCATCCTGCAGCTTGAGTTTCTAGAGTGAATCATTTGCATGTTCCTAAGCAAAGAAGCTTTGTTTTTTTTTTATTTTCAACAAATTGATAAAAATTTATTGTTAGCAAGCTACCTCTTGGCTACTCTGATAGAATCCATGACTATCAGAGTACCTTGGAAGTTTTATAAATCCAGCCTTTAAAATGACAGATGAGGAAACTGAGGCCCAGACTAGGGGCTCAAATCACAGCTGGACCTGAGGCCAAAACACAAATCCCCAGGCTTGCTTGCTTTATTGATCTATCTATCTATCTTTAGAAACAGGGTCTTGTGCTGTTGCCCAGACTAGTGCAGTGGTGCAATCATAGCTCACTGCAACCTTGAACTCCTGGGCTCAAGTGATCTTCCCACCTCAGCCTCCCAAGTAGCTGAGATGACAGCTGTGCACCACCATTCCTGGCTAATTTTTTAAATTTTTTGTGGAGATGAGGTCTTGCTATGTTGCCCAGGCTGGTTTCAAACTCCTGGCCTCAAGTGATCCTCCCACCTCAGCCTCCCAAAGTGCTGGGATTACAGGTGTGAGCCACCATGCCAGGCCAGCTTACCCTTTTAAACATGAGGTGCAGAACCGAAATGGATGGAAAAGCTGGTGAAGTTAAATCTTTATTGAGGATGCTGTCACCACATGTTATAGGGCTCAGAGCGGCTTTCTTCCTCTAGCAAAAGCCCAGGCTTCTAATCTAGTTCTTTTTCCGTGGAACCTTCCTGAAGGAGACCTGGCAGAAATGCTGACAATGTGATTTGGTGACTTAAAGAAATTGTTTTCAGTTTTCCAGCCTCAATCCACTTTTAAAATCATCTTTATAACAACCTCCTAAATATCATTATTGCTAAGCAAATGTGTGTGTGTATGTTAAGGTTGTACAAAAATAATTGCGGTTTTGGACCATGAATTTTAAATCATTATAACTAGGCTTAAACACATCTTTATTAATCATAATAGGAACCATTACAATCAACACATTTTTGCCAAAAAGAAATAAGTATGTTTATTCCTGTAGTGTGAAAAATCTGTGCTTCAGGATTCAACGAACTCTTGGAAAGCATTTTCTGCATCCTGCTGGTTGTGGAAGCATTGTCCCTGCAAAAAATTTCGAGATGCTTGAATAAGTGATAGCCGGTTGGCAAGAGGTCAGGTGAATATGGCGGATGAGGCAAAACTTCATAGCCCAATTCGTTCAACTTTTGAAGCGTTGGTTGTGCGACGTAGAGCTGAGCATACTTTTCAGATGTAACAGTTTCCCTGGGATTCAGAAAGCTGTAGTGGATCAGACTGGCAACAGATCACCAAATAATGACCATGACCTTTTTTTGGTTCAAGTTTGGGTTTGGGAAGTGTTTTGGAGCTTCTTCTCTCTTCCAACCACTGAGCTGGTCGTCACTGCTTGTCATATACAATCCACTTTTCGTTGCACATCACAATTCGATCAAGAAATGGTTTGTTGTTGTTGCGTGCTATAAGAGAAGATGACACTTCAAAACAACGATTTTTTTGATTTTCGGTCAGCTCATGAGGCACCCACTTATTGAGCTTTTTCACCTTTCCAATTTGCTTCAAATGCTTCATGACCATAGAATGGTCAACACTGAGTTCTTCAGCAACTTCTCATGTAGTGGTAAGAGGATCAGCTTCGATGATTGCCCTCAATTTGTCGTTGCCAACTTCCGATGGCCGGTCACTGGGCTCCTCATCTTCAAGACTCTCCTCTCCTTTGCAAAATGTCTTGAACTGTCTTGAACCATTGCACTGTACGTTTGTTAGCAGTTCCTGGGTCAAATGCATTGTTGATGTTGCGGGTTGTCTCCGCTGCTTTACGACCCATTTTGAACTTGAATAAGAAAATTGCTCCAATTTGCTTTTTGTCTGACATAATTTCTATAGTCTTATATATATATATATTTATATATATATATAAAATAAACAGCAAATTCCCAACTAAGAGTGCTCAGGGGAAAAAAGTAAGCAAAAAAATTAAAAAAATAAAATAAAAATAAACAGCAAGTAATGTCATTAGCAAAAAAAAAAACATAAAGTGAGAAATGCACATTAAAATGGTGTATGATAGAACCACATTTTAAATAAATAAATAAAGAAAGAATGTATTCCAATATCAAATGGCAAATTTCAACAATGCTAAAACCGCAATTACTTTTGCACTAACCTATATGTATCTATATTTATATATGGCCAATTGGTGATTCATAGTGACAATAACTGACACAAGCTCATCAACTATTTATAGTAAATCAAAATGAGCTCATAAAAAATGACAATGATATTATGTACAATCTAAAGGCAGTGTTGTTATTGTTATAAATAGCAGGTCAAGAACTAAATGGAAGCTTGAGAATATACTGTTTAAGGGGGAATGTGGAGAAACAGGTTCTCTCATCCATTTTTGCTGAAAGTATAAATCGAGACCACCTCTTTTGGAATATCTATCAAAATTTAAAGTGTGCCTATCCTATGACCCAGAATTACTCCGTCCAGATTCACGTGGAGAAATACATGCACATATACATAAAGAGATATGTACAAGGGTGTTTATTGTAGCATTTACATTTTAATGAAAACAACCTAATGTCCATAAAAATATAAAATATTAGAGAACCATATATTATACTACAGCACTCTGCAAGCAATGAGCTAGATCTCTATGGTTCAATGTGGATATATCCCAAAAACATGCAGGTTATTGAGAGAAATGAAGTCTTTTATGTAAATCCTTCCCATGCTCCTAAAATAATACAATATATTCCCTATGGGAACACTATATGTATAGAAAACTTTCTTTTAAAAAAAGATCAAGAAGGATTTACACCAAACTCATAGCAGTGGGTATCTCTGCGGAGCCAGGAAGTGACCAGTTTGGAGTCAAAGAGGACCTTAGCTTTATCAGAAATGTACTAATTTTTAAAGAGAGGGTATTCATATGTAGCTGATAGCTTAAATTAATTTTAAATAGTTGAATAAAAAGAAATAATTAACAGGATCTGTCCACAAATGGAATTGTTCTATTTGGCAATTATGTTCTCTATTCCAGCAACTTCCTGCATCTCTGAATACCATATAACATCCTTGTTGGATATGATACAGAATTCAAGCTCATTCCAAAGAGCAACAAAATGTCATTCTTCCAAGAGAGTTATTAATAGCACAGCCTACTCAGGGTCTAATTATTCAGTGTGCAATAATACAAGCTCCTTTTTTCCTCCTTCTCTGCCTCTACCATTTTCCTAGTTCCCACTCTTCAACCATTTTGTTACTCTCCAGCATCTTTGCTAGAAAATGCAAGGGACATAGAGATAAATGTGTTCATCTATGGGTCTACAACTGCCCTGATTGTGGAGGGAATAAGGAGTTGCTTACACGGAGGGAAGAGAGGGACTCACCCACCTTCCATAGATGCCAGAGTTGTCATGATTAGAACACCTTCTGGGAAAAGGAAATTATTTCTAGAGGATCACTGAGGAGACACAAATATGCATTGGTAAATATATGGCCAAGACATTGTTTAGATAAAGTACAAAAATAGAAGGTCTGAGTAACCCTCAAAACCACCACCACCACAATAATAATAATAGTAGCTAGCACTATAGTAAATTCTTTACAGGGATTATCTCATTTAATTTTCACAGCAACACTTGAGGGAGGTAGTTTTATCCCATTTTTTAGATGAGAAAACTGAGGCCCTAGCAGTTAAGTAACTGTCTCCAAGTGGCGTAGATGGAATTAGGACTCACTTCAATGCCTGCCTTCTTAACGTTGTACTGTTTTATCCAACACTAGCACAGGTTGGTTTATTAACTCTCAGAAAATAAAGACCCAAGGCTTATACTCCTGGGTAGTGTTACAAATTGTCTACTTAGTACAGATTCATTATCATATTATGTTCATAATCATATATTGTTTCATGGTTTGTCTTCACCACATTAAAAGTTCTACGAGGTTTGGAACTGGATATGTTATTTATTAATAGTATTATATCCCCAGCTCCTAGCCTATCCCTAGCTTGGCACATAGTAGGTACTCAAAAATTTGTATCAAATGCATAAATGCCTACATGAGACAGACTGAAGGAAGACCTTGAACACTGACAGAAAACCAAGGCTTATCTGCTAATTAAATCTAAATGCTTGGGTCTTGCAGTTCCTCCTCTCCTAAGTGGAAACGACTTACAAACAGTTTCAGAAGGCAATAACGTGAACTTGGTTTGCAATGTGAAATCTAATCCCCAGGCTCAAATGACGTGGTACAAAGACAATAACATCCTGAATTTAGAAAAAAACTATCACCAAATCCAACAGACAAGTGAGTCTTTTCAGCTGTCAATTACCAAAGTCAGGAAATCTGACAATGGAACCTACAGCTGTGTTGCAAATTCATCTGTGAAAATGGAGACCATGGACTTCCACCTGATTGTTGAAGGTAACTCTCTTTTTAAGTAATATCCAGCACAGTGCAAAACTCAGACTAGATACTAAGTAAATATTTTTGGTGACAACAAATGATGACAATTATGATTAGTAGCTAGGATTTTCTTTTTTTTTTTTTTTGAGACAGAGTCTCACTTTGTTGCCCGGGCTAGAATGAGTGCCGTGGCGTCAGCCTAGCTCACAGCAACCTCAGACTCCTGGGCTTAAGCGATCCTACTGCCTCAGCCTCCCGAGTAGCTGGGACTACAGGCATGAGCCACCATGCCTGGCTAATTTTTTTGTATATATATTTTTAGTTGGCCAGATAATTTCTTTCTATTTTTAGTAGAGACGGGGTCTCACTCTTGCTCAGGCTGGTCTCGAACTCCTGACCTCGAGCGATCCACCCGCCTCGGCCTCCCAGAGCTAGGATTACAGGCATGAGCCACCGCGCCCGGCCTTTTCTTTAAAGAATTATTCTCTTGGCCGAGCGCGGTGGCTCACACCTATAATCCTAGCACTCTGGGAGGCCGAGGCAGGTGGATCGCTCGAGGTCAGGAGTTCGAGACCAGCCTGAGCAAGAGCGAGACCCCGTCTCTACTAAAAAAAATAGAAAGAAATTATCTGGCCAACTAAAATATATATAGAAAAAATTAGCCGGGCATGGTGGCACATGCCTGTAGTCCCAGCTACTCGGGAGGCTGAGGCAGTAGGATCACTTAAGCCCAGGAGTTTGAGGTTGCTGTGAGCTAGGCTGATGCCACGGCACTCACTCTAGCCAGGACAACAAAGCAACACTCTGTCTCAAAAAAAAAAAAAAAAGAATTATTCCCGTCCAAGGAATTTTCCACTAAGAATTCTAGTCTATCTTTTTAGGGGGATTATGCTCATTCCATATATGACACTGCTTTTTGAGCAAAGATCCTTTTCTAGAACCAAGTGTAGGAAACCATTCTGGTTGGCTTTTAGGGTGGAATATTTCCATGAATTCTGGACAACATGGTGTGTAGGAACTGGACTTCTAAGTTCAAAGCCTTAATGACAAACAGAAGAGAACTAAAAAAAAAAAAAACCAGAAAACACAAAGAAGAAAAATGCTGGCTAGATAAGCAAATGGATCTCTAAAATCACTCCTAACTCAAACTCTAACCTGTAGGCTTATCAGAACAGAGAGTGGAAAAAAATGAGAAAAAAAAAAAAGCTCTTTCTCTTGGCTTCATGCTTCATCTACCCAGTAACTACATCAGCTCTGCAGTAACAGAGAACAAATGAAGCTCTGAGTGTTTTTCCTTCCTCATATTTCTTGCTCATACAAAAAGAGAAAGGTGAGATACCTGGTGTAGCAGATGCTGAAAATGCTCACGCACACATTTTCTGGTCTTGGGCCAGTATGCGAGGATCAGCCCAGCAAGCCAAGGCTCCTATATCTCGTTAGAACACTATTTACTTTGTCATTTGCCTCCCTGTACCTACTCATTGCCATTCTTGCCAGGCCCCAGGCAGCCAACTGAACCCCTGCCAGAAATGTTGGATTGACGTAACCATAAGACATCTTATTTCCTTCCCCTTGGGTGGGGGGTGGTCTGGGTTGTGAGCAGATTAGCTGGTGGGGAGGAAGAGCTGCTGATGGTTGAATGCCCATCACTGTGATTCCTGACATGTTCAATAATTTGTCCTGCAGAGCAGTGACAGTATGCCCAGGGGCTGCTTGCTTTGAAAACCAAACCCACAAATATCCTAAGTACCCATAGCTTGTGACTATTCACCTCCCCCAGGACTACAAATGCATGGTAGGATGCTGTACTAACTGATTGTGAAGACCACACTTGGAGAATAGGGAATTATATTATCCCTCTTGGTTAAGAAAGCATCCTAATTGCTCCATGTCACATTTAAAAAAAAAAAACAAAAAAACCAATAGAGCTCGTGTGGCAATCAGGTTGCCAGTTTGGCAAATTGGCTTTCAGGTGGGCAGAAACTTGTTTTGGGTGGAGCTCTTCCAAACCAACTTGTTTTTCTTATTTCTTTTTGCTTTGTTACTTCCCTGGCTGTTGGCTGCCTTTGTAACATAAGCTCTCCACTGCTGGTGCTCAGGCTAAATGCCAAGTTTTTCATGAGCCTCTCCTGACTTCATTGCTCAGTGGGCTAGTTCCTAAATGCAGCCATGCAGAGCCGGAAATGACATCCCAGATATTTTCTTGAGCACAAGATTTAGCACACGTGTTGGAATTATTTTACAATAATGAAAGGGGGTGGTGGGATATCAGGTCTGGTTACAAATGAGAGCATAAAACAGGACAAGGGGGGAGGTACAGTTACGTAGTTACACTTGCCAAAGTCACTTTCAACAGAAACTTGGAATCCAAAGCGAGCCAGTGGGTCAGACTGTTTCTTTCTTTCAGCTTGCGTATGGAAGCTGTTTATTTAACTTAGTAAAAATATCCCAACCTGTGACTGAATTCTGCTTTTTTCCCCTCTAATCATCCCACTTTCACGTCCCCTGCGTTTTGACATCTTTGCTTGGCATGCAAGCGGAGGGGGTCCCCAGTAAGGTGACAGCCCTTTGGGTGCATCCCAGAGCTGGCTATTACAGCACCACGGCTTACAAGAAGAAAGCCCATTGAGCAGAGTTTCTCCAGAGGGCTGGTGTGACCTTCATACGGATAATTTTTAGGAACAGCCAAGAGAGGGAAATAGTTTAATCAACTCACTGCTCAAAATTATCCTAAGCTGGACAAATCATAGGGGAGAAAATGATTAAAAAGTAATTAGTGTATTATATAGTTATGGGGGATAAATCCTATTTCATAATCTTGAGGTATATAGAGATTAGGCTTTGAAATTAATTTATCTAAAGTCACTCCTTCCCCTCCTCTCTGGGTTGTACCCCTCATATGCCATCTCATGACCCTGTTTCCTTTATAATTCTCATGTCAGTCTGTAGTTTTTGTTTGTTTAATGTCTGTCGCCCCCACTAGAATATGAGCTCCATGAAGGCAGAGGAGCCTCCATGTCTGTCCTATTTTTTGCAGAGCTGAGCACAGCACCTAATATACATTAGGTTACTCAGTTCATATTTCTTGACCATACCTCCATTCATAAACTCAGTTGTACAACAAATAACACACTCTTTATTTCCTTTAAATTCCTAAAATTTTATCTAAACCATGATTGGAACCCCTTCCTCTCATTAGTTGGCATCAGAATCCAGGCCCTTAGACAAAGTCATTTAAAAAACCTTTGTTTTAAGCACTTTTGCTTTCGAGAGTTCCATCCTATACCATAGCAAACATATTAAAACAAAGCACATTATGTATACTTTTTGCTATAAAAATTTTGAAGGGATTTTTGTAACTTGCATAGCTTTTGAATTCTGTGATTAAGTGATTAATTTTGTTCTTGAGATTTAAATATTATTTAACACTTGGGTTATAGTTAACAAAAGGTTAACTAGATGTTTAAACATTTATTAATTTTGATTAATTATTCTTTTCATACCTTGGAGCCAATAAATTTTTCTACCTCTCTCCCCTTTCAGTCCAGAAGGCTCTCCACTTTTCTCTTCTTGCTGTCAAAGCCTTCCTCCCTCTCTTTCCCTCTCTGGGATACCTCCCAATATCTTTTGGGCTTTTCAAAAGGCAGGAAAAAGCATTGACTTCAATCTACTTCTACTTTCTGTATGGCAAAAATTGTGGATAAAGAAAGCACAAAATGGTCTACTTGTTTGGGGGGACTTATTCATACTATAATAAATTATTTTTCCACAAAGGAATGGATTCAAAACCTGCCTCTGCACTTACTAGTTCTGCGATATTGGACAATTAACCTAACTCAAAGCCCTGGTTCCTCACCTGTAAAATGGTGACAACCTTTTGGGGTAGTTGGGAGGGTTTAATCAAGAAGATGATATATGTACAGTGCAAGGCATCATGGCTGGGACATATTAGAAACGTATAAATGTTCATTCTTATTCCCTGTGTTTGCATTTCCTACAGAAAAAGCTGTGGCTGTACCAATAGAACCCATTATTGCTGCATGTGTTGTGGTCTTTCTAACGTTGTGCTTTGGCCTGATTGCTAGAAGAAAAAGAATAATGAAGGTATTTAAGCATTCTAAGCTATTTAGGTAAAAAGTCATCTAAATAAAGGCAGAAAACTGGCTACATAAGTGACTTGAGTTAGGAACCAGTTTTGGGCAAAGTTGAATATGGCCTTTCTACTGTGAGATCTAAAATAAATTTGCTCAAGGAATAAAAACTGTATGTATATTATGAGTACAGCTTTACGAAGAACAGAAGTGCACATAGGCCAGGCATGAATGAAAGTTGCTGCGGTGTTAGGGATAGGGGATTTGGGGCTGATTTTTCTTCCTCTTAAATTTCCCTTCATTGTTGCTATGGTGCCGCCTGTGATATAATAAATAAACAGAGAGAGGAACATCTGCTCTGGCTTCAGAGATCTGCATTAAAAAGATGGCACTTGCTGCTCACCTCTGGAGTACAGCCACATGCCCTGGCTGCCGTGGGCTGGGGTTTGAATTGCTGAGTAGTTAACCTTGTTGGTTAGCATGATTCAGAGTACGTGCATGCATAAATTAATGTCATGCATTTGACTCTGCCAGTTAATCCAGTGCCAAAGGAGGGCAAATATGGCAGAAAGCCTTCAAGCAAATGCCAATATGCCCGAGGCTGAGTTCATCATTCAGCAAGGGCATTCTCCTTGAAACACATAATAATTGGGCAACAGTGTCTCCCAAGAAGAAATTCACCCCACTCCCTATTACAATCCAAAGCAGTTTTTCCTATATTTAAAAAATGCCAGTGTGGTGATGCACGTCTGAATTCCCAGCTACATAAGAGGCTGAGGCAGGAGGATCCCTTGAGCCCAGGAGTTTGAGACTAGCCTGGGCAACATACTGAGACCTTGACTCTAAAAAGAAAAAAGAAAAAAAAATAAGAAATTCCCAGGTATCTAAGAATCCTGGAAGCATCCTGATGAAGAGTTATGTCTTCTCTAAGTTCAATAAAAGCTGTTAATGTGGCCAAAAAAATGAGTCCTGAGCTAGTGCAGAGGCGGGTATGTTTCCATAGCATCTGTCCCTGAGCCACTTTGATGCATTCAAAATGTTTATCCATGGACCTTAGAAAAGCAGGCAGACTCATTGCCCTTGTTGTGTTTGCTTTTAGCTCTGTATAAAGCATGAAGACCCTAACAGGGAAACAGCTCTGTAAGTACTCTAGGCTGGGGCCAGTGATTTTCCATAAGCAGATGGGTAGTAGCGGTGTACATCACAAAGCTCATTCCAGGCCAGCTCTTCCAGAGACGGGAAGTGCTAGAAGGTGAAGGGGTTCAGAGGAGAATAGAAAGTGGAGGAAACTCTGCCTCCACTTTAAAGGAAGACAGGTTGGAAGGTTGCCTAGAACTGAGGACATCTTTGGTCCTAAGCCTCCTCTCTCTTTAAGCAAGTTTGCCCAGTGCTTGTGCAACTGCATTTTATTGCCACACAATGTAAATGACTGAAAGAGCCTGCCCTGGGGGACGCCACTGCTCCATACTCCTTCACAACGAGGTCAGGAGCCACATTTACCCTAAATACTGCCTACTCTTTGGAGCTGCCTTCAGTCTGTTGCCTGCAGCATATGTGAAATGGAAGCAAGGGGCATGCTCTCAGAGAGTACAGATTTTGGTTGGAATTTTTTTCTGAGTGCTAGAATATCATTATCACTAATTTCTTGGTTCGTTTCAGATGAGAAAGCTGAGATGCCATCAAATACAGGAAGAGTTCTGCATCAGGACGTCTTCAATTTATGTAGTCCCATCTGTATTTACTGCTATTATTAAATTCACTCCTGTCAAATTGTCAGAGGTTATAAAGAAGTGTTTCATTAGTCACTTAACAGTAGTTGTTATGATTAATTTGATATCCTTATGGAGAGAGCTGTTAAGAATGAAAAGTAAGATTTTGTTAAGTCTTCTCCCTGAAGTGTATGTGAATTAATTGAGATTTGTTCCAAAGAGGTTAGTAATTATTTACTATTTAGTGTGTATTTTTCTACATTTGGGTCTCATAAATCAGTGCAATACCAAAAAAAAAAATGGGAGAAATGCATTTTATTGTCACACAATTTTTTTAAGTTACTGAGGAAGCACGTAAAATGTATCAGTTATCATCTACCTTCACTGTCATTTTATAAAAGAAGCGTTTTAGGATTTAAAAAAGAAGGATATAATCTTAAAATATAAGACACTCCTTTAAATGGAATAAATTTGGTATTATAAAAAACTCAGCATATGTCCTTATTTTTCTCATCTCATCACAGTTGACACGGTCACAAAATTTGTAAGCTCTATGTGGTAAGGAATATGCAAACAGCAGGGTCAGGGGCTGGCCAGTGTATTCACTACAAATATCCTTTTCCTCTTTTTACATAGCCATTTTGTATAGACCTATCTGTAGTAATTATGTGTCAGCCTGTACTCATCTCATATAGCTCAGGTTTAAATTGCAGCTCTCTTATTAATATAATTTATCTTTGACTTTCCCCACCTCCATTCTTTCTTCATTTTTATCCCCATAAGAGTCTATGCTTCTCTTTCCCACACGACTGAGGTGGGTTAAGGGGAGAGGCAGCTCTGGCCAGAATCACCTTTGACATCTTTTCTGTGCTCCTCCTCTATCTTAGAAAAAAATATTTTTTCATCTAATTTTTCAGTAGTTAAATGTGCCACAGCACAAGAGAGATCCGCTGTTAGACAGGTGGTCAAAAGCCCTTTATTGACATAGCAGCAAAAAGAAGAAATGAGCAGAATGTATGAAATCTCAACAGACTTGTTTCTAAAAAGAACAGACACAATCCTCGTGTTAGGCTCTCCTTGCTTCCTTGGAAACTTCAGCACGGAATGGACAGAGAAACACCGCTGAAGACTGTGGGTTACATATTTCTGTTTTCTTGGAGATCCCAGCACAGTTTTGTGGGGAAGCCTCCAGATCATGTCTCTCATTTGAGATTTCTCAAAGTAGAATCTGGAAGCCCTGTGAAAATGCTGTAAGGATAAAATAAGAGGATTGTGAAAAATCTGAAAGCTTAGACGATGAAGTAGAAGCCATGAGGTTGTAAAGAAAAAACATATCAGCCGGGCGCGGTGGCTCACGCCTGTAATCCTAGCACCCTGGGAGGCCGAGGCGGGTGGATTGTTTGAGCTCAGGAGTTCGAGACCAGCCTGAGCAAGAGCGAGACCCCGTCTCTACTAAAAATAGAAAGAAATTATATGGACAACTAAGAATATCTACAGAAAAAATTAGCTGGGCATGGTGGCACATGCCTGTAGTCCCAGCTACTAGGGAGGCTGAGGCAGGAGGATTGCTTGAGCCCAGGAGTCTGAGGTTGCTGTGAGCCACGGCACTCTAGCCCGGGCAACAGAGTGAGACTCTGTCTCAAAAAAAGAAAAAAGAAAAAACATATCTCAGACAATGGTAGGTTGGCAGAGTTTAAAATGGGAAAGGAAACAGGAAAAACTTGCATAACAAATTGGACTTGGAATCAGAAGACCCGAGTTCCAGTCTTGACTCTGTTGCCTTGGGCAAGTCCTTTTTTCCGTCTTTTGGGCCTCTGGAAAACAAGGAATTTGGATTAGGAGATCCTTAAAGTACATATTAGCTTGAAAATTCTGTGATTCTCAAAAGATTCCCATATAGATTAATTAAATGCTGGAAAGAATTGGCAAGAAAGACTGCAAATGTAACCCCTTTGCCTCACCTAGTAGAATTATGAATCAGCTTTGTTCTAGGACATATAATAATCCTGGAGAATGACAGGTCATCAGGAAAGAGTTTCTTCACCCTTATAAACCACAGTGGCCTTGTACATTAGCACAGGAAAGGGACATTAGTTGTAACAGAGCACAGCAATATCATAAATGGTTATTGCACTTCTTTGTGCCTCAAAGTTTAGAAAAAACAGACCCTACATTAAAAACTATATCTATTATTAACCATAAAATCATAAGTGAGCCTGCCTTACAAGAACATGAAATTCCAGGACTTAAAGGAGAACCCCACTGGCTTTCCCCAAATGTCTTCTCTACCTACGATGAGATACCTGAAATTCCAACATTCATTCTTCTGGCTTTGACCCTTAGGACTACAGATGCCAGCGGAGAAATGACAAAACCAGTGGCTCCCTTCTCAGCCTTTCCACCAATAAGAAGAGCTCTTATTATTACTTTTTTCTCCTTCTTGGGCCCCATTTTTCAAGGAACTTGTCTATCAAACAAACTTCATTTATTAAGTAATAGTCTTCTGTTTTCCCAATTTTTAAAATATTTCTCAATGATATCTACTTGCCAGTCTGAGCTGCTTTTACAACAACACAATTACCCAGTTGATATAATTCCACCTAAAAGCAAAGAAACGTGGTGCTTTAGCTAACCTGTGCAGTCTTTGAGAGGTTAACAATATAATCATTGCTATCAGGCTTTTTGGATCATGGAAAAAATGTTTACAGACCTCCTTCCCCACCAACTTTACCCCTGTCTTCACCACCATCCTGGCTACCATCCTGGACCTATTGGCCAGTGATCATAAACTCAAATCCTTACAGGTGTCAAGCAAATCAATGAGTGAAGCAGGCTAGAGGTAAAACAATAGGGAGTGGTGGGGACTGCAGCAAACAGAGAACACATCCATGTCTAAAAGAAGGCCAATAGTTACCATAGGGACAGATCTTCTGATTCTTTAAGAAAAGTCAGAAATCTGAATTTTTATGTGTAATTCTCCTGATTTTAAAGTGTTTTGTTTGCCTGTTTTACTCCTGAATGTCTAGGAGAAGCATCTCA
Source organism: Lemur catta (assembly GCF_020740605.2). NCBI lineage: Eukaryota > Metazoa > Chordata > Mammalia > Primates > Lemuridae > Lemur > Lemur catta. The sequence goes on from NC_059142.1 coordinate 17,980,678, forward strand.
TTACCCCAATATATGCTGTTCTCTGCAAGTAGGTTATAACCCAGTGTTGACTTGGGCTTTCATTGTCTCATGGAGATTTTTATAAAACAGCTCTGGTAATTTTCAGTCATAGCTTTCTCTTCCCCAGAGATCAGGAACTAAGTCAGAGGACAGTTAGTTATACTGTGCTGAGGACTTTACCTGCATTCTTTAACACTATAAACAACCCTATGAAATAGTCCTGATTGTCCCAACTTTGAAGATGAAGTTACTTGGGCTCAGAATGCCTAACTAACATATAGAGAGTGACTAAGCTGAGATTCACACCCACGCTGATCCAAAGCCTGGAGACTGGAGCAAGGGAGACAGTATCACAGAAGGGGTAAAGGTTGAATAATAAAAACATCATCTCTCTCATAAAATGCCAAGAGTGCTATTTGTATCAATCCTACTTCTAATGACCTGTAGAGAATTCATTTTAGTAAGTAAAGGGAATTGACAATAATCTTAGTTGGAGATTCTTTTGAAAATTTTACAACACTCCTTGAGATAATTTGCAATACCCTGGAGTGTCGCAGGACTGGAGCTGAGAATTGCTGCCCTAAATATTTGCTCGTCCTTTTAGTGACCAAGTATTATTCTTTGTCAAAGGGTTTGCATAAATCATTTCTTATCCCTACAAGAACCCCTGAAAGGTAAGTATTGGAATCTTCATTTTATGGGTAAGGAAATGGAGGATTAGAGAAACAAAGCAACTTGCTTGAAGTCACACAACTAGCATGAGGTAGAGCAGACATTCAAATCCGGGGCTGTCTGACCCCACAGTCCACGCTCCTTCCTCTGCACCACGTGGTCCTGAGGCAAAGGTGTGGAGATAAAGGTACCTGCTTTAAGGGCCTGGGAATTTTGGCAGAGATACTTATCATTCACTGAATATCCTTGTGCCCTTCACATTTCCCTGCCCACCTGCCGGGGGGGGGGGGGGGGGAGTCCATGTGACTAGTTCTAGTCGAGAGGCTATGAATAGAATCATGGCATCACTTCTGGGTAAAGCAAGGTTCTTTAGGTTCTTTCTTCCCCTGACGTGGCAACTATGGGGAGATGTCCGAGCATCTGTCAGCCTGGGGTTCTGAATAACTCTGTGAAGAAATAGACTCTTGTGTTAAACCACTAGATTTTAGGGTGAATTTATGTTGCTGCAGCCTAGCTTAGTCTATTCTGACTAATCTAGGTATTTTCATTACAGTAAGAACACAGGAGAAAGTTCCATCTAGTTTAATAAAACAATGCTTAATTTTAGGGGCAACCTCCTTAATAACCCCCAGCCCTCTCCCACCATGGATTCTGAGTCATATAAAATGCTGAATAACCTAAAACAAATTCATGCTTTTCCTCTTGAATAGACTTAACATCTATTGACAACACATCTTTGAGGAATAGGGCAGCAATAGTACAAGCCAGAACAAAATTAATTTGTCTCGTTTTATTTAAAAAATCCAAATTGAGCTTAATCTCATGCCAGAGACTACAGAGTAGTGGTCTCCAACCTTTTTGGCACCAGGGACTGGTTTCATGGAAGACAATCTTTCCACGGAGGGGGCGCGGAACTCAGGCGGTGATGTGAGCAATGGGGAGCGGCTATAAATACAGATGAAGCTTCCCTCATTTGCCTGCAGCTCACTTCCTGCTGTATGGGCCCACCCCCCCAAGTTTCATGGAAAACAATTTTTCTATGGAAGAGGGGAGGTGGTGGTGGGGATGGGAACCACAGCTATAGAGGACAAAATCGATACATTAATCACACATTTCTTAACACTTAGGTAATCTTTTCTCAAGAGCCTATCTTTGCAACATCAAGGTTGTTATGTAGTAAACAACTTACATCATGGGTCATTCTTACATACCTAATGCTGGAAAACATGGAAGACACTATCGTGAATTCATAAAAAACTGAGTTCTCGAATATTTTATATATATGCACACACATTTCTTATTTCTTATATATAAAGAAAAAATTGAAAATCTGGAGTTCCTGCCAACATATGCGTACAGTAAAATGTTGCTGTGGAAACTCATGAATTATTTGTCCTTATTTCTTCTGACACTCTTGATAGCAACAATAGTGTTAGCCTCTGCTTAGTTTATAGTTGGTAATAACAATCTGCTACATTTTTGTGTTACCTCATAGTTTATAAAACCTTTTTACACAGTCTTGTTTGATCCTCACAGCCACTCTGTGAGATAGGTAATGCTAACATTATGTATGATTTGCCACTGGAGATATTAAAGTTCAGAAAGTTTGTGATTTGTCCAAGGTCACGCAGCTAGTACGAAGGGTCACTTTTTCCATCACCCTGCCTTTTGGCCCTAAGTAAGTACTACAATTATTCTTGGTTTGGTAGAGGACAATCATTCAGCCCTTTTGCCTCCTAGGTGATCACTGTATGACAGGAGAAGTGGCGACAGGAGATGAAACATTAAACAATCATACACAAATACCAATTGTTCCTATTGGGTATTGTTAGGAATTGTCAAAGTTGAGTTCTCGGAGTTCCCTGAAGTATACGGCATCATATAACTATAGTTACACTCCTATAAACATTTACCTTTTACTGTCCTCAACACCTTAAATATATCACAACTCACTTAATCCTCATCACAATCATAGAACAGGGGTCCTATTTTTATCATACCCATTTTAAAGGGGAGGAAACTGAGGCATGGAGGACTTAAGTCATGAGTTCTGGATCACACAGCTTCTTAGTGGCTGAATCAGGATTTGCTCCAAGATAGTATGGCTCTTGGGTCTTTAACCACTAGGCTAAATTGCCTCTCACATTAAGAATTACCATTTATGTGGTACTTCCTATATGCCAGGAACACACATATATAGACTCATTTACTCCCCATTATTGACATATTTAACATTTTAATTCGAATAGAAGGCAGATATAGAAAGATGGGTGGAAGGAGAATGGGGAGAGGGGAAAGAAGGGTGAGAAAGAGAGAGAGAGAAAGAGAAACAAAGTGCCTGTGATGAGGCCCGCCATGCCACTCAAGGAGCACATGAATACGTGCCCTGACGTGAGAGTGGAGTCAGCTCCCTTAGCCCGTCCTAGTTCCCCCATGGCTTTCTAGGTGTGAGCACCTCACGTGCAGAAGATAAGTCTAGTGTTCAAGAATTTGCATTTTTCTTATAACATGGCCCCTAAACATAAGCCAACTACCTCATTTGGTTCTCAACCAAAGAAACAGCACTCTCTTTCCTTCCATACTGGAATAAAAACTCTCTCTGTTGTGCTTACTAAGTGGAGGTATTTGAGTCTCTGACATGATTGACATTTAAAAAAAATTTAATGATAGTGAAACAACTCTTAGGAGGCCCCACTACTTCCTTGTGTCGTTTTGCAAACTATGTACCTTTCAAAAAAGATTCTCAGCCCGAAACAGGCCATTTTCATGCCAGCTATTATTTGAAGATTCTATAGGCAGCTCAAGGGCATCATTAAACAGTTCCACCAAAGAGAATATAAACTTTGTTTCTATTAAAGAATCAGAGCCTTGAATTCCTGAAATGATTTTATAGTTAGGGTACTTCATAAAAGTGTTTAATAACAAATGTGTTCGATTGGAAATTGCCAGTCTGAAGGACTTTGCCCCAATCTGAGATGCGGTTATGTTTGTTTTTAAGAAAATATCTAAGGATTTATGAACAAGTTCATATTTCTGCTAAAGATTCACACTCTCCTTTGATCACTCTAAAGGTAAGGATAGGCTGGGTGTAGTGGCTCACGCCTGTAATCCTAGCACTCTGGGAGGCCGAGGTGGGCAGATTGTTTGAGCTCAGGAGTTCGAGACCCCCGTCTCTACTAAAAATAGAAAGAAATTATCTGGACAGCTAAAATATATATGTAGAAAAAATTAGCCGGGCATGGTGGCACATGCCTGTAGTCTCAGCTACTCAGGAGGCTGAGGCAGAAGGATTGCTTGAGTCCAGGAGTTTGAGGTTGCTGTGAGCTAGGATGACACCTCGGCACTCACTCTAGCCCGGGCAACAGAGTGAGACTGTGTCTCAAAAAAAAAAAAACAAAACCCAAAAATAAATAAATAAATAAATAAATAAATGTAAGGATAATGGTTTTATGATTCCACAATGCTATTCATCATTTAATTAAGACTTCTATTCCTGATTCCTTTTTTGTCATGTTGAGTGGTCATCATTATTTTCTACCTATATCAGACAAATTAAAATGGCCAATGTGAACACTTAACAGCTGCAAACACATGTGCCTAAAAGAAACTTTAAGATTATGGTGCATTAACCATCCACAAATGGTTGCTCTGTGGCAATTTGTAAAATGACATACAATAACACTCAGCAATTTATAAAACTGCAGATTTATTGTTTAGACTGGCATGTGTAAAAGTACTTGAGTTTCAAAGTGTTTTTACTTACATTATATCTTTTGATCCTTAGGCTTATAGAGTCTAAGTTCTTAGTCTCTGGAATCAGACTACCTGGGTTTATATTTTGACTCTACCACTTTACTGGCTGTGTGATGATGTGCAAGTTACCTAATCGCTTTGTTCTTGCATTTCCTCATCTATAAAATGGGGATAGTAATAGAATCTACCTCCTGACTTAGGGTTATTGTGAAGATTAAATGAGCTAAGACTCTTATAGAATGCAGAACAATGCCTCTGGCATAGGAAGCACACAGTACCTTTCAGCTACTATAGCTAGCTATAGTTATTATTATCCACCTTACTTTTCAGAAGAGGAAACAGACTCAGAGATTAAATGACTGTATATGCCTATAAATCCTAGAGCTAGGACTTAAAACCAGGTCTAATGGATTTCAAACTTTGGCCTCTTTTCCTAACCCCATGCTGCTTTTCTTATTCAATGTAAGAAAACAGGTTTTCTAATTAAGGACTTTTAGGGGAAAAAAAAAATTCTTTCTTTCTTTTCCTGTCCTAAAAAGAGAGACCAGTTTTTTCACCCACTTTCAGGGTGAGATTCATGTTATCTTTTTTTTTTTTTTTTAGTCTTCATTTTGTACTGTGAATGTGTTCAGTTTTACTTCTGTCTGATGAATCATTCTTGTTGGAACAAGGAAGGAAGAAAATTAAAGGAAAGAAAAATAAGGTAAGAATCAAAAATGGAAATTGGCAGAGAAAATATTACAAAGGATATGCACTGGAAAAGGTGGAATTGAGTCACCAATTCCTGTACATTAACTTAATTTTTGAGATTTTGGCGCTTTGTCTCAAGAAAAGCCTCTGAAAAGAGGATAACACCATAATTATTATACTTAAATATTAGCTTCAGATAGTAAGAAATGTAGTTCATAAACAAAAGAAGACTTAAAGAAAGCTCTGCTTTTGCACCTTTAAGTAAAGTCAGTCTAATGGCATTCCTAAAAGGAAACCAGGATCTATGGTCTCCAATGGTATTTATTTATTATTTTCTCTCAGGTCCATTTTCTCTCTGTCATTTTCTCTTCCATTTGCCCTTTTTTTCCTTTTATTTTTTTACTAAACTTTCTGTACTTCAACCAAATTTAGCTTTTGGTGATTGTGGGTGATCTTCTCTTCCCTCCCCTCCCCTCCCGTCTCCTCCCCTTCCCTTGCCAACTGGGTCTCACTCTGTCACCCAGGCTGGAATGCAGTGGCACAATTACAGCTCACTGCAATCTCGAACTCCTGGGCTCAAGCAATCCTCCCTCCTCTCAGCCTCCCAGTTAGCTGGGACCACAAGTGTGTGCCACCATGCCTGGCTAATTTTTCTTATTTTTTGTAGAGACTGCGTCTTGATATGTTGCCTAGGCTGGTCTCTAACTCCTGGTCTTAAGCATTGTAACCCCCTCTGGAGGCCTCCTGAGTAGCTGGAATTACAGGAACAGCTAGGGGATAGTTTCTTAAAGAGTGGTTAATGCAAAGAGAAGCATTTTCAGGATAGCCCAACTAGGACCTCCTTATAGCTAGATCCTCACAGATCGGTGACTTATTTTGTTGTTCTTCACAAAGATCTTCCTTTCTCCCTGGCAGAAGAAAAAGAAAAATGGAGGCAGTTCCCTTGCGTCTTTCAGGATAAGGTCTCAACTCCTCAGTGGACCCAGTTGATTCTCCACCTTTGGCCCCTGCTCTCTCTCTCCTTAGTTGCACCTATGCTCAAGTCTTCAGTTTCCAAACAGAGAATTGCTGCCTTAAGATTCTTACATAAGCTGTTATCTCCAACTAGAATTCCTTTTCCGCAGCCATTATTCACTTGACAAACTCCTAACTGGGCAGAACTCAGATGATCTGTCATCTTTTCCAAGAAGATTTCTCTAAAGCTCCCAGTCTGACTTAGGAATTCCTCCTCCATGTTCCATATCATAACGTGCAAATGTCTACCACAGCACAAGGGGAAGGGTTAAGGTTAGGGTTAGGGTGATTAACATCCACAATATATCCCATGTTTATCCACTTACATCTCCACCGCTGCCTTCTAGATCTAGGTCACCATTCACCTCTTGCCTGCACAAATTATAGTCTCCTAACAGGTGTCCTGCTTGCTTACATTCCTCCCTCTCTTAGTCCATCATTTACACTGCAGTCACAGTGACCTTTATAAGAAGACATATTCCATACATCCAAAAATATAGGTAATGTATAAAATTAGATATAACAAATACTGTGGAATGAACACCGATGTATCCAACACCACTTAAGAAACAGAAAATTAATACCTTTGAAACTCACAGTGCCTGCTCCATAAAATCGCTATCTTGATTTTGGTGTTTAATATTTCCTTATTAAAAGAAAAATTCTTTTACCACTTATGTATGTACTTCCAAACAATACATTATTTAATTTTGATTGTTTTTTGAACTTTTTTAAGATAGCTATATGCTGTTTGCTTTGCAATTGGCTTTCTGCACTCAGCATTGTTTCTGAAATTCATCCATGTAGATTATCACTTCTGTGCATAATATGCCATTGTATGAATATATCACAATTTATATAAATTTCTGTTGATGAACTATTAGGCTTTTTTGAGGTTCTATGCAATCACAAGCAATGTTAAAATAAACAGTTTCGACCATGGCTCCTAGTGTACATATGCAAGGATTTCTCTAGGGAAGTGTTATCCAAAAGAACTTACTGTGTTGATGAATTGTTCTATATCTGTTCTGTCTGATGTGATCCTCCAGCCACGTGTAGCTTTGTTCAGCACTTGGAATGGGACTACTACAACTGAAAAACTAAATTTTTAATTTTATTTATTTATTTTTATTTTTTTTAGAGTCTCACTTTGTTGTCCAGGCTGGAGTACAGTGGCAAAATCATACCTAGTTCACTGTAACCTTGAACTCCTGGGCTCAAGTGATCCTCCTACCTCAGCCTCCCAAGTAGCTAGGAACACAGGTGGGTGTTACCATACCTGGCTAATTTGTCATATTTTTCATAGAGATGAGGTCTTACTATGTATGACTTGAGGTCTTTTAACTCCTGGCCTCAAGCTATTCTCTCACCTTGGCCTCCCAAAGCACTAGGATTACAGGTGTGAGCCATTGTGCCCTGGCCTAAATTTTAAATTTTAATTAATTTAAATTTAAATAGCCACTGGCAGTTAGTGGCTACCATATTGGGCCTAGAAGTACACACAGTAATTACAGCTCTAGAAGTACACAGAAGAACAGAGTTGCTGGGTTATAGAGTATGTGCATCTTAAACTTTATAAAATATTGATAAATGCTTTCTAAAAGTGGTTATATTAATATGTACTTCCACCTGCAGTATATAAAAATTGTCAACAGTGTTTTTAAATATCTGCCTTTAAAACTTTTGCCTACCTAGGTATAAAATGGCTTCGTATTTCAGTTTTAATTTGCATTTCCATCATTACTGTTTATTTGACATTTATGCTTTCTATTTTCTGAAATGCCTATTTAGCTCTGTTGTCCCTTTTTCTATTGGGTTGTTTGGTTTTTCCCTATTGATATTTAGGAGTTATTTATGTATTTTTAATATCATTTTCTTCTAATTAAGTGTGTTGCAACTATCTACAAAGGTATCCCTAAAAACATAAACCAAATCATGTTCTTAAAACTCTACAATGGCTTCCCATTGCACTTAGTATAAAATCTTAGCTTCTTACTATGGTGCGGTGAGCATTATGTTGACTCTCAACACCTGTCCCACCTCTGCAGCACTAAGGAGAGGCAATGCAGTTTGGGGAATTGACCAATGCACTAACGATAGTCATAATCGATATAAGGGCAAGCCCATTCCCCTAGCCAACAATGGGTTCAGGAAAAGGCACATGACTTCATTTTGGACAATAAAACGCAGGAAGAGAGTTGCTGAAAGCTTCTGGGAAAGTTGGTCTTCACTCTTAGGAGAGAGTAAGAAAAAGACAGACTTTTTTTCATTGGACTTGAAAGAGGAAGCATGAGGAGAGCCAGCCCAAAAGATGATTCTAACACTGTGAGTGCAGATTATAGTGCTGGAAAGAAGCCAAGTTCTTTATGACTTTGTTGAGAACTGTTTCTTTCTTTTTCTTTTCTTTTTGTTTTGTTGTTTTTCTTTTTTTGAGACAGGGTCTTGCTGTATTGCCTGGGTTAGAGTGCAGTGGCAACCTCAAACTCCTGGGGCCTCCCAAGTACCTGGGAATACAGGAGCAGACCACTACCCCTGGCTAATTTTCTTATTTTTTTGTAGAGATGGGATCTCTCTATGTTCCCCAGGCTGGTCTCCATCTCTTGGCCTTAAGCAATCCTCCCATCTTGGTCTCCCAAAGTGCTAGGATTATAGGCGTGAGCCATGGTACCCAGCAGCCAACACTGCTTGTTTCTATTCTAAGGCCCTTGAACTTGATTTTCCCCCCTCTTGCAACTTTCTCTCGTAGATCCTCACAAAGCTGGATCTTTACTGTCATTCAGTATCAGCCCAAATGGCCACCTCCTCAGAGAGTGCTTTTATGCCACTGCTACCCCTGGCCAGTCACTATCGTATCATCCTGTTATCTTTTCCTTTCTTTCTTTTTTCTTTTTAGACAGAGTCTCACTCTATCACCCTGCTAGAGTGCAGTGGCATTATCACAGCTCACAGCAACCTCAAACTCCTGGGCTTAAGTAATCCTCCTGCCTCAGCTTCCTGAGTAGCTGGGAGTACAGGCATATGCCACCAGGCCTGGCTAATTTTTGTATTTTTAGTAGAGACCAGGTCTTGCTCTTGCTTGGGCTGGTCTTGAACTCCTGAGCTCAAGCAATCCTCTCACCTTGGCCTCTCAAAGTGTTAGGGTTACAGGCGTGAGCCAATGCTCCCAGCTGTTTATTTTCTTTATATCATTATTTGAAATTATCCACATTTATTTGTTTATTGTCTGTCTGCCCCATTAGAATGTAAGGAAGGAGGGAACTTGTCTTTGTGGTTTTCCTGTGTATTTCTGTGTCTAACACAATGCCTGACACATAATAATGCTCAATGAATATTTTTTGTATTAATCAAAAAATAACAATATTGTTGTTAATTTTCCCCTTTAGATTGAAGCTTCTCAAGGTCAAGGACTAAAGAGTTCTTCATTTTTTGTATATGAAGTGCCTAGTACACTTGCTGCCACATAGTAGGTGTTCAATAAGCAACTGAATAAATGAATGAATGAGACAGAGAGTGAGAGAGAGAGAAATTTGGGAGAAATATAATGTCAACCTATTGCCTTTATGAGCAATATAATTTGATTTTCTCCCATTTTTCTCAGTGACTATGGGGAGATTTTATGAATATAGTAATATCCCCATGAGTAAAGGATGCATGCTCTTCAAAGCACTTCACAATCTGACTATAAGCTATCTTTTCAACCTCACTTCTTACTTCCTGTGTGCCTTCTTCCCCCTACCATTTACTCCTCATTTCTGCCACAAATTCTAGAACAGCTGGATTTTATGAAAGGGATACATTCCTGAAACCGTCACGCAAAATTTAAAACTTCCATAATTCAAGGCTGTTTTTCTCATAGCAATAAATGTAAATTTATTGAAAGTAAGATACTATTTTTCCAGCTAAAATGGCTCCGCCATGTGGCAATAGCACAGTTTCTAATTCACTTTAGCACCACCGCCAGCTTTGAAAATATGCAATTCCTGACAAATGTATGAGGGCTTCACGTTGCTTCAAATTCTGTGCACATAGCGAGGTGTCATTAATGGTTTGTAATGAACTATTTCAAACTTGCATAATTCAGATACTCATAAAACTTGACCAGACGTTCTCATCGTTCCTAAATCACACTCAAAGCCATTCATGCTTCTGCCTTTGCATATGCTCTTTCCTCTGCCTGAAATGTTCTGTGAATTGCTAACACCTAGAACAGTGACTGGAAGAAATGTTACAGCCAGAGGCAGGAATAGTACTTCAGGTATAACAACATTGAAGAATATTGAATAATGTTTCAAAAAAAAAAAAAAACAGACATAATTTACAACTAACGTTGAATATGCTGAAACACCTAAAATCCGAATCTGAAGTTCTTTGGGCTGAGGGTGGGGACACAAGGGTTGGGTTAAGCCCACATGGAATTTAGGACTGGCAGGGAAGGTAGAAGTCCTAAAACTTCCAGATCATCTGGTCTCAGATGGGTGCATGCCACATTCTGGAGAAATCATACTGAAGGGATGTAGGATCCTTCAGGCCCAGAAAGTTCCAGGATCCTGTATCTCAAAGCTTTAGCAGGGTCAGCTCCTGCTGGCTTTGTTCATCCCAGGGAGGCAGAAATTATGGGGTTAATGGGATAAGGGTGGAAGGGGAGAGGTAATCCTCCCAGACTCCGCCTAGGTCACTCTAAATCAGGGGCTGAAAAGCTCAAATATCCACAGGCAATAAACATAAATGAGGGAAGTAAGCTAGATATAAAGAAAATTATATGGCCCCCCTTGATCTATTTTTTTTTCACTTTTTTATTGTTTTTTTGGTAGAAACTATAAAACCTGATAGACAAGTTATAGAAAAGCTGTAACACTTGCTTTTATGTTTTTGATGGAGAAATGACTATCATGGACTAGTGAAATAACAGGAGGCTTTGCGACCAAGGCAAATCTTGGAGTGAGTTAGGGCAACACTTAAAGGTGACTGAGTTTCATATAATTTCAGAATGTTTGTTTTGGATTCTAGTCCAGACTTCCATTCAACATAAAATCTGGACTTTTCCATCAAAATAGAAGCAGCTGACCAACAAATGTCAGAGATTGGTGGACAGTAAACGAAGGGCCATGGGATGGAGAATTTGCCTTGAGGCTGGGCCTGTTTGCTTTAACTGGGTGGAACCCCAAAGATGCAAGAGGCAAAAGGCATATCTGCAATGGCACTCTGTCACGCTGGGTAGAGTGCGGTGGCATCATCATAGCTCACTGCAACCTCAAACTCCTGGGCTCAAGCGATCCTCCTGCCTTGGCCTCCCAGAGTGCTAGAGTTACAGGTATGAGCCATCACACCTGGCCCTCTTTTCCAATATTACAGATTTCATACTAGAATTCTGTTTCTGGTTGCTTTGTCCCACGAAGTGTCACTGGGCCTACAACATTTCTTCTGGCCAGAGTTACATAGGTCCTCAGAATTCTATTTTTGGAAAAAATATTTTCCCGGGTGGGTCATTTGGGGCGGACCCCCTGAGAAACCAGTTTTATTGTGTACCTCCTCTCTGTGCCCACATGGGGGCTGAGTGCATGGGTGTAAGTTGCTGGGTGGAAAGGTGATACTAAGGGTGTCACCCTGGCAATGAGAGCAGAGTAGGAGACCTGGCAAGAGATGATGATAGGAATCTCTGGGAATGGGTGGGGAAATATGATATAATCACCGGCATGAAAAGGGTGGCAGTAGCTGTAAAACTGGTCCCCTCCACCTTCCCAGTGATTCTATCTCCTCTTTTCCTGAGCAATTGTACCCTCTCCAACATATATTTAATCTCTCATCTGTACTGGCTCCTTCCACTCCTCTTCCAGTAGACAGAAGTTTTCTGTTTCTCCCATAACAGCTTCCCTAATATTTGCACCCTCTCAACTCACAGTAATGTGGCTCCTTCCCATTCTGCCCTTCCACTAAAACTGCCCTCTCTAAGGTTGCCTCTGACTCTGTTGCCAACCCAATCTTACTTGATTTTTTTGCAACTTTTAGTCCCATTTACCATCTTTTCCTTGCTTCCTGGATTCCAGGACATAACTCCCCAGGTCTTTTCCTACTTCTCTGACTGCTCTTTCTGTCTTTTTTCTGGTGGCTCCTCTGTCTTCACCCCTACTTTAAATGTTACTGTTTCCAGAGTTAATGCTACTCCCATATGGCATCCTTATAAGAAGTAGTGAAAGATACATCATACTCTTGATCGGGCACAGCCATGGGCCATGGTGCCTGGCTTGCCAAGCACAGCCTGGATTGGATTTCAGCCCCTACTCACCACACTCAGCTTAGTGCCCTTGTGCTGTGAATACCTTGTGCAGGGTGCTGTCCTTGGTCCTCATCTCTTTCTCGCTCTATCCTCTTTCCTTCTGCAACCTTGGCTAACTTTCATGGTTCCAACCCTAACCTATATTTCATACCTAATCTGTAGACATCTTTTCATCTACCTCCTGGACTTCTCTTCCTGGGTGTCCCATGGGTACCCCAAACTTGCCATGGCGCAAACTGAGTTCACATATGCACACTTGCATACTCCCAAAGATGCCTATTTTTCTGCATTCCCTATCTTGGTTAATGACACCACCTTCCATCCTCTCATTCAACTGATAACTTCAAGATTATCTATGCCTCTTACCTCTCCATAATTTAAGGCTTTTGCAATCTTCTATGTGCACTACTGGAATAACCTTCTAATTAGTTTCCTAATCTCCAGAATTGCTCCCCTCTAAATTATCCTCCCTCTTGCCATCAGATTTCTTTGTTTACACAGACCAGAGAATATTTCTCCTTAGTTTAAAAACCTATTTTGGTTTCTAATCAACCACAAGGTCAAGTCCAGATGCTCAGGTGTAGCATATAAAATGCTTCATATCCTGGCCCAAACCTACCTTTCCAGTCCTACCCCTTGCCTCTGATCCCAACACATTCCATGCTCTTAACCACATCAGACTATGATGCACAGTTTCTTGAATATGATTTTGCCATGTGCTTTAATGTTTCTGTGCCTTTGCTGGTGTTTTGAATGTCCTTCTGTTCTTTGCCTTGTAAAATCACATCCACTCTTATTATAATCACCTGTCACCTCTTTTTTCATGCACCCTCTGGCCCTAATTCTCAGCTCTCTCTTCACTGCTTCTATAGCACTATGGGTATGCTGGTACAGAGGGTATTGTCCAAAAATTGTTTTGCATCTCTTTTCCACTACATTATGAGTTTCTTTCTTTCTTTTTTAAAAAGGCTAGTCGAGTGAAGCAGTGGGAATGGAGAAGGAAACATTATGTGTTTCTCAAGGGCAAGATTAAGCTTTGTTAGTCTCCATATCATCAGCTTGTCCAGTACCTGGTATATGGTAGACATTGAACAAAAATTTATGGTTTGGATTGGGCAGGATGCTTGAACATCATTTTGTGAAAAGACCAGTGCTTTCTTTCAGTGTAATTTTCAACCTGTTACTCTTCGTCAGTATTGAAAGAATTTCAGAATAGGATGATTAATGGGCCCCAATTAAGATAGTTGCTATGTCATATCCCCAGTCTTTAGATGACTTTCTCTAGAGACACAGAGACTGTGATTTCTCAAATGATTAGTGCCTGAGTATGGGTTTTTCCAGGTTTCAGAGGCCATTAGAATCAGTGATGATTTTCAACCTAAGACCTAGATTCTAGGTTCCACAAAAATCTCACTGTTTTGAATAGCAGAGACAGGGTTTCAGTGTTAAAGCAGATAAATACGTATTTGTTTTATCATCTGTGGGTTCCATCCCAGTATCTCACTAAAGGTTGAGATTGCAGGGCACGAAAAACAATATTAACAAAACCCAAGGTTTTAACAATCTCAAGACCTTGGAAAACTGCCGAGTTATCTTGAAAGCCTAGAGGGGGAGCATCATTTACAGGTTTTGTAGAGAGCCTGACAAAATAGTATTGACGCATAAGGCTGACCTCTGTCATTCCCCTTAGTTACACCGCACAGTACACGCTGAGCTGCGGAGGAGACACTGGCGGACTCCATGAAGCCCAGATGGACAGTTTGCATGAAATGAGCAGATTTCTATTTGTAGAACTGTGGTAGTAGCTTCTGAGTGGGTGGGAAAGAGCTCAGTTCCAATTCCCCCTCAAATACAAGAATTTGGATCTGACTAGATTCCAAGCAACAAGTTGCCATTGAAAGTGCAGTGATTGGTCAGCAAAGGATGCCTATAGGAAGAACCTTTGGGTGCATTTCTTGTGACTTATCAAACCACCCTAAGCCCCGTGCTTACTTAATTATGGGGCCCCTCAGCTTCTCCTTTCCGCCTTGAGACCCCTTTCGGCTTCTCAAAAGGCTAATGAGGTCAATTCCCCGATGCTAGAGTATTCGGGGACCGGGCCCTGGAATCCCCAGGCTGCTGCGCCGGCCGGGGCCTGATCTCGGGAGGGCGCCCGCGTGGCCAGGAAGCGGGATTACAGACGGCCGAGGGCCCCGGCGCCGCTCGGGCGGACGGTGGGCAGGGCAGGGCGACCGTGCGGTTGGGAGCTGGGTCCGGAGCGACCTCGGGACACGCCCGGGCGGGGGCGCCGGCAGCACCCAGCACGTCAGCTAGGCCGCCCCCGTCGGCCCTCCCCCGGGCGGGGCCAGCCCCGACAGCGCTGACTCAGCAACGCGAGGGGGGAGTTTTGTCCCTCCGCGGACCCCGTTTCTCTCGGCCTCAGCCTCCCCGCCGCCACTGAGCCGGTTTCCTTTTTCCGGCGCTCCGGGTGCGAGAGGCAAGTCCCGCCACCTAGGCAGCTAGCCTCAGTTGCAGCCCCGGCCCTCGCCTGAGGACCCCGAGAACTACCGTTACCCCGCCGGGCAGCGTGGGCGCCATGAGCAACGCGGGTGAGGCGCGGCTGTTCGCTGCCGGGGCCCTGCCGGGGTCCTCTCTGGAGGAGCTCAGCGGTACCCAGGAGGCCCGGCAGCGGGGAAGGCCGGGGGCCGGGGCTAGGGTCGATGGCAGAGATGGAGCTTCCTGGGCGGGCTGGAGCGGCCTGGAGAGAGCCAGCTTCTTGGAGGAGAACGCCGGTAAAGGGCTTCCCCGATGCAGTGGTCACCTCAGGATGCGCTTAAGAAGTTGGACCCGGGGTATGGGAGTCCCGGATCAGCCCTCTTCGGGCTCTTTTTGGTGTTAAAATCTTGTTTGGTTTCCCAGCAGGACTGAATTCGGAGAAGGTAGCTGCTCTGATTCAGAAACTGAATTCCGACTGCCAGTTCGTTCTTGCTCAGAATGTGGGGACTACTCACGACCTTCTGGACATCTGTCTGAAGAGAGCCACGGTACAGGGTACCCAGCATGTGTTCCAGCATGTTGTGCCTCAGGAGGGCAAGCCTGTCACCAACCAGAAGAGCTCAGGTGAGGTCTTTAACTTCTTGCATACTTTATTTGAACTTCTTGACACCGCCCCATTTTGGTGTCTTACTTAAGAATGGTCTTAGAGGAACAGATTTGTACTGAAAGAACTTGTAGTAAATTCCTAGAGAATAGGCATGGGTAAAGGTAGTTCTACAAACATTACTCGCGTGGCTTAAGTCCATGATCATACGTTTGAGTGTAATTCACTATATTCTGGCCTGATGTTAAGTGATTGTAACCCTGTCTTGCAGATGTATGCTCGTGATTACAAAATGGACAATGCAAAAATGTTCCTATCTTAGAGGACTCCCCAGAGTTGCTCTGAAGGCCATATGCAAATGTATGAAATAGGAAAGATATAATGTAATTCTATGAAAATGTCATCAAATGTAACTTTTAAATCTGCTTCTTGGTTACAAGTGAAGCTGATGTGCTAATGGTCTCAGTTCCCACCAATAGACCAGTTTGTAATACAGAAAAAAATCCAATTCCCATGCCTTTCTGGTCAAGAAGTCTTGTTTTGCTGTCTACTATCTAGCACCATTGTCAGAAAAACAGCTACAGTGAAAGATCAGTTATCCAGGATCTAAATATAAAGAGAACATTGTCACAACAAAATCGTACTAAAAGGATTTTTGGAAGTCTTTATCCATTTAAAAACTATTCCTACTCTATATTGACAGAAAGCACATCAGTACTTGTAGAGAGCCAGTCAGAAGTCACAAAGTGTACATTTAACAAGGGTATATTTTATTGTATGTACGTTATACCTTAGTAAAGTGGATTTTTTTTTTTTTTTTGGATTTTTAAATTTTAAGGAAAAAGTCAAGACGTTACAATAATTAATGTTTTGCTATAGACGAAAAGTGCTTGGGGTGGTATAGGTTCTCAGGCTACAAATGATTCCATTAGTAATGTCTTAGTGGTCCTACAGAGTTTAGATTGCATTGACCTCTTAGGGAAAAGCCTGGAAATGCTAATTTGGAACGGGTCAGGTCTTATACATTCTGTAGTGTCATTTTTATTTACAAAAAAATCTAAATAGCATTTGAGCTATGTACTTTATTTCCATTCAGTTTTCACATTAACAGTTCATCCAGATTCCCTCTACTAGAAATATATAGTGTACAGAAGAGAGGTGGCATACAGATAAACCTAAGGTAAAGATGAGTGATACGAGGGCATTAGCGGCTTTTCCAAAAACACTATAGTTACCTATTTTACACTTTTTTTCTTGTTACAAAGTTATTCCTGTTCAACGTAGAATATTTGTAAAACACCAAGTGAATATTTTCTGTATATCCCTCAGGTCTCTGTGTGTGTATGTGTGCAATAATGGGTTGATACCTTACACATTGTTAGGTAATCTGTCTACCTTTTTCACTTTCCAAAATATTGTGAATATATTTTTATATCAGTAAAAAGTTATGCCTAAATATAAGTAAAGGTTTTTCCCTCTGAATTTTCCTTCCAAAAAGAGAGAATTACCCTACATTTAAGGCCTTACAAAAACCCTCATCATGGGCACTCTCAGTTTATTTTGAAGTAGAAGTACAATTTGGAAAAGACATTACTCTGAAATAATCACAAATCTATGTTAGTTTTGGATGCTTATGGAGATCATTTGTTCGAATCAGTTTTTTTAAAAGGCAATAAATTTGAACACAGTGTATTCCTAGGACATGACCACATATGGAAATGTTGGCTATTGTTGTAAGTAGGCCTTTTAAAGATCACTTAAATCAGTACTAGAAGTGGTGACATTGTGGAGTTTGTGGTTATATACTGTAGGACAAATGGAGAATCTGATTGTATAATTGGTGCTTGGCATAAAATTTTCAGGGACGGCATCATGCATGGACTCAAAACATTGCTGTGACTCAAACATAGTAAATGAAAAAAAGACAATGTGTTCTGATTGAAAGAGTGGATCTAAGGATGGCAGGTTGTGTTTGAAGAGTATGAATCAGTGTGAAAATGAAATGTAAAAGTAGGAAAAACAGTGCTTCTAAATCAATTTTTTATGTTAACATGATTTTAAATATCTGTATACATTTAAATTACTAAATATTATAGGTGGACAGTTTATTTCATCTATATTTTTAAATGTTTATATAATCCAGTTAGCCAAATGCCTCACTTTTTTTTTTTTGACTCATCACTAGGAGAATGGAGGACTAACTTAAGTTCACCCTATAATGAAGCATATACTGTATATTCCAGATTAAAAAACAGAGACTTTATAAAGCTTTTGCTAGGTATTGCCAAATCGTATGCAGGAATTTTGTGCCTATTTAGATCCCTATGCAGAATGATAATAATGCTTTTTTCCCCACGTCATTGCCAATATTGGGCATTATCAATTAAAAAAAAAAATGTCTCCCCACTTACCAGGTGTCTTTTATGATGAACTTCAAAAAAATGTTTCTTTGCCGTTTATGTCTTCTTTGGCCACTGAATGATCTATTTGTGATCTCTACTCATGTTTTTCTAGCAGTTTCTTTTTCTAATGTGATTTTTTTTAGGTGATTTGTAATGGATCCTTTTTATTTTTCTTATTTTTTTTAATTTTAGAGACAGGGTCTTACTCTTTTGCCCAGGCTGGGGCACAGTGACACAATTATAGCTCACTGTAACCTCGAAGTTCTAGGCTTAACCAATCCTCCCTCTTCCGCCTCTTGAGTAGCTAGAATTAGTGTATGCCACTATGCCTGGCTAATTTAAAAAATTTTTTTGTAGAGATGGGATCTCACTATGTTGCCCAGGCTGGTCTTGAATTCCTGGCCTCAAGTGATCCTCCTGCCTCAGCCTCCCAAAGCGCTGGAGTTATAGGCATGAGCCACCATGCCCAGCCCTGTAATGGACTCTTACATGATATGTGAAGGGATTTTTTTTTTTTAAAGCAGGGTCTCACTCTGTCTTCCAGGCTAGAGTGCATTGATGCCATCATAGCTCACTGCACCTTAAACTCCTGGGCTCAAGCCAATCCTCCTGCCTCAGCCTCCTGAGTAGCTGGAACTCCAGGCATGCACCACCACACCTGGCTAATTTTTTTAAATTTTATTTTTTGTACAGATAAGGCCTTGTTATGTTGCTTAGGCTGGTCTCAAACTCCTGACCTCAAGCAATTGGCTCCCAAAGTGCTAGCAACCATGGCCTGCCAGATTTTTATTTATTTGTTAAAGATGTTAGCTTTGCATATATATTGCAAATAATAATTACTACCTTTCTTTTTTTGTTTTGTTCTTAATCTTTCTGCTCTTTCTCATTTAGTCTTGAATTGTCCAAATCTTGTCATGGGTTCATTGTTGGAGCAATATAATCTATGTGAACACTCATCATAATTTCTTGATCTGCTTTTTTATTTCAGGGCGATGCTGGATCTTTTCTTGTCTGAATGTTATGAGACTTCCATTCATGAAAAAATTAAATATTGAAGAATTTGAGTTTAGTCAGTCTTACCTGTTTTTCTGGGACAAGGTATGGGACTGATCTGGCAAGATTCTTTTTGTTTTGATATCAACCTTTGTAGGGACTGCCTCTTCATTTCTTGCTTTTCTAGTTGTAGTCTGTCCTTTCATTATAGGTGGGACACCTTTTATTCTTATTTCCAAAGTCTCAAAATTGACTCTTTTCAAAGGTAGAACTGCTCTTGGTAGGTAGGTGGCTACTTTTTACAATGAAGTGATAAGTCTACTGACTCACCTTACTGCTTGCTTGTTTCTTTATTTAAAATTTAAAATTTTATTTTCAATAATTTCCCTTTTTAGCATCTTTGTTTAGGTTATTTAGTCTTTTCTAGAACCTACTTCCCCTTCTCAGGTAGTACTTGTCTGAAAATCAGCAAATAATTTTATTTCATTTTTTAATCTTCAAATGTATTTTATATAAGTATCCATTAGATGTTTATTGATTGAAGACTAAATATCAGGTTTTGTTTTAGCATTGGAAGGTATACACTGTATACATATACACAATATATTGAAATATATACACAGGTATAAGAAGAAACTTTAAATATTCTTATGAAGCCAAATACTCATATTTAATTACCAATTTTAATTTAAAAATATCTAGTATGGTGTTTGTTTCATCATCACTTATACCAAAATTGGAATGATACAGAGATGATTAGCATGGCTCCTATATAAGGATGACATGCAAATTTGTGAAGTGTTTCATATTTTAAAAAAGAAAAAAACATTATTATGTTGAGTCCATGGTAATTCCATGCATGACTCCCATTCTGTCAACAATGTCAGTAAGTTATTGGCCCTCTTTTCCTTTAATTTTATTTAACTTCCTTTACTCTAGGTTGAACGCTGTTACTTCTTCTTGAATGCTTTTGTGGACACAGCCCAGAAAAAGGAGCCTGAGGATGGGAGGCTGGTGCAGTATTTGCTTATGAACCCTGCAAATGATGGTGGGCAATGGGATATGCTTGTCAATATTGTTGGTAAGAGCCTTTCTTTAATGCAACTGAAACTCCACATGATTGAGCAAGGCTCTGTAGTTAGGTGTAGGCCACTTCTTTGGCTTTCTTTGGCGGTTAAGTACAGAGCAGAATTGGTCTCCAAGAAGGATATATAGTTAGCTCTAAGAACCTTTATTTCACATTCTCACCTATAAAGTGCCTTTCTTAAATGAGGAGTAAGGAGATAGGTACTGTAAATGGTGGGCTGGAGAAGAAAAGACAGCGTTAAGTAGAAGTAACTTTCCATAAAAACGCTTATCTCCTGTCCACTGACATAATCAAGAAACACATTAAAACTGCAACCATTTGATAATGTCCTCATTCAAAACATTGTCTTTTGTGGAAACCTCATCATGCTGAGCACTTAACAATGTATGATAAGTAAAAAGAATAGAATTAATTCTAAGAGAGATAAATATGCACATTAGAAACCTGTTTAATAATATGAAGTATAAGATTTTCTGAATTAAAATTGCCCCTTTTTTAAAGCAGGTGCTATTTTTGCCAAGGTTTCTAATACTGGAGTATACTTTTACCTTATTTAATACTAAAATTTGTTTTCTTTTAGAAAAATATGGTGTTGTCCCTAAGAAATGCTTCCCTGAATCTTATACAACAGAAGCAACCAGAAGGATGAATGATATTCTGAATCACAAGGTACAGTATATGGAGCAAGGTGGAGTTGGGTTTACTGTGCTTACCTTAAAACTTCTGGCAAGGCTTGGTGGCTCATGCCTGTAATCCTAGTACTTTGGGAAGCCAAGGCAAGATGATCACTTGAAGCCAGGAGTTCAAGACTAGCCTGAGCAACATAGTGAGACCCCTGTCTTTTCAAAAAATACAAAACCTAGTCAGGTGTGGTGGCATTCACCTGTAGACCCAGCTACTTGGGAGGCTGAGGCAGGAGGATTGGCTTGAGCCCAGGGGTTTTAGGTTGTGTTAACAAACCCACAAAGGGGGAGGGGATTCAATGCTGCTGCCACACAGAAAGCCAATTACTGAGACAACGAGCATTGTAAAGGAAGAAAGGATTTATTGTAGAAGACACATCTGCTGGGAGCGGGAAGTTATGAACTGCCTCAAATCTGCTTCCCCAACCGACAGGGTCAGGGGGTTTTCTTGGAGGTGAAATGAATAATGCATGAGAGGAGTGAGTATCATTACATTATTACATGGAGCTCAATACATCATGACATGGAGTTTAGAGCACACAGTGAGGAATCATGCTAGTACATATGTTCCATGATCAAAAAATGGCTTTTCAGTCCCTTCCAGGTTGAGGATTTTAGTATTATAATGAGCTAGGAGTTAATATTGGTCATTTTTTTTTTAGCCTTGTGAGCAAGCTCAGTGGGTCTGTGGGCACGATCTGTGGTGGAGTATCACTTATATTGTCTTCTCCAGAGAAACAGGTGGTATGAGGCTTTGTAGTTATCTTGTGGCTGCAAGGAGGTTTCCCATTTCTAGGAAAGAAACTCAAAAGAAAATGCATTAATGAAACAAAAAGTTATGAAGTTCTGGTCAGCAAATATTACTTGTCTGGGAACTTGAAACATAAGAGAACTACAAAAAAAGACTATTAAAATTTTTTTTGTTTATGAAGCCAGTAATAGTTACAATGAGCTATGATGACACCACTGCACTCTAGCATGGGTAACAGAGGAAAATGCTGTCTTAAAAAGAAAAACCAAAAAACTTCTGATTTTTTTTTTAAAAGAGTTCCTGAGTATTTCAGTGTACACAGTTTATGTACAAGATATCTACAGATGTCAGTGTCTGTCAAAAGCAATTTAGCTGCATATTAACCTTAAAAATAATTGAAATTAAAGGGTTTTTTTCTTTTAAAAAACTTCCACTTTTATTTCTGTTGAAATTTTAATGTTTTCTTAGGCATACTCAGGAAAGTTCGTTCCATACCCAATTAATACGAGTCACAGACACTGAGTGCTGTGTCTCTCACATGGTTCTAGTATTGGTGGACTGGGACTGCCTTATGCACTAGTAAAATCAAAAATAAGTATTTGCAAGACTCCCTCAAAGAGTATGCTGCATTCTGAGACTTCCTTAGGCCACATCAATATTATTTATCCACCCACTAAATATTTGAAGTAGTCACTGAACTGCTTTTTATTGCTTCATTTATCTTAATGAATCATTCTTCTCTACATAACCCATTTTCCCAAGGAGGATTATAAATCCTACAGGATGCTGCTCTGCTAGCCAGGCCTCTTCTTTGATAACTTGGAGTTGCCAGAATCTACTGTCTTGATCTATGGGGTTAAAATTGGATTTGTTATCCCTGGAAGAAAGATTACATTTTAAAATAAAGTATAAATGTGTTTCCCCCATATACAAGTAGTTTATTTTCTACCCTGGAAACTCTGGGAATTTTTATCAAAAGCCTAAAAGATAATTAATAGTATAGCATTGGATTCTTTTTTTTTTTTTTTGAGACAGGGTCTTGGTCTGTTTCCCAGGCTTGAGTGCAGTGGCATGATCATAGCTCATTGCAACCTCAAACTCCTGGGCTCAAGCAATCATCCTGGCTCACCCTCCCAAGTAGCTAGGACTACAGGCAAGCATCACCACACCTGGCTAATTTTTTAAAATTTTTTGTAGAGACAGTCTCACTGTGTTGCCCAGGCTAGTCACAAATTCCTGAGCTCAAGCGATCCTCCTGCCTCAGCCTCCCAAAGTGCTACAATTACAGGCATGAGCCACCACATCGGGCCTGGATTCCATTTTGAGTGGGAGCAAGATCCTCTTTAGCACTGTAAATTTCAGACTCACCTTTATCTTGGGCATCTCTTAAAATTGAAAACAACAAAAATGAAAACTATATTGGGGATTGGCATAACCATAGTCACAGTGATTTGGCAGAGAAGTAGTGGACAACTATGAAAATTCTAAATAAAAATCTGTTAGAGTGACTTAGTGGCATAATCATTTTGTTTCCTGCTTTTTCTACGAGTGGTAGGCATTATAGGATCAAATGTTTTCCCTGTGTCCAGGCACATAACGTCACATTTGCAGAGCAAAAGCAGTTCCATCTCGTATTCTTTGGGAATAATCTATATCTTTTCTCCTTATGAAAAGTATCTTTAGCTATGTGTTTAAGTGGACTAGTTGGGGAAAAACACATTTGCTTTTATGAACTTTGTCATGGGTCTTGGCTGAGTTATACTTCAAAATAGAACAAGCATTGATCTGTTAGGGTCATTTACAATTGAATTTGGGTAACTATTGAAGTGCTGAATAAGTTTGTGTCGTAGATGAGAGAATTCTGTATACGACTGCGGAACCTCGTACACAGTGGAGCAACCAAAGGAGAAATCTCAGCCACGCAGGACATCATGATGGAGGAGGTAATGGCAATTATTTGGATTTTTTGTTACCCTTCTCAAGAACTCTCAGAATATTCCCATCTGTTAAACTAATGGTTAGGAAGCATAGTCATTGCAATGAATGTTTAATTGAATGGAGAGTTACTTATTTTACAGGGCTGAAAAAAACTGAACTTTAAACTTCTTTTCCATTTTTGTATAAGACTTGTACTTAGGTTTTCTAATTTCTGTTTTAGTGGTTTATATAATCATTCTTTTATTCATTTCATAAATATTGACCACCTTCTATGAGTTTGGCACTGGAGAAACAAAGATGAGAAAGGCATAGTCTCTGTTCTCAAGGAGCTCGGTCTTTTAGAAAAAGAAAACACATATATAATTATAATAAATCCTGTGCTGGATGTGTAAAAAATGAATTGGTGGTCATTGAGAAGGGAATGATTGATTGATTCATTGAGCTAAAGATTACATAAGACATTTGAACCAGCTCTTCAAAGAGCAGCAGGAATTTATCAGGCAGGTAAAAGGGAAGACCATTCTAAGCAAAGGGAATTGTATGTATAGGGACATGAACAAAAATACAACCTTCAGGAACTCGTGTAGCTGAAACATAACTTTCATAAATATGACTGGTAGCAAATTAAGCTAAAAAGGCAGAGATGTAAGGGATCTTGGGTAGATGCCAGAACTTTTGGCTTTATTCTGTAAGAATAAAGATAGGGAGCTATAGCTGTTAGAATAATGTATGTGAAAACATTTTGGAAAACTTAAAAAGCACTAAACAAATATAAGGTGGTAATATTATTTATTATCAAGGCAGTTAGGAATATTATTACTACTACTATCCATATCCAGAATGAATATGCATAAGACTATGAAGTTGCTTTGAGAAAAGAATAAACATTTCCCTTTTTTAGCCAATGGGGCCATTAGTAGGCCTCCTTCCACGACTGTGTGGAGTTAAAATGGCTTACTTTTTTTTTTTTTTTTTTTTTTTACTGCAATGGAAAACACCAATGCTTCACTCATGTTTTTCTTTAAATGTCAGAGAGGCAGTATAGTGGAGTAGTTGAGAGTGTGGTCTCTGGAGTAGGACTTTCTGATTTCTGGTCTTTTCATTACTTAACAGCCATGTGTCTTGTGACAAGTTCCTTAAGTTCTCAAGTCTCAGTTTGTTCATATGACACATGTCTAGCCCAGTGCTTGACACAATAGATGTTTCTTAAATATTTGTTGAGTTGATGAATGCAGAAATTTCATTTACCAAATGAATTATCTTAATTTAAATTTGCTCATATTTACCTCTTTCTTTACTTCATAAATTCCTATGGAAGAGTGGTATCTTAGTGTAGCAGGACAAAACAGGCTTTGGAGTCATACATGGGTTTAAATTCTGGCTCTGTTACTTAACAGCCTATGATCTTGGGTAAGTTACTTGTCTGAGATTCAGTTTGGGATTTAAAATAGGTTTCTCATTGCATTTTTTGAGGACGAAACAAGGAATTAAATATAAGCACACAAGGCATGGTGTCTTTTTCTCTCCTACTCCTACTTCAGAAAAATAGTAAGATACCACTTTACCAGGTCCTGAGTGTAAGGTTTTTGGATGATCGGCACCACGGAAAGAAAGATGAGCAGAGTAGAAAGGGGTAAGCAACGAGGCTTTATTTGAGCGCTCCTGGGCAAGGGTAACGGGTCCCAAGAGAGAGACCCGGGCAAGGTTCACGGGTCCCAAGAGAGGGGCCTGAGAAGTCGCGATGCCCAGAAGTTTTGTGTGGGCTTATGTATGTTTTAGAGCTGGGGGATGGGGGTTTCTTTGGCGGGAAGATTTTTGGAGTGAAGAGTTAGGAATTTTCCCTTAGGGTTTTAGGGTGGGTATTGAGAACTAGGAGGGGCTGGTGGTATGTATAGATTCCAGGGTAACCATCCAGGTGTGGCTATTCTTTAACTTAGCTGGGCCCTGCAGGCATTGTTTTTGGCTTCTTCTTTTTTTCATTAGGGAGGGGAGGGGTGCCCACCACCAGCCTTACACTAAGTATGGATGTTTTATAGAATTATTTACTTACTGTTTCTACCTAAACTGTTTACTACAGACTTCTGTGTGGTAGGTTTTTAAATTTTTACAATCCCCCAAATGACTCCTCTTTATTGAACCTGACTCTTTGGTAATGAAGAGTCTAGCTGTGGTTTTAAAGCCACAAATTAGAACACAAATTGTAGGCAAGTCAAAATAATGACTTAAATGAATAGCCATGAAGTTCAGATAGCTTTGAATAAAATGTGTTTATGCTAAAGGCATTCTTTCTGAGAGAAGTGAAGTACAGATAGCTTGTTGAGATGACAGAGAAGGCAGATCTGTTTTAGAAATATGTAGTCACTTATACTGCAATGTTTTCTCAGTATGTCCACTCTTCTTTTAGCCTCCAGATCCCCTAAGGATTATTAATGTATTCTCTACTGAAACCCTGTCTGTTAAAAAGAAAACATAGCTGGATGCAGTGGTGCGTGCGTGTAGTCCCAGCTGCTTGGGAGGCGGAGGCAGGAGGATCACCTGATCCCAGGACTTTTGAGTCTAGCCAGGCAACATAGTGAATCCCCCGTCACTCCCAACCCCAGTCTCTTAAAACAAACAAAAACATAAAACAAAGACAAAAAAACAATATTTGTCAGAATTGCTTGAGGCCAGGAATTCAAGGCTAGCCTGGGCAGTGTAGTGAGACTCTGTCTCTAAAAATATATATGTAAAAAATGATATACAGGCCGGGCGCAGTGGCTCACACCTGTAATCCTAGCACTCTGGGAGGCTGAGGCAGGTGGATCTTTTGAGCTCAGGAGTTCGAGACCAGCCTGAGCAAGAGCGAGACCCCATCTCTACTAAAAAAAAAAAAAAGAAAGAAATAAATTAGCTGGACAACTAAAAATATATAGAAAAAATTAGCCAGGCATGGTGGTACATGCCTGTAATCTCGGCTACTTGGGAGGCTGAGGCAGTATTATCGCTTTAGCCCAGGAGTTTGAGGTTGCTGTGAGCTAGGCTGATGCCACAGCACTCTAGCCCAGGCAACAGAGTGAGAGTCTGTTTAAAAAAAAAGAAAAAAATATACAGTGAAAATTCTTCTTTCACCCTATTCTCTTTCCTTGTAGTTCCTATGCCACTCCGAAATTAGTTTTATGTCATTTCTGTTATTAGTGTTAGTTGTCCTTCTAGAGATCTTTACTTTTTCAACAATCCAATACAAATATTTACTATTTTTCCCCTCCTATTTTTGCAGAAGTGGTAGAACATTATTCATATTGTTCTGCACCATGTTTTTTTTTTACTTTCCATGTTTTGGAAATCTTTCCATATTGATACTTAAAGAGTTTCAGCATTTAAAAAAACATTTTCATAGTATCCCATTGTCTGGGTGTACCATAATTAATTTAACTGGTCCCCTGTTAATTAATGGACATTCTGATTTTTTCCAAACTTTTTCTATTAAAAAATACTGTAAAAAATAATCTCATACATACATTGTTTTGCATATGTGCATATATACCTGTAGGTTACATTTCTACAAGTAGAATTTTTGAGTCAGAAAGAATATATAGGCTATGTTTGGTGGCTCACACCTGTAATCCTAGCACTATGGGAGGCCAAGGTGGGAGGATTGTTTGAGGTCAGGAGTTCAAGATCAGCCTCAGCAAGGAGACCTCATCTCTACAAAAAAATAGAAAAATTAGCTGGTCGTGGTGGTGGATGCTTATAGTCCCAGCTACTCAGGTGGCTGAGGCAGGAAGATTGCTTGAGTCTAGGAGTTTGAGGTTGCAGTGAGCTATGATGATGCCACTCTACTCTAGCCCAGGTGACAGAACAAGACCATGTCAAAAAAAAAAAAAAAAGAAAAGAATATCCCTTTGTAATTTTGATGTGTGATGCCAAATTATCCTGTGGATTTTATAATTTATATTCATTAGCAATGTCTGCTAGAACCTGTTTCCCTTTAGTTTTATCAAATAGTGTTATTTATCAAACAATTGGGTTTCTGCCAATCTGATAAACTATGCTATCTCACTGTTTTAATTTATATTTTTCTTATTTTGATTGGGGCTGAGCATCATTTCTGTGAACTGTCTATTCATATCCTTTACAAATTTCTTTCTTGGTCTTTTATTGGTTTCTAGATACTTGTTATATATTATAGAAAGCCTTTTGTGATATAAGCTACAAATGTTTCCCCAGTTTTTTTTTTTTATCTATGATATATGCTTTTTTGATATGCTGAATATTTCATTCTTATACAGTCAAAATCAAAATCTTTACAGTTTTCAATTAGGCTTTTCCTACTCTGATTATATAATAGTTCTTCCTTCTCTTCTAATGCTTATAGGGTTTTGATAGTTATCTTTGAATCTCTGATCCAGTTGGAATTTATCCTGGCATAGGGCATGTGATATGGATCTAATTTTTTTTCCAGATGGCTACTTAGTTGATTCACACCTTTCTTGAATAGTCCATCCTCTCCCTACATCTTAATTTGAGATGCATCTTTATCTTATCTAAAGCCCCTGAACTTTTACTTTTGTTCTACTAGTCTGTTTATTCATGTGCCAATAACTCTGTTTTAATTACTGAGGCTTTTTATAATATTTTAATATTTGCAAGACTGGTCCCATCTCACTGTTCTTTTATTTTCTTGGCTAAATAATTTTGTTTGACATCTAAGTTATAGCATCTCTACTTTTAAAAGCTTCTGGTTAAGATCTGATTAAGATTCTTGTTAAGATATACTGCTTCTAAGAAATAACATTTTCCAGTATGGTCTTCACTTTTAGATTGTGGAAGAGAAAAGGGAATTATTCTTTTGACAGCCTTAGAGGGTATCCCTGACTCTGAAAAAGGGACTAAACTTTCCCCTGAGGTTCTTAAAGGAAATAGATTATATTCATATATTTTTACTAAATAGATATAGTAAGCAATAAAACCAATAAGCATTTGTACCAAAGACCATCTTTGAAAACCCTAAAGTAATATTAACAAAATGTTTAAACTCAGTCTTTTTTAAGTATCCTGGAGCTGGAAGCTGACTGCATTCCTTCAGAAGTGAAAACTTCACATCTCTAAAACAACATAAATTCTCAATTAAAGTGAAGGTGAATTGTGTATCATGTTTCTTACAACTCTAAATACATTTTACATCATTATCTGTCATGAGAACCCAAGTATAATGAAGCCCTTATTCCTTAATTTTGTCAACTATCCCCATTTAAATAGTCTTCACTGGATCTCAAGTTTCATTTCTTTTTCTTAGCCCATTGAGGAACAGAACTGTTTTGAAAAAAAAAAAAATTCCATTTTTTCTATTACAATTTAGTGGCTATTGTAAAAAGATTGACAAAAGCCCAGAAACATGCTTTGCTCTCCTTAAAGATGAAAAAATTTTAGTCTTCCTATCTTGTGACTAAGCCCTGCTTCTGTTATGAGAAAGTCCAATTTATATTCAAAATGGATGCTGAGGCAAGATCAAATTATAGGAATTCACTACAGGATCCATCCATCCCAAGGTTTGTTTCTGATGGTAAACATTCAAGAGGCATACTGTGTGAAGCATTCTGTACCTCCATTACATTAAATCAAATATTTCTCATGTTACATGTTAAGTAACTTATACCTAGTAGGGCAATAAACTAAATAATACAAAGTGAAATAAAGTAAGTGTCTTAAGAGATATGCAAACATAATATCTAACTCCAAGGATGGAGTTGCTGCCTCTTATTTTGGGGATCAAGGTTTCCTAGAGAAATTTGCATTAAAGGTGTGCTTTGAATGAAGTGAGATTGGAGTGGAAAGCATTCTAGATGTGCTCCAGTCAGATTTGATGAGGGGTGAGTAGGCTAGTTTATCTACAGTCCTAAAGGAGATCTAGGGTGGTGTTTCTCAGAAAGTGATCTGAGGTCCATCTGCATTAGAATTACTAGATTCATGTTCAAAATGTAGATTCCTAGGTCCCATCCCAAATATACTGAATCTGAATCTCTGGGGATAATTCCTGTAATCTGCATGAAATTAATGATCCTGAAGCACATTGAAGTTTGAAGCTATAAGAATAATGTGGAAAGTTAAAATTAGACACATATAATAAGAGCTTTTAGCATGAGAGCTTGTCCTACTTCAGTAGGCAGTAAGAAATCAGGAAGATTCTTGAACAGAGTAATGTGGAGTAAAACTTCACTTCATGAGATCAATTTAGTTAAAATAGGCGAAACTGAAAGGCGGAGAGGTAATATAACTGTATAAGTGTGGCTTAAGTTTTGAAAGCAAGGGTGGGAGTGATGGGATTGGAATAGACCTTGTAGAGGAAATGGGAACTGACTTATATTAGGGCCTGTAAGTCACGGTAAAGAGTTTGCATTTTATTCTAAGTGAGGTAACCACCAGGAGGGTTTTAAGCTAAGGAGTGACATGGTTTAATTTTTGTTTTAAAAATATTCATTCCAGGCCGGGCGCGGTGGCTCACGCCTGTAATCCTAGCACTCTGGGAGGCTGAGGCGGGTGGATCGCTCGAGATCAGGAGTTCGAGACCAGCCTGAGCAAGATTGAGACCCCGTCTCTACTAAAAATAGAAAGAAATTAGCTGGCCAACTAAAATATATATAGAAAAAAAAAATTAGCTGGGCATTGTGGCGCATGCCTGTAGTCCCAGCTACTCGGGAGGCTGAGGGAGTAGGATTGCTTGAGCCCAGGAGTTTGAGGTTGCTGTGAGCTAGGCTGATGCCACGGCACTCACTCTAGCCAGGGCAACAAAGTGACACTGTCTCAAAAAAAAAAAAAAAAAAAAAATTCATTCCAGATGTTTTGAGAATGGATTGTAAAACAGCAGGAGAGGAGGTTAGGAGCCTAGATAGAAGTTATTGTGGTTGTATAGATGAGAGGTTATTGTGGTTTGGCCCAGGTTGATGAGAGTGAGAACAGACAGAAGTAAATAAATTTCAGGGTATATTTTCGAAGTGAAGCTGTCAGGACTTGTTGATAAAACAGATGTGGAGAACAAAAAAAAATGAAGAATTGGGGTGATGTTCTGGTGTGTTGCAGTGGGCGCTTACAGGTATGAAGAGAAGGCTTTTTGGCAGTTAGGGCAATATGAGGGAACAAGTGTATAGAAGAGGATAACAAATTAAATGAGAGAAATAATAATTGAAGAAGCAAGGTTTTAGAGGAGGAAAAGAATAGATGTGGTCTAAAGTAGTGCTTTCAAACTTTAATGTGCATATGAATCACCTTGGGGTCTTGTTAAAATGCAAATTGATTCAGTAGGTTTTAGGTGGGGCTGGATAGTCTGCATTTTCTGTTTCTTTGATTCAAACACCACTCTAGAAGTAGTCTCAACATCATTATTTGACTGTTACAACAGTTATCTATATGAGTTCATTTCCTTTAATATCACAGAAGGGCTTATACCTTTTAAGTATACCTTTTTATGTCTTTCTCTGCTTGAAAATATATTTAATACCTCTGGGAAATAACTACTCTGCTTGCTTTTGCAGGCTCAGGTGGTTTTTGTTTTTTAACAGATCCTTGCCCTTCTCTCATTTCCCACCAGAAAGCAGTAGAGAGCTGTCTTCCCTTCTCCCCTTTCTCTGCATATAAATAATCACCAAGATCCCTCACTCTCTCTCCTTTTACCCATAGCACTAAACACTAAGCATTCTTCAAAGTTCAGCTATTTTCTGACCAGTTTATTGTCATTGTGGCCATTCTACTCAAAAGGTCATTTTAGCTTTGAGCCTCATTTTCTCAAGTAAGACTGAAAAGTTAATGATTTCTTAAGTGCTTTGTAGCTTTGCATTTTTACAACAATAGAAGTAATAATATTTTTACAGTCCTTTAGACTTTACTGTATACTCTCTCAACACCTCAGTATTGCAAATACAAACAAAGATTCCAAGATTCTTTCGCTTTTGCAATGGTTCCAAGCACTGAAATCTTTTAGTCTTACCAGTTCTGCTCCCTTACAAATAGCTTAGTTTTATCTTCAAACTACCTTCCCATTCTAACCTTTCCTCCCTTCTGTGTCTGCCTGTAGCTGGCTTAAAAGTCTTTTAGGTTCTCACCCTTCTAAGTATTCATCATTGACTATCAGCTATTGCATCCTTCCTGCTTCCTCTCACTTGATATCTGTCTCCCATATTTAGGCATGGGTGTGGGAATTGACTCAATCCCATATCATTTGTCTTTAAATTGGGATCTACACATTCTTTCCCTATGTTCCATAGTTCATGCTTTCTGTGTCCTTTTTTCTTTTCCTTTTCCTGATTCCATTATTTACCACATTACACTTTAGCAAATCTAAATTGAATAGATTTCTCCGCTAGGGGAAAATACTTTTAGAGACCAATTACAGTGGTGCTCCTTTATAAAATTAGTCTTGAAAGATAGCACCCTTTATAATTTACACTCCTGCTTCTTACGAAATGTATTTAAACTGGATATAGGACTTCAACCTTTCTGACACCAAATGCAAATTTTCTAATGGGTTATAGGTTTGTAGAAAGGGACTACAGATATCCACATTGTTGTAGGTTAGTTTAAACTCCCAATTTAATTAGCCAAGGATATAAAATCTTAATCAGAAGCCACATGGCCCCAAGAGGCAAGTACAGATGCAGTCTATCTCAGCATAGCTTCCTTTGACCCCCATCGAGGGTGCAAAGAAAAGGTCTCTATGGAAAAAAAAATTGAGCTCAATTTTGGGCACTGCCATTGCCCTTTTATACTTGAGGTTCATATCACAGTTTTAGGGGAACTTTCTCTATTAACCTATATTTAAGGGAATAATTATAAACATGTTTAAGCCAAATTCAGAATCAGCAAGATCACATGATTATTGGGTTGGGGAGTTGGGGAAAAGCTGAATCAGTTCCCAGGTATCACTGAGCCATATATCTCTCTGCCTTCAACTTTCCAACATTTTGGAAAGCCCATATTCCCTGAGTCTACCCCCTTGACTCTGTTTTAATACCTTTTTATAAGGTTGGTTCTGACACTAAGTTTGATCTGAAATCACAATTAGAAGTCATGTGTTCAGGAAGTATTTCTTTAACACAGGTACCTGGCACTATTCTAGGCATTGGGCGTTCATCAGTGAACAAAACAGAGAAGAATCCCTTCCTTCGTGTAGTTTATTTTCTACTAGGGAGAGATATAATGAATTTCAGAAGTGTAAGAACTGAATCAATAAATTTCTGTTGTTTAAGCCAACAACAACAACAAAAAGAATTATAATATGCCAGAAGATAAGTGCCATGGAGAGAAATAAAGGAGAGAAAGATAGAAAATACTGGGATTTTGATAGGTAGTTATATTCTGAAGAATATGGTTGTACTCTTATTTTGTTCTATCCTGTATAAATGACTTGTATTCAATGTCCAGTATTGTTTTTTGTCCTGAATGCCAAGTACCTCTTGTGAGAAGCAGATAACACTCCTGTGTTGCCCACCAGAGAGCAGACTTGGCTAGCCAAAGCTCACTACCAGTTTTGTACCTTTGGGAATAGGGAATGTTGTTTCAGAACAGCAGAGTCTCTTATCAGTAAAATATAGTATCAGGGCCCTGGAGATTATACTTTGGAGAATTTTTTAAAAATTGGAACTCATAACTAGCTGTTGTTATTTGGCTCAGAGCCAAATATTCCTTCCAAAGTATTACAGACTGACTTAAATGTGAATGACTAGATAATTTATAGTCATGGTGTGCTCGCTTCAGCAGTATGTATGCCAAAATTGGAATGATACAGACAAGATTAGCATGGCCCCTGCTCAAGGAAGATACAAATTCATGAAGTGTTCCATATTTTTTAAATAAAAAAAAAATTTATAGTCATGGTAAATAAACAGTATATGTAAAACAAAGCAACATGTCTCAAGTTAGCAGAATTTTACTAGAATCTAAGAGAAGTGTCACCCTTATCCTCGCTTATGCCTTAAACATATCTTTGATAAAATTCAGATTTATAAGACATATGCAATAGGGCGTAGTATTGTCTTATAAAAGGATTCATCATATAATTCATTTAGATAGCAGAAATGCAGACTTCCTCTAGTGCATTTTTTAGAAGAAGGAGGAACTTAACTCTTTTTACCTCAGATAGGGAGTTGAATACTTAATAAGGTATTCTGTAAATTATAGTGTAAAACATTCATATTTATCTTTACAGTATGCTTAAAACTAAACAGAAATTCACTTAGTTGTCTTAATCTTCACTGGGCCTGGCCTTAGCCTGCCCCTTTTTTTGGCCAGGGCCAGGCTGATCTAGGTTCACCACCCTTAGATAACCAAGACTTGATCAAAATGATTCCACTGATATGTACATATGTGTGTGACAACAAATTGCTAGTTGAAAATGTACATCATTTAAGTCTATAAAACCTTCATAATCTAAGTGTGTACTAACTAAACACCTTCATTATCTTGACCATAGTTACCAGTGGCAGTGTCTTCCTCATAATGACAGATTCCTAAAGTTGACATTTGTAGCCTTGGTGCTGAGCAAATACAAAATGACTTTCTATTCCATGTGAATCTCAAACAGCTCATTAATCCATGGCAAGAGTAACTGAATTAGAGTTGTTTGTATGATGCCCTGCCTCTTTTCTGTGCTAGAAACCAACCTGCAAGTGATACAACATTAAAAGAGAGGTAAGGGCCTGCTGTTCAGGCTCATAAAACACACAGTAAATCCTGTGTATAAAGGTTCTTAATAATAAGAAGGTTCTCTCTTGGAAAACAGAGCAAAACAAATGACAGGCAAGCATAACCTCTTCTGTAAGTTAACCTGCTTCTGTTAAAGATAGTAGAATCGCAGCAATAAAGAACAAATTCCTCATGCCCACAGCAACATGAGTGAATCTCACAGACATTATGTGAAGCAAAGGAAACCAAACACAAAAGAGAATATGCTCTGTGATTCCATTTATATGAAGTTGAAGAACAGGCAAAATTAATAAATGGTTATAGAAGTCAAAATGGTAGTTATTTGGGGAAGTTGTGGGTTATTACCTAAAAAGAGCCTAGGGAACCTCCAGAACTCTGGAAATTTTCTGTATATTTATCTGAATGGTGGTTACATGGGTATATACATGTTTTGTAAAAAGTGAACTGTATACTTAAGATTAGTCCACTTTACATACTTACTGAACATATGTTATACCAAAGTAAAAGAGTAAGGAAAAGAAATTAGGTCATCGAGTTTGGATTTGTTGTGGGAAGTAATAGGTAAGCATTATTGGATCTTCAACAGGGAAGTGATTTAAATAAAGTGATGCTTTTAAAATTATGTGTCCTGTGGTGATGTGGAGGATAGAACAATGTTCAGATCAGCTGATATATCCAGATCATATGCCCAGCACTGTGCTTGATGCTATAGGGAACACAAAATAACTATGACCTGGGTCCCTGTCCTTAAGAAGATTATAATGTTTTGTGGGAGACAAGTTTTATGAAATGGTAAATTCATGGTGTTTTGGAAATAGCACTGAAGTCAAACATGAGTTCAAATTCTAGCTCTGCCATGTGCTGGCTTCAGGCAAGCTGTTTATTTCCCTGAACGTTGGTTTCCTTATCTGTAAAATGAGGGTAGTATCTTTGTTGAGAGGATTAAGAGATATGGTAGTCAAAGATGGTAGTACAGTATAGTAGACAGTAAATTTTCCCTTTTTAACACATGTTGCCAAGGAGCAATACTTTTGGGGGGGGTGTAGCATGTGACTTTAGTTCAGACTGTGGTCTGCCACTTAGTGGCTATGTGATCTTAAGTAAGTTACTTAATTTCTTAATTTCTTTGAGGCTGAATCTCTTCTTCTGGGGGTGGGAAAAAAGAGGAGGGGGCAGGGGGAATTACTCCTTGAGAGATTGTTATGAGAATTAAGTGAACTTAGCAGATACATGGTACCTAGCACAAAATAGGCACACTTAATACATGTATTTCTCTTTAATGTAATAGCATATATAAATGTATGATGCAAATAGTGCAGATAATAGGTGCTGAGATTAGATCTGGTTAGAGAAGGAAGAGGCAGAATATAGTGTAATATTTTTTAAAAGACATAAGGAAATTTGATATAGAAGAGGAAGTACTTTCTATATTCTGACCTTGTAGAAGGTGTATCTTTTTCTACTTCTATTTTTGTATTTCTACAAAATGAAACTAATATAAAATATATCCTTGGATTGTAATGATGTTAACTTGAAGATACTGCAAGGTCCTTAGAAAATATGTTATTGTCTCACAACCCAAAAAAATGGTGCCTTACTATTAGAGTTACTTCTCTTCTAAGTGTGAGGTTATAGTGAGCTGTGATCACACCACTGCACTTCAGCCTAGGCGACAGAATGAGACCTTGTCTCTAAAAAAAATTTTTTTTAAAAAGTTACTCCTCTTCTAATAATACTTTTAACAGGCATTGTCATCCAAGCTCCAACTGAAAAGTTAATGACTTTTCTATAAGTAGAGACCCTTGTCACAATCAAAGGAAAACCTCAGTGCATAAAGGGAAGGAGAAATCCATTTATAAAATACATCATTATTTGTTATTTGAAAAATTATCAGCAAAGTAGCAACCCAGATCTTGTTGGGTTTTGATGGTAGGCAGTTTCTTGGCTAAGGAAATGTAATTTGCAGGACATGTACTAAGTATGAAATATTAACATTTCAGAATTGCATTGTTCACAGTGTTTATTTGAGAACTCACAAGTTGACTGATATCAAATCCTGGATATCAGCTTTCCAATTTTTGAAACAGTATTAGATTTCTTGTGAAATTTCTGTCTTGAATTTAGCCACTAACTTCTTGTGTTTCCCACGCTTAAGGAAAATGAAGAGGTAAAAAATAACACTTTCCCTAGTCATTGCTCATCTGTCCTTCTCTGTTCCAGATATTCCGAGTGGTGTGCATCTGTTTGGGTAATCCACCAGAGACATTCACCTGGGAGTACCGAGACAAAGATAAAAATTATCACAAAATTGGCCCCATAACACCCTTGGAGTTTTACAGGGAACATGTCAAGCCACTCTTCAATATGGAAGATAAGGTTGGAGACTAGCACTGACAGCTGCTGGCTGTTTACTTTCAAATGCCTATTGACTACAAGGAAGGGTATAACATTTCTGGGTTAATGTGCATGATCATCAAACCAGACAGTAAACAAACTCTTTTTTCTCTTCCTCTGAATTATTTTATGCACCTGATAAAGTTTGGTCATGCCAGGATCTATCACCTTTCGCCAGTGTCCCTCTTTAGAGACTTTCTAACTTTAGGAGAGCAGTCCGTTTAATTCCCATGTGCTCCCCTGATTTGGGCCCAGAATCATTCTCAGGTGCAAAAACAATGAAAGTGCATTGGGTGTTTCTTCTCATGGATTGAGAGTACCTCTGTATTGTGGTCCCCTCTGGGGACTTTCCTGTTGAAGGGAGCAGTGTCCCACCCTAGTTTTGCTTCCTTTATCTGCCTAACAAGATGACCAGAGCCTCTTTCCTTTATTGGCTTCTTGACCTTCTTCTAAGCAAATGTCGTTGCCAAGTGTTGAGCCTGTCTTGTAACTTGAAAATGGTTCTTGATGAGCTTTCCATCAAATTGCCCTAGTGCATGCAATTTTTCAGAATTAGTTTTGGAGTAGTTCATCCCAGTAGGAAAAACAGGTAGATGCAACACCCAAACGTGTCTCTCGAACTAATTAGAACATGCAAGGACCTCTCTCACATGTATTTTAATACCTTTTGTTTCTTTGTTATTTAACAGTGTGGGTATAGTGCTTATTCTAGTAGACAGAGGTGATGAGCTTGATGTAAACAATGAACCTAGAAGAGTGGTGTGTTCTTACTTGACATTCCTGGCTTTGTGTTCTAATCAGCATGTTCTTGATCTCAATAGATTTGTTTAGTGAATGACCCTAGACCCCAGCACAAGTACAACAGACTTTACACAGTGGACTACTTAAGCAATATGGTTGGAGGGAGAAAAACTCTGTATAACAACCAGCCCATTGACTTCTTGAAAAAGATGGTTGCTGCTTCCATTAAAGATGGAGAGGTTGGTATTGTTTTTGTGTCTTCCACATTGGGGTTAAAACATCTTTTACTTCTTTGGTGTAATAGGAAGATAGGGTTTATGTTGACTTTCTTTCTTCCTCTCTCCTCTATTTCTAGGCTGTGTGGTTTGGCTGTGATGTTGGAAAACACTTCAATGGCAAGCTGGGCATCAGTGACATGAATGTGTGAGTGTAAGAAATTTAAAATAGTCATTTGTGAGTGTTGCTGTTGGAGTGCACATGTGGTATGAAATGACTCTGCTGAGGTTCATCCAAAGATTAAGGTTGGGCTAAGCCTGAGTCTTTCTTTGCATGCTGTAGAGTTTGAAGGCTCATAGCAGAAACTCCACTTAAATGCTCTAACCCAGGAAATCAAGGTCATACTTCATATCTGAGTAGAAATTGTTGGGTGTTCCTAAAAAGCCATCCTATATGAAAAAGACTGTTTAAAAAACTAATCGAGCCAAAAATAATTGGGCTGGGCACGGTGGCTCATGCCTGTAATCTTAGTGCTCTGGGAGGCCAAGGTGGGAGGATGGCTTGAGCTCAGGAGTTGGAGACCAGCCTGAGCAACAGCAAGACCCCATCTCTACTTAAAAAAATAGAAAAATTAGCCAGGCACACTGGCACATGCCTGTAGTCCCAGCTTCTCAGGAGGCTGAGGCAGGAGTATCACTTGAGCCCAGAAGTTTGAGGTTGCAGTGAGCTCTGATGAAGCCACTGCGCTATACCTAGGGTGACAGAGTGAGACTCTGTCTCGAAAAAAAAATTTTTTTAAAGTTGATTACTGTGTAAATTTGTTCAGTGTATTTGGGAATATAAGGAAAGATTTTCCAGAGCTCTTGTTTGCTATATGATTCTTTTTTAAACTATTTATCTTATTTGCTGCCTTTGTATTTTGTCTCTATGACAAGTGGGATAATTTAAAGCATTTCTCCTGGTGTTTATGACAATGAAAGTTCATTTGGGAACTAAGTCATGTAAGATTCCTTAACTGTTAAAATATACCATTTTAGGGTTACTTACAAGTAATTGTTACTTATAGGAAGTTGAGTAAATATCTTGATAGTTAATAAGAGAAAAATCTGCTAAAAGAGAATTAATGCTCTTTTTAATTTTGGAAATATTCTCCAATATTTTTGGCATTATTTAAATTTCAATCAGGATTGCCTTAAATGTATTCAGTAACTGGTTGGTTCAATCAGCTCAAAAGAGGTCATTTTTGTAAGAAGTTACTCTAAAAGATTTTTTAATTATTTTTCAAAGTTTTCTTGCCAAAATGACAATGCCAACTCATCTTGTCAACCTTTGATATGGAGAATTTATGTTTAATCATTTCATATTTTCCTACGTACTCTTGTGACACATAGAGCATGGAATTCCACTGAAAGATTAAATTCTGCGTGTACCTTATTCTTTCTGAAGAGCTATAGCTAGAGCCCATATTTATTTGGAGCTGTTGAGCCCCTTCAGTTTCGTCTGTGTTCCTTTTACAATCAGATGCCAGTTTTGCCCCATGATTGTACTCCCTTCATTTTGTGCTGTCATTCTTTTTACAGCTATGACCATGAGTTAGTGTTTGGTGTCTCCTTGAAGAACATGAATAAAGCGGAGAGGTTGACTTTTGGTGAGTCACTTATGACCCACGCCATGACCTTCACTGCTGTCTCAGAGAAGGTATGACCCTCAGCATGCCTACTGCAGTGTTTGCACAGATGGATCTACATTCTCCTGCAGACTATTTACCCAACAGAGCTTCATTCATAGTGTACATGATTTCTGTTAGCTGCCAAGGAAGACGTTGTACCTGCATCACTTGGGGTTTGGCTGCATGCTCGGAGGTAATAAAAATAGGAACTTTCCATGAGGAGTAGAATTTGGATCAGCAGGGAGTAAGGAAGTAACTGCTCTTCTGTAACTTTGGAAGGTCTCAGTGTGAAAAGAGGTCAGCAAGGGAATTTGGGAAGTTCACTTCTATTTTATAAGGAAGATAACTTCCATTTTCTAAGGAATTAAAATGTGCCCTGAAAGTGTTCATATCTTGATGACCTATGTTCAGACTTACCTTCCTTTCATTTGTTGTTCAGATTCTTCTGCAGTAAAATGTCAGTAACAGTAACTTGTACATTCTCTGCCTATTACTAGATTTATGCAGAACTTCAGGAAATTGGATGTAAAGTGTTTTGCATTTCCTATAAAATACTCTGAAAAGTATGTTACTTTTTCTAGGACACAGTTTTGGAAACAACTGAAATTTTATCTTTCACAAATAAGCTCCCCACTTGCAGTCTATAGAAAGCATATTTTATCCCCCATGCTGAAGGATCGTAAGGAAGGGAAGATTTTGAAGTACTTTAATTCTTTACCACCACAAACAAAAATGTTCTTTCTAGCCTAATTACTGGAAAGAAAGTCATGGAATAACTACCTTGTATAAATCTTTTTAGAAAATAGTTTTGTTATCCTATCTACTAGATATATGATCGTTGAAACATTTAGAAATATCTTAGCATGTCATTATGCCACATTTTCTTAACTAGCCCACATAAAAGTCCTGATTTACTTTTTGTCCTCTTTAGGCAAAATTGTGAGTAGGATAGGATTTTCTCTCTGTACCTTTCTCTCATCTCTTCCAACTACTTGACTTGAAGGTGCCTTTTCAAGCCCACAGCATCCTAGATCCTGTGCTCTCCTATTCAAAACCTGATCTTAAGGAAAGTCTAATCATGTTCATACAAATTACAGGGCTAGAGCATTAAGAGTAGAACTCTGAGGTGTTCTCAGTTTAAATGAGATCAAACACAGTATAGTGTAAAAAGTACCCTGAAATAATTAGACAGTCCTGTGTTGCTATTCCTGTTACTCATGTGGTTTTCATAGATTAAAGTAAAGGTTGAGGTCTTGTAAGCCAGCGAGCTGTTTTCATTCCATTCCTTGATACTCTCAGCTCTGTAGTTAGCAAGACTTTCACACCAAGAAACATATTGCCAAGGGTTACCCAGAAGAATGTATGGAATACAATTTGTATTATCTGTGTAGATCAGGAAAAGCCATTTCAAAATAGCAAAAGGTGATTTAAAAGTTTTATCACCCCAATTTAACAAAATTCTCATATTTGAATTATAAACAAAACAAAATTAAGTTATAAGAAGTTATCTTAAATAAGGGTGCCTTTTTGACATCAGAGGCAAAACATTAGTTGGAATTTTTCATGAATAAACTACTGAGGAATTTGTAAATTAAATTAAATTTTTAAACTATATAGAGAGTTAAAAACAAAAAAGCAAAAACACCTGGTATAATTTCCAAGAGAACTTCAGTATTTTATTATTTTTCCATCTCTCTTATAGAGTGTTTCTTTTTTTCATAAATAAAAATAATGAATACTTCCTGTCATTTTCTCTGGCACATCCGTTCTTTGATTGGCATGGTTTATTTCCTCAGGGAAATGGAGCTACCTTACATGCTAATAGTGTAAAGCATAATTTATATTATCGTAACTGGAATTTTGTGTTGAAACTTTTCTCTTTCTTCTACTTAGAGTTTTTGACCACTAAAACTAGTTTGAACTACATTTGAGTAACAATACAGAGGTAAATGCATACTAATAGCTATGTTTCTTCAGTATTCTTGTAGCTTATTTCATGGAATATCTATAAGTGAGGTCTAGGTATTATTCTATAATTGTAGATGACCCAGAGAATAACTTGATCTAGGTCACTGCAGGAATTCCTTGGCAAAGAAAAGAATAGGAAACATTTTCAGACTTATTATAATAAGTAAATTAGGTGATATAAATTCTAACAGTGATTTTTAAAAGGAAAGTAAAGATGGACTACAACGGGGGGGAGTAGAAAACCATAACAGACATTTAATATGCCAGCTCCAGAATGTATAGTTTAATGACACGGTCTTGAAGGTTTCTGGGGCTAAGAGTAAGGGTTAGTACAGGTAAGGGTGTTTGAAACTTGTGGATTTGTTGTTTGTTGGTTATTTCTGAGACGGAAAATTACTGAAATCCAAGAAAACTGACAAGAGTAGAGTGTACAGGTTAGCAGAGCCAATGGGAACCAAATCCCATATATGTGAAACTCATCATGCAGTTATATGTAAGTGGGAGCTGACAGATGAAATCATTAGGAGATAATACAGGGGTCAGTGCCTTTCTCCAGCTGCAAAGATTTAAGTTATTTTGACATCAGCAAATGTCCTGGGTAAACACGAAAGAGAAAAAAGTCTTTTCCGAATGGAGCCTTCTTCTTGTCCCTCTCTGTGTCACAATAGGAGAGGCTAGAAGGTTATCATGATGAGTATCACTGTCCCTTTAAGAAGATGAAAATTAAGCTTATTTTATTAATGAAAGTAGAAGAGGGAGAACAGTAGAAATGCCTGGCTTTTGTTTATGAAAATGGTCTTTTTACTTTTGCTTTGCCATTCAATCTCTGTTGTATTAAATTCAATATTTGTGTAACTGAATCAGTGAAGGAACACATTTGGAGAGTATCATTACTTGGTTTCCCTAAGTAGAAAATGAAGCAGTATGATGAGAATGTGTTTGTTTTGTTTTGTTTTAAAACAAAACAAAACAAACTCTGACCAGGTCTTAGAATCATTCCTAAAATAAAAAGAATGGGACACCTTTGCAAGGAATACTGATTGATTAAAAGCAGGAATCCCTGGCTTCAAATGCTATTCACTGTTTTTAGTGGTTTATATTTTGTTTTTCTTAGCCAAGTAGCATTTTGCATGCTTACTTTCTGTATAGAATAGAATGTAAAGGAGAAGATAATATTTATTGCTTCGTTAGCTTTATTGTACTTTTACCTCATGGGATGCAAATTCCACTTCTATTGGCTGTCCCTTTAATGATAGTAGGGAATGTATAGCCCTGGTCATGTACATCATGCCTGTATAGAGCAGGCTGTTTATTCTAAGTGGCTGCAGAAGAACTATACCTACATGACACCTCAGCAGGGAGAATGTGCTTTCAGACTATACGTAATCATCCACTTTTTTGCAGGATGATCAGAGTGGTACATTCGTGAAATGGAGAGTGGAGAATTCATGGGGTGAAGACCATGGCCACAAAGGTGAGCTTAATTTGGTATTACTAACTCCAGGTGACTGGAGTCTGCTTATTCTGCCTCTCGGTTGAAAAGCTGCTCTAGTGTGGAGGATTTTTCAGTAATTGGTCCCATTGATTAGACTATTCTACAGAAAAATCTGAGAATCTGGTTTGCCCCCAAGATTCCCTGGACCAATATGGCATGCCTGAACACTCAGCTTGATTCTGAGACCAGTATACTTGCTAAGACCAATATATGCTGGCATTCGTTCCAAACCGTGCTGACACTTTGTACCAGAATCACTTGACCAAATGAGGAGGTTGGATGCCCTTTGCCAGGATGCTTGCTGTATAGCTTTTGGTGTATTTTCATCTACTGCACCAGTGTTCTAGAAAGTTGGAAGCCTTCTGAGTGGGAGAATGGGATTGGCAGGAAAACTTTCTTTAGGCATTTGTTAAAGACTCCTTAGAAGTTATGATGCCTAAAGAGGAAGACAATACTTTGGTTACCATTTAGAACTTTTTTATACTGACAAATCAAAACCCTTGCAGAAGTCATGAGTAAATTATGGTGACTAGGCTAAACAAAATTATACAGGTTAATATATGAATTGTGGAAAAAATAAAAAATATAGATTGAAAAAAGAAAATAAAAGTCTATAATAATCTGACCACCCAGAGATTATCATTGATCCGTAGTTTAGGGTATATTCTTACAAACTTTTATCCTTTAGTTTTTAGGGTTTCAAACCAAAAGTGGCAACTACCATGGTGTATGTGTACATGTGAGCATGTGTATATGCAGGTGTGCTATGTGCTGGCAGCATTTTGTAGCCAGCTCTTACCCAGAGTCCCTATTTCTTACTTTTAGCCAATGCATTGTGGCTAGGAAAAAACACATTAACCACAGCTTACTAGACTAATTAGGAGACTGGGAGGAATGGGGATAGGTAGGGAAGCCAGAGAAGAGAGATACACAGACACTTAGAACCAAACCTCTGCATACTTTTCATCCAACAGGAATCAGCCAGACCTTTTCTTAAAATAAGAGAGAGAGAAATAAGAAAAGAAAAGAAAAAGCAAGTAGAGATCAGCAACTCTTTTGAGTAGTGATTTTCCAACTGTGTTCCTCAGAGCTCTAGGATTTTCAAGGGTAAAAGGTAGAGGAGGAGGCATGGAGGTTTGGAAGTAAGCATGTGGGACTTCCGTAGCTTATATTTGAAAACTACTGCCTTAG
This sequence comes from Lemur catta, assembly GCF_020740605.2. NCBI lineage: Eukaryota > Metazoa > Chordata > Mammalia > Primates > Lemuridae > Lemur > Lemur catta. Next base: position 18,024,362 of record NC_059142.1, read on the forward strand.
AAGAGCCCATTACACTGAGTTTTGAACCTGACAAGGTTCAGTCAGGTTTAGTATGCTGATTGAACAGCGCAGACTGGTATATGATGGCCAAAATCTGAAGGCCATTAATCAGATCTTTTCATCTCCCCACAAATATAATCATTGATGGATTTTGGCTAACTGTCCCTGGGTTCTGCTTTGAAAGTCAGCAGCTCAGTGTTTATATATAAACAAATATAAGTGCTGTTAGTGCATTTCTCTTCATCATCAAATAGTTCCATGTCCCCCTTCTGTGATTCCACAATTGTTCTGTGATTACAGGGGTCTATTATGAATTAGAATGTATTTTTTAAATTAATTTTTTATATGGGGGAAGTGAGGTTCAATTTTCATTTCATTTCTTTTTTTTTTTTTTTTTTTTTGAGATAGAGTCTCACTCTGTCACCCTGGGTAGAGTGTAGTGGTGTCATCACAGCTCACTGCAACCTCAAACTTCTGGACTTAAGCGATCCTCCTGCCTCAGCCTCTCGAGTAGCAGGGACTACAGGTGCACACCATGATGCCCTGCTAATTTTTCTATATTTAGTAGAGACAGGGTCTCACGCTTGCTCAGACTGGTCTCAAACTCCTGAGCTCAAGCAATCCTCCTGCCTCAGCCTCCCAGAGTGCTAGGATTACACGCATGAGGCACCGTACCTGGCCTGCAATATTTTTAAATTGGTGATTTTTTTATAGAGTGAATTTCATTTTAAGACAAATGTACATTGGAGTCAGCGGGGAGTTTAAACTCCAGCAAAACTAGCAGAAAGATTAAAAATAACTCACAGTTTACTAATATCTGTAAATCAATGATAATCAAGATATAGATGCTTGTCTTAAATTGGAAGAATTTGATTATTTGTAGCAAACATAAGATACTGGGTTAAAATTGTTTTTCTATTGCTTCAGATGAACGTTTGTAGCTTCTGTTTCATTTCTGGTCTAATTTGGTCCCTGTGATTGGATTTGTTACCATATAGGTTAGCATCTAGGAAAAGGACTAAAGTTACAGTTTATTTAGATGAGCCTGGATCCATTGGCTTGCTTTTTTTTTTTTTTTTTTTTTTTGAGACAGAGTGTCACTTTGTTGCCCTGGCTAGAGTGAGTGCCGTGGCGTCAGCCTAGATCACAGCAACCTCAAACTCCTGGGCTTAAGCAATCCTACTGCCTCAGCCTCCCGAGTAGCTGGGACTACAGGCATGTGCCACAATGCCCAGCTAATTTTTTTTTCTATATATATTTTAGTTGGCCAGCTAATTTCTTTCTATTTTTAGTAGAGACGGGGTCTCGATCTTGCTCAGGCTGGTCTCGAACTCCTGATCTCGAGCGATCCTCCCGCCTCAGCCTCCCAGAGTGCTAGGATTACAGGCGTGAGCCACCGCGCCCGGCCAGGCTTGCTTTTTTGATATTTCTCCACCTGTAACAGTCACTCAGTTTGTAGATAGTAGTGATAGCCATTTAAGAGAGGACAAACACTTGTAAATTCAGGAAAATGCTCTGTATTCTATGTAGTGTGAATTATTGTCTTTAATACTCAGAACCTAAATACTTGCTCTTAAAGAGAATTCTGGACCACTTTGCTATTTTTTTTCATTTAACTTTACTGCTTTTCTCCTACTCAATAAAAGTTTTGCCTCTGCTGACTTACTCATTCCTTTATTATGCTGAGAAAAGTGGGGTCTTGATCCCTGTAATCTCCCTGTAATCCTTCCCAGTGAAATCTGTAGCTATCTAGTAAAGATTAAACTAACTTTTTTGTTGTTCTCAAATAACTGAAATGTTTGAGATTATAAAGAGCAAAGCATTTCAGTAGAGAGCCAAAAGATAAGAAATTGAACTGGAGTGGAGTTGGGAATAGTTCATTCAAAGCCAAAATAAATTATTCTCATGTATTTCTTGGTAATGTTCTTTCTGACTTAACAGGAAGGAAGGAAAGAAAACATGATCTAATTTAATTGGCACACTTGGCCTGACCTTAGGAGAGCGTGTAGTATGTTATAATATTGGCAATGTGTGTTTACCCCAGCAGAGCCTTCTTGTCTGTCATCCTGTTGGACATTGGCTGGCATGTCCAAGGCAGGACTTCTGTTTATGCTTTCAGGAGACATGACAACCTTAAGAAGCATTACTGGGATTTTGTTTCTGTAGATAACATTGTTAACAGTTTGTTACTATTCTCTTCGGGATTTCTGCCTGTTAAGATTGATGTTTGTGAAAAATTGTGTTGATAATATAAGCTGGAGATAACAGAGCAGAGATACCTGGGCAAGCTGCCCTTGTCCTCTGCCCAGCCCTGGCTTTGGTCCTCCCTGTGGTCATGTTCATGGCCTTCCTGCCCAGAGGCTATTATGTAAATCAAAGAACCTGACTGTTTCACAAATTGGAGAGAGGATTCCTTCTGACCAGGAGAGACATAAAAGGAGAAATTAGTTTTTGCCTTACTGTAGCAGTTGAGTTATTTCATGTTGGTGAATTATAGTATTCATAGTCAGCTATACTGAAAATTGTATGCACATCTGACATGTACACCAACATGGTTTCTTTTCTCCCCTGCTTCTTGAAATGCTTGACTTTGCATTTTGTACCTTATTTATGGATCATATCAGAAAAGGATTTTACAGTTAGATGAGGGAACAGACCTTGGAATTTGTTATGTTATCTTTCATTTTGAAAAGTTGATAGAATAAAATATTTTATAAAATATTTAAGATTATAAAATAGAGAAAATAACCTTTGGTTCCTCTCATTCTTTCTTAGAAATGCATCTGAGAAGAGCCAAATCTTTAAGCCAAAGTGAACTGCAGGTCCCCTAGCTAATAAGTGGTAGAACCAGAATTATAACCCAGATAGTCTGACACCAGAGCCAGTTTTCTTAACATTAAACTGTGCTTTCTCTCAGTTCTCTGTTCTAGTAGCATCTAGTCCACTTATGGAAATAACAGTTCAGTTCATGGTCACTGGTGACCAGAAACAGTAGCTGAGGAGAGATAAAACTGGCAATGTCATGTAAATGTTTGAAGTCAGGAGAAAAGGCTCTTAGTGCATCATTTATGGCTAGGAAGCTGAATAAGGAGCTTGGAGTGGAGCATCTTGCGAGGGTTTGTGTCCAACATTAGCACATTGTGAGTTGGACAAGTAAGAAACTGTATGCGGCCATCCAAAATTTCCCTGGATTATTTTATCCATGGTGCTTTATAACAACAAGGTTTTTTGATTTTTCTTAACTTTTTATAGTGGACAATTTCAAGCATATGTAAAGTAAACAATAGAATTAAGGAATCCCCAACATGCCTATTACCCAGCTTCAATAGTTATCAGCATTCTGCCATGCATCTAAGAGTGTTTTTGATAGTTAATTAAATTCTTGGATGGTCTCTCTAATAAACCAGTCTTGCTATGGAACTTTACTTTGTGATTGTTTCATTTAGTCATAAGATTATATTCCAGTTCTAAAGCCCTGATACAGCAGAGCTCTGAATGTAATTATCATAACATAGTTCTTAATGCTTATTTAGTCTAATTTCTCAATATGCTAAGTAATACAACTTTTAAGTGAGGGTAGTGAAGATATTATTTTCTAATTCTGCAGTATTCACTGGAGGATTTTTATCTTTTAAAATTTTATCTTTTAAAATTTCTATCTTCTAAAAATTTTGTTCTGTCTCCTTGTTTTTATTTTGAACCAAGATAAGTTTTTCATTTTTCAAATTACTTTTGTGCCTTTCAGATGCATGATCATTTGAAATTGTTTTTAACCCACATTTTTCAGCTTTCTTACAAATGAGCTTCTCTGTTCCTGACTTCATTTTAGTAAAATTTCCAGACTTCATCCTAAAAAGGAGCCTCTTGGTGATTTCAGTTAAAGAGACTTTGGCATGTTAGAGATTAATCTGGAAAGAAATTTATGTGACCAATTCAGATTATATCTGGATTTCTGCTGCTTCCTAAAAACCGATATTATGACCTTTAATTGCCTCACCAGCCAAACTATGTCACATGTGATTTTGGAGACAGTATGTTCAAAGTTAGGCGTAAAACTCCTCATTTTCTTCACATGTTATGTGGTGGAACCAACCAGGTGAGTTGTGGAGAGATAGTTAATACTTGATTCTTAATTATAGAACATGGACAGTAATTTAACTCCTTATGGTTTCACATTTCTCCGTCAGTAACATGGATAATCACTCTGTTTCTTTATGAGGTCCTACAGTTTGTCTGTATATAGCCATCAAATGAAATAATGTATGAAAGCATTTTTTAAATTGTATACTGTTATGTAAATCTAAAGAGTTTAATGAATATTCCATATTTCTGTTCGAGATACTCAGGCCATACAATTACGTAGCATCTTGCTTCATAAGAATTCAAAGTCTGCTAACGTATTTGTATTTATTTCTCCTCGTGGTATCAGAGTAGAGTAACTCGGGATGTGAATGTGGATGATTATACCCATGTTTTATGTGAAGAAACTGAAACTTTTTTAGAGTTTTGACTGATTTTGCACAGGATCAGAGAGAGAATTAAAATTCAAATCTCGGCCGGGCACGGTGGCTCACGCCTGTAATCCTAGCCCTCTGGGAGGCCGAGGCGGGTGGATCGCTCGAGGTCAGGAGTTCGAGACCAGCCTGAGCAACAGCGAGACCCCGTCTCTACTAAAAATAGAAAGAAATTAGCTGGACAACTAAAAATACATAGAAAAAATTAGCTGGGCATGGTGGCGCATGCCTGTAGTCCCAGCTACTGGGGAGGCTGAGGCAGTAGGATCGCTTAAGCCCAGGAGTTTGAGGTTGCTGTGAGCTAGGCTGTCGCCACGGCACTCACTCTAGCCCGGGCAACAGAGCGAGACTCTGTCTCAAAAAAAAAAAAAAAATTCAAATCTCTTAACTTGACACAGGCAGCTTACCTAAAAATGAGTATTACTAATAAAGACAATTATTTGCAGATCTGTTTGAGGTTCAGTTCTGGATTTCTAGCACAAATAATATAAATCATAGGCAATGTTGAGCTGAACTTACTGAAACAAGTAAATTGTATGAGCTAAAAGCAGAGGTTTCTGATTTCCTACAAAGGGGCAAGATACAAATTTGTTTTTGTGGTCTCAGAGGGTTTCATATCTCTCCAGGCTTAGGAAAAGAGCTGTTACCATCAAATCTGGATATCTGAGTTCTTTTAGAAGGACTTTATATTGTCCATCTTTACTAACCAAAGAGCCTGCGTGTCTTGGGCTAAAAAATAGTACATGTGAGTAGAATAAAGGAAGCGTGTGCTCTCTGGTTCACTGGTGTTTCCCTATCAAAGCATGTGATGAGGAGACGGCTATCATTATGGGGGTAGGGACAAACTTGGGACAGAGGCATCTAACCTGCAATGAGGCATCAGCTTCAGGGAGAAATCCCCTCATATTTAATGTAGACTTTTGTGTATATATGTGCTTTCTCCTGTAGAGAGAATGTATAATTTTCACCAGATTGTTTCCAAGGTATGTTTGCATTGCTTTAAGAAGGATAGAGGGTAAGCACAGAATCTAGAGCCAGACCACCTCAGTGTGCAATCTGTCTCCCACCTATTGGCTGTGTAACCATGGTCATGGTATTTAACCTCTGAGCCTCAGCTTTCTCATCTATAAAATAGGAATAATTATTTATACCTATCTTACAGGGTTGTTGTGAGAACCATGAAGAATTAGCTGTCATCGCTACTGTTGTTAATGTTATCTATAGACTAATGAGGCCAAGAGCACAAGAACATAAGGCTCTCTAACCCTTCCCTTCTGGAAGAGGGTTTTCTCACTTGCTTCATGGTTCCAACTTCAGGTCTCTAAAACTTCAGTCCCCTAGTGTGACCACTGTGCTACCTCACCAGTTTACTGGATGGATAACCCCTAGTGAGGGACTAGTTTCGTGAGAGAGAGCAGTGGAGGTGAATAAACCTGGTGCTGAGGAAAAACCATTAGCAGTAGCATCAGCTCACATTTATTGATGGGATGCAGGGAACCGTACATAGGCCATGGTGGAATGAATGTCTCTGACCCTCGGAGGAATTTATACTTATTCACCTGTGACACAGGAAGGGGATTTGAAGAGGCCTATGATTTGACAGAAGTGGCATTCATGGTGTGCTCCTCAGAGTGTAAGATATAGGATAAATAGACCGAGAAAAGCAAAGAAGGGATGATTTTTCCAAGAAGGCAGATGACAGAGAAAGAGGAAGAACTAGGTAGGGCCTCTGTCAGTAGGGAGACGATAGGAAGACTGTGAAGCTGAGGTTATTGAAAAGAGTGAGGGGTTGGAGAGACACCTCAGAAGTCAAGGGACTAGATGGTGTTGGGGGAACGTGGAAGTAAATGGTGGTACAACAGAGCAGACAGAAAAGGAGTCCAGGGAAAAGGCTATTGGGTTGGACTTGAAGGTAGTTTTTGGAAACTTTAGGAGGGGTGAGGGTGCAAGCCCAACTGTCCTGTTATGCCACACCAGTTTCATGTTAGTACTTAATTCCTTCAAAGGCTGGGTATAGTGGGGTTGGGGGAATTAAAGCTGGGACAATTGCAGCTGTGAATCTTTCTCCGTATGGTGTTTGTAATCTGTTATAAGAATGAATATGTAAAACATAAACACAAGAATAAGTGCAGAATAATGCAGGGAATAAACCGCAGGCAGATGGTGAGTTGAGTGATCTGTGAGGGCTCCTTAGGGATTCTTCAAGGGTGAGTGGAGTTTTAGGGAGGACGTTAGGGCTGTGGCTTTTGTCCAGAGAAATGGTAGTTGAGAAGGGCAGCTCTTGGCATTTAGAGCATGCTTTGGACAGGTCAGAGGAGTGAGGCCAAGAAATAATGCAGCCTGCCATCCACGGAGCTTTTGAGGAATGACCAAAAAGGAGGCTTTACCTGAAACACATAGGAGTAGTGATAGTTTTGGGGTCAAAGAGAAGTCAGCGGGAAAACAGACCCTTGGATGACATCTAAAGTTGTGCTTTCCTTTCCTGGTCCAATGTCAGAGATCCTGGCAGAGTTATGTGTATTCTCAGGCTTGCCTGGATCGTGCTCACGGGTCTAGGGGAAGGAGAAATCAGCCGCGAGGTGAACAGGCTTCTTCTTGGCCCCTTAGGAGAGGGCACTTCCTCAGGATGTGTACACTTCTGCTGCCTGAAGTTTGCTGTGGTTTGATGGTTTAAAAAAATACAAACCACAAACCAAAACAACCCCTTTTCTCTCTACCACATTTTCCACTCTGCGTTTTTCCTAGTGTCTTTACCAGGGAAACAGTACCTTCTCTAGCCTTTGTTTCTGAAAGAGGCCACAAGTAATATCCGGCTATAAGAGTATCTCTTTTATCAGCAAATGATTCCAAACAGCTGGATCCTCACCACATAGCTGGACTTTTATGTTTACTCTGGAGGAAAAAGAAGCCTCTTATCATATCACTGTTGAAATGGCAATCATAATTATAAATGGTTGTTTTGATTCCCTTCTGACTTTTTTTAAACGTCCAGCCCATCTTGTTATCCATCTGTATAGATAGATACATGCACTTAGAACACATGGCATCTCTTTGATTTAAAAATTAAAAAATACCTGGTGGGCACAGTGGCATGTGCCTGCAGTCCCGGTTACTTAAGCTGAAAGGGGAGGATCACTTGGGCCCAGGGGTTTGAGTCCAGCCTGGGCAGCATAGGGAGACCCCCATGAATCAGTCGATACATACATACATAAATACATACATGCATAACTAACCAACCTCATAAATGGACCCAGCAGATGAAATGGGTTCCAGACAGACGTCTGAGCTAGATGAAATACTGTTATCTGTTGCTGAAGCCATAACTACATGCCAGCTCTCTTTGCCACTGACTGCTCTATTGGAGGAAGCCGAACCCTATGAAAAAGACTCTAAATTTGAGGTTAAAACCTGGGTTTGATGCAGGCTTTACTTACTGGCTGTGTAACTAGACGAACCAAAGCCAACCCTGCCTGCCTAATTATGTTGTGAGGATTAAAATCAAAACAAGGGTATTGTATGTGAAATTGCATTGTGAAGTGTAAGGTCTGCATGGTGTGTGTGTGTTTTGTTTTCTAAAGTGTAATTCTTTTAATAGATAATAAAATCACATTGTTCCAAAATCAAAATAACAAAGGGTTTATAAAGAAGAATCTTGTTTCTATCTCTGACACTCTATTCCCCTCCTCCTCTCTCAGGCTACCATTTCTATTAGTTTCTGATACAACTTTTTTTTAGTGCAAATAAATATACATATATTAATGTAACTGTTGCCTCCCTTTTTTACACTAGTAGTAGCCAGTGGTAACATACCTTATACCATGCTCTGCATCTTGCTCTCACTTCACTCAACAGCATGTCTTGGAGGCATTTCCTTATCAGTACATTTCCACATCAGTACATCTTTTTTATCTTCCACTGTCTGCATGTACCTTAATGTATTTAACCGCTTCCCTCGCTAATGGAGTCAGTTATTTCAGTCTTGCTATTACAAACTATTATAGTGAGTTAATATATGTACAGTGCTTAGAACAGTGCCTGGCACATAGTAAGTGCCGAATAAGTATTAGCTGTTGTTGCACATAAATACATATTGTGTGCATGCAAGTACTATGTATCTGTAGGACCAAGTCCCAGAAATGATATTGCTTAGTGAAGAGGATAAATGTATTTGTAATTTCTCTAGATATTGAAAAATTCCATTCCATAAGTGTTGTGTCATTTTGCACATTTGCAACATACTCTATACAAATTTAAGGTGTTAGGGCATGCTTCACACAAGGAGGTACCTAACAGTAGTTGACAAATTGTCACTACTAAATTATCTATTGAAATTATCTGTGTTCATAATTGGGGACTAGACTGTGCCAAGGCCTTAGTAAGTGATGGGGTTTTTCCCTGAGACTGTGTTTCTAATGTTTTCTTACTACTTATCCTGCTTTGTTCTTGTTTTATTTTTTCATTATAATAGCAGAAAAATGGTTGTAAGCATAACACCTGAGTTAGAATCCAAATAGAGAAAGATTGATAACTTTGATTTAATAAAAACAAAAAATTTTAGTAGGCTAGCAAATATCATAAACTAAGTTAGAAGGCAAATTACATGATAGGAAAAAATGTTTGCAACCAATATAAATAGGGAGCTATTACTGATCACCATGAAAAAGGCAAACACTCTAATTAAATATGGGCAGAGATCTCAAACAGATAATTTATAAAAGCAAACTGTAAATAGCAAGCAAATACATTAAAAGAAAAAAAGCCCCAAATTGGACCCAAAAAGAAGTTGGTAATTATATATACCAAATATTGATGAGGTTATAAGAAAATTTAATATGGCCTTGCATCACTTAAGACAGGGATTCCTTCTGAGAAATGCATCGTTGGGCAATTTCATCATCATGTGAATGCCATAGAATGTACTTACACAAACCTAGATGGCATAGCCTACTGCACACCTAGGCTACATGTTACAGCATATTGCTCCTAAGCTAAAACCTGTACAGCATGTTACTGTACTGAATACTATAGGCAACTGTAACACAATGGTAAGTATTTGTGTATCTAAACATGGAAAAGGTACAGTAAAAATACAGTTATAATCTCATGGGACCACTATCATATATGCAGTTCTTTGTTGACCACACGTCATGCGGTACATGACTGTAGATAATTAAGGATATGTACAAAGATTTAGTTACAGAAATGTTTATTTATAACAGTATTGTTTCTAAGCATGAAAAAAAATCCAGATTCCAACAATACATTTTGATTTAATCATACAGATTCAACACCTAAAAATTATTACATAGGTAGATGTATTTCTTTATCAGTACGGAGAGAGATTAATTGGAAAAGCAACATGTATGGTACTTTGTAATACAAGACCATGTGTGATGTCTCATTTTTATGAAATGTATAGCGTCTACATGTAGAAACTTTATCAAAGGATATATGTAAAACTTGAACAGGAGCTTATCCCAAAGTGGTGAGATTATAGGAAGTTTTAAATTTATATTTGTCATCTTCTCTTTCTCCTCGTCCTCTTCATCATTCCCTCCTCATCCTCCCATGTTTCTAAAATTTTTTATAATGACCATGAATTATTTGCAAAATTTTAAGGAGTCAAAAAGCAATATAACATTTCAGAAAATTTGGAGAGAAAAATCACTTACACCGTGGCATAAAATTATCATTTTATTATTGCTCTTCATGTTTTTTTTCATGTGCATCTAATTTATAACATAGTTGTAATCATACAGGATATACCACTTTTATATACTTTTACTTTTATCATGTAAACAGTTTTCCACGTTGCTACACAGTCTTTGCAGTTTCATTTTAAATGACTGATAATGTTCTGGGAGGTGGTCTCTCACTGTTTGTTGGGAAGTTTGAAATAGGAGATAAGTGCCAGCGAAGTGTTTGCTTTTCTTTTCTGGGAGCCTTTCTTCAACCTTGAGTTATGGCTGTCAGGTGAAAGATTGGGAGTGACTTAATGAGGTCTTGGTAGTCCAGTTTCTTAGGTCCGTGCTGTCAGACAGATCCATCAGAGCAGAACAGATAACTGGATTTTGCCATACCTTTTTTAAAAATAGCAATACATACATACAAACCAACCAACCACAAGTAGTTTGTTAGTGAGGTGAAATACTTCGTAGAACAAAGACAACAAAAAATATAAAATATTTCTAATTCATAAATGAAAATATATTTGTCACCTTAACCTAGTCTGAGAGGTTTAAATGTTAGATCTCTGGTAGGATTTCAGAAAACTGTTTCCTCAGATAAAAGGTCATCTTTCCCTTAAACTAACACATTTGACACTCTTCTGTTTCTGAGTGAATTTCACCTAACTAGTCTATAGCTGTATCCACAGATACTGTTTTTCCCTTTACACATATATTCTACTCTTTCTCTTACAAAATACAGAAACATTTCCAGTGTGGAGGTTTCTTTTTTTTTTTTTTTTAGAGTCAGTTCACTTATTAATATTTATTTCTCTTTGCATATAAACAAACAAAACATTAAAGTTTAAACAAAATGTAATTTCACTTTAGTTCCTAAAGCTGCTTTCTTTATCCATTTATCTATTTGTTTCCCTAAATGTAATCTTGGGATCCCTGGAGCAGGTTTTTATTTTATTTTATTTTCCTTTTTCTTTGGGGAGTGCTTGTTTGTCTTTTTTTCCCCCCAGAATATTACAGGGGTACAAACATTTAGGTTATGTACATCGCCTTTGTGCCGCCCAAGTAATAGCTACAAGTGTGCCCATCCCCCAGACAGTGCGCATTCCACCCATTAGGTGTGCATTTACCCATCTCCTCCTCCCCCTCCCACCTGCCCAACACCTGATGAATGTTACTTCCATGTGTGCACAAAAGCGTTGATCAATTAGTACCAGGGAACGCTTGTTTCTAATGGCCAAATTGGTTAAGGGCTCAATGCTGCAACTTTCCTCAAATCAAAATGGCCACCTGAATCCTCCCTGAACAGGTGTTTTGCTGCTCCCTGTACAGCACTCCCGTGAGTTTCAGACACACTGATCCTAATCTTCTCAGTCAAACTCCAAGACACGCAGTGTCAACAGTTAACGGCAGCCACAAGTCCATTATCTACATAGGGTGCAATTACTTGGCAGCCACCTAGACCGTGAGGTTTTTGTGGGCCCCCAGAGAATTCATATCCTGAAGACAGACACTAATCAAGGCAGGTCCTCTCGGCAGGGACATTGAAAGGGTGGACTGCAATTGATAGGAGTTTTAATTTGTGAGGACTTAATCTGATCTCCTGCTTTTGGAACAAGATGGTGTAGATGTACTTATTGTCCATTTTCTCTGGGCATTCTTTGAAGATTCATTTGATTGTATGGTGATAGTATTGTTACAAGGACACAGAACTTTATTACATGAATCTGCCTCTGTCCTTCACCTGCCTCACTGCCCAGAGCTCCTCTAAGGGTTTATTCAGGCTGCATTGTGGTAAGGGGGAAGGATGACTAATGTCTCAAATTGTGTGATGTTTAGTAGTCTGGTCTCCTGCTCGCTGAAAGCTCCTTTTTGGGAGGGCAAATCCTGAGTTTTTTCAGGAAGCACTTAAGATGCAGCAAGAAATGGTACTGGTTGGCCATTTAGCTGACAATACTTTTCTTGCTAGAACTTAGTGGCACTAGTGTAAGTGATGTTAAGGGCCAGGTCCTGACTGACTGACACAAGCAAAGCCAGAGACTTTGGTCTGTGCTCCCCTTCCCTCCGTCTGCTATTGAGAAAAGGAGCACTGGAGCAGGGGGTGGCTCATCAGGGACAAGGATGCAGTCCCTTACCCAACTTGGTCAGAGCTCTTGAACACCGTTTCAGGGCATTTTCTCTTGAGGGTAAACATGCTGTGCCACACCAGGACCATCTGTCTTTGACTTCTGTCAGAGGGGAAAAGCAAAATTGGGCATAGATGACCTCACCAAAGCAATTGTATTTTCAGGTAAAATAATGCCCTCTGTCACACCATTTAGCTTACAAAATTAGACATACCACCATGTTAGTTGTTTTAATCAGTCTTGTCTTAAATCAGCAGTTCTCAAAATGTGGTCTGAGGATCCCTGCGGGTCCCTGCGACCTTTTTAGGGGGTCTGCGAGGTCTTCCCTTCTCCAGCAACATATCTGTGCAAGGCTGGAATTTCTTCATCTACTACAGCCATAACAACATATTGCAACAGATTGAACACAGATGCAGATACAGGAATTCAGCTGTCTTCTGTGAAGCCAGACTTTGAAATGTAAAACAATGACACTTTTGTAACTAAATTTTTTTTTGTTCTGGAGAATATTATTTTTTCCTAAATACATTATTATATTTGTATTTTTAAATGAATATTTTAAACTTTGTTTTAATTCCTAGTACAGTAAATGTTGATAGATATAACCCATATAAAGAACTTTTGGGGTGCCTGGCACAGTAGCTCACGCCTGTAATCCTAGCACTCTGGGAGGCCGAGGCAGGAGGATCGCTTGAGCTCAGGAGTTTGAGGTTGCTGTGAGCTCGGCTGACGCCACTGCACTCTACCCAGGGCCACAGAGTGAGACTCTTTGTCTCAAAAAAAAAACAAAAAAAAACCTTTGGGGGGTCCTTAATAATTTTAGTAGTATAAAGGGGGCTTGAGGCCAGGAAGTTTGAGAACTGCTGCACTAGAGGACCCTCCTAGGAGAAACATCTACATCTTCTCCCTTTCTTTTGGTCCTACATAGTGGGAAATGATATAGCACAGACCTAGATTTATCTATTTGTTTTTTGTTGTTGTTGTATTTTTATTTTATTTTATTTTATTTTATTTTATTTATTTTATGTTATGTTATGTTATGTTATGTTATGTTATGTTATGTTATGTTATTTTTGAGACAGAGTCTCACTCTGTTGGCCAGGCTAGAGTGCCGTGGCATCAGCCTAGCTCACAGCAACCTCAGACTCCTGGGCTCACACGATCCTCCTGCCTCAGCCTCCCAAGTAGCTAGGACTACAGGCGTGTGCCACCATGCCCGGCTAATTCTTTCTATTTTTAGTAGAGACAGGGTCTCTCTCTTGCTCAGGCTGGTCTCGAACTCCTGAGCTCAGGCAATCCTCTCACCTGGTCCTCCCAAAGTGCTAGGATTACAGGCATGAGCCACCGTGCCTGGCCCCAGACCTAGATTTATACAGACACTTTCAGAGAAAAATTACTCACGTGTCAGCTACATAACAGGTATCTGATATGGAAGATGGTGATGATGATTGTTAGTTCCTGTGAGTCCTTGGTTGTGTATGTGCCTGCATTGCTCCTCTTTAGGTGCACATTTTTGTGCTCCATGTTTTTTCTGTGGCCTAGTAACCCATTCTTGTCTCTCACTTTAATTTTTGTTCTTCATATTAGCAATGGCTCAGGTGAAGCATTTTTCCCCATTTAAGTCTGTTGGAATCATGTTCCTGAAGGGAATTTGTGTTGTCCTCATGGACCCTGCAATACAAGTTCATCTTCCTAATGGGAAGAGACAGATTACTAGGATGGGTACCTGATGACACCACACTTTTTCTCTTGGCTGAGCTCTCACCCTGAGGCATTGGTGCAGGGGTGCCTCTGTGCAGTCCTACTCACTGGAAAAATCCGTAAATCCTAGGGCCTTACCAAAGAGGACGGGGTGAGCAGATGCCTCAGTCTTCAGGTCTGCCTGATCCTCATCACTGATTTCCTCCTAAGAAAGCAAGGACTGTATGTATGATCCTTTGACTCACACAGTGTCGTCTGCAAATAAGTGCCTTCCTGGGAATGATGACAGCCCCAACAAGACGCCTGTAGCAGCTGAGCTGGTTGTTGTAGGCGTGTGTGCTAGAGAGGAAGGGGAACAGCCAGTGATGCTGAGAGGGCGGCTGGGGTAAGAATGGAACGGGTAGGCTTAACCTTCTGACCCTAGAGACTTACCTCCTAGGTACGGCCATATGAACCAGAAGTACTTCCATCTACTTACTAGCAAAAGGGTCATCACTTACTGTCAGCAATGCAGCTGAGCAGTGGAGCAGTGGAGCAGCAGCACAGGATCTGGTATCAGCCTTAGGTCCAAGGCTGAGCTCAACCTCACCCGTGTGACCTGGGCACATCACTGACTTACTCCAAGCCCCGGTTTTCTAACTGGTAAAAATACAGTCATGCCTGTCCTATCTGCTTCATAGAATTGCTAATAAGATTTAGATTAAGTGATATTACAGTTTTATTAGTTTTGTAAAAGGCTTCTTTACAGTACAAATAGGGTTTCTGTTCTTTGCCCCTTGCCCTCGGGACTCACCAGGCCTCTTCTATTCTTTTCTCCAGGTTACCTGTGCATGACAGATGAGTGGTTCTCTGAGTATGTCTACGAAGTGGTGGTGGACAGGAAGCATGTCCCTGAAGAGGTGCTAGCTGTGTTAGAGCAGGAACCCATTATCCTGCCAGCATGGGACCCCATGGGGGCTTTGGCTGAGTGATATTGCCTCCAGCTCTTTCCTCCTCCCGTGGAACCTGAAGTAGCTGCAAAGGACAGATCCAGGGACTGAAGCCAAAGTTATGCAGGTGACTGTGTGTTCCCACAGGACACAGTCAGACTCTTGGATTTCCAGTCTCTTCCAGGAGCTTCTTCGGGGAAGTGTGCTTTATGCTGAAACAAAATATTCTTGAAGAAAACAAAAAGGGGAAAGATCAGGTCATACTATCTACTCTCCTCATCTCCAACAGCTCAGGATCTCTTAGCATTTTAATCAAATGTAATTGTTTGTCTTAACTCTGTCAAAAAGGTTTGATTCAGTATCTGTGTTTTAATAAGACAGGAGAGGATGAGCAATTGAGGTATATGGGGAGAAAACAGACCTAATGCTCCTTGTTCCTAGAGTAGAGTGGGGGGAGGGTTGCCTAAGATTTGAGCTCTCAAAACTGCATGCTGCCTGACAGTATCGCTGTCCTTCCTAGATGGCAGTCACTGAATTCACTTCTTTCAAGGTAATTTCATGTGCCTCTAATAGCTCAAGAGTGGGAGGTTGATCAGGTCTGACATGATTCCTTCCTGTTTTTCTGAACAGTGGGAAGCACAGCTCTGCTTGAGTCAGGGTTAAGTAGAGGCTTGTTAGACAAAGTGGGGTGAGAGAACAACTAAAACCATATCGTGATCTCAATTATAATCGTTAGGGGGAGCTCTCGCCAAGTAGTTTAACTTCTGCCTCTGAAACTGGGGGTTGGGTGGGCAGGAAAAGGTGATCCATTCTTTCTGACAACTAGATGGTGCTGAGATGCTTTTGAATAAAACACTTTGCTAAGTGAAAATAAGTTGGCTTATTTGATCTAAAAAGCTATAAAAGAAGACAACCAAGTGGCTCGTGTTCTTCAAAATGAAAAAACGAAGACGACTTCCCTGCTTCAGCTTCCCTGCAGAATATCTGCCCCTTCCCAGCCTGTACTAATTCTCACCGGCTTCTGCAAAGGGCTTCCGAACACCATATTTAAGAAGGCCTGGGCCCCTGCCATTTAACCTTTTTTCCACCCTACAAGGGGTGGAAGTGAGGTTCTGTTGGGCCGGCAGGTTGGGAAGCATGTACCTTACCGAGATCGGGCCTTCTTTTCACTGAAAGCAAATAGGTAGAGCTCCCTGGTCAGCATTTCCATCAGTGCCTGAGCCCACTGCCAGTCTGGCTCTCCAAGAGTTTTCCCAGTCCTATCAGGGGTATCGTCTGTCACAGTACTTTCCAAGATAAAATTAGATAAAGGTTCAAACTTTCACCAGAGTGTTTACAATATGCCAGTAATCTTGTTCCAGGCAGGATAAATAAATCTATTTCTAGACACAGAAACTGCAAATCAGATCTAAATGCATATAGGATGAAAAGATTACCTCCAAAGTAAAGATAATTAGATTGACAGCTAACTTGTTATTGGCAACTATAAGCCAGAAAACAGTGAAATAAATCTTCAAAGTTCTATAAGAAATTAACTGTGAACCTAGAATTCTGTACTTGATAAAACTATCTTTCAAGAACAAGGGTGAAATAGAAGACATTTTCTCAAAAAACTGAGTTGCTCCAACAGAAGGGAAGTGTTCCAATATGGAAGGCTTAAAATGTATCAGATTGTAGAGCAAAACAAGTAACTGTAGATAAATCTCCGAGAATTCAAAAAAAGGTAAGACTAAAATCCATGAAAGTAGCAGATAATTAGGGAGGGAGGTGATAGTAATGAACATATTCTGAGGTCCTTGTGTGATTCAGGAATAAAAGCAATATATTGATTAACTTTAGACTTTGGTATGTTAGTATGTGTGCTAAAAATTTCTAGATTATCTACTAAAAAATAAACAAGATATAGTCTCCAAGCAACAATAAATAGAATGAGAAAATATAATTAACCCATAAGAAGACAAGATAGGGAAGAGAAAGAAAAGGCAGGACAAATATAATATCCAAAATAAGATAGTAGAAATAAATCTAAATGTGTCAATAATTATAATATCTATAAATGGATTAAATGTTCCAGAAAAAAGACAAATTGCCAAATTGGATTTTTAAAAGAAATGCAGCCATATGCTGATTATAAGAAAGACATAGTCCAGAATATTTAAAAGTATGGAAAAGATAGGTAGATATTAACCAGAATAAGCCTAGTGAAGTTATACTAAAAACCCACAAAATTAGGGCCACTCTGAATAACCAAACAGACTGTCTGATTCCATGGTGTGTTACGTGAACTGTTACGTGAATGGCCTGCCTGGAATTGTGCAACACCATAGCCCTGGAAATAGGCTTTAAGAAAAGAGAACACTACCAACTGCACCTTCTTTTTGAGCACACATGGAACTGTTTAAAAACTGGACTACATACCGGACCGTGCAGTCAACCTCCACAAATTTCAAAGGGTTGTTATCATATAGACCACAGTGCAATTAAGTTAGAAGCAAAAATTAAAAGATAATCAGAAGACCACTGTGTGTTTAGAAATTAACTCAGGGGTCCAAGAAGAAACATAAAGGAAGTTTAACCTGCACAATAGTACAAATAATACATATCCAAACAAGGGATGCTGCTAAAACAGTACTTAAATTTTATAGCATTAAAATATTAAATAATGTAATATTAAAGTTACAGAATATTCTATAATTTAATATTAAAATGACATTAGAATAAGAATAATGTAATATTAAAATTACATTAGAATGTAAGAAAGGCTGAAAATTGACATCTGTTTCAGGAAATTAGAACAAGCTGGGTGTGGTGGCTCACGCCTGTAATCACAGTGACTTGGGAGGCTGAGACGGAAGGATCTTTGAGGCCAAGAGTTCAAGACCAGCCTGGGCAAGAGAGTGAGACTCTGTCTCTAGACAGGTTTTCTAAAAAAAAAGAGCCAGGCATGCTGGCATGTGCCTGTAGTCCCAGCTACTCCAGAGGCTGAGACAGGAGGATCCCTTGAACCCAGGAGTTTGAGGCTGCAGTGAGCTATGATCATGCCGCTGCATTCCAGCCTGGGTGACAGAGCGAGACCCTGTCTTAGAAAGAGAAAGAAAAAAAAAAAACACAACAGCAAAATAAACATAAAGAAAGTAGAAAGAAATAAAGATGCACAGAAATTAAATGGATCAACAAAGCCAGAAATTGGTTCTTTAAAAAAAAGAAAACAACAACAAAAGCACACAAGGAATTAAGAGAAGAATATTATTATAGATGCTACAGATATTAGAAAAATAGAAGATACTATTAATTTTGTCAGAAGTGACAGTAAAGGGATTTGTTTAGAAGACAAATCCACCAGGTTGGGAAGAACACGAGAGGAGACAATATTCAAAGCTGTTAAACTGACGGGGCATCGAAAGATTTAGCAGAACTGAAAAGTGAATTCTGAGCCAGTCGTGGAGAAAGCCATTGATAAGCAAACCAATTTACGTTTCATAATCCTCCAAAAAGATATGGTGTACCAGAAAGCATTACCTCTGGAATTGGGAGTAAAAGGAGGGTTACCAAAGGGTTGAATGTCTGTTGGGTCCCCTCCCTACTCTGGGCAGCTAGGTGACTGCTTCTCCATTCATCAGCCCATTAAAGATTTCGTCTCTGGAGAGTAAAAAACAGTTTATGATCTAGAGGTCATAGCAACAGACGTGTGGGTGAAAAGTACCAAAAGGGCATTAAGTGAGCATTTATATTCAGAACGTCCTCCACCATCCTGGGCTTCTAGAACCCTAGTAGCCAGGAGATTGGAAATGTTCTCTGGGGAATCTTGATTAGCCCAAGAGGAAAGGCATAAAGAACTATTTTATGCCCTAGAGAATTATTTTATGAGGCTGGTATACCCCTAATAAGAATAGTAAAAAAAAAAAAAAATTACATGTAAACCTCACCCATAAACATACATGCAAAAGTCCTAAACCAAGTCCAGCAATATATTAAAAAAATAATCTGGCCAGACACAGTGGCTCACGCCTATAATCCTAGCACTTTGGGAGGTTGAGACAGGAGGATTGCTTGAAGCCATGAGTTCAAGACCAGCCTGATCAAGAGCGAGACCCCATCTCTACGAAAAATAGAAAAATTAGCTGGGTGTGGTGGTGTGTGCCTGTCATAAGTACCAGCTACTCGGAGGGGTGAGGCAGGAAGATTGCTTGAGCCCAGAGTCCGAGGTTGCAGTGAACTATGATGATGCCACTGCACTCCACCCTGGGGAGATGGAGAAGACTCTGGCTCAAAAAAAAAAAAAAAAAAAAGATAATCTTCATAACCAAATAATAAAATGTATTTTTCAAATAAAATCAAGATCTAGTGGAGAGAAACAGAATGGTGGGTATATCTTCTCCGCTGAAGATCAAGGGAAAGGCACTGAAGTTTTAGCCAGAGATGTGCATTGGAAGAACTTGCTAATATTTGGGTGACTGGTGAGCTAGGAAATGAGAGGGCATGGAATTGCCTTCCCCTATAACTCTGAACGATACAGTGTCACCAGAGGCAAACTTGATGACCCTGGGCTCTGGACAGTCGTGGCCTGAGTCACGGTGACCCTACACATCCAAGAAACCAAGACCTGATAATGAGCTATGCCTTCAGTGTGTGGTTGTGGCCCCATCTGCTTGCTTTGACTTGTCCTCAAAGGACAGTTTAATTCCAGTTTGCTTGTTGACAGCGCCAGGGTACTTGCACTTTGATTCCCATCCCTCCAGGGCAGTGTGGCTCAGCATCATTGCTGACTGTGGCTGTAGTTAGTCATTTGTTAAGTGGGATTTTTTAAAAAGTAATTCCAGATGAGCATTCTCATATGTAGGACAACATGTTCAGAACCATTGTTCCTTCTCATGAAGCTGACTCCTCCTTCCTTGTATCATCTCTATGATACAAATAGACTGACAACTAGGAAAATTGGCCAGTTTCTTTTTTTTTTTCCTTTTCAAACTCCAAGTCCTTTACACAGTACTGCAGAGGGAAAGAAGGGGAGGGAATGTTCAATTCATACCAGATGTGGTTATTTGGGAACAGGATTATGTGCAGATGGGAAGCCCGCCACATTCTTCTTTCTTGAGTATCGTTTGAATACTCGTTTTCCCCTTGCTTACTCCTCCAGAAGAACTCTAGTTAGTAGCACAACTTAGGCAGAGTGGGCTCCGGAGCCATCTCTTAGGCTACCCCATGAGAGTTGTTGGTTTTTGTTTTTTTTTAATCAGCTGCTGTGCAGAAGGTTAGGGCAGCTGAGGCAGGGTGGATATTTGGTGGAAAGTATCAGAGTGTGCTTAACTTAGAATCGTAGCATCCCTGCGTCTCACCTGGCAGGGACCTTACGAGTTACCTAGTCCAAACTTCTCCAAGACAGGTAAGTCCTTTAAGTTCTACCTGGACACATTCAATGACGGAAACACGCAGCCTCTCACTGTGGCCCCTGCCCACCTCTCCAGACTCCACTTACTTTGTATGCTCTGCTGCAGCCAACCACCGACACCCCACCCCTTTCCACACTTTGTCCCTCAAATACACCAAGCTCATTTCTGCCTCCTTGCTCTTCCTTCTGCCTAAAGCTCTTCCCTCATGTCTTTGCATGGCTGGCTTCTCATTATCCAGGTCATGGCTTCAATGTCAAGGCCATCTCTGATCACCTTATCTAGGGAGCCAACTTCCTCCACCACCTCCACACCTGTCACTCTTCTATACTGTTACCAGGGTCTATTTTCTTCCCAGCACTTATCACTTGTTGAAATTATCTTATTTATTTATATATCTATTATCTGTTTTCCCTGAAGACGGTACACCCTGTCAGCTCCCAGGGACAGGGGCTTTGTCTTGCGCATGACTGTCTCCGCAATGCCTGGCTCATAGTAAATATCGGTAGGCTGACTGATTGAACGTGCCCTACGCCCTGACAGTATAGTCAATTAAAAGTTTATACGAACATCTAAAGTCAGCTTCCCTATAACCTGCTCAGTAGGGACAGGTAGAACAACAACAAAAATCCCTGTAGATCTTCATATTTTAACATAAAAGGTCTAGATTTCATGAAGGGGCCTGGCATAAGGGAAGTAGAAGAGACGGGGAGGAAACCACAAAGGTCTCCTTCCCTTTCTCGCGGCTTGAACCTTTCTGGTTTCAATCAGCCCAACGCAGTGGGACGAGCAGGGCTTTGGATGCCGGCCTCAGCATTTGGCAAGTCTGTGTGAGTGTGGAGAGGTCATTTCACCTCTCTGGTTTCCATACTACCTTTATCTAAAACTGGCCTAAAATTTATTAAATACGAAAACTCACAGCTTGAAAAGGAGGAAAACTAAATTTTTTTAGCTACTCATATTTCTTCTTCTGAGTAATTTATTTAGCAAAATACAGCCAAAGGGTTTATATGGCATATTACCCAAATGGTAGAAAAAGGGCAAAAGATAATGCCTATCATGTGTCCAGCACCATTCAATAAATGGTGGCTTTTATTAAAAAGCAGTTCTCACAGAGCTTCTGCAAGGTGTCCAGTATTGTGGGGAGCCCTCTGGGGGTTAAAACAATTCCCTGCTCTTCAACTAAGTTTGTCATTTAGTTGAGAAAATAAGATGTTTATAACATGAACAAGTTGAAAAAGGTGACTTTGTATGAGTGAGGTCGTCTAGTAAATGTCATGATGGTCATGAAAGGGCTTAAAGTTGGAGAAGGAAAAATGCAGACTGGTTTGAAACTAACTTCCAACCACAGTGGCCACCGACATCAAGGATGAGGATGATCAGTTTACCAAGAAGAAACTAAGGGAAAACCTCCCTAGATGCAGAGGCACAAGTTCTCTTGAAGTTCACGGAGGGCAAGAAGAGCCAAAGAGAAGGTGAGTGTTTTATAATCTTGAGCAGGAAAGAGGAAAATGGAAGTGGGAGGCAGGAGAGAGGAGTGACTTCAGGGGCGGGAGCGGGGGCTTGAGTTCTCAGTGGTTCTTTTCTTGTGATCAGATCCTGAGCAAAGCGCTGGACTTCACCTCTTGACTCACAGCATCCTTGCTCTTAAAATTAGAAAAAAAATGTTCTTCCTTCTTCAGTAAACAGCAACAAAAAGACTATGGTGATGAGTAATTTGGCTCCATCTGGGGAGGAAACTGTGGCATAAAGTGAAGCTGAGCCCTTTGGAATTCTCTAGGGTTCTTCCCTCCTTTGTGAGAAGCTCGGGGTCCCTTAGAATGTCTTTCTTTTTCTTCCCCCCCTCCTTTTTTTCCTTCCTTTTCTTTCTTTCTTCTTCCCTTTCTCTTCTTTCTCTCTTTCCTTTTATAATTAAAAAGATAATTTTCTGAAAAAGTTTCATAAAAATGTCACCCACACATGGAAAATATTTAAGTAACATAGAAGGGTATTCAGTAAACCAGTGGGTTCCCTCCCGCCACTAACGTCCTCTCCCTGCAAGGCACCTACTGTTCCAGTCTCTTCTATATGTTTACAGAGATTTCAGTACACATGTCAGCCCCCCTCACTCTTGACACATTGGAGTAATACCTTTGATATACATTTTTCTCCATTTAACAATATATCTTGAGAACCTCCCCAAATCAGCCCATATAAAACTGCCTCACTCCTTTACACCATTGTGCAGTACTTCATTGGTGGGTATGTGCTAGAGCCCTGGATTTTTTTTCTTTTTCTTTTTTTTTGAGACAGGGACTTACTCTGTCGCCTGGGCTAGAGTGCAGTGGCAGCATCATAGCTCACTACAACCTCAAACACCTGGACTCAAGCAATCCTCCTGCCTTAGCCTCCCAAGTAGCTGGGACTACAGGCACCACTACACCTAGCATTTTTTTTTTTAAATTTTTTGTAGAGATGGGGTCTCGCTATGTTGCTCAGGCTGGTTTTGAACTCTTGGCCTCAAGCAATCCTCCTGCCTAAGTCTGGTAAGACTAAGAGGCATCTTCCTAGCCATTCATTGCCAGTCCACATATTGAGGGGGCCTGGTGTGTGCTGACACCGTGATTAGGTGCTGACACACGGAGAGAGGTGAGTCCTGTCCCTGGCCAGCTCAGAGCCTGGTGGGGGACATGGGCATCTAGAGAGGGAGCAAAGCACTACAACAGATCTTCCTGATACTCTGTGCTTCTGCTGGGCTCAGCGTCTCTGCCAAGGTGGAAGATAAAAACAGCTGCCCTCCAGAACATGGCCTTAGCTAAGGGTGCACAGTCAGCAGAGGGAATCCTGTAGGAAGGAAATAAAAATCAAAAACCCTGATTCAAAGATATTACAGACAGAACGTGGAGCGGTCACAGTAAAGCATGGGGTGTCACGTACACCCCGATTTCTCCTTCCGTGTGAGCATCCCTCAAGCTGGGCTTTTCTACATCAGCTACTCCACCTTTCCCCTCTTTAGAACAAATTATCCATGAAGTCCGAACACACATTGAGTTAAGTGTAGGCAGCAACAGAAGCTTACATCAACACTAATCTGACAAATAGTTCATGATTTTAAGCAATTATCACTGTGCATCTAGATGGGGTAGTGGAAGCAGCAGGGGCACTCAGGTAGACGTTCCTGGCACACGGGGAGCCTGTGTAAGCTGAGCTATTGTTATTACATTCGAGTTTGCCCAGCAGATGCTCCTGGGAGGGTTGGGGGTGCTATCCTGGGGGGTGTGATAAGACCACTTCCATAACACTCGACTGAGAGAAACTGAAATAATGAGAATTCAAATGGAGAGGGAGGTGGGAGGCCGTGGGGCTGATGTGGTTCTGGAAGGAGCGTTTGTTAGCGCAGGCAGTAGACTCATAAGGAATGGGGAGACGGGGTCAGGAAAAGGTAACCAAAGACAAAATCCACCTATTTCCAATGTGTTCTGCTCTCCTTAGGGCTATGCCGGGCCTGGCCTCCTGTTCCTCCCCACACCCCTGCACATTCACCCCGGCACCCCCAAAGGGGCTGTTCCTCAAATTCCCTTTATTTGCTTCATCTGGGCCAGGGTGGGCCTGCTGCAGGGTGGCTCCTATGGGACCTCTGTCGGGAGGAGCCCAGGCTTCACAGTGACAGCCAATCCTGCCTGGGAGGTGCTATCCTCTGTGGTTGAACGTGGTTGCAGAGTCACCAAAACCATGCCCATCCAGGAAGTAGGGGGTGGGGGCACAGGCGTGACTGAAAGGGATGGAGCAAGGAGACACTCTAAGGACAGGAAACACTGTGGCCTTTTCCTGGGCCTGAGAAAAAGCCCACAAGGCGCGTGGGCCTCCTCCTTCCGTCCTGTGTACACAGAGCAGAGGCAGGACAGACATGGCACCGAGGGCTTCTGCAGGGCAAGGCCTGGCTCCACAGTGGATCGGCCTCCTTGGTGGCGTTTGGCCGGGAGGGAGGTAAACATACAAATGTGCTCCTTGTCTCTCAAGGGGAAAGACTGTTTATGCTGCAGCCCCACCGCAGGCCCTATTTCTGGGCCAGAGCTAGTGGAACAAGGAGAAAGCATTGCTGCAGCATGATCGCCTGTGTCCCTCCTCCCAGCCAACCAGGGTCCTGTCGCCTTTGACATCTCCATTGCTTTCCTCCTGCACCGAACAGCAGCAAGCTTCCCGGGGTCCCCTCGACTTGCGTCTCTTCCCTGCATGCCCTGGCGCCACCCTCCCTCACGCGGGCACGTGTGCTCTAAGAAACCTGGGCCCCAGCCACCCCCACACTGCCAGCCTGCGGGGGTCACAGCCATCAGACCCTTTCCCCGAAACACCGTTTTCCTCGTGCCTCTCCCGCTCAGTACGGCCCCTCTCCCGACCGCCCACGTCTCTCAGGGCAGAGGGGCATCTTCCTCCGTGCCCAGCACGTGGCAGTGCTCGGGCCGGACAGCCACACGGCTGCGGGCTGGGAAGGTGCACGGCTGTGCCTTCCTGGGTGGCGGACGGGGAAGTCTGTCCTCCCACGCTGGTTCGGAGGCCACGAGCGGCAGACGGAAGCTGGAAGCTCCACAGGCAGCGGGACAGGGTCCCAGGGCCGGGGATGCAGGCAAGGGAGGGAGGCGGGATGCCGGGGAGAGAGATTGGGCGGTTGTGGCGATGAGAGAGGCCGGCTGTGCTGAGGTGCAGAAGGGGCAGCTCGGGCTACGCCACCTCTCCGGGATGGCGGCCACCGGGGCCCAAGGGAGAGAAAGCACTTGTCTAGAGAGAGGGTGGACCGTCTGGATCAACTTTGTGCTGACTCTGCCAGGGAGGCAGTGAGGCATGGGGAAGGGGGTCCAGTCTGTGTGATTCGAATGTCTTGTTCTACTAGCGCCCCTCGGCCAGGGAGCGAGACCGGGGGGAGCCGAGCCGCCGAGAGGGGATGGGTGGCGGCGATGCTCCCTTGGGGAGAAGCGCGGCGGGCGGGCGGCACGGTGTCCCCCCTGCACGCCCCACAGCCGGCGCCCACCACGGTTAGAGCCCTGGTTCACAGGCAGGGACGGGGAGGCCGGAGAGCTGAGGTTAAAGAACTCGGCCCAGCGCACGCGACAGTAAAGGGTCAGTTCCCGGATTTAACGCAGGGCCGGGGGCCGCCCGCTCCCTAGGCCAGCACCCCCACACAGAGGGCAGAGCCGGGGGGAGGAAGGGTGCTGGGCAGGAAGGATATTAGCCCGGAAAGAGTCCAGAAAGAAGCCCAGGAGTGGAGAGGTTAAGTTCACAACACTGCAGAATGGCGTTAAGAAGTCATATCGAGATAATGTGGGGGACAGACGGGGTGGAGACAAGGGCCTTGGCCAAGCGCTGAAGTCACCCCCCCGCCACTGCCTCGCTCAGCTGTTGGTCCCCTGCCCCGTCCCCCTCGCTCTGCCCGGCCCCCTCCTGGAAACCGTGCCCTCCGCTGGTGTGGCCTTTCGTTTGCACAGAGCACGCACCTTCATTTCGGAAGGCGCAGTGGGCCCCGGGGGTGCCGTGTTCGTCCGAACCGAGGGGCAGCTCGATGCGTGCCCCCCGGGATTCGCCTGTGAGGGGCCCCGGCGCTGCCGCCCACCCCAGCCTCCCCGCCAGCCGGCTCGCCCGCGCCGGCTCTCCTTGCAGTCTCCGCCCTGACGTCCAGGCGGCGCCAGAGCCTCGCGCCGCTTCCCGCGTGGGGAGCCGCCCTCGCCTGCGACGGACGCTCCACTCGGTCCGGCCACCGCGCCGACGGGGCGCCCGCTCCGCTTTCTGGGTTCAGGTCTTCCAAGTACCAAGCGGCTGCAGCCTCTTTGGAGCTGCGAACTGTTCGTTGCTGTGACTATTTCCTTTCTGCCTTCTACTTGGCTATGGTTTCTGGCCTCCTTAGGCGAGAGGGGGGTTGGTTAGCCCAAGCCTCTCGTCTCTGCCTCAGGGACAGCCCAAAGCAAAGACTGCATCTATTCTTTTAAAATGTTAAAAATAATTTCGGTGAAAAGATAATGTAATAATGTTCAATTCATTTTTAAACATAAGTTTTTTTTAAAAAATATCAAAACAACATATGCACATGGTTCCAAACAACAGACTCTTGTTGAACCCTTTGAGATAATTCCAATGTTGCCCCTCAAGCCCTCGTCCGACACCACAGGCACGTGTATCTGTTTTGCAGATCACCACCATGCTTTCTTTTGATACTGCTTTGCACTTGGCTGGTTGGCAAAATGGGAAAAAAGTCTTCATTCATTCATTCATGCATTCTGCATGTATTGCGTGCCGCCGTCGGAGGCTCCGGAGCCCGAGGGGAATTAGACAAGCGCCCTTCCACCGAGTGACACCCGAGCGGTGGAGCCGGGGAAACTCGTGGTGTGTCAAGTGCGGTTAAGTCCTCGGAAGAAAAATAAGCAGGACTCGAGCTGGGGGAGCCGGGGGTGTTGTCGGGAGTCAAGAGAAGTGACATTGAGCAGAAACCGAAACACAGTTTGGGGAGCAGCTGGTCGGGAGGACACATACCTGTGAGTGGCGCAGCATCCCCCCCGCACCCCCCAGCAAAGTTAAGGAGCAGGAAAGTCGGGATTCCCCGCGCTGCCCTGCCCGGCCCCCGCCAGGCCCCGCCGCCCCGCTGCCCCTCGCGGGCGAGCGTGGGTTGAGGGTCTGTCCCCTCCCACTGCGGGGGTCGCGCCCCCTGCCGGCCGCGCAGCCCCTCCCGGGCGAGCGCCCCCTCCCTACTCCAGGAGGAGCGGCGGCCGCGGTGAAACACAAAGTTTATTCGCCCCAAAGTGACGCAAAAATTCTTAGAGCTCGGTGGCGGCGGCTATCGGCAGATCAGACCATGTGAGGGGCGGCGGGTACAAATACGGCCGCGCGGGCGCGGGCTCCGCACAGGCAGCGGCCGCCGGGTGCCTCGAGGGCGCGAGGCCGCCCCGCCTCCGCAGCAGGGACCGGCCTCCCCACGCGCCCGCCGGGGTCCGCTTTGCTCTTGGCCGCTCACCCGCGCTTCTCTCCAGAGCCTCCTCCCTCTCGCGCGGGGGAGCTGCGGGCGCCGCGGCGCCTGGGCGGTGGGCTTGGTTCGGCCTCCTGCTCCCTCCACTCCGCGTAAGAGCAAGTGCCGGCGGCGGGCGGGGGGCGAGGGGCGCGGGACGCGCGAGGGGGGTTTCGGGGGGCGCTTCTTTGTCTATTGCATGCAGGGGCTTCGCGGCGTCTGGAGTACCAGAGGAAGACCCTGTAAAGACGGTCTTAAGCGAAGTGCTGTCCTTCGCTTCGGGAAAAGTTGCTTTTGTTTCAACCCATGATTTATGTTTGATCTTTACTTTGCTGCCATCGCGTGCAGGTGGCTTTACGCAAAGGCGTTTGTGCAGGGGGCGTTCTGGTTGACACAAATGCCCAAATATCCAGGGAACTCTCTGAGTGACTCCTAAGGGGGCCGAGTCTCTGTACGCTGGGGTTGTTTCACTGTCAGAGCTGATGGACACCTCACAGGCCATTCAGAATTTACGTAAAACTCCAACTCCAACGGCTGTTCTGCAACAGTGGTTGAAGTGTATAACCATTAGTTCCTTGGAAAATGTGTGCATTCAAATTTGTTTTGAAAAAGCTGTCTGGAGCTCAAGAGCAGATTTAGCTCTGGAGTTAAGGAGCAGATTTCCTCTTGAACTGGGTCTTTGGCATATTGAATTGTTCCTTTTCAAGTTGGGGTTCTAAAGAATTTGAGAGGGGTAGAATTTCTAGGAGTCAGACATGACAAAGGCTTGTGGGTATGTATTTTTATGATCAATTTTGTCCAGAAAAATGAACCAGGTCAATGGATTATTTATGAGCCTGCTAGCTCTCATCATAGTAAGACGAGATCAAATATTTAATGTGTTTTGCCTTCCGTTACACAGGAAAAATGTCTAAGAAGGCAACTTTGGGATTTGTGTTTCATGAAACAGAAGGGAACTCTGGGTAGCATTAGTGTTTGGGTTTTTAGGTGTGGCGGGAACACACAGCTTTAACTCTTTGTCCCATTACTTGCTTTTATGTGAAGTCACTGAAGCCCGAAAATTCAAGTGTTCGTACCACAGACGGGTGGGATGGGGGTGGCTGTCCCAGCACGCAGGAGAAGCAGGTTCTTATGCGCCTTGTGCAAATGGGGCCAGCCATTTGGGGCATGAGTATTCTTTTCTTTTCACAGAGGAGCCGGTTGAAACTGCTTCTCAATTAATCATAAGTCCCCTCAACACTGGTGATCCATCTAGGACATTTCAGATATGTAACCACCAGCACAAATAGTCAAACCTGTTTCTCTAGTCTCCTGGTTTAAGGAGTATATATACTAGGATGAGGGGCAGGGAGTAGTGTTGACATTTTAATGGAATTGACAAGACCTCAGAAATTCCTCTTGGGGGATTTTTAGAGTTGTCTGAGCATTTTGGTGAAATGTGGAGAGGCATGTCCAGGAGTTTCACAAACAGGTGAGGTGACTGAGGGGTGGGGATGCCTGGCTGGAGGAGGGTTTAGGGGCATGAGTCGAGCTCTTTCTTATAGCAGGCTTGCAAAACACCCTGGATATCCCCTGGCAAAGAGAAATGCAGGTAATTCCAGAAATTAAGCCGGTATATGGCAGTTCCTTTTCCTTCATACTTGCCAAATGGTATAATTTGAAAGAACACAGAAGGCGGGGCTGCCTGAAGAAGCTTAGTTTTAATTTGGCTTAATGAATCAACAGGATATGGTTATGACTTGACTTTTTTCTAAAGATGTCTGGATGGCCAAAGGGAAAATTATGCAGTCACTTTTTTGTTGAGAAGGTAACTCAGGCGTTACTTATTCCCAGTACCACATCAGCTGCTCTGGGTCTCATGGTCCTCGGCTCTAAATGAGGGGAGGGCTGCATGGTGTCCAACTCATTCTGCAGCCAGAGCCCTCAGCTCTCCGCCTTAAGAAAACGGGAGTTGAAATGATGGCGCAAAAACGCCTGAGGGCCGGGACTCTACCCGGATATTCCCATCAAATAGGGTCTTCTGGGATCCCTCAGGTTTCACTCTAAGGCAGAGGTTTGCACACTCTGACACATGTAAGTCTTAAGTCCTGCACCTCAACCACATCCAGCCAACAGGGGCCGAGTAACCCAACTGCCCGGAAGCCATTTGCAAGATGCCCGGGGTGTGGTGCAGTAGCAACGGCCTCCAGGCAGTATGGATTCGGGCTGTGCCCACCTTCCTGTCCAGTCACTGAGCTGGTGCCAACTCGCTGTCCTCTGAGGTTTGTGGTGTACATAACAGGCGTGGGTGTGGAGTCAAACACCCCATAAAAGTGCCTGTTTCTCCACACAGGGAGCAGGTGATGTCAATTCACCCTGTTTTATGGGGAACCCATTTCTGGGCTTAACTGGGCAAAATAGCATTCTAAGGAAAGAAAACTGCCATCTTCCTAGGAGGGACCCGGATGGAAACTAGATGAAGCTAGCCTTTACTAGAAACCTGGCATAAATAGTTTGCCCTGAGCAGAGGGGTGAATTGCTTTCCTAGGGTGGGCACAAGATCCACCATCAGTGACACAGCCCCCTTGTATCTAGGGGTCCTCATCGTGCAGACTTTGGTCTACAGTCAGAAACGTTGGTCTGGGGGTGACGTCTCTGCAGGAGGCATCCCTCAGCCCGACTTTTGTTAGCTCTGGTGACTGGGAAGATGAATGCTCATTTTCTGAATGTCAACAATGAGCTTTTAAACTGAGCAAGTGTTTTCCCAGCCCTGTGTGTAATGAGGTGACAAAATGAGTAGAGATAAAACTGGTGTGAGGCAGTCTGACTGCCTCATTATTATTTCCTTTGTCCCTCCCCCAACCTGGCAGCTGCTCCCACCCCAAGGCTAGACCCAGGGCACCTGTTAGTGGGTATTTAAGCCATAGGACCCGGATGGACCTCCATTAACCCCAGAAGCCTTCGGACAGCAAAAGGAGAGATGCACCCCAGTAACGTGGAGACATGGAGGTAATGTCCCAGGGTCCCCAGGCACTGCCAAGTGACAGGTGGCAAGGAGAAGGTCTCCTGGGAGCCTGAGGCCCATTTCTTCAGGTCATTTGAGGTAGGCAGGGCAAAGGTGAGAGAGGGGTTGTGACGAGGCCAGGCAGTGATTTGGGAGAGCATTTCTCAGCCAAGTTGGGGAAAGAGCCAGATGTGTACCCTGGGGGAACCCAGAGCCCCAGGCTGGGTGGGACCGGCAGGAGGGGGCAAGTCCCTGGACCTTTGCCTTCTTGGGTTTTTGCACGGTCTTTCTGGACATAGTCAAGGAAAAAAAAAAAAAGCATTCTATTTCCTTTGTTATTGAACTGCTGAACAAAATAAAATAAAATGATCTTTTTTTCTCTAACTCAGGGAATGTTTTCCTCTCAGGGGCCTAGAATTAGGGAGTGAGAGAACTGGAAGGACCTTGGACCTTGGCAGTGATGCGCTCCACGTAGCTCTGTGGCTTACTCGAGCTTGCCCGCGGCTTGCAAGGACACAGCCAGGCCTAGAACTGGAGTTTTCTGCACGTGGGCTCTTTTCTCTCTTCCTGCTAATAGTGGGCATATTGTCTTTAAAATGCAATCAAATTATCAGGCTCTTTCCCTCGTTTCAGAGGAAAAGGAGGAGCAAGGAGGGAAGAGGCCAGAGGGGAGCGGGGGAGATAAACTATTCTGGTCACCAGGGAGGTTTGGCTGACTGGAGGTTTCCCAGCCCTGGCTGAGGGCTCGAAGTTTTTCTTCCCTTAATTTTTTCTTTTGAAAAATTTCAAATGAAAAGTCCAGAGATACAGTCCAGTTTCATCAATTGTTAACATTTTGCCAATTTATGCACAAGGTTGCTCTAATTACATGCATATCTAATTTTTGCACATGTAATATATATAATTTGATTGTGTAAAATATGTAGGATCATTAATATAATTATACTATTTACATATCTGTATGTAATTTTTTTGTTGAAAACTTGGGAGTTTGTGGACATCCAGATGCTTCACCCTAAATACTTTAACACGTTTCCAAAGAACAAGGATTTTCTCCTATGTAACCACAGCCTCATTATCACACCATGGAAATTTAACATTGATCCAAAACTATTATCAAATATCCAGGTCACGTTCCGATTTCTCCCACTGTCATTTTTAGCTTATAGGGTTACTTTTTTTTTTTTTTTTTTGAGACAGGGTCTTGCTCTGTTGCCTGGACTGGAGTGCAGTGGCGTCATCATAGCTCCCTACAACCTCAAATTCCTGGGCTCAAGTGATCCTCCCACTTTAGCCTAACGAGTAGCTGGAGGCCACCATGCCTGGCTAATTTTTTTTCCTAATATTTTATAAAGACAGAGTCTCACTATATTGCCCAGTCTTGGTGTTGAACTCTTGGCCTCAAGCAATCCTCCAGCGCTGGCCTCCCAAAGTGCTGGGATTACAGGCGTGAGCCACTGCACCCAGCCAACTGTTTGAAACTGTAAACTCCTAGGGATTAAAAAGTATTTCTTGACTTCATCTCAGTGTGTATCTGAGAACTACATCAATGTTTTGTAATGATGAGCTGATTTTTCATGACTATCCCCAACTGTGTGACTCACTGTAAAGAACATTTCAGAACGTTTTGACCTAAGAGTATAAGCACCTTCAAGCAACAACACCCAAACATCTGTGGCTAAAGAGGTGGCCGTTTGTGGCCTCCATGCCCCCTCCACTCTGAAGCGCCCCCTGGCCCAGCAGCCAGCTTCCTTGGGCTCCTCTCTCCCCTTCCTTCTCTTCTTCCTGCCCCACCCAGAGAAATGGGTCCACGTCCCCCCTCCTCTCCTTCACCACTCACATTTCATTGTTTAATTCCACTTCAAATCCCTTTTTCCTCCACGCTCTCTTCTCCCTGGCTCAGTTGCCACAGGTAAATCTACCTTCATTTCCAGCACCCCCTCCCTGGGGCTGGGGTTTCTCCCTTCTTCTCCCTCTCTTGGGTCCCTTTGTGGGTCTAATCATGTGTCTCACACAAACAGTCTCGGTAATATACCTGTGTTAAGGAGAAGAAAAGCTGTGCTGGGAAATGCTCCCATGTGTTTTATCTTGACTTCTATTTGCATAAATTGCATTTATCACAACAACAAAGGAATGTTTAGAAGCTGTGACACTCCTAATGGTGCTTAATCTAACCTATCAGCTGTTTTGAGTTTACTCAAGTCTCTTTTCCATCCTTGTCCACATTTAAATATATAGCAACAGAGTGAAAGCAGTTTCGTTTTCTGTAAAAAGTTGTAAGTTGTGAAATTAAGTATAATAAGGAATTCATGTCATCAACTAAAGACCTTAAAAGTGCCTAAAAGACACCTCCATGGAATCTATACTAGTCTCTCTACTTCCTTGTTCTTCTCTCCTCAAATTTAGTTTTCCTCAAGAATCAGAAAGAAGGGGAAAATAAATAAATAACTTCTGAAGAGTCTTATTGTCATACTGCCCCCCACCTCCAATTCGTAGTACTTAACAATGCTGTGTTCTCCAGCTTTCATTTTAGATGTTTTAGTTTATAACATTTATTTCTGTGGGTAGGAAATATATTCCAAGTTCCAAACAACCCACCCACAGGTGAACATTTGGAACACAGACCGTTGATGGGTGTGCCTGCCGGTACTTCTCCTCTGGCCCCCCTCCCCCAGGATGTATAGCAGATCTTCCTGAGGGGTGAGGCGAGGAGGGGCAAAGCCCCTTATAATGGCACCCTGATCCCGTTTGACCCAGTGCCTCACCTGGGGGTCAAGTCTGCAGCACAGCAGGCTGTGGATCTGGCCCCCCACCCCACCCCACCCCACCCCAGGGAGCTGAGCCAGGCCCTCTGTGCTGAGGGCTGTGCAGTGCAGATGCCAGTCAGCAGGTGTTTGAGCACAGATATGTATAGCCATGGCCCCTGCTTCCAGGGGCACAGAAGCAAGTGTATGTGGAGGGATAATGGCCCATGCTCATCAGTGATGAGTGACAGATGAGTAATTATACAGAGTAGAGAGATCATCTTGGGCTGGAGTGACGGGAGGAAGCTTCCTGGATGAGGTGGGTAGAAACTTAAGGCAGGCCTCGGAGAGTGTAGCATAATTAGAGGACGGGAAGGGGAAGGCTGGGGGTACACGTGGCGTGGTCAGTGGCCTGCTGGCCACCGAGTAGCCTGGGGTGCTGGTTAGAAATGCAGATCCCTGGGTACCCACACAGATCTCTTCAGTTAGCATCTATGAGTGAGCAGCCCAGGAGTCTGTTGTTTATAAGTTTCCCAGGTGACTCCAAGCCACTGATTGAGAGGAACAAGCGCGACGCAGGTGAGGCCCATGGTGTGGTCCACAAGTCACTCAAGTTTCAAGTCTTGTGGACCGCAGGTTTCCTGGCCGGAGTGTGAAGTAGAAAAGCAGAATGGGTCACGTATGTGTGGCGGTGATAGTGGACATCAGTTCCCTGTCATTTATTGGTGCTTTCCACGTGCTAGACACTGAGGTAAGCCTTTGCCATACTTTTATCCCCACAACAGCCTTTAGGAAGTAGGAATTTTCATGGTCTGCTTTTACATAGGAAGAAATGGAGACTGAGAGAGGTTAAGTGAGCTACCCAAAGCCACACAGCCAGGATGTGGCGGATCCAGGGTTCCAGTGCAGATCTGTGAGACAAGGAGGAGAGCGGTGGGCTGTGGGCCCAGGAGCTGTTGAATGATGACTCAGGAGGGAGGTCCGTCAGGTTTGGCTGTCTCTGTTCACTGGAGGGAGGGCTGTTCGTGCCTGAATGTGCCAATCCATTTCTTTCTATGAAAGTCAAAATAAATAATCCGTTGTACTTTGGGGGAGCCTTGGAGTGCTCTCGACCCCAGCACAAATGGCTCATCCTCCAGACTTCACACTGTGTGGAGAGACACTCGGGGCTATCCTTCCCTAGGCAGGGAAAGTTCTAGACAGAGACTCTTTTCTTTTCTCATGGTAACTGGCCCAAACGGCCCTGTGGATTTCATCCTGTTTAATTCCTCTCCAAAAATTTAAACTAACTGACTCTCTTGCAAGGAATGCTCTGGATAAAGAGACGGCTGTGATAGCAGAGTTTATTTCCACCCCTCACGTCCAAAACACAAGCAGATTTTTTCCACCCCTTCATGCTATCACGAAATCTCTTTATTTCGTCTGAAAGGGAAGCCAGGAATCCCTCTGGCTTAAGACCTGTCACAACGCACACTTGGGAGAACACAACACCCCCTTCAGCAGTTACAAATTTGAACCAATACTTTACACTGTGGGGAAGAATCAACTAAAATCTGAGGTGCTGTGACAGAAACTGTGCGGTAGTAGCAAAAGGAAAACTTTTAAAACCTGAGGGCAGCTTTGGCGCTGTAAACGTGAGGCATCTAAACAAGCCCAGCAGGTGGGCGGAATCCCCGGATGTGCAGCCACGCGCCGGCCTCTGTCCACAAGCCTGTGCTGCTGTCCCCAGCGGGCGGCCTTCCTTTTCAGATGTTCGCCCTTGGCCCGTGAACTCCACGAAGGCGAGACTGTGCCCGTCTTGTCGGCTTGTGTTTTGGACGTGAGGGGTGGAAATGAACTCTGCTATCACAGCCGTCTCTTTTTTTTTTTTTTTTTGAGACAGAGTCTCGCTCTGTTGCCCTGGCTAGAGTGAGTGCCGTGGCGTCAGCCTAGCTCACAGCAACCTCAGACTCCTGGGCTCAAGCGATCCTACTGCCTCAGCCTCCCGAGTAGCTGGGACTACAGGCATGTGCCACCATGGCCGGCTAATTTTTTCTATATATTTTTAGTTGTGCAGCTAATTTCTTTCTATTTTTTGTAGAGACGGAGTCTCGCTCTTGCTCAGGCTGGTCTTGAACTCCTGAGCTCAAATGATCCACCTGCCTCGGCCTCCCAGAGTGCTAGGATTACAGGCGTGAGCCACCGTCCGCCGTCCGCCGTCTCTTTATCCAAAACATTCCTTGTAGGAGAGTCAAGTTAATTTACATTTTCCGAGAGGAATTAAACAGGATGAAATCCGCAGGGCCATTTGGGCCAGTTACCATGAGAAAAGACAAGGGTCTCTGTCCAGAACTCTCCCTGCCTAGGGGAGGGTAGTCCTAGCACACAGTAGGCAGACAGTTAATCTTTGCTGAACTGGTGCTTCTCAGTGGAGAGGGCGGGAGTGAACGTTTATTGTCTGGGGAGGCACCGGAGCTCATGATTCCTGTCATCCGCCGTAGGTGCCTTGGGAACTTCAGCCTCTGAACAGAGATCGCAAGTTTCCACTTGGCTAATTAATTATATGACCTATAATTAATCTTATCTCAGTGTTAAGCCCATAATTCATGTGGGTTTGGTTTTGTTTTTGAAAATGGAAATGGAGTTTCCTGAAAAGTAAACTTACTTTGATCTTGACACCTGAAGTCAAAGTACAAGATTTCTGTAGTGTTTCTGCTTAGACTGTGCTAATGACATCAAACAGTCAGGTGGAGTCACAGGCCTTTCCAGAGGGCTGGGTGGTTTTTTGACAAATCATTATAATTCCATGCTTGTTCAGGTGCTGGTTTCCCTGGCTACAAAGAGAGAGTTTGTGGAAAGAGGAATGAAGATTTGATCAGAAGTGTAAATAGAAACAGTCCTTTTTTTTTTTTTTTTTTTTTTTTTTTTACTGTGGGGGTGGACAATGGAGTGAATTAGCTCATTCCCAGGGTTGAGAAGCAGGAGCGTGAACAGAAAGTCAACCACGACCAAGAGCTGGTCAAGTGCATCACTGTGCTGCCCCTGGTGTGTGGACACCTGGGGGGACAAGGCTCACACACGTCAGGTTGTCGTCCCACAGCACAGCTGAGTTACATGGCACAACCTGTCACCTGCTCCATGTGGGACAACAGCACACATTCAAGGTGCAGAGGAAGGCTTCTGGGGCTTTTTCTGCCCATGAAGAAACTCGGGCTGCCTGGGGGAGGTCACAGCTGTAATATTAGCCTGTTTGCAATCTTTCTACCCAGCAGGATAAAAATATCTTTTTAAAAAAGAAAGCTTTCAGGAGTGCACTCTCAGAAACTGACCTTAACAACTCGAACTTCTGTATTCCTGGGCCAGCTTGTTCTCAACCATGTTGTCTGCTGGTCTCGGTAGAAAAAGCCAGTCAGTGCTCTGTAGAGTCAGAAAAATCGGGAAAGGAGTCCGTGCTCCACCGGCAGCAGCCTGAGGCAGGAAGGGCCCGGGCACATGCCGTCTGCTCCTGGCCGCTCCGAGTAGCCACGGGGAGAGTTTTCCTCTCTCTGGGAGAGGCAGAGGAGTGAGTTGAAGAAAAGGAGATGTGTGTCTCCTGCCTGTTTGGTGGCTTCACATAGCTGTGACTTTCTATTTGCACCTGTGTTCTATGCTCAGGGGTGGGGGTGCAACAGGAGAACCCCAGAAAGCAGAGCGGGGTGGAGAGAGACCAGCCTCTGGGGAGAGGCAACCTGAAGTCATGAGTCGCCTGACGGATGCTCCAGGTTTTCTCACACTTGGGCCATTTCCACCTGTTGATAAAAAAAACTTAAAAATTAAAAAAATTAAAAAGTACTAGGGCTATTTTAGGAGAAAAGACCTTTGCAATGGCTCAGAACAAAAATAAAGAATAGTGTATCATTCTTTCAGCAGCTGCCATGGTTGCCAGGAAATCAAGATCAGATGCCTTGGGGGCTGAATCCCTGAGGACCCCAGAGAACACACATTGCTCCCCAAAAATCTGCTGACCCCCACACAGTTTCCATCCTCTCTGCAGGATGCCCCAAGGGAGAAAGTAAATGAAATGCAGAACAAGTCATTTGGCTCCTGAGGCAGGAGGGTAACAAGTCACTGCTGGGGCTGCTGCTTCTGAGGTGGACCTCATTTCCCTTCTACAGACCCTCCAGGCCTGGGAGACAGGCCAGGGAAAGGGTAGGGGACGCAGTTTGAGCTTCGGTTTCAGTGAGAGGACAGTGGAGGTACTGAAGATGGGAAGAAGCTCCCACAGAAAGCTTGGCAGGGGAGGGCGGGAGGAGGGGAAGGGGCGGTTCTGTCAGTGGCGTGCCCTGTGGCCACACTCAGGAAAGCTCTGGATCCTACCATTTGGTCTTCAAGTTCCTCCTTGTTTAATGTGGAAAATGTCATCGATAAAAGCCAGAGGGAAGTAGGGAGGCCTTCCCAGACAACACAACCAGAGCCCACCAAGTTCAGATTTAATTCAGCTGTGTGTTTAAATATAATCTATTGACATCTCATCATCTCTCTCAAAAATAAAATCCCCTGGCCTGAGAAATGCTTACTTCTGGTGCATGAGAGGATGTGTGGTTATTTAAAAAGTCTATCCTGTCTAGTTGAGGTGCCAGGGAAAGGGGGAGCAGGGAGAGGCTGGACAGCAGCATACGAGGTGAGTAGAATGAGGTTTTATCGAGATCACTTGGTAGAGATTCAGAAATTCATAGTCTTCTTGTGAGTGGTGTTTGCCTCCTTGAGCCTGGGGCAGGGAGGGGCATGGGTAGGGTAGAGCCCGGGACACCCACCCCCTTGCACATACACACTCTAGCTACATAGAGCTGATTTATCTCTTGTTGCTGTAGCTATTTTTGGCAATAATCAATTCCCTTAAAATTTTTATTTTCTACTTTAAAGAAAAAAAGAATACAGTGAACAGAAAACTCTAATTACTTATATCCCCTGGTGTTCATGTCTAATCCTTGCCAATATTTATATCCATAGTCATCAGTGTGAAGCTACTACTTTGTGTTCTAATTTTTCGCTGTTTTTGTCTTCACATATGTATATAGTTAAGTTATAGTCACTGAAAACACCAGATAGGAGGGAGACATACCTTTCTATTTTCATCATTGATAGCTACCAATTCCTAGCCTCCCTCCTGTTGCAGGTTTTGGAGGGTTAGCCTCAGATCTCTGCAGGTGTGAATGGTCCACCCTTGGCCATCTTTTCCTAGAAAGGTAGAATGTG
This sequence comes from Lemur catta, assembly GCF_020740605.2. NCBI lineage: Eukaryota > Metazoa > Chordata > Mammalia > Primates > Lemuridae > Lemur > Lemur catta. The sequence goes on from NC_059142.1 coordinate 18,062,611, forward strand.
ATCTTAGCTAATCAAAACCATGTTTCAACTCCCAAACTGTTTCAAGAGTTTGAAAAGCTCAGGGCCAAAAGAAACAAAGCAAACTGGAAGGTCTTGGCTTCTTATAACTTTTATAACAGGACATAAGTTTAAAGTCCAAAAGGGCTCAGATTTCTACCCCATGTTTGACGTCTCACACGTTAATCCAGAGAAGAGCCAAGTGGACTTCCCTGTACCCCGGCCCACAGCAGCGAGATGAAGGTGCAGCAGCCCCGGCTCAGCCCTCCCCACCGAGGTGCGTGGGGACAGAGACACACACCACAGCAGCATCAGTAACCTGCGGTTTCTTCCCCCTTCCACCTCTCCTGGATGCAAGGTGACCCTGCCTGCCCACTGTTGCCAAATAACAAGTGACTGAGCCACAGGAGTTGCTGGGGAAGTGGCAAGAAGAACGAATGGTGAGCAGCAGTGCCATTTAAGGCCCAGTCGGACTTGCAGAGGCATAATGGGAACGCAGAAAGGCCAAGTGCAGATGGAGTAGACACAGCTGGAGGCAGTTAGAATCCGCCCAAAGCTTCCCAGACCTGGGTTAAAGGAAAAGTGATAAAGTCCACAGCTAAGGAGCCAGGAGTGCCTCACAAAGGGTGGCTTTTTTCACTTCTCACCTTTGCTCTTTTCCTTTTAAAATCACATATACCGTTTATATAAGATATAACTTTAGGTGTTCAGCTTAAATGATGAGGAGGACTATTCCTACCTGCTTACTTACAGGCAGAAACTGCTGCTTTATTTGTTGTTTTCCCAGCATAACATCCAGGACGAAGTGAGGCCTCTGTGAAGCTTTGGGGTGAGCCTCTTCTTACGTTCCTCTGAGTTACTGGCAAACTACAGGGTGCGATCTGGTCCCTCAAAGTGAAATAAGTGCTTTGTTCTTAAATAGAGCCTGTGTAAAACCTTGGTGATTTGCGGTCTATTTTTGTTTATTTTGTTGTTTCCTTTTCAGATTACTTGTGATTTGACACCCTGTATAGGTCGAAAACTTAGTTTCCTTTGCTGACTCTCATATAGCAGACAGGATGTCTCGCATTTATAACATACGCTTTGTAATCCCATTAACTGGTGTAGTTTAATTAAGATGTGTGAGGAATTCATACCACAGACAAGTAAATGCCTAATTTTATTCTCTCTCGGTGTGCCTTTCCAACAGAGCTCTCAACCCCATCGATATAAAGCTGTGAGGTGATCCGCAAACCCAGGCACCAAGAACTCAGTTCCAGTCCTTGGCAGATGGGCATCGGTACCATTTACTAACCAAGATGGAAACCACGCCCTTAAATTCTCAGAAGGAGGTCTCAGCCTGTAAGGACGGAGAAGATTGTCAGGAAAACGGAGTTCTACAGAAGGGTGTCCCTGCCCCAGGAGATAAAGCAGAGTCCGGCCAAATATCCAATGGGTACTCAGCGGTTCCGAGCCCTGGTGCAGGGGATGACATGCAGCACTCCATCCCGGCTGCCACCACCACCCTAGTGGCTGAGGTCCACCAAGGAGAGCGGGAGACCTGGGGCAAAAAGGTGGATTTCCTCCTTTCAGTCATTGGCTACGCTGTGGACCTGGGCAACGTCTGGCGCTTTCCCTACATATGTTACCAGAACGGAGGGGGTCAGTATCACAGCCATGAGCGGAGGCTCTGACCCAGGGGTGGGCTGTAGATCCTCTTGAGAGGCCAGAGGATAGATCATGTCCTTTCTGTCTTAACTGATATGAGTCTGGGAACAAGATGGCTTAGACTTTCAGGTTAGTCTAAAAGACAAATTTCCAGGAAGTCAAAAGCTTAAGTCAGCAAAATCTGACCTCGCAGATGTTCAGCATCTTTCATGCTTCATTTGTTGAAGGGCCTCCTTCGCATCCTGTGTTATCCGAGCTCTGTCCTCCACCAGCCAGAAGGGAGGGAATGGCCATCAGCACTGTGCTGGGTTCCTTCATCCTGCTGGCAGGTTCCCCTCGGAAGAGTCCAGTGGGTTAGATCTGCATAAGGAAAAATTGAGGGGTGGCTCCAGGGTCCCAGACCCTTCTGGGCCTTTGGACCTGTGTGAGGTCAGAGAAAGGCATCAATGAAAGTCCATAGTCTTAAGTTACCAGTCTGGGCATATTCCAAAGCTGGACCCAGCCATAGCATGACATTAATGCCAAGCCCAAACCAGGCACAGGTATACCTTATATCTCTTACAAGAGTGTTAGATATTTAAGGCTAGAGACCTTGTTCCTTCTTGTACCCCTAAAGCTGCTAGAGTAGTTAACTTGTAGATTATCAAAAATAGTAGCTGACTGAAGCATGAACATGGGAACCTGGGGAGAGTGGAGCAGGGGAGAGCAGGGAGTAGGTATGGGGCCTCCATGTTGACATTGGACTTGTTATCAGAATAGGGAAAGGACAAGGAAAGGGTGTCAAATTAGTCAATATTTATTTTGATGGGAGTTTTGGCAACCAATTTGGGAGGGCAGCTAGAAGGAAATTTTGGGATAATCCATTTTTGTCACCTTCACCCTCACTTCTGTGGCCAGACACAAATTTGCCTGGATTTACTGCTCGTAAGGACTTCTGTCCATGTGGCTGCAAAGACAGTTCCCGGGGTCACCCAGGAAGCTCACAGCTTCCTGCCTGGGAGGAGCAGAAGTCATAATCACCTTATCTCCAGGCAGAGAGGACTAACCTTCAGCCTGAGTGCTCATATAAGGGGCGGGGTCACCAGTGAGGTTTTCCTTACGCTCATTCCAAAGTGTAAAGCCATCAAGCAAAAACCCTTTGGACAAAGCCCACCATGAAAACACAACATGGTTTTTATTCTCAAGCAGGTTTATCCAGTGTGATTATAAGTTATGTAGACCTTTCTGAGTTGTACTGATTTCAGATTTCTAGGTTCAAAGCATTTTACGGGAGGGAAAGTCATCAGGGAAAATCACAGCTGACTCACCCTTTGGGCTAAAACTCAGGTTGCAGGTGGGCATTCCCCAACCTGGCATTTCCAAACTCAGCATCAGCCACAAGATCCACGAGACGCCAGCATGTCCAGTTATGCAGCAGCTCCGTGCTTTCTTGTTCCGTGAAAAACTACCCTTTTCTGCCACCTCTGCAAAGGTAGCTTGTGAGGGATCATTCTGGCTCAATGGAATTATGGAAATATAGTCAAATGTCAATAATCAAGCGTCCGGAGTCATACCAATGAACAAAGATAGTAATTCAGTGACTCCAAGATGGTTGCAGCTCTTGTTACAGATTGTCATACCTGATCTGTTCCAAGGGTCCCAAATACTAGTTGCATGAGAATTGCCCAGGGAGACTAAAACATTTTGTGTTGCACCCACACCTGGAGATTCTGCATGAGAAGGTCTGGGGTGGACCCAGGAATCCAGGTGTCCGTTTTTAAGCTCATCAAGTGATTACGATGCATGGCTGGGTTTGGGAACCTCAGCTCTCCTCAACCCTGTCATGTTACAGGGAGGACTTTGGGGCTCAGAGAGGGGAAGTGGCCAGGGTTCTCTAGGCAGTCAGAAGTAGAAGTGGGCTTAGTGTCTGTTCTGTTCACTCCCAAACCTAGCTTTCTTTACATTTATTCTATTGGTCTCTTCTCCAAAACCTTGTTTTAGCTGTGGAGCTCTGTCTACTACTACTTCTGGCAAAGACTAAAACCAGGGGAGCACGGTGTGAGGTCACTCAGCACAGGGTGGCTTTGTGATGCTTGCATGTCAGATGGCTATGTGATTCTCGGCATGACAGATCAGCTGGGCTGTCCTGGGATAGCTGTGGGCAGGGAGTGACATTGTCTTTCATCTGCTTCAGGGGCGTTCCTCCTCCCCTACACCATCATGGCCATTTTTGGGGGGATCCCGCTCTTTTACATGGAGCTTGCGCTGGGGCAGTACCATCGAAATGGATGCATTTCAATTTGGAGGAAAATCTGCCCAATTTTTAAAGGTAACTCAAGGTTTAGGGTGGGTGGGTGAGTGGGGCCTCCAAGGAAGTGGTGATTTCCATGAACGGGTGGGAGCTGGGGACCTTCTTTGGGAAATCAGTAAGGCCTTCGGCATCCCTGGAAGATAACTTGGGTAATTAAGTTTTTGACTACTCAAATAGTGTGAAATTGTTCAAGGAAAACAGAATAAAGGGCAATTAAAATAAACTAAATTTAAAAATTTTAAAGCATTAACAGCACACATACATATCTTCTAAAACATGTAACCTTACAAATCCATATGAGTAATTTGCTGCATTGCTGCTTTTTCCAACATCTCCCAGAGTCCTTGGGGAATGACATGGATGGCAGCACCCACCCTTCCCTTTCCCCTGGGCTGCGGGACTCTCCAACACCCTGTTTCAGCCTTTCATTGTTGGGCTACCCTGTAAACTTGGCCTCTCTCCCCTGTCTCACCCACTGCCCAGGGATCGGCTATACCATTTGCATCATTGCCTTTTACATTGCCTCCTACTACAACACCATCATGGCCTGGGCACTGTACTACCTCTTCTCCTCCTTCACGGACCAGCTGCCCTGGACCAGCTGCAAGAACTCCTGGAACACTGGCAACTGCACCAACTACTTCTCTGAGGGCAACATCACCTGGACACTCCATTCCACGTCCCCTGCTGAAGAGTTTTACACGTAAGTGCATGTAAGTGAGGGGGTGGTCTGTTAGCGGCAGCCACACCCCTGGAGTTTGGCTTTGTAGGAAGAAGGCAGGAGCCAAGAGCTCTTCACCCTTCTCCTGGCAGATTTCTGAGAGATGAAGCTATCAGGGTTGGGGGAGCAAATGTGAGCGACAGAGCGGCAGGGCCAGAAGCTCTACCTCAAGGGCTCCATAATCTGGCCCTTGCGCACCTCCCCACCTCCTTTCTGATGTGCCAAGCTGGATTGTCCCAGCTTGCCCAAGCAGATCCCTGCATTCACATTCCAAAACTATTTCCCTGCATCAAAACCGCCCTTCTTCTTGGGTCTGCGTCTCAGCCAACTACTATGGAAGCAAAGGATCCCACTACTTCAATAGTTCAGAACTGTTCAAATAATATCTGGTTTAATGTGTTGACTTCTTAAGTAGAATCTACCTTTTGGAAGAAGATGCTTGTAGAAGGTAGTATTTTTTAATGCTGGAACTTCAGGCAATGACAGCCCAAAGAGCGAGCTACTTTGAGGTAGGGGAGGGGGCCCACTCCCCACACATATACATCCTCATGTACCCAAAAGCCAGTCATCTTGGTCAAAGGGATTCAGGTCCCAGCCAGCAAAGGGGAGACCAGGAAGTCTGCCTTTGGGCTGAGAACTCCTCCCAGGGGCTGCAGACTGAATGTGCATCTTACTCCTTTAAGATGGGCAGGGCCAATCCCAGCTCTTCCTGGGGCTCAGTGGCCACTTGGTCCTTGCAGGGCCGTGTCCATTTCCCCCTGGGCTCCCTTCTAGAGGTATCACAGATTGTGTGCCCAGATCACTGTCCAGACCCTCTCACGGGCCTTTCTTTCTCCTGTACCCCAGGCGCCATGTCCTGCAGATCCACCGGTCCAAGGGACTCCAGGACCTGGGGGGCATCAGCTGGCAGCTTGCCCTCTGCATCATGCTGATCTTCACTATTATCTACTTCAGCATCTGGAAAGGTGTCAAAACATCTGGCAAGGTGAGGAGGACTCTGGCCGCTGATCCAGACCTGCCAAAGTGCCTACAGAGTCTCAGACGTAGAACCCCGTAGCCTGGACAGCTATTGGTCAGGGGACAGTCATTGTTTCCTTCAGCGCCAAACACATTCCATGATGCTCAATCTCTCTCTTCACTAAATCTGTTAGAAATGGGCCAGTCTCAAGAACCACTATATGATTTTGTATTTTGAAATTCCTTTAACCCACTGGTAGTATCACAATTAGTAATAGTGGCAATAATTACTGGAAACCCATCATGGACCATGTTGAGTGCTTTAGATACACAGGCCAACTCTGTTGTTTCCTGCTAGCTATTTCCCCATTCTACAGATGCAGAACAGGCTTCGAGGTTAGTATTGGCCAAGCTGAATCAGATCCCTATCCATCTGATTCTGACGGCTGTGATCTTTCTGCCACACCACCGTGTCTACTAAAATGACAGAAAAAAGGTGGATCTCCTTTCTCGAGGCCTTCAAGAATAAAAGACACTGATGTCCACCCATCTCCCTCCCCTGCCCCTTCGGGAACAGCATAGTGATAACCTGTGTTCCTGCTCTCCTTCCTTACAGGTGGTGTGGGTGACAGCCACCTTCCCTTACATCATCCTTTCTGTCCTGCTGGTGAGGGGGGCCACCCTACCGGGAGCCTGGAGGGGTGTTCTCTTCTACTTGAAACCCAACTGGCAGAAACTCCTGGAGACAGGGGTAAGATGGGGGAAATGGTATGCACCTGTCATTTTACTAAATGAAGCTAGTCCTCCTCTGAATAGGATGATAGGGACAACTGAAATTTGCTTTCAGTGTGCGAGTCTGAAATGATGTTTAAAACCAGAACTATTAACTGTTGGCACCAGGCAAAATAAAAATTCAATAAATAAATAAATACATAAATAAATAAACCCAGAACTACAAGCACAAAAAGCACAGTTGAGGCCACTGGCTGGGTTTATGCTTAAATGATAGGAAGAGAAATCACATTTGTTTGCACTTGATATGTGGCCATTCCTGGAATGTGCCTTACAGGCTGGTCTCCCACCTCTGTGCCAAGTCACATGAAGGCACGAGAAGCGCTGGCCCCACGGGTGCCCAGTGTCAGCCTGGGTCTCACCCCCCTGCCTTGCCCTTATCCCTGCTGTGTTCCAGGTATGGGTGGACGCTGCTGCTCAGATCTTCTTCTCTCTTGGTCCGGGCTTTGGGGTCCTACTGGCTTTTGCTAGCTACAACAAATTCCACAACAACTGTTACCAGTGAGTATCTGGGCCCTCAAGCAAAGCTTGAAGGTGGGGTAAGCGAAAGTTAGCTAGTCTGGAGGAAGGTGATTGAACTGATGGCCTCAAACTTGACCAGGTTCGGGCCATGATGACACTACCCCTTGCGGGTACTGCAGGTCCCTGACCAATTCACCCATGGCCAGAGCACCCAGCCAGACTGTAACTTCACTTGGGCCACTCAGAGGTTGTGAGAGTCCCTGTATATAGAAAAAGTAATAATTAAAAAATTCTGAGTCTGGGCACAGTGGCTCATGCCAGTAATTTGCACTATGGGAGGCTGAGGTGGGAGGACTGATTGAGGTCAGGGGTTCGAGACTAGACTGAGCAAGAGTGAGACCCTGTCTTTACAAAAAATAGAAAAATTAGCGGAGTATGCTGGCACGCACCTGTAGTCCCAGCTACTCAGGAGGCTGAGGCAGGAGGATCATCTGAGCCCAGGAGTTTGAGGTTGCAGTGAGCTACAACGATGCCACTGCACTCCAGTGTGGGGAGATGGAGGAGACCCTGGCTCAAAAAAAAAAAAAGAAATTCCAAAGCAGGTTTATAAAAATTGTAACATACAATTAAAGAGTTAGTTTTAAATAGTTAATATGTTTAACAACAAAGATTGTAATGTGACCATTTGTTTTTTGTATGTATACACAAAAAAGTAAAATGATTGAATTATTTTGATTAATATAAAATGCCACAATTTTTTTCCTTACTAAAATTCACTTCAGAAATTTTAACAAAACTGGTAGTGTTGTACCAATTATGATTTAAATATCACTCGTCATCTTTAGACTTCTAATATTCTGTCACAGATAGCAGTGTCCAGCAATCTATTTATGCTATTCATAATTGTAGAATTTATTTTTTATTTTATTTTTTATTTATTTATTTATTTTGAGACAGAGTCTCGCTCTGTTGCCCGGGCTAGAGTGAGTGCCGTGGCGTCAGCCTAGCTCACAGCAACCTCAAACTCCTGGGCTTAAGCAATCCTCCTGCCTCAGCCTCCCGAGTAGCTGGGACTACAGGCATGCGCCACCATGCCCGGCTAATTTTTTCTATGTATATTTTTTTAGTTGCTTGGATAATTTCTTTCTATTTTTAGTAGAGACGGGGGTCTCGCTCTTGCTCAGGCTGGTCTCAAACTCCTGACCTTGAGCGATCCACCTGCCTCGGCCTCCCAGAGTGCTAGGATTACAGGCGTGAGCCACTGCGCCCGGCCTATAATTGTAGAATTTATTTTTTAAAGGTGGGGGTTGATTCACTTGTACCCCAAGCAATGTGGCCTTGCAATGGGACACCAACATGAAGTTGTATGATGAAGTTCTTTAAAAAGTGTCAGGGTATCTCTGTGGCAGTCTTTTGACTTTATTTGAAGATAATGTCAAAGTCTAAATATGAGGACTTCACAAATGTGAAGCCAAGGCCTTGTCCTAGCCCCCATTCTAACCTGAGCCCTGCTCCTGAGCTAGGCCTATTTGAAATGGAGAGGTCTGTGTTGTGCTGTTTCACAACAGGTTCACCTTTTAAAACACCGCTTAGGCTGGGCACGATGGCTCATGCCTGTAATCCGAGCACTTTGGGGGGCTGAGGCAGGAAGATGGCTTGAGGCCAAAAATTCAAGATCAGCCGGGGCAACATAGTGAGACCCTGTCTCTACAAAAAAATAGAAAAATTAGCTGGGTGTGGTGGTGTGCACCTGTAGTTCCAGCTACTTGGGAGGCTGAGGTGGGAGGATTGCTTGAGTCCAGGAGTTCAAGGCTGCAGTGAGCTATGATGGCACTACTGCACTCCAGCCTGGGTGACAGAGTGAGACCCTGTCTCCAAAAAAAAAAAAAAAAATTCCTGACCTGCTATTCTCACTATTCTCCCCACACCGTATGTGGTAATCATAGCAGTTTGTGCTTCCAGCCTGGGAGGTGTGCTCTAGAAGGGGAAGGGACACCGGACAGCTCAGCCTGATGGCCCTTGCCACAGCTGGCCTGTCTCCAGCAGGACAGGCACACAGACAGATGCTCCTTAGACTCCCGACCTTAGAACTGCCTCAGACCCTTGGGTTTCCCACTCCAGAGATGCCCTGGTGACCAGTGTGGTGAACTGCATGACAAGCTTCGTTTCGGGATTTGTCATCTTCACGGTGCTGGGGTACATGGCTGAGATGAGGAACGAAGATGTGTCTGAGGTGGCCAAAGATGCAGGTAAGACCTTAGGTTCTGTTTAGGTCCCCTGCTCCTACTGAATTGCTTGGCTTTAAATCTTTACAAATATATAACTTCTGAATTATTTCCAAATGCTGCTTTAAATTTTTCAAAGATTTGAGAGAAACTTAATGCCTTGGAGATCTCAAACCTTTCCATGCGTGCAGGCCACGTGGGGATGGGGCAGGTCCCTTGGTGCCCAGGAGTGGGGGCTTCAAAAACCTTCAGGCTTGAAAATATGACTCGGATGATAGCAGTAAAACCAGTAGGTTTGGGACCTGTCATGGTCTTGAGATAGCTACAAGTCTGGTAAGCAAATAATTATTCTTAGAACCACTCCTTGCAGAAAAATAAAATGCAGCCAACGTGGCTACTCCACTGTGAGATTTTCATGGGGTAAGAAAAGAGCAACAGAGGTTGGATTGGATCTAGAGGATGGATGCCAGGGCTTTCTTGCTAACATACGGTGTCTCTGGCCTGATGCAGAGCCTTGACCAAGCCTGTACCCCAAATGAGGGTACTCTTAGCTAGCCCATGAGAGGTTGAAGATGTGTCCCTCATACTATCAACAGGGACTTTAAAATAGCAGGAGGTCTTTATTCCAAGGTCTCTGTGACTCTGCTGAAATCAATTTAATACTTCCTGCTGGTCTGGAGCTAAAGAGGGGACTAAATGCTGTGGAACTTTAGAAATATCAATCCTGGTCCTGAAAAAGCCACTGAATTGTTATAGAGTGGAAACTCTTATGCTTGTGTGCAGCTTTGCTAGTCTTGGGGGTCTCTGGTCTGTTTCCATCTCCCACATTAATTGACGGCACACACTTTTCAAGATGGACACTCCCTGGCCACCAGGATGTCGGGTGGCCAGGTGTGAGGGTGTGGAGTGTGAGGAAGCACAGGGCGCGTGTCAAGGCCTGACTCACGTGTAAGGCCCTGCAATAAGAATTGAAATTGTTGTGGCTGAGTTTTCCTCTGTGACATCTCTGTAGGACAGGTCTCAGCAACCACCTCCTTTTTTCTCCCCCTCTGTCTCAGGCCCCAGCCTCCTCTTCATCACATATGCGGAAGCTATAGCCAACATGCCAGCATCCACGTTCTTTGCCATCATCTTCTTCCTGATGTTAATCACACTGGGCTTGGACAGCACAGTGAGTGAATGGGGAGGGAAGGTGGGCTCTGGGAGGATGAAGAGGAGAGGTGAGGAGGAGGAGGTGGTGGTGGTGGCAGCTATACTCCTTCCCTCCCATCCTGGCCATCTCTGGTGCTCCCCAGCCCCTGGTTCACTCCTCAGTGATGGCACTTACCACCCTCTAGTACTGTAGTCATTAATGGGATAATGTGGGTAATGTGCTGGCACCAGCCAAGGACTCAGCACATGTGAACTGTCATTATTGTGCACTGCCCCTTGCCCAGATGATGGCACCTAAAGGTCAGGCCGAGGTCCTTGTGTCTCTGCCCTGCCTAGCATTCAGCTCAGCAGCTTGCACTTGGCCTTTCTGGTGCAAAGTTTCCCCAAAAGACCTCACATATTGAAGTTCTGCCCATAGGTTATATTTTCTTTCCTCAGTGTCCTTAGTGAAGGGTTCTAAATGACAGTGTGAAACAGGGAAATATACTTCTAGATGCTTTCATGGTCTAGTTGAGTCAGGAGAACTGGTCATGATGTGCTTGACTAGTCACTCAGCAATCTTACCCCTCCCTCCTGTTCACTGTCCTGAAGTCCACTCTTGTCCCAAAGCCTCCACTGTGACCGTTGTGCATGTACCTCTCAGTTTGCAGGCTTAGAGGGCGTGATCACGGCTGTGTTGGATGAATTCCCACATATCTGGGCCAAACGCCGGGAGTGGTTTGTACTCGCTGTGGTCATTACCTGCTTCTTCGGATCCCTGATCACCCTGACTTTTGTGAGTACCATGCCCCTCAGCTTTGAGTTGGCCTCCCTTAGGGCAATAGAACGCTATGTGAGGCTGTCCCTTTCCTTCCATCCCACATGGTGGCCTGGCTTTGGGGCCAAAGGAAGGGGGGGTTGTTACTCCCATTAAAAAGTTTGTCATCAAGGAGAAGAAAGTTGTTTCTGGCAGCACGTGTTTGGGAATCTGTGCAAGGTATCTGGAGGCTCTAGGATTTTACAGCAGATCCAACTAGATTTCAAGCTTGGCAAAATATCTGGAGAAAACTTAGGATTTTCTTTTCCAGTCTATTTCCACTCCTTAAGGGCTGCTTTCATGGGAATGTCACCTTGATATCCTGATATGCAGAACATCTGGAGGCTGGCATCTCATGTATGTAATGCCACTCTGTCTCCTCCAGAACTTGCAATGCTAAAGAAGTCAGACCCTTACTGGTGATTTTTTTTTGGCAGCTGAAATACTGTAAAGCCTGCATCAGATAGTATCCACAGGCACCCTAGGCTGTGTCCTCCTGACTCAAGGCAGATTTTTCAGATATGCATCTTCAAGCAGTGACCCCAATGGCCTTGGAGCTTCAGAGAGGGGGTGGAGTGGGGCTGAGTGGAACCCAAAGGAGTCGAGTTAGGACAGATGGCAATTGTGACCAAGGTCCTCGATGTATCTGGTGTCACAGACCTTCCCAGATTCAGTCTCTAGAGGTGGAGGTTCTCTAGGAACACAAGAGGTGTTCAGTAAGTTGAAGAAAGTTGAAAATAGATTCAGAGGCCCTTTGGAATTTGTCTCTTAAAATTTAGTGGGGAGAGGAAACAAGTAAGAAGGATGTGTTCCATAGGACAGGAAGAGGTGTCCTACAGGGTGAGTACCTGGCCCACATTGCAAAGGCCAGTTCAAGAGGCAGGCTCTGGGGTCCTTATAGTAGGTCCAAGGTGGGAATTTTCCAGACATATTCTACATTAAGAAGCTTCTGCAGGCCTGTGTAGTAAGCAGAGGCAGCGCCTCAGAGTGCCCTTAACCCGGCTCACACTTTCATTTCCAGGGCGGGGCCTACGTGGTGAAGCTGCTGGAGGAGTATGCCACAGGGCCTGCCGTGCTTACTGTCGTACTTATAGAAGCCGTTGCTGTGTCTTGGTTCTATGGTAAGATGCCTCCTTCAGCCCCGCTGGGATCCTTCCTACACGACCCAGCCAGCACAAGACAGAAGGGCTGATTTCATCAAAGAGAGGCAGGGAGGGGGCAGTTTACAGGTATGACCTCCTTATGGTTCTGTAAAATAATCTCAGCCGCGTGCCTTCTTCAGAAATAGGTCATTTCCTCTGCACTTGCACTCTGTACAACCGATTGCCCATTCTCTTGGGAGGACATTTTTTTTCCTTCCAAGTTTGAATGTTTACCCAGTGGAGACAGGCTACAGCAGTTCCATGTAGCTCATCCACGGTAGTTAAGATCCCAATGGGCTCTAAGAATTGAACAGACAACACAGAATTAGTGCACAGCGAATGCATTTGCAGAATGTACAACATACTACTGTTAAATGGAGTGGCCCCAGATTTAAATTTCTCAAGGAAGAGCTCCTTCCAGAGCCCGCAGACACAGCTTAGGAGCTTATCCTCTAGGGAAGAGGCAAGAATGCTCTTATTTGTGCTATTTGCCTTGGTAAAGTCCCCAGTTCATTCCCCTCCGGTCCTGGGATGGAATTTGATATGGGCAAAACCACCAGGGGTGCAGGGAGTGAGCTAACGGTCCATTGGCAGAGACCCCGAGAGCCCCTGGGTGGGGATGGGGAAGGCACAGTCAATTGAAAAGAAAACGCCAGGTTCAGAGATGCCTCTCTTTTAAATCAAGAAGTGATTATTTCATTCTAAAAATATATTTATTGGCGGGGTGCGGTGGCTCATGTCTGTAATCCCAGCACTTTGGGAGGCTGAGGTGGAAGGATCGCTTGAGCCCAGGAGTTCAAGGCTGCAGTGAGCTATAGTCACACCACTGTGCTCCAGCCTGGGCAACAGAGCAAGACCCCATTTCTTTAAAAAAAAGTATCTATTTTCTTACTATGATAATAAACCACTTTAGAATGGTAGTCATGATGAAGGGGAGGGCACATTTGAGTTGCATAGGGGCCCAGTTTTTTTAAAAGAAGAAATCCTCCCCACCTCATTGGCAATTCAGAGGACAAAGTTCAAAGTGTGTTAACTGCTATAGACCTGTCCTGGCAACTGCTGGGAGCTCCGAGGGAAGCAACCACCCAGCACCTCCCCTTTCTCAATTTCTCACCCGTTGGTGGGAGTTCTCAGTTCTCACTTCCATACCAGTTACTTTTTATAGAAGAACCTTGATCTTGATCTGGCATATGAATGGGCAATATTGTGGTTAAAATTTCCTCTGGAACGTTTCCAGCATAACGGTCAAAGTCAGTCTCTGTCAGGCGGGTTCACCATTCCTAGACAGAATTCTACTTTCTTTTCTATAACAATAAAATCAAATTTACACTAATATCTTAGAAAGGCAGTGTGGCACCAAGAGGGGATGTTAGGTCTCTTCCCAGTGTCCATCAATCTCCCCACTCTATGTAGAAAGAGCTTTGTTTGCTTGCTATAAAAATACAACTTCGTGACAAGTCCCCCAGTCCCACTTTCAGACAATATTGGTGTCCTTGAGCTCCTCCCATGGAGAAATTCCAGAGCTGGAAGTTTGTTCTGGGTGGGAATTGCAGCTCCCTTCCTCCCTGTCATTCCCAGTGCTGATCCCAGTGACCCTGACTCACCCTGAGAATCAGGCAATAGGACAGTCCATGTGCTCTCTCAGCCAGTTTCTTTCTCTTCCTCTTCTGGGTGACTTTAGGCATCACTCAGTTCTGCAGTGACGTGAAGGAAATGCTTGGCTTCAGCCCTGGATGGTTTTGGAGGATCTGCTGGGTAGCCATCAGCCCTGTGTTTCTCCTGGTGAGTTGTCATTTCCCTTCTTGCTCCAGGAAAAGACACTTATAAAAAAATAAATTGTATTTAAGTATAACATATACAGAAAAGCATGCAAATCCTAAGTGTACATCTCAAAAATATTTTATAAGTTGAGCACACCTATGTAGCCAAAACCAAAGCAAGAGACAAAAGCATGACGCGCATTTCAGCAGCCCCTCTCATGCCCTCTCCCAGCCTCTCTGCCCACCGTGGTCCCCCACTCTTCTGAATTCTAACACCCTAGAGCAGTCTGGGCTTCAGTCACTTTAGCATCCCACTCCCCTGCTCAACGACAATGACAAATACCATTCATTGAGCACTAAGTGCCAGGCCAGACTTTGGGTTAAACTTACACCCATTGCTGTTTCAATCCTCATGATAATCCTATGAAGTAGTTATAGTTCCGGTACTCCCATTTGACATCTCAGGAAATTGAGACTTAGCAACATTAAGTGAAGGGGTCCAAAGTCACATAATAAGTAGGACTGTTCAAGAGCAGGGAAGGGTTTACTGTGCTGCTCATGAAGGCCCTGGAAGGGGTCTTAGTAATTTTGTATTTATAACTTGACATGCATTTTCTTAAAGAGGCCCCACACAAAGATCCTCAAACATAGATCTGAGTCAAAAGTAAAATACCTTTATTGCTGAAGGACCTGGGAAGGAAAACAGCCAAGCTCCAAGGTTGTCCGTTTGTGGAGAGGTGCTCGGTATTCCCTTCACCTTTGCTTCATGTGCCCGTTTCCTTCCTGGTGTCCTCCTGAAGGGACATGTTTGCCTGAGGTGGGTGACACCCCGCTGGCCCCCCAAGTGCACTCAGGTGGCCTGGGGTAAACCCACACCTCACACACCAACAGGGATTACTCTTCAGTTCTTTCATTTATCTGTAACTATTTTGGGAGCTTTTTGATCTTTTAGAACCAGAAAAGTTGTTAGACTGTTCCTTCAATCTATCTCCAGCTTATTTGGAGGATCTGGGCCATGCCATTTTGTCTTAGGACACCTCTTTGGCATGTAGCTGTCCCTTCCCCCCTTTCAAAACAGCCCTTTTTGTATTCTGTGTTTTGACTTTCTTGGGGCAGCCCTTTATTTTTGGTACCTTTTTTGTGCCCACACCTCTCAACATTAACTTACGTATGAGGGACAGCGTGCTCATTCTTGCCTCTGTGACACTGCAAGTCTCTCTGCCTCCCTGATTTCCATTTCTCTGGACCCTGGAGGTTTCCAAAATCAAAGCCAATGTTTGCTTTAAGCAGCAAATATTCCCAGCGCACACTGGCTCTGGTGAGAGTCTGGGCTCCTTTACCCTATCAGTGCATGATGCTTTTAGGTAAATTTAAAACATATTTATTTTTTAACCCAGAAGTCTTGGTTGTTTTCTGGGGAGAGGATTGGTCAGAATCACCCAGCCCACCATCACCAGAAGCAGAACTCCTGCCATAAGTGGGTTATTAATTTATATCATTACCAGTGCTTCTCCATAATCTACTTTAAGTCCTTTCATTTGTTTTTCAAAGGAAGGAGAGCCATTGGATTAATTCCTCGAGGGCAGAAACATGTTTGTTTGCTTGCTTACCTTCATGTTCCCCACAGAGTGAGAAAATAATGTCAGGGCTGAGACTTGGGAGAAGCAACTGAGACATTCACCATGGTGTAAAATTTAAGGGGCACCAAAAAACTCAGTACTCAAGATAATATTTAAATGTAATATTTTTAAAAATAAAAATTAATGCAAAAAGGTTCAGGATGAACAAAATATCAACATTTTAAATAAACACAGGATCCGACCCTGTACTTGTATGGTTTACCTCACTCACTTTACACGAGTCTGTAGTCTGGTGCTATCAAATCTTATGTTTTAAAATTTGCACTAAAATATTATTTAACTTGATTATTGAAATTTTGCCCTCTCCCCCACCTTAAACAACTAAGCCTTATATGCCTCACCCTAGTCCTGGCCCTGAGGCTTTGGGAATGTTCTTTCCTGTGGATTTCTGGTTATGGGGTTGGGCAAGCTCTTGGTGCACAGTCAATGAGTTTCTCTGCCCAGCAAAACCCATGTGCAGATAGATTCGGGCCCAGGCACATTACTCATAATCCCCATGATGTTTGCTTTACTCACCTCCTCCAAAGGCAAGTGCTCTAGTGCCCAATTAAGAAGAGGCAAATCTGTCTTCCACTTCTAGGTTACTTAACAGATCCCCTGCTCTGGGCTTTTTAAGGTTGCTTTAGGTAAACAACAAGTAGCTTACTAAAAATATTCTTTTTCACTGAAGCCAAGTTACAATAAAAGAAAATGTTGTGTATGAGCAGGGATGGGCTGGGGCGTGTGAGGGGCTTTCTGAAGTGGCACTTGCCGCAACAGGCAGCCCTCCCTGGCTGAGTTGATTCCACATACCTGCCATTGAGGCGGGACAAGCTGCATGGCAGGGAGGGCTCCTGACCAGACCCTCTCCTTCCCTGTCCCAAAAGGATCTTCTTTAGCAGCCGGGTCTGGGGAGGAGAAGAGCAGGTCAGGAGAAGGGTTTGTGATTGACAGGGCTTCTGTTTTGAAGCCTTCCTCCTGGACTTAGGATAACACTGCTCGGAAGATGGATGTGTGTTTAACCATTTCCCATTTTACTACCTGCAGACAAAGAAAAAAAAAAGATATAAATAGATGTTTAACCACACAAATAATTTACATTACTGTCTTTATGACTATGAAATAATAAAATAAAATTAAATCAAGAGCAATAACAATTTCAGCACAGTGGTTACTAGGCAAAAACTGATATTTACGCTCTCTGGAAACCAAACTGAAATAAGAAAACTCATAAGCTGGGTGTCAGAAGGACACCATGGAATTTTTCTTGGTTAAAATTTTCACAGAATTTTCAAGTGAAAAGTGTATTATGCTGCTTGTTTCCTTCCATAATGCCTTTCATTACAAGGACGGTGGCAGGCAGTCATTCTTTGCTGGGATGCCTCCTGGCAGAGCCGTCCTTGTTGAAACCCCAGGCTATGGAGCTTAATTCGGAAAGCAGAGAGCTTGAGAAAAGGGAAGAAGGAACACATACCCAGAGGCCTGAGTCCTCTCCAGGTCTCGAGAACCTTATTATCTTTTCTGGACACAAGGCACCTTTCATCTGACCCAAAACCATCACAGCTGAGAAATGCATGGAAACGAAAACAAAGCAGAGAGAAATATGAAGCCTTAGGTCTGGAGGGGCTGTGGAGAGGTCACCAGTTTATTCCTCTGCTTTCTGACAAGACCAGGCCCAGACCACTCTAAGTGGATGCCAATCTCTTGCACGGAAGGGGGTGCAGTAACTCCCCTAACTGTAGGGGTAACCCTAGGGATGCTGTACTAGCCCCACTGTAGGGGTTGAGGTAGGGGATGGGGAGGAAACTCAGGAGAAGCACCTGGCTGTTTTACTCTTGCAGCCTGGGTACAGAAATGGATAATTTTGTGTGTCAGAGTTCAATCTAGGATAGAGCACATTCTGGGATTTCCCCCAAAGTATCTTAGCTTTAGCATTTGGTGTTTGTGATATTAGAGCTGTCTCTGTCTGCATGGATATTGTTAAGATTTTTAATGTTTCTTGGAATTTCTGTTTTAGTTCATCCTTTGCAGTTTTTTGATGAGCCCACCACAGCTACGACTTTTCCATTACAATTATCCCCACTGGACTGTCATCCTGGGGTACTGCATAGGAACTTCATCTTTCATCTGTATCCCCACATACATAACTTATCGGCTGATCATCACTCCAGGGACATTTAAGGAGGTATGTGCTAGTTAGTGTGTATGTGTGAACAGTGTGTGTATGTGGTATGTTCAGGCTGGTAATTGTTTTGGGAGAAAAGGATTCTTTTGTTATGCTCTATTCAAAAGAGGTAAGTTGACCACATGAAATTCGCCAGGAGGCTCTCAACCTTATATATTTATATACCTATACCATGGTGTAGACCTCTAATAGCTGCCACTGTTTCCTTAATGCATCTCCCAAAGCCTCAAATACAAGGGTGAAAGAATGAGCTGATCATCTGGGTGCCCCAAAGCCTTCAGCTTGGGCTGTGTATAGCTTTTCCTTATCAGACAACTACTTTGCCTCCTGCTTGGCCACTGGGAAGGAATGTGACATCTGTGTCATCTAGTGCAATACAAAAATTTTAAGTGGAGATGATGGTGGAGAATGTCCATGGTCATTTTTATAACAGCAATGTGACTACTATTTTGAAAACCATTTCAAAATAAGGATGTTGCAACAATATCATAGTTTTAGCTCAAAAATTGTTAACTAACAATATTATAGTTTTAGCTCAAGCCAATGGAGTAAGTTTTTTGCCGTGATAGCAAGATTCGTTTCAGAAATGAATGTGCTGTAAAAAATTTGATAACTGTACCTTACAATTTGTATAAGAGTACATACTTTTCAAAGCATCTGCATATGGATTATCTCATTTTGTTATCAAAATAGCTTGGGAGGTGGGTGGGCCAGTATTTCTTAGCAGATAAGAACACTGAGGCTGGGAATTATTCTGCTCAAAGTTTCCTTATTTCAGTGGCTTTCTAAAGACATACAGTACAGAGAGACTCAGAATCCAGGTCCTTCTGACTCCTGGTCCAGTGTTCTTTCCATTTTTATATTCAGCTTCCCTCTTGTCCTCAGGGTTAACAGTTTGCTAAAGTAGAAACTGGTGCTAGAGGTTAGGGAGAGATGAGTAGCCATTTTCCATCCCATGCTGCCAGAGTGAGTGGTTCAGCCACCAGGATTCTCAGCAGTGTAATACTTCACATGACCAGATTTAAAAATGCATCAGTTGTTACTTGTTTGTTATGTTTCTTGCCATAGTAAGAAAGGTGCTATGACAAAAGCCTGAGAAAGTGACCACTCACAAGTTCATAGCTGGTGATTTTGCAAGGGCCAAGCTCAAAGGTGAAGGGTGGTATTTGGGGAAAGCTAGTAGGGACTGTAATCTATGATGGCCTGAGAACTGAGGTGGGCTAGTCTGTGGGCTCTTGCAGTAAAACTCAGACATGAGACCACCACACTAATCTTCCTTAAACGTTTTATAAGAAATGAGAAGCAAGGGAACATGAGGCAATTAAACATTAGTTCTTACCTGGTTTCATTTCTGTTTCCAAACTGAAATACTGAATTATAGGTGAACAGAACTCTGCAGTTGCTAATTTCCTACACCCAAACCAGTCCTATCATGACCTCAATCCTCCCAAAGAGCCTTATACCCTGGTATTGTTTGTAATATACTCTAATACACTCTCAGTCCCAGAGTCATTGAATTCATTCCCTCAGGTTGTCCTTTATGGCAATTGTGATGATCTACAAGCTCTGTTGCTTCAAACCCAAAGGCCAAGGTCAGGGGTGGGAACTATTTAGGTTAATTAATGTCAGTATTCTTCAGTCACAGACTGCACCTCAAATTTTGGTCATCTTTCTTGAAAATTCCCGCAGTTGGTCACAAAGGAATGCCACCAAAGGTGTGTGAAGTAACAAAGCTTAGATCCATTAGCAGTAGACGTAAGACTAATTGTAGGGCCATCTTCATCATAGGTCATCAGATGGGGAACTGTGGGTTACCAGGAAGCAGTACGACACAGCCTGTCACAGGACTGAGAAAAAAGCCCTGGTCAGCTATGGCAGTCACTCATCTTCTCGGGGCCTCAGTTTCCTCATCTTTAAAATATACCCATTAGGCCAGGCACGGTGGCTCACGCCTGTAATCCTAGCACTCTGGGAGGCCAAGGCGGGAGGATCGCTCGAGGTCAGGAGTTCGAGACCAGCCTCAGCAAGAGCGAGACCCCCATCTCTACTAAAAAATAGAAAGAAATTAACCAGACAACTAAAAATATATAGAAAAAATTATCGGCCGGGCGCAGTGGCTCACGCCTGTAATCCTAGCACTCTGGGAGGCTGAGGCGGGCGGATTGTTTGAGCTCAGGAGTTCGAGACCAGCCTGAGCAAGAGCGAGACCCCATCTCTACTAAAAATAGAAAAGAAATTATACGGACAGCTAAAAACACAGACACACACACACACACATGTATATATATATATATAAAAAATTAGCCGGGCATGGTGGTACATGCCTGTAGTCCCAGCTACTCGGGAGGCTGAGGCAGGAGGATTGCTTGAGCCCAGGAGTTTGAGGTTGCTGTGAGCTAGGCTGATGCCACAGCACTCTAGCCCAGGCAACAGAGTGAGACTCTGTCTCCAAAAACAAAAAATAAAAAATAAAATAAAATATACTCATTAGACTATATTAACATTTCCCAAAGTGTGTTTTGAGGAGCAGTAGTTCTATGTGATCTCAATAGGTGTTAATGCTGGGGAAAAGATTATGTAATCAGATATTTTTTGGAGAATGCCAGATTAAGGCAAGTTAAATGGGTTCTTTACTACAGTATTTCTCAAAAAACTTTAATTTGCCCATGTGCATGCTTAATCATTGAGGAAGATAAAGCATGCCATGTTTTTTGCCAAATACCCCGAGGATCTAGAATTATTTATAGTTCTTAGTAAACACCAGACTTGATAATCTGTAATATTCCATGAGTGGAGAAGGTCTTATCTAAAATTTTGGTCTGGTTAAAAAAAAAAAAAGAGGCTAAGAGAAAGGTGAAGTTCTTAACTCTTTTGGACCCTGGCAACAAGGTTGGAGTTTATGGAGTGAGCCACCACTTACTGGTATAATTTGGAGGATATCACATGCCCCCGCAGCCTAGAAGTCTCAAGGTTGGAGTCATCCACTGGCTTAGGTCATTGTCATAGAAACTACTAAAATCTGCACAAAGGTACTGAAGACAGTCCTGATGAGTACACAGTTATGAAGATATCAACAGTGATCCAATGCCTAGATTAATGGGTTATCTATCATCTTACAGAAGGCCAGGGCCTGGCAAATTTTGAGAACAACAGTAATCTGGCAACTAGAATGCTGCCAAAACATGGGAAATCAAAGTGGGCCTGGCATTTTGGGCCATCAGCAGCCAGTGTGGGTAGGTTAGGGCACAAGAGCCAAGTGTTTTACTTTATGATGCTGTTCATTGCTGGTCTAGCCCCCACCACACACCTCAGTGATCTCTTCTGTCTCCGCACACCATAGCTACACTCAAGACTAGTTATAGTGTCTCTGTCTAGTTCCCAATTAGCAAGACATAATTCTGTTTAATCAGTTATAACTTGCATATTCATCTATGGGAATGGATGGTTTCTGAAATTGTGCATTCAGTGACTTGACAAGCCCCGGTAGCTGGTGAGCACTGCGACAACTCCTTTTTAGATGGAATTCTAGTGTGAGCATTCAGTACTCAGATACTGAAGTCACGAGGAACACAAAATATACAATTTTATGAGTTTCATTAACTATAGGACTGGAACTTTTTGAATTCCATAGTCCCTGCTCCTTAAAGAACAATAGAAAACAAAAGGTTGAAGGGGGCTCTTTACTTTTTCAATCCAAAATAAAAAGGACACTAGCAGAGCTGCACCTAAAGATCAATAAATCAAAAGATGCTCTCAGATCCAATTTTGCCTCCTTACCATACCTATAGACTTTTGGCCACCAAAAATTTTACTAAGCAACTTAATAAAGATTTTTCTAAGCCTCTGCAGTGCTGCTATTTTTTCCTTCTCCGCACCCCTGAGCTGCTTCATGTCACACTGATGCTAAGTTTTACAAGGCAGGTTGTATATTTCATACCCAAGCCCAAGCATATTTCAGACCTATCTTAACACTTCTGTGTACCTCAGTTGTTTCTATAGTAGAAATTCTCACTGTCCTCGTATTAGAAGTGATAATGTAAATGATTACAACTTTTAAAATCTAATTATGTGATAATTTCCACTCCTGTATGAACTAACCAGTACTGCCTTACATGTGGATTTGTTAAATCAGCAACATCTTGGCTGTTACCGTGGCCAATGGCACAAGGCACCTGTTTGAGGGCAGGGGTGCCCCAAATCCAGCACTCACTTTGCTCCCCAAGCCCTGTATGGCTGCAGAAGCCTCCTCTGTCCAGAGAAAGGGGTACCCTTTCCTAAGTCATTCAAAGGCATGTCATAGGATAGCAGAGGTTCTATTGAAGGCTCATCTTTTTCTCCCATTAGTGTTATGATTTTCTTAGCTTACAGGTGCTTATGGTTCCTAAACATATGACTTTGATCCATATTTGAGAACAGAGAATTCCTTTCTTAAGGAAAAGTCAATGAGACTATTCCAACTATTATATTTATCAAAATGCTATTTAAGCTTTGTTTTAATATTAATGTTGAAATATTTTTGCAAATTTATGAAATTACAAGAATGGTTATAACGTATTTTCTTCCCAACAGCGCATTATCAAAAGTATCACTCCAGAAACACCAACAGAAATTCCGTGTGGGGACATCCGCTTGAATGTTGTGTAACACACTTCAATGAGAGGCAAAAGGCTTCCCAACAACCTCTTCCTTCAGTTCTGACAAGTCATGCCTCGCCTCTCCCCTCTAAGTGAATGAGTTTCCAGCTAAGCCTGACAATGGAAGGGTCTTCTCCACAGATGCACAGTCCCAAGAAACTACGGTGCCCGAACTCATGGCCTCCAGCCACTCCTTTCCATGAAATCGCCTGGACATACTCCCACGTTAGACTGTGCCACAGCTGAACTGGCCTATTTTGGATGTGTGAGGGTGTGTGTGGAGGTGATAAAAACCACCCTATCATCAGTTAGGAGTAGGTTTAAAATCAAGTCTGTGAAAGTCTCCTGTATCATTTCTTGGTATCTGACATCTGTTTCTAAAGGTTTCACTGTTCATGGATGCATAAACCACGTAGGAGAAAACAGGGATGATGTCTTGCTAGCCATATATTTTTCGAGTAGCATAGAATTCTATAGCTGGAATCTACTAGAACCCTCTAACCTGTGTGCTGCTGTGGAGTCAGGAAAGGAAGATGTAAGAAGCTAAACTGAAAAATAACGTGTACATGTGAGCATATGTGTGTATATATTGCTGTTTCAGTGTATTCTTGTCTCTATGCCAATACGTTGGGCCCATTATAAACTATGAATTCCCTCTAATTTTTCTTACATTAACAAATTCTACCTACTCAAATGTGTATGTATGTTATTGTTTGAGGGATACAATTCCTACAACATGCTCTGCCACCTTTTCCTTTTCCAGTGACACTACTTTAGCCCACACACCTTCCTTTATGGGCCAGCCTTTGGCATTTGCTGCACTTCATTGCCATCTTCCTGTCTCTCTCTGTTAAACATTAAGGATAATGTTCCACAGGCCAATCTGGCCTATTTTGTTAGTCACTGTGGCTTGGCTGTAAACTACATCGAAGATGGATTTTGACATGTGCACCTTCAGTGTTCAGCTGGCCATCTGGTTTAAGCTCTGTCTACTTCAAACGACTGAGTTTGTTCTGGTTATTTTGCTTTGTAAAGGGAGGGTAAATCCGATTCTCACTTAGCCTGAGGTTATATAGCTCTGGCACCCTAACCTAAACCAAAGGCATCCTCAATCCATGAGCAATTGGAGAGTCTGGGTTAGCCTTAAAATGGACTTTCCCCTCTGCCTTGACCCTTGCCAGTGGTCATGATTGTGAGCCCCCCCAGATAATTTTCAAGACTGAGTCTACGTAAGGTCATTTGGGAAATGGTCAGCTAAGTGAATGAACTTTCATTCCATATAAAGCACCTAATACAGATAACTTGGCTTTTGGTGGCTTGTGACTCTCAGATACATAGGTAGAGAAGCAAATATTACCTTGTGGTGTGGGATTTCCTTATCAAAATCTTGACGGGAATAAAGCTTTATCAGTGACAAAAGGACTTACCCATCTGGCCTCGCATATCACTTCAGTTCTCCATATAAAGCAAATTTAATTCCAACAACCTTATAAAAAGAAGGTCCATATAGCAGAGGAATGGTTTTATCCAATTATGGATCTTCCTCCCTTGACTTCCTTGGCCATCTTCCTGATTCTCCCTACACCTTTCTATTTCTGATTCTTTGCTTTTCCTAGCAAGATATTTTCCTTATACGTAGATGTTAGCTGCTGAGAAGACTCCCAAGATGTTAGAGGAAAAGAAGGGAATGAAAAATGTCCTTTGCTGACCTACCTTCATTATCTTCACTCTTTCATCCCTTCCTGCTGCCTCGTTTCCCTTCTCTTTGCTCTCTAGCATGCTGAAAAGAGAGAAGATACGTTAGTGCCAGTGTATTCAGTGGTCAATAGCTTTGCAAATTTTAAGAACCTGCTTTGTAAAGATATCTAGATAGGGATTCTCCCCACCTCACACACACTTAGACACTGTCCAAAGATACCACTTTTTTTTTTTTTTTTTTTGAGACAGAGTGTCGCTTTGTTGCCCTGGCTAGAGTGAGTGCCGTGGCGTCAGCCTAGCTCACAGCAACCTCAAACTCCTGGGCTTAAGCGATCCTACTGCCTCAGCCTCCCTAGTAGCTGGGACTACAGGCATGAGCCACCATGCCCGGCTAATTTTTTTTCTATATATATTTTAGTTGGCCAGATAATTTCTTTCTATTTTTAGTAGAGACGAGGTCTCGCTCTTGCTCAGGCTGGTCTCGAACTCTCGACCTCGAGCGATCCACCTGCCTCGGCCTCCCAGAGTGCTAGGATTACAGGCGTGAGCCACCGCGCCCGGCCCAAAGATACCACTTTTTAAAAAAGCACGTTTTCAAATGGAATTAGAGTTTTGCCAGGCCAGGTACTAAGAAAATTATACAGGAGCTTTCAAACTTTTCAAACTTCATTAAGCTGGAAAAAAAAAATTACAACATCCTTGTTCTGCCTAGTATGCATTTATTTGACCCCTCTTTATCAATACTACTATGGATTTTTTAAGGAAAATCTAAGAGTAGGTAGATGGATTTTAAAATAGTCTTTTAAAGACCTTTTACATCTAATGTAGAACTTACATAAAAGTAAAAACTAAAAGTGGAATTGAATTGTAAAATTATTTAGGGCCTGAAGTTAATTTTTTTCTTGTAATTTTATCAGTAAGAAATACCCCACAAATAGGCAAGACACAAAACAAAGTCACAGAGGCAATTCAGTCATTAAAGGTTATTTTGTACACTGATATGCAATGAAGTCCAAAGAATTCATCTCCCAACTGTAATCTTACAAAGTGTTTAAAACTCATTCCACTTGTTGGATGGAATGCATATAACCTGTAACCCAAATTTACTACCCTGGCTGCCCCATCTGGAGATAGATGCGAAGACTGGCAAATCCAGACTCAATACAATAGCTCCAAAATCAAATAATGAAAAGTCAAATAATGAAATCACAAAATAAGGCAAAAAGTTATTCTGTGAGACGTCATCTCCTTGCCGTCCTCTTTTCACTAAGCTTTTTAATTTGGTGCTACCAATCTCAAAATTTAAGCATAAATATGAATTTCCATTTAACTACCCCCTTCCCTTAAAAGGGAGATTATTCTCTTGGAATTAGAATCATATTCTTGCTGACAAGTAGGAAAAACTGACCTGATATGTTTTACCTGTTGTATAATTGGAGTCCACTGTCAAAACAAATCTTAACACTCTGGAATGCAGTGGTTTAACTGTGCTGTTCTTATACATGTTAGACAATGCTTAACTACCCAATGGTACAAGCATGTCTCTTTACTCATAAATCAACACCTGGTGCTTAAGATAACAGAATTGTCCAGGATGGTTGTCTTCATTAAACACAACAGTAGGGCACTTCTCACCCCACTCCCACTTTTTATGTCTTTTTTGTCAGGGAAGGGTAGTGAAGAGAAGTAGTAGATTCCTCAGAGAAACTATGCCACAGCCTCTCATCCCCATAAATAATGTAAGAAAAGCAAAATAGTCCGAAGCTAAGTGGAAATATGTATATTTTAAAGTCATCACAGAGTTCACACATTGTCTTTTAAAACACAAGCAGAGTTATGTGAAGGGCTCTCAACTAGGAAGATTTAGAAAGTGCTTGCTTGAGAAGCATGCTAAAGAATGAAATTTATAAATTCAAATATGAAAAAAGGCCAAGACAGGGAATATCCCATTACTACAGAAAGTTTTTCTGGTCCACTTGAAATACTCTGGTTTCTAAATTTTTTCAATATAGAGATGAGTCAATGATATTTATAAAATTTGTTGTGTTTAGTTCCATGGAAAGAATATTTCAAAGCTTTAAGTCTTTTTTTCTACTTTCTGTAGTACCAGTCTTTTTTCTTTCTCGTTAACTGTCTCAAAATTTTAATGATATAACAATATTTTAAAGTTCAGATAATGCCATTAGAGGCAGAGACAAACCAGGTGACCAACCTAATTTCTTTGTTCTTCCAGGGATCTTGAAATTTCTAAAGGAAGGTGAACTTAAGTTTTATTTCCTCTAGTAGGATGAAATAAATTTCTGCTCTTTAAAAATTACCCAGTCTCAAGTATTTTGTTATAGCAGCACAAAAGGACTAAGACACCTCCCTAAGACACTAAGAATCTAGCATGACATCTGGCACGCAGCCATCAGTTTCCTGAATACATGAAAATATATCAAATCCTATGTCACTAGCCTGGGCTAGTTTCTGTCCATCATAATATGATTAATGTCATACATATTGCCCAAAACAAAAACTTTTCCATACCTGTGGAAAGAGCAACCAAATAGGATTGAGAAGACAAAGGCTCAAGTCCTTTCTCAGCCACTAGCAAGCTAAGTAACCTTGGGTAAGTCACTCAACTTTACTGGCCCATTTCCTCCTAATAATAAACAAGATAACCATGATGACTGCTTGCTTGCCGATGGCAGGCACGGCATTACGTGCACCGTTTCAAGCAGTCCCCATACCAATCTTATGAAAGAGGCACTTTTATTACCTCCATTTTACAGATGAGGAAACTAAAGAAGAAACTAAAGCTCAGGGAAGTTAAATAATGTGTCCAAGGTTATGCAGCCAGGAAGTAGTGAACTTTAAGACTTCCCAGTGTCAGCTCTTAAACACGATGTCATAGTACCTCACAAACATTTTAAACTGCAGACATTAGGCGATTTCTATGGTCTTTCTAGCTTTAAAATTCTGATTTTAAGAAATACTTGAGGGATATTAGTATAAGTTAAAACAATGAAGTAAAAACTCTCCTTACCCTTCACTCATGCCAGCACTGTAGTAGGCACGGGACCTACTACTGTAAGATTGGATGGATCTTTGCCCTCAAATAACTGACATACCATCACCATACTATAATGTATTAAGCACAGAATGCAAAGGAAAAGGAGGGGTTGCTGAAGCAAAAGAGGGGTATCAAGAGAGGCTCAGCTTTAAAAATAGAGTTAGGCAGAAATAAGGCAAAGCATCCCGTAGGTGACAAGGCATGGTTAGTGTGCCACAGCATTATGTATTTGGCATGACTGGAGTAAGCATGAACAAAGGAGGGGGAGGAAAACCGAGATTTCTGAGTCATTCATATCTTACTGAAAATTGAGCCAGAGGAATAGATGTTTACCAGTTCATAAAATTTAAGTACATTATTTTAGACCTCACATGTTTAAAATAATACATAACACCTAGCAACAAATTTAATGAATCCCTTACTCATACTGGTCCAAATAATACATTATCAAAGAACTACTTCTCCATGCGTAAGCCATTTGACTAACCATCAGTCTATATAGATTCTTCCTATAGAAATGACTAAGATAAACCAGAATGACCCTTAGTATCTCCAACTCATGTATTAAAATTTTTAAGATTACAAAAACCTTTGTTAGACAAACACACAAAATAATATATAAAACATATTTACAGTTGAATGAAAAACAAGTCACCACCATCCAGGTCGAGAACAGAATATCGTCAGCATTTAGAAGCCCTGTGTGTACCTCTCCCATAAACTAATGCTATTTTTTTTTTTTTTTTTCCTTGCAATAAGAGTCTCTCACCTTGTTGCTAGGGCTAGAGTGCAGTGGCATCACCATAGCTAACCGTGCGACCTCAAACTCTTGGGCTCAAGCGATGGATCTTCCTGCCTCAGCCTCCTGAGTAGCTGGGACTAAAGCAGCACACCACTGTGCCCAGCTAACTTTTCTATTTTTTGTAGACAGGGTCTTGCTATGCTGCCAAGGCTAGTCTTTAACTCCTGGCCTCATGCGATCCTCCCACCTTGGTCTCCCAAAGTGCTAGGACTACAGGTGTGAGACACGACACCCAGCATTAATGCTATCTTGACTTTTGTAATAATCATTTCCTAGTTTTTCTTTACTTTTATCACCTACCCATGCATTTCTATACAATGTAGTTTAGTTTTGCCTTTTTCCCCACATAAATTATACAAATTACTTTTTAAGACTGAAATTCATCCAGGTTGCTGGGTATGGCTCTAGTGTGTTCACTTCATTGCTGTGTGTGTATACATATATCCTTTCCTACTGAGGGACATTTAGGTTATGTCCAGTTTGATGAAAAACACTATTATGAATATTTCTGGTGCACCTGAGTTATACAGGAAGTGTGCAGTGTCAGTGTTACTAGGTAAGCCAAACTTTTCCAAAAAGGGCTGTATCAGCAGGTGCAGTGGCTCATGCCTGTAATCATAGCACTCTGGGAGGCAGAGGCGGGAGGATCGCTTGAGCTAAGAAGTTCAAGACCAGCCTGAGCAAGAGTAAGAACCTGTCCCTCCTAAAAATATAGAAAATTAGCCAGGTGTCATGGTGTGCACCTGTAGTCCCAGCTACTTGGGAGGCTGAGGCAGGAGGATCGCTTGAGCCCAGGAGTTGGAGATTGCAGTGAACTATCATGATGCCACTGTACCTATACAGTAGTCACTAGCTACATGTGGCTATTGAGCACTACAAATGTGTCTAGCACAACTGAAGAAACGCATTTCAAATTTTTGTTAATTAACTTTACAAAGATTAAAGATTTCTGTTCATTAAACAATACCATTAAGAGAGTGAAAAGGTAAAACCACAGAGGGGAAGAAAAAGTTATTTGCAAAGACAAACAACTCATATCTAGAATATATAAACAACATATAGGTCATTAAGAAAAAGACAGTTCCCCTCCACCATAAAAGTGGGGGGTGCAGGGGGAGTGGCAAGAGAGAGACTATTCAAAAAGGAGATACCCAAATGCTAATAAATTTCTAACATAACCATCAGGAAACCACAAAATGAGACCATGAAATACCATCACACCCACCAGAATGGCTAAAATTAAAAGGCAAAGACAAGTATCAAGTGTAACTCTCATACATCAATGAAGCTAGTACATTTTAAGACAACTATTTTGGAAAACTGGTAGTATCTACTAAAACGTGCACATTCTATGAATCAGCAATTCCCTTCCTACAACTTATCCAATCAAAACACACATATACATACGTACTGGAAAACAAGATTGTTCCTGGAAACATTATTCATAATAACCTCAAACAAGAAATAACCCAAGGTCCACCAACAGAATAAACAAACACTAAAGAAGCTAGCAAACAAGCAAAATTCATCTGTGGTGCTAAAATTAGAAAGTAGTCTGGGGAGAGGTCTGAGGGGAGCTTCTGCCATAACATCCTTTTTGTGTTCACTCTGTGTGAATCCATTAAGCTGTACAGTCATGCGCACTTTTCTCCTTGCATATTATGCTACAATTAAAAAGTTTATTAAGAGTGTTCTGATGACTTTTTTTGGTATGTAGCTAGCATTAAGTGGAACTTTGTATCAAATAGGGCTGTTTTGGTTGCAGTGGCAGAAACCCAACTCAAACTAGCCTAAAAATATAGTCTTGGTTTAAATATCTTAAAAAAAAAAAAAAAGCTACAATATGGCCAGATTCCAGGTCTTTTAGTCTTTTTCTTCCTCTCATTTCTGCTTGCTTTTGTGTGGGCATTATTCTGACAGGCAGCCAGGCCCTCTCCCATGTACCTTCAGACTTACCTCACCTCCACAGTTAGCAATGCCATATTGTTAGTGGAAAACACCTCTTTATGTTCTGACAATTGTCCCAGAATCAGCCTAGTTTTGAGTCACACACCTTTCTTGGAGGCTAGTCTGCCCCATTTGAACCCCTGGACTAAGAGTAGTAAAAGGGTGTTTTCCCAAGGGAAAAATCAAGGTGCTATTACCAGAAAAGGGTAGAATGAATGCAAGAGGCAAAACCAACATTTGTTTTTGGAAGAGATGCAAGAAAACCCTTAATTTACAGTTTCTCACTGATCTATGTCAAACTAAGGTTAATGAAAGTAAGTAATCTATAGCTTTTCCTATCTAAGGCATCCAAGCTGCTTTCTGAAGTCCTTGAACTACTGGGAGAGGGAAATCCAACAGTTTATCAGATCTCTCGTATCATTCTCTCCCTCCAACCTTGCACATCATGATCACATTAACCTTCCCAGTGCATAGCTCTAGTTCTAAAACAATCCTAACAAAGGAACCATATTCTCTACTAAAGTTGAAGATTTTTAGTCTGTCACTCAGGGTCTTCTGTGATCTCACCCTAACTTACCTTTCCATACTTACCTTATGCTGCTCCTCCTGTGTACACTAAGTCAGTGCTTTTTAGGGTTTGTCACTGAATAACTTTAAAGTATTAGGATGTAACTGAGATTTAATGTGTCAGTCAGATCTGGGAATTAACTGTTACTTTTCCTTTTTGGTTTTAAAGGTAGAATAAAATGATTTATGAATGCTACATCTAACCCTTAATATACAGGGTTTTTCATCTATACGTCAACATCCTAAGTTCCCTCCACTCCCCAAATCAACTTTATTGCCCATAGGTGCAACCTCCTCCCCCCCATGCCCTTGCTTTCTGCTGGTCCAAAGCCCCTCCAGGATAGCACAGTGCTTAGGCTCTGCTGGGCCAGAGGCAAGGGAGACAGAATCTGCCCTGGCCCAGTCCCTCCCCTCCCTAAGAAGTCAACATTCTTATTAAACTAAGTTTATCCTTCTACCTAAAAATAAGAAAATGTGGAAGCTGTTTATAATAAAGTATCATGAGAGCTATAAATAGCATTTTCTTAATGGGAAAACCTGTTAAGAGAACTATTTTCTCCACAACATTCATTTTTTCCCCATAAATTATTTATAGTATATAATTTCAAATGGTAAGTTTCAAAGACTTAGTAAAGAAACACTAGTTTTTGATATATAAATGGAACCTAGAATAAACTGTACTGTTTTTCAGAGTAGGTAAAACAAGTCATGTTCAGAAATAGGCCACTAATTTCATTTAGACTAAATATCTCCATCTTTTCACCCTTAGCTAAAAGTGATTTACCTACATAGTCAATTTACTAACTTGCCAAGGTTTCAGAATTGCAAATTAGTGATTTTTTTTTACTAAAAAACAAAGACAAATTGTGACATAAATTAGCTAATTTTTTAAAAATAAAAGCATGAATTAAATGTACAAGCATATCACTATTTTTATTTTCATTTAAGCCGCTATGCTGTGGGCTAAAAGTTATCTAGACAGTATGTATAATCCACATTTTACAGCTTAATTCAAATTTCAGAACATAAAGTATAACAATATTCCCTATTTTACTGTTCAAATATACATATTTTTATCTGAAATACAGTATTTATAAAACAAAACAGTTCCTTGCAACAAGACCAACATTATTAGAAGAGTTGTTTAAATTATTTTTTAATGGTTATAGTGGAGCCAATTTTCCTCAGTAAGTACCTACAGGGAGTTAGCACACTCATGATTCTTGAATATAACCAAGAATGTGCTATTAATAAGTAAATATCATATACAAATTCAGCCAAAACATTCAGGATAAAACACTTTTGATTTCAGAAATATATTTAAAAACACTCTCCCAACCACTATTGTTACACTCCCTTTATGCTTTCAC
Source organism: Lemur catta (assembly GCF_020740605.2). NCBI lineage: Eukaryota > Metazoa > Chordata > Mammalia > Primates > Lemuridae > Lemur > Lemur catta. The sequence goes on from NC_059142.1 coordinate 18,094,429, forward strand.
ACAGCAAGTTCCAGGAGTCAGTTTTCCGTGCTTCCAGAGATCTTTTTACTGGGGCAGCCCTCAATCATCTTCTTTTTCAATGTATGTCTTTGCATTACCCCGTGCCATTTGCCTGGCCAAGTATCTGTCTCTGGCTGACATTACAGTTTCTTTGTTGTTTCGCTTTGCAAACTTGCTTACCGCCTCGAGTGGTCTCTCTTGTTCCTTGTCTTGCCTTTCCTCTGTGAGTCTGTGTTTTGCTCCCGGTGATGTTTCAGAACTAGAGGGCTTCTCTTGGTTCCTTTCTTTGTCCTTTTCTATGTTTCTCATTTTGCTGGCTCTTTCCTGGTCAAGAAATTTATCCTTTGCCCTAGAATTCGGGCTGCTTTTCTTTCTGTCTCGATTTCTTTCTGGAGATTGAACAATTACTTCTTGTTTTTCTCTATCTCTGCATGTATCATTATTTTCATATCTTTCATTTCTTACTTTCATATGTTCTTCCTTTTCTTTGTTTTTCTCTTCCTTCTCTCCTTTCTCACTGTGTCGGTTATGAGCATTTCGTTGTCTATCTCTTTCTTGTTCTCTTGGGGAATATCTCTCCCTCTCTTTCTCCCTTTTCCGTTCTCTGTCACTTCTTTCTCTTTGGTCCCTTGCCCTCAGTTTATCTTCTTGTTCATGCCTCCTCCAGTGAGAATCTCTATGACTGGCCTCTCTGTGCCTATGAGAATCCTTTTCTTTCCAGTAATCTCGGTCAGTGTAATGGTTCTGTTGGTCTCTGGACTGCCTCTCTTGGTGCTGATCTTCCCTTCTCTCGTGTCCTCTTGACTTGGAACCTTTTGTGTGGTGTTTGGCACCATGCCCTCTTTCTTCACTAGATGACCGTGAGTGGATTTGTGTCCTGTGATGCTTGGAGTCCTCGGAAGTTTCTGTGACCTTTTCCCTTCTACAGTTCACTTTAGTTTCTTCCATTTCATCATCCTCACTGCTCTCAGCATCAAAGTCGCTGTCTGCATCTGGGTTTTCCTCTCCTTTCACACCAGCTTGGAGAACGCATTTCTCTTGTAATATTCTGTTCTCTGAACTTACTTCATCAGAGTAACTCCTTGATTTTTCTTCCTTTATCCCAGACCTTTTAAAAATAATACAAACACAAAATGCCACGTCATCAATTACAGTAAGCAAATGAAGTGTTTACATAATTTTTCTCAATACTTAAATCAATACAACTGTAATTATATACATTGTCTGATTATCCAAATGCAAAAAGGTGCTAATGTTTATGAAAACTAGCATTTTCAAACCATTCAGAATATTCTCAATATTTATAGAAATGAAATAGAGAAAATTAGTCTTTCTCTACTGAACTACTGAACCTTCAGACAGGAGTCTGTACAAGGTCTTCATTTTTTGTTAAGCCTGGACAAAGAATAATTCAGAAAACTAAGATTATGTTCTGGATCCACGTTCTATTTTCACAACGCGAAGTTGAAATTCTAACCACTGTATTTTTTGTTTTCTTTTAAAAAAATTATAAAAAATCGTCCTAGAAGTATATGAAGATATGTTTTTCATAGCAAAATAGTGGCAAATCTAATTCTAAATATCCACCTCTCATGATTAAAAAGGTACCAGCATCTGGATACACTCCCTTGGCACCTATGATAACAAAATGGAAATATGTCAATCTGTCCAGCTATTAGAATCAACACTAAAATTATCCGTTATCATCTACATTTTTCCAGCTGATAAGTGTGGTTAACTTACTTATACTACTCACACATTCATTCTAATAGTGCAACACCTTGGTTCTCTAGGAAATGCTGACAAAACTACCTTGGCTAAAGGACCCAATAATGGGTAGGAATTCAATTAATAGACTCTTGAGAAGTCTAACTATGTAAATGACATTACGGTGTTTCATGGAGGGCCTCATAAATACTCCAGATGAAACTCTAATAGAAAGACATAATGTATTGTCATTTCCATTCAAAAGATGAATCTTCAAATACACTTTCTTAGGCTCACACTTCATCAATTTTGTAATCAAAACTTTCTAGCAGTGTGGGGAGGAGTGGGACATAAACTTAATTTCCTCTCTTTACCCTTAATTATATTCTCCCACCTTCTCCCCTTTCCCCAGCACCACAGACTCAGATCTTCTAATCAGAATGTTTCTGTTAAAAAAAAAGAAGTTGGCTTAGATACAGGTTTAGGATAAACTCTCTCTTTATCTTCAGCTATATACTTATGGCATAATCATGTCATCATTCCTATAATACCTTATAATTTTATTCAAAAATCCTACAATCCTTTATTTCCTAAACCAGCACTGTTTAATAGAAATGCCTATAGAAATGGTAATGTCCATATCTGAGCTGTACAGTAAGGCAGCCACTACCCAAATATGGCAACTGAGTACTTGAAATGTGGCCATTGTAACTAAAATTTTATATTTTATTTACTTTTAGTTAATTTAAAGCTACATGTGACTAGTGGCTACATATTGGACAATGAAGTTCTAGCTCCTGATACGTGACTCTTACTTTTATGAAAGCTGGGTGCTATTATGAAAATAAACCACTTTCTTTTTTATACATTAACTGAACATGCATTAAAGATTTATGTTGTAGACACCTGATTCTTTCCAAATTTCTCCTTAATTTTGACAGCAATCATTTTAAGGAACCAGGGCCATGAGGGATACCTATACTTTTAGTTTAAAAAACAAAACAAAACAAAAACACACCATTTGGTTTTGTTTCCCCTTGAAGGTCATTCATAAGACTCATAAAGCACACTAATATTTATGATAACATTAAACTAAATCACTGAGAATATTTTGATGCAAATCATAACAATTTTTGTGACCTGCAGAATAGAAATAATCTTGAACTAAAACTTTACGTTTTTAAATTAAGAAACTGCAAATACCTAGTCATTCATTCAATTATTAAATAGGTTAGGGTGGCTCACAACACAACATGCAATGCTATAATCCTCCATCTTTCAGAGGGTTAAAATGATCCTACAACCACAGATTATTAACAGTAACTTTCTTCTAAATATTCCATATGGCACCTCTCACCTGGCTTCACGAAAACTGCATTTAGGTACTTCTTCTTCACCAACTGCTTGATTTAATAGGTGCCTATAAAATCCACTGAGATCTTTCTGCTTCGTTACATCCAAACATGCTGAGAGGAAAAGCAAAAATGAGTAGAATATCTTTAGCAAGGCACAATGCAGTTGTTTTACAGGTGTATAGAAACATACACAGCATATAAACTATTCTCTAGATTAGAAATTGGCAAACTGTGGCCTGCAGGCCAAATTTGGCCTGCTGTTTTTGTAAATAAATTTTTATTGGAATGCAGCCCTGCTCATTTATGTATTGTACATGGCTACTTTTGCACTACAGAGGCACTGCTGAGTAGTTGCAACAGAGATTGTATGTCCAAAAACCTAAAATATTTACTATCTAGTCCTTCACAGGAAGTTTGCTGACTGGTGCTCTAGATGAACACATTGTACGTGCTTAGAATTTTTTTTTTTTTTTGAGACAGAGTCTCGCTGTGTTGCCCAGGCTAGAGTGAGTGCCGTGGCGTCAGCCTAGCTCACAGCAACCTCAAACTCCTGGGCTTAAGCGATCCTTCTGCCTCAGCCTGCCCAGTAGCTGGGACTACAGGCATGCACCACCATGCCCGGCTAATTTTTTCTATATATATATTTTAGTTGGCCAGATAATTTCTTTCTATTTTTAGTAGAGACGGGGTCTTGCTCTTGCTCAGGCTGGTCTCGAACTCCTGACCTCGAGCGATCCACCCGCCTCGGCCTCCCAGAGTGCTAGGATTACAGGAGTGAGCCACCGCGCCTGGCCACGTGCTTAGAATCTTATATGTTTGGTTTTCTTCTACTTAAAAGTTGATGAACACTTGCCAATTAAATTATTTATAAGTACATATTCTACTTAGATCTTAAGGAATGATAATGAGTAGAAAGCACTAAAGTAAAGCACTAAGATATTCTATAACCTCCGCACATCTTTGTTTTTTCTTCAATTATTCTTTTTCTATTTGCCTACTTTGTTACTCTAGACTTTCTCATTCCAGAAAACATAAACAGGGTTTTAAGTTGTATTTATGTTATTTCTGACAAATGTTACAGTGTTATACCTTTGAAAATTTTTTCAGACACAGGGTCTTGCTCTGTCACCCATGCTGGAGTACAGAGCCTCGATCATAGCTCACTGTAGCCTCAAACTCTGGGCTCAAGTGATCCTCCCACCTCAGCCTCCCAAGTAGAAGGGACTACAGGTGCACCACTGCACCGGGCTTGTTATACCTTGTAATAAATGTTTTTACATTTGAAATCACGTTCTAAGGCAATGACTTGTAAAGACTGTAGTTTTAAGCAACAAATTGAGAAAAGTCTAATAGAAATAAGAGTTACTGAAGAAGAGTTCAACTGCAGTATTAAAATTTCCTGTTTATACTACTATTTAATACAATATATCTTGTTTTCTTTTTTTAATTGAAAAGAATTATTTTTTAGAGACAGATTCTCACTCTGTCAACCAGGTGGGAATGCAGTAGCTTAATCATAGCTCACTAGGGCCTTGAACTCCTAGGTTCAAGCCATCCTACTGCCTCAGCAACCTGAGTAGCTAGGACTACAGGCATGCACCACCACACCTGGTTAATTTTTAAATTTTTTTTGTAGAGATGGGCAATCTCGCTATGTTGCCCAGGTTGGTCTCGAACTCCTGCCCTCAAACAATCCTCCTACCTCGTCCTTCCAAAGTACTGGGATTATGGGTGTGAGCCACAGTGCCCAACATTGTATCTTGTATTCTTATGCAGAAATTATGATCACAACATTATAACCCAAAAGTTCAGTGACAGAGCAAACAGCTAACCACAAGGCAGAGATTCTGCTGCTCTGGTTCCTTCTACCTTTCCCCCTCTTCCATTTTACCTTCCAGAGCAGCAGCCCTCTTTTCTCTTTCTTCCTCTTCAGCTCTCTCTTGCAGTTTTTTCTTATAAGCAGATGTCACAAATGCCTCTTTATCATCAAATTCTCCCTTTTCCATTTCTCGTTCTCTCTGTATTTTCTTTTCCATTCTTTTTTCTTGTTCCTTTTTTCTAATTTCAACTGCTTTTAGTAGGTTGTGAATGTACTTGGGCTAAGGGAAAAAATAAGATTACTTAGGAAAGAGTCAAAAATAGCAACTTATAACAATGTTAATACTGTTGTAATTTTTATCATGAACTCATTAAGATAGAAATGATTAGCCCAAATAAGACTGTCTTCCTCTCAAAATTTAATACAAATTTACTGGCAAGATTAATACTGAAATTGTTTTCAATAAAAATGTAAGTGTAACAGAGATAGAAATTATTTATAATGCTATTTTACCTTTTCTTAAAAATCTCAAACTAAATGAAAAATTTTTCCAGTGTTTTTCATCACTCATTTTTCTGGTATTCTTTTAATTCAATAAATAAATAAGAAAGAAAATTTCCTACTAGTTTTTCACATTCAGTGGAAATAGATTATTTAAAATAGTAGGTTTAATATAATTTTACACTATTACTCTAGATACTATAAAATGCAAAGATCCTTAAAAATCAGTCTGTGCTTGTGAAGGAACAAGAGTGACAGAAAGAAAATTAGAATTTATTTCAATTTTTTCTCTATCAGTTTTTTTCAAACTTAAAATCTGACCACGATATGTGCAGGCAGATGATTCAGTTACTAGTTAGAAAGCAATAAAAAATAAGAGGAAAATGAAACATGAACAGGGCCAGGAACAGTACAAATTTGGTACACAGAATTTCTAAGGAAAAATTTTCAAAAAATTATTTGTAAAGTTTCCAAAGCAATAAACAAAATTTATAAAATTGTTAGATAATTCACTTAGCCCATTAGCATAATATATGTAGGACTTCCTTGGTTCTAAAATTAATCTGTAATATCTGGAACTACTAATATCAAACACCTAATAGCTTTATCACAGACCATCCTCATGTTAAAATAAGATTAAGATACAAAATGTAGATCAAGGTCAAAGAAAATTTGTATTTCAGCTACAAACAAACCTTTCGATCTTTCCCCAAAAGCAATTTGGGATTACTTTCCTCCTTTTTTTTCTGCATTTCATCATAAATACTGTCGTATTCATACACAGTGGCATCTTCTGCAAGGGCCTTCTGGATTTCCAGTTTGGTCTTAAAGAAAAAAATTAAACATGAGTCAGCCAACACACACCACAAAAAGGTCTATGCATTTTTTTTTTTTTTTGAGAAAAGTTCATAAAATTGGAAACATATCATAAAAATTACATCAGTCACATTTTAGATATAAAATTCTGTAAATTCTGGAACCAGGCTGCCTGGGTTTGAATCCTGGCTCCGCACTAATTACCTAGGGCAAGTTTGTTTAATCTCTTTGTGCCTTAATTTTCCTCATCTAAAAAATTGATAATAATAAATAATAATTTTATCCACTTGCTAAGCTGTTGTGATAATTAAATGACTTAAACTTAAAACACTTAGTATAGAGTCTGACAGAGAATAGTGTTCAATAAACATTAACTGTTATCATCTATTTATTTGTATATAAATATAATTGTACACATCAAAAGGTCGAGGTCCAAAGTATAACAGAGAAACATCTAACCCTGGTTTTGAGATGCCTACATTATGTATTAAACTTTCACATCATTTCTAGTACGTTGAGTAGCCAAATAAAATGTTTAGTTTTCAAATGTATAATGGTAGGAAATACTTTATGAAAAGTTCCCAACATAGTATAAAAATAGGGACATTTTGTAATTAATAGAGTATTTTTGTAATTTCAGTCATACAGTCTCTGCCTTTGTTAGCTTCCTTCTATTTTAAATGTTTTTCTTCCTCTTACAGGCCACTGAAATCTTACCAAGTTTCAGGGTAAGTTCAACCCCCTACATCTTAAATGAGGCCATTTCTTTTCCTTTCTTTTCTTTTTGAGACAGAATCTCTCACTCTGTTGCCCGGGCTAGAGTGCTGTGGCATCAGCCTAGCTCATAGCAACCTCAAACTCCTGGGTTCAAGTGATCCTCCTGCCTCAGCCTCCTGAGTAGCTGGGACTACAGGCATGTGCCACCATGCCCGGCTAATTTTTTTTTTCCTATTTTTAGTCACCTGACTAATTTTTTCTATTTTTGGTAGAGACAGGGGTCTTGCTCTTGCTCAGGCTGGTTTCAAAATCTTGAGCTCAAGTGATCTTCCCACCCCAACCTCTGAGAGTGCTAGAAATGAGCCCATTTATGAGGACTTTAACCTCCAATGATCTCTTTCTTCTGAACTCCAATGGAACAGTCTACTCTGCAATATTTAACTCTTAATAATACACTTGATGTTACTACTTTATAATCATTTCACAAATCTTAGCCTCTTACCTCAGCTTGTAAGTTTCTGAGATACAGAGTTTTCACATTTTAACTTTTTCCTGAATTGCTACATCGCCTAGTGCAATGTGGAACACAAGAGGGATCCTTTTTAAGTGACAGGATGCTATAACAATTATTCAAAAGAATCTACTTGATATTCTCAGGTTTTTATGTATCAACATCACACGCTAAATGAAAAACATTTTTTCTGGAATATTGTTTAAAAAATTAAGAAATTCACATTTCTTCTTCACTTCTCAACCTTTAGAAAACCAATGATTCTCTTGCTTAGATGATGAATTGGCACTGCTGCTCCCTCCCCAAAACATAGAATCTAAGAAATAATCACCACCACCACAACAAAAAGCAAGGGAAAAAGGAGACTGAGGGTGGTTTTAAACTGATGACATGTCTTTGTATATGCTGGGAGGAGAGATGCAGGTGAGCACTTGGGTAGATATGTTAACTATAGCTCAACAGTTATAAAGCAAAAACTGAACAGAAATCTAAGAGAAAATAGATAAACCCACAATTATACTGGGAGATTTTAACATATGTCTGTCAATAATAGAACAGACAAATCAATATGAATATATATACATATATATAGATAGATAGACAGATTAACACAACGGGCCCACTGGACACATACAGAACATTTCACTTTTAAGGATGGAGGGAATATTTATAAAAACTGACTATATACTAGACCATAAAGTAAACCTCAACACATTAAAGGAAAGAAACGATACGGTGCAAGGTCTTGAAATCATGTTAGAAATCAGTAACAAAAAGGTAACCAAAAACTTCCATATGTTTAGAAATCAAGTTATATACTTCTAAATAATACATGGTCAAACAAGAAATCACAATGCAAATTAGAAAATATTTTGAATGGAATAACAAAAATACCGCCTATCAAAATTTGTGAGACACAGTTACAGCAGTGCTTTGAGGGAAATGTATAGCTTTAGATACATATATTAAATATATCAGAAAAGAGAAAGGAATGAAAAACAGAGAGCTATGCACTCATTTCAAAAAGTTAGAAAAATAAACTCAAAAGAAAATAGAATGAAGAAAACTAATTTGTCAGGACAGAAATAAGGTAGAAACAAACTTAAAATGTATATATTATTAGCTCATTTTATAAGATTCACCAAACCTTGGTATTATCAGACTTAATTTTCTTTTAATCTGGATAATTATAGTGAAAGAAAAGGAAAATTACAGGCCAATCTTTACTTATGATGTGAAAATCCCCAACACTTATGCAAAAACCCTTAATGAAATTTTAGTAAACCAAATGCAACAACATATAAAAAGGATAATATTTTATGCTTATGTTGGGTTTATAGCACGTATGTGAAGTTACAATGATAGGTTTTCTCAAGTTAAGCTGACCTTACATTATTGGTATGACTCAAACATGGCCATGAAATATTACCCTTTTTACATAGGTCATAATTTTAAAAAATAAACAAATAAATAACAACAAAACCCCAAACTAAGAATAGAAAAAAAGTTCCTTAGATTAACAACGAATATCTACCAGAGACCTACAGCAAATGTTATTTGAATGATGGCATAAAGTTTTCTCCAATGAAGTAGGAAATAAGACAATAATGTTGCCATCATCAGTTCTATGTAGTTGAGGTCCAGATAAAAGATGAAAAGAGAGAAAAAGAAATACTGTGATTATTAAATAAAGTATTGCATTTCTAAAAGTATTTTCTTTAAGATTTAGTAAATGCAATCAAGCTAGTATTCTCTGTGATAATAATTTGGGATTAAAGCAGAAGACAACTGAATCAATCAAGTGAGGAACAAGGTAAAGAGCAGGTAATACAGATGGGAGAAAAAGCAGCAGCAGGCAGGTGAAAGGTGTAAGAGTTATATCAGCATTCCCAATTTCCAAGCAAATTATGAAAAACTCCCCCTAAACAGATGAAGTGGCTTTGAACAAGCCAGAGTTAAGAATAAAATTAGATTATTTGTCATGGGATTAGAGTTAAAATTAAAAAACAGATTTGGGATTTATGCTTTAAGTGAAGAACAACAGGCAGCACAAAAATGTCAAAAGAACATTAGCAAACAAGATACCTTCACGACCTTGGAGAAGTCATCTGACTCTCCAGAAGTCTCTCACTTAGATGGTAAAGAAGTTGAACTTGATGGTCTCTCTAAAATTCCACTGATCTCGGCCGGGCGCGGTGGCTCATGCCTATAATCCTAGCACTCTGGGAGGCCGAGCCGGGTGGATCGTTTGAGCTCAGGAGTTCGAGACCAGCCTGAGCAAGAGCGAGACCCCCGTCTCTACTAAAAATAGAAAGAAATTATATGGATAGCTAAAAATATATATAGAAAAATTAGCCGGGCATGGTGGCACATGCCTGTAGTCCCAGCTACTCAGGAGGCTGAGGCAGAAGAATTGCTTGAGCCCAGGAGTTTGAGGTTGCTGTGAGCTAGGCTGACGTCACGGCACTATAGCCCGGGCAACAGAGTGACACTCTGTCTCAAAAAAAAAAAAAAAAAAAAAGTTCTACTGATCTCTAAAATTCTGATTTAAAGCACTTCAGTATTTATGTTAAAGAATCACTGTTTTTTTATGTTTATTAAATCATTCTGGGCATGCTGAATTACACATTATATTCCACTATGAAAAATACACGCTTCCGTGCCAATTCCCCAGGGAGGCAGGAAAACTCAGTGGTTAAAAGCTTGAGTGTGAGCTGGGCTCAGGTGCAGTGGCTCATGCCTATAATCCTAGCACTCTGGGAGAACAAGGCGGGAGGAGCAATCACTTCATGAGCTCAAGACCAGCCTGAGCAAAAGTGAGACCCTGTCTCTACTAAAAATAGATAAAGGGTGTGGTGGCCTGCACCTGTAGTCACGGCTACTTGGGAGGCTAAGGTAGAAAGACTGCTTGAGAACCCAGGAGTTTGAGGTTGCTGAGAGCTAGGCTGATGCCATGGTACTCTAGCCCAGGCCACAGAGCGAGACACTGTCTCAAAAAAAAAAAAATAAATAAAAACAAACAAACAAACAAAAAACTTGAGTGCAGCCTTTTGACTGAATAAAGGGATTTGTTCTGTGAAGTTTGGATTAGGTCAAGGGGCCATACTTGGGGATCTGGAGGGTCATGTGTGGCCCTGAGGCCGCAGGTTCCCCACCCCTGGAGGCAACTTCATTGCCTAGGTCTGGACACAACTTTACCATTTACTAAGTATGTGACCTCATGCAAGTCACATAAATTCTTCTCACCTTCATTTCCTCAACTGTAAAATGAGGACTATAAGAGTATCTATCTCATAGAATTATTGTAAGAATTAAAGACAATTCTTTAAAAGTAGTTGTAATAACATCTGGCATGTAGAAAGTGCTTAATAAACTTATCCTTAAGCAGGTTTCTAGTTAGACAAGGCAGAAATAGGAACAAAAATTATAAGGAAAATGTAGAAGATAAAGAATTAAAATGGAAAAGAAAGATACGTTGCCATTGCTTAATTTCATTATGTTCTACAGTGGCGAAATCAAGGATACTTGATATGTAGAAGTAGAAAACACAGTAAACCTTCGGGCCCAGGTCTACAATTAGTTGTATGATCATAATAAAGGGGTAATTTATCCTTTCTGAGTTTCAGATTTCTTAATCAGGACCTTGGACAAATTTGTGAGAATTTTAAAAGATAAATACATATATGTAAAAAGTGCTTAGGAACACTAAGGTGTTAACAAGTCTATTAAAAATTACCTACTATTCCCCTTTCTTGGTAGATGAATTTCAAATAATTATAAAATTATAAATCACTTTGGTTGTCAATAGATCTTTTTTGGGCAAGAAAGCTCACTAGCAGGAATTTAATAATAAACAAATAATAATAAGCCCACCAATCCATTATTAGACTACTGAGTCATCCGAATGCAGAACTGGTTTAATCTATAGCATAGCAATAAAGAGTTAATTCTTCATTGTGTTTTGTCTTTAAAATTTATACAGGAAACCTGCAATCTGTATAAATCAAGAAATGTTCTTACACATTATTAAAAAGCAAGGGTCAAGATAAAATGATTTCATTATACACACCTACTCTGTTTAGTCTCAGCCCCTAGATATCAAAATTAATAATTAAAAATGTGAGCCGAAACCCACACTTCACCAAATGCATTTATCTCACTCTTCCACATTACCTGTTTCATGGCCTGTTTCTTAGCAGCTTCCCTCTGAAGACTTTCACTCACAGAAGTCTGTAAAATAGAAAAATACTGCTATTGTTTGAGACAATTTAAAATTTCTTTTCTAGTACAGGTTAAGTATATCTTATCTGAAATGCTTAAAATGACAAGAGTTTTGAATTTCAGATTCTTTTTGTGATACTTACTGCTTTAGCATCCCAAATCTGAAATCCGAAATGCTCCAATGAGCATTTCCTGTTAGCATCATGCTGGCACTCAAAAAGTTTTGGATTTTGGAGCACTTTGGATTTCACATTTTCAGATTCGTGATGCTCAACTTGTATTCTAGTTGGCAACTGGTTCCTTACTTATAGTTAAAAGTGGAAAGATAATATAATGAATTAAATTAATATTTTCAAGGTCCTTCCCCTAAACTTTAGGAAACAAATTTGCATTGTAAATTTTCAGAGAAGACTATAAGGTGTATGGGAAAATAGTACAGGAAAAAATGAGGAACATGAATTTTTTTCTCTCTTTTAGAAACAGGCTCTCACTCTGTTGTGTAGCCTGGAGTGCAGTGGCGTGAGTATAGCTAACTGCAACTTCGAATACTTGGGCTCAAGTGATCCTCCTGCCTCGGCCTTGTGAGTAGCTATGACTACAGGTGTACACCACCATGTCCGGTTAACTAAAAAATTTTTTTGTAGAGATAGGGTCTCACTATGTTGCCTAGGCTGGTCTTAAACTCCTGGCCTCAATTGATCCTCCCACCTTGGCTTCCCAAAGAGCTGGGTTACCAGTGTAATAAGCTGGACATGATTTTAAGGCCTAACTTCACCACTAAGTCATTCTACCTTTATGGATTTCAATGTTTTGTGTGCTATATGAATATGTATGTGTGTTAAATGAGGGAAAGAATGGACTAGATAATATTTCAGGTGCCTTCCAACACTAAAATGATAGGATTCCCAGCAACAAAAAGCACATTATTTTAATATTAACCACCAAATATAATATATCAAGCTCCTGGTTTATGCCTAAGACTTAGGGGGCAGCAAGAAATGTCTGTGGCTATAATCAATCAAAAAATATGTACCGAAAAGCTGTCCATTCCAGGCATTGTTCTATGGAAATATAAGAACCATCTGTGTTTAGAGATAAATGGTCTGAAATGGAAGACAAACAACTAAAGAGACAATTACAACATAATTGTAATAGGCAATATAATAAAGGGGTAAACAAAGGGCTGTGGGAGCTTAGAGCAGAAAAGGCAACTCAGTGTATGAAGAATCAAAAAGCCTTCCCTAGGCCAGGCGCGGTGGCTCACGCCTGTAATCCTAGCCCTCTGGGAGGCTGAGGCGGGTGGATTGCTCGAGGTCAGGAGTTCGAGACCAGCCTGAGCAAGAGCAAGACCCCCGTCTCTACTAAAAATAGAAAGAAATTATCTGGCCAACTAAAATATATATATAGAAAAATTAGCCGGGCATGGTGGCGCATGCCTGTAGTTCCAGCTACTGGGGAGGCTGAGGCAGTAGGATCGCTTAAGCCCAGGAGTTTGAGGTTGCTGTGAGCTAGGCTGACGCCACGGCATTCACTCTAGCCCGGGCAACAGAGCGAGACTCTGTCTCAAAAAAATAAAAAATAAAAAAAAAAGCCTTCCCGGGCAGGTGCAGTGGCTCATGCTCGTAATCCTAGCACTTTGGAAGGCCGAGGCAGGAGGATCACTTGAGGCCAGGAGTTTGAGAACAGCCTGGGCAATAACAAGACCCCATCTCTACAAAAAAACAGAAAAATCAGCTGGGTGTGGTAGCGCACACCTATAGTCCCAGCTACTTGGGAGGCTGAGGCAGGAGGATCACTTGAGCCTAGGAGTTTGAGGCTGCAGTGAGCTATGTTTGCACTACTGCACTCTACCCTTCATGACAAAGCAATACCCATTTTTAAAAAAAAAGCCTTCTGAAAAGACATATGACATTAGAGCTGAATAAAAAACAACAGAAATTTAAGAGAATGCAAGACGAGAAGACAGGAAGTAGTGATCACCTGGGCAAAAGCAAAGACTGACAGCTAAGAAATGAAAAAATGTTTCCTTAAAAGTATTGGCTTTAATCATCAGGAAAAGGTAAATCAAAACCATTATGAGACATTACCTTACATGTAACTACCCACCACCGTCAAGATACTTAATTGTACCATCACCATAAGACTACCCTTTGTGCTATCCTTTTGTAGCCATAACCATCCATCCTCCATCTCTAATCCCTGGCAACCACTAATCTGTTATCCATCTCTACGTTTCATGAATGTTAAATAAATGGAATCATGCTGTATATATTCTTGAAGATTGGCTTTTTTCACTCAGCATTATTTTCAAGGAATGTATTTTGTTAATGTAACTACTGCAAAAACATTTCAGTTCTTGCCACAAAATATCCTAGCCCGCAAATTATCTAAGGAAAAACAGCTGTTAAAAACAGATTATGGGCTAGGCAAGGTGGCTCACGCCTGTAATAGTAGCACTCTGGGAGGCTGAGGCAGGAGGACTGCTTGAGATCAGGAATTCACAACCAACCTGAGCAAGAGCGAGACGCCGTCTCTACCAAAAATAGAAAAAATTAGCTGGGTATGGTGGTGCATGCCTATAATCTCAGCTACTTGGGAAGCTGAGGCAGAAGGACTGCCTGAGCCCAGGAGTTTGAAGTTGCTGTGAGCTATGACGCCCAGATGTCAGAGATATCAACTGACTTAGTGCTTAAATCGGACATTTCATACTTAATAACCTAATAGTCTAAGAAAATTATATTTCTAATCATTGGAAAAACTATGGGCTATTTAATAAATGGTGTGGAGACAACAGTCTGGTCTTTTGGAAAAAAAAATATCAAATCTGATTTCTTTACTTCACCTCCTTCTTTATAACAAACAGCAAAATACATTCTAGATGTTATTAAACATTTAAATGTAAGCACAGTTGCAAAACTTTAAGAAGAGAATAAAATAGTTTATTAAAAGGTAAAATAATAATACTGAGTAACCATACCAAGCATATAGAGCAACTAGAACTCTCATATGCCAATAGTGGAAATGTAAAATGATTCAACAACTTTGGAAAAGAATTTGGCAGTTACTCAAAAAGTTAAACACAAACCTTAAGTGACCCAAGCCATTCCATGAATAGGTATTTACCCAAAAGAAATGAAAGCGTACTTCCATGCAAAGACTACAAACGTTCCCATTTTACTTGTAATAGCCAAAACCCAGAAACAATCCAAATGACCATCCACAGGTGAATGAATAAACAAATTGTGCTATACTTGCACAACTGGAATACTACTTGGCAAGAAAAAAGAACCGACTACTGATAACACACAGTGTGAATTAATATCAAAATAATTATTCTGAAAGAAATCAGATATGCCCCCATCCAAAGTATATTGCGTGATTCCACTCACAGTATATAAATTCTACAAAATGAAAACTATGACAGAAAGCAGATCAGTAGCTGACTAGAGGTTGGAAGACGAATGGAAAGGAGAAAGAGGAAACTTTTGGGTGTGACAGCCATGTTCATTACCTTTATTGTCCTAATGGTTTCACGGTGTATGCTCACATCAAAAGTTAGCAAACTATACTCTAAATAGCCGCACATATATGGCAATTATACCTTAATAAAGCTGTTTTTAAAAAGTAAAATAATAATGTCAGGTCATATACACTAAACACTGCAGCGGAAAATGTACCAAACTACCTCTTGTGGGTAATTTTAAATAGATTAAAATTATGTAATAATAATAATTTGAAAATAAAATGGGCTGTGGTTATAATTCATATACTTGGAAAAGGAAGAGAGGATTTGAACCAGTGACAGTGCTGACCAGTGCTTTGAGAAATGAGCTGTAAAAATGGCTTAATGATTAACTTCAGAAAAAAACAGAAGTAATGGCAATATTCAGAAACAAAAGTTGAGAGCCAAAATGTGTCAAGCCAAGTACATATGAAGCACAGGTGCAGAGCAAATTCAGAGGTATGAATCTGGTAGCAAAGGCAAATTATGGTACAACAGATGAACAGATTGACGGAAACAAGCTAAAAAGTAGGGTCCAAGTATAAAGTAAATCATGCCTGGAATGCATATACACTATGGTATAAACCTGGTATTAAGAACAGAGAGCAGGCAGCCAAGTGAAGGTAGAGAGTGTTCAGCCAAAAACAGGTCAAAGTCAAGTAGACTATGGAATGAACAAAAGCAGCAAAGCTGTACACAAGAATAGGAGCCCATATAAAATTCTTCTCAAAGTAAGGCTGGCTGATCCATCTTTTATTCCTGGTTGCTCAACGAGAAATGACCCTATTCCTAACAAAGAACCTTCAGTAGCTTCTAAAATTTTAACTTCTCTCAGAAGTGAAGATATTTTAGTTTTAACTTGAATTATCTAAAAATTCATTTTCATAATGTTTAACGAAAATTTCCTTGGGAGTAGAAATCTGTCTCATTCAGCCTTCTATTTATTACCAATGGTATCCAGTACACCATCTTCTATGCATCAGATGCTCAAAGAATGATTGTTAAAAGCATTTAACTATAGTCACATTGGGGTGGGTTAAAAAATAAATAAAATTTAAAAATTTAAAAAAATTTTTTTCAAGTATTTAACAAGAAAACCACTTAAAAATATAAGTTTATATACTAGCTGAGAAAAAATCCAAATAAACAAAATCAAAAACAAAAAAGGAGACATTACAACTGATGCCACAAAAGTACAAAAGATCATAGGAGACTACTACAAACAACTATATGCCAAAAAACTGGAAAACCTAGAGAAAATGAATAAATTCCTGCACAAATACAACCTACCAAGATCAAATCAGGAAGAAATAGAAAACCTGAACAGACGAATAACGAGCTTAAATCAGTAATAAAAAGTCTCCCAACAAAGAAAAGCCCAGGACATGATGGCTTCACTGCCAAATTCTACCAAACTTACAAAGAAGAACTAATGCCAATTCTCCTAAAACTATTTTGAAAACAAGAGGAGGGAATTCTTCCTAACTCATTTGATGAAGCCAGCATTACCCTGATACCAAAACCAAACAAGGACATAACATAAAAAAAACAAACAAAAAAACACCACAGGCCAATATCCCTGATGAATATATATGCAAAAATCCTCAACAAAATACTAGCAAACCGAATCCAACAGAACATCAAAAAGATAGTACACCATGATCCAGTGGGGTTTATCCCAGGGATACAAGGATGGTTCAACCTATGCAAATCAATAACCATGATACATCATGTCAACAGAATGAAGGACAAAAATTATATGATTATCTCAATGGATGCAGAAAAAGCATTTCATAAAATTCAACATCCCTTCATGATAAAACACTTAACAAACCAAGCATAGAAGGATCGTACCTCAAAAAGGCCATATCTGACAAACGCACAGTTAACATCATACGGAACGGGGAAAAGCTAAAAGCCTTTCCTCTGTAAACTGACCAAAGGGTAGGAAAAAAATAAAAAAGCCTTTCTTCTAAGAACTGGAACTATACAGGATGTTCACTTTCACCACTGCTATTCAATACAGTATTAGAAGTCCTAGCCAGAGTAATCAGGGAAGAGAAAGAAATAAAAGGCATCCAAACTGGAAAAGAGGAAGTTAAGTTATCCCTCTTTGCAGATGATATGACCTTATATCTAAAAAAACCTAAAGACTCCACCAAAAAACTCTTAGATCTGATAAACAAGTTCAGTAAAGTGGCAGGATGCAAAAATCAGTAGCATTTCTATACATCAATAATGAACTAGCTAAAAAAGAAATCAAGAAAACAATCCTGCTTACAATAGCTACAAAAAAATAAAAATACAATACCTAGGAACAAACTTAACCAAGGAGGTGAAACACCTCTACAAGGAAAACTACAAAGTACTGATTAAAAATGATCATACTTTCCAAAGCAGTCTACAGATTCAAAGCAATCCCTATCAAGATACCAATGACATTTTTCACAGAAATAGAAAAACCAATCTTAAAATTTATGTGGAACCAAAAAAGAGCCTGAATAGACAAAGCAATCCTGAGCATCATATTACCTGACTTCAAAATATAGTACAAGGCTATAGTAACCAAAACAGCATGGTACTGGTAATAAAAATAGACACACAGACCAACAGAATAGAATAGAGAACCCAGAAATAAACCCATATATTTACAGCTACCTGATTTTGGATAAAGGTGCCAATAACAAACATTGAGAAAAGTATAAAATATAGCCTCTTCAATAAATGGTGCTGGGAAGACTAGATATCCATGTGCAAAAGAATAAAGCTAAACCCCATATCTCTCACCACGTTAAAAAAAAAAAATCAACTCAAAGACTCAAAACTATAAAACTGCTAGAAGAATATGCGGGAAGTTAGCTATGCTCCCAGGAAAAATCAGGTCCCTTGGGCAGGGGTCATCGCAAGAGATAAGGAAAATAGTAGAAAATAGGAAATAACAGAATAGAGAAATAAAAGAATACTCAGAGACGAAAGTACAGTTTTATAAAGTATAGATTTTATAAAAGTTGGGAGATTGGGAGACCTCCAGCATTCCCGTGAGCTGTGAGGCCTCAAGTGAAGTTTCACATCAGTATTTATTCGTACAGTGATTGGTTGCCAGGGGTAACAGATTTACATAATAACAGTTCCTTTTAGGTTAAAAGTCTCCCAAAAAACTTCTAGAGATCCCTTAATTAACTCTATCTATGTGAGCAAATGGTTACAAAATTGTTCTAAGACAAACTTCTAAGTTCTAAGATAAAACTATCACTTAGGAGTAAGGTTAAACAGAGACATAGTGGCTCTATATTTCTTTATCTCGTTTTTGTTGACTGAGACAGGTAGCCAGGAGTGAAGCAGGAACTGTCCCTTAGGCTAATTGCTTTTAGCCACAGGTGTCTGTCTGTCTGTCTGTCAGGCGGGCACTCTTTGATCAATTCTCACCCTGTGGCTCCATGCATGCCAAGCTTTGTAGTACAGAAGCAAGGTGAAAACCAACAGGTTTGAGACACAGTGTCACCTTGGAAAGCAGCTGCCACTGATCTGTGAGATGCCCTCCTGAGGCAAGGCAGACTTTGACATGTGAACTAACAAGTTCACATATTCCGTCGGGGCAAAGCCCTGCAAAACTCTTGAAATCATTTCTGTCTCTATAGGGCAACAATTCTATAGAGCAATATTAATCTATGGAGCAACAAGAATACATAGAGGAAACACTCCAGGATACTGTTCTAGGTTAAGATTTTTATGGCTAAGACCCCAAAAGCATAGGCAACAAAAACAAAAATAGACAAATAGGACTATATTAAACTAAAAAGCTTTTGTATACCAAAGGAAACAATCAGCAGAATGAAGAGACAACCTGTTGAATGGAAAAAAATATTTACAAAATATTCATCTGATAAGGTACTAATATCCAGAATATATTAACAGAAGGAACTCAAGAGAAAAAAGAAAAATCAAACAACCCCATTAAAAGTGGACAAAGGATTTAAATAGAGATTTCTCAAAAGAAGACATACAAATGGCCAGCAGCTATTGGAAAAATACTCAACATCATTAAGCATCAGGGAAATGCAAATCAAAATCACAATGAGATATTTTATCCCAGTTAGAATGGCTTATCAAAGAGACAAAAAATAAAAAAGCTTGTGACGATGGGAAAAAGGAACTTTCATACACTGTTGGTGGGAATGTCAATTAGTATAGCCATTATGGAAAACAGTATAGTGATTTCTCGAAAAACTAAAAATAGAACTACAAAATGATACAGCACTTCCACCACTGGGTACTTATTCAAAGGAAAGGAAAGGAAAAGGAAAGGAAAGGAGAGGAAATCAGTATATAAGCCCCAGGTTTATTGGAGCACTATTCCCAATAACAAAGATATGCAATCAACCCAAGGGTCCATCAATAGATGGATAGAGAAAATGTGGTATATTTACACAATGGAATACCATTCAGCCATAAAAAAGAATAAAATCACATCATCTGGAGCAACACAGATGGAGCTGGAGGTCACTACATTAACAGAAATAAGCCAGACACAGAAAGACAAATATCACACGTACTCACTCATGTGTGAGAGCTAAAAAAGTTGATCTCATGGAGGTGAAAAGCAGAATGATAGTTACCGGAGGCTGGGAAGAATAGAGCCAGTAGGGAAAGAAGAAAGGTTGGTTAATGGATACAAATATACAGTTAAATGAAAGGAATAAGTTCTAACGTTCAATAGAAGAATAGGGTGACTAAAGTGAATAACGATGTATTGTACATTTCAAAATAACTAGAAGTGAGGACTTAAAAAGTTCTCAACACACAAAAATGATAAATGCTTGTAGTGATGGATATCCCAAATATGCCGACTTGATCATTACACAATACACATTCTATGCATGTAACAAAGTACCACAGGTACCCCATAAATACGTACAAGTATTATGTATCAAAACACTTCTAAAAATTATGTTTACTAAGGCCTAAATTCTTCACTTTCCTAATTATCACAATACTATTTCTAGACCAGTTAACTTCCACTGCCCAGGACCTCTCATATGTTCCTCTCCCACTAATAAGAGAACATGTAATCCCTAAATCTAAAACAACTAGTGAAAGTTTAAATATAATTAGTAAATTTGTGGCAAAAAAAAAATTTACCAAAGGCCAAACATACATAATTTTTAAAATTAGTCACACTCAGCTTCCAATTCCTGATTAAGATATTAAGCCAGGCTCCTTCCCTCTGAACATGTTCTACAAGTCATGGAGATAGGATCTGAGAAGTAAACACAAAAACTGTGAAAAATCCCTGGGGAAACAGAAGCTGGCTTGTGTGGATGGAGGAGGGGCAAAGTAACAACACAGCACACCATAGGGGCACTGGGGAGGGGGAGGACACAATGATGGAGCACTTTTTGGACATTCTGGTGTCTTCAGTCTCCACTGATGCAAAAAAGGAACACCAACCTAATGCTAGAGGTAATGTCAGAACAGCACTCCAGCCTGGCTGGGGTAGCAGCTCTGACCTGTGTGCTCAACAAACTTCCAGGGGAGTTTGTTCTTGATAAAGCAACTTCATGATGGATTTACTAGGAGCTGTCCTGAGGTACAAAGGAGATGGAACAAATGGGAAGCCCAGATTAGTATCACAGGCTCTCTGTCCTGAGGTTCTTTCTCCTGACAAACTTACCACTCATCCCAAACTAACTAAAGTGGCTAATGATCCCAACAGAAAATGTGATCATGAGGAAAAATAATCAAACACCAAAGAAGTACTATCAGAATGTTTTTAAAGATTAAAAACGAGACAAAAATTGAACATACATCAAATAAAACAGAATTAATAAACCAGACAGAATATAAATTTTAAATGACAATATTATACATTCTCAGAGGAAAGAGGGGCTATTAGTAACATGAAGCAGGAATAAGCATTTTTTCATTTGAAATAACATACGTGGAAAATACAGTCAAAATAAAAATATTTTTATTATTAATATTAGATGGGTAAACGGATGAATGGATCCAGCTGAAAAATGTTTCAGTGAGTTGGAATATTAGCCTAAGAAACTCTCCTGGAGCATACAAAGGTTAAAAAGCCCAAGGGGTAAAAGCCAGGCGTGGAGGTGCACCTGTAATCCCAGCTACTCAGGAGGCTGAGGCAGGAGGATCACCCGAGCCAAGGAGTTTGAGACTGTAGTCCACTACGATTGTGCCTGTGAATTGCCACTGCACTCCAACCTGGGCAATACAGCAAGACCTCGTCTCTCCAACAACAACAAAAAGGTACAGAGATACAGAGGACATTCATATAACAAAAAGGACTGGGTTGCCAAGATGTCATTCCCAAGTATACTCCATTGTGTCTGGCCACTCTGCCCATGACCCTCAATCCAGCCAAATACACATATCTCTGGAAACCCGGCAGGTGCAAGAGCCTGGCTTAAATGGAGTACCTGCTTCAATACAATTACCCCAATAGCCGAAGGCTCATCAAAGATCCTACCTTAATTTGTTGGTCCTACGCAAGATCAGCAAATGTCTATCCCAATTTCAGACCCTCTCCCAAGACCTCACTCTTAGGAACGCTATGTGGAATTGGGCCCTTCTTCTGGTATTATGTTTTCAAAACTAACAGGAATAGGAAAGAAAAACTTACCCAGGAAGGAAAATTGGTTTGAACATTTAACGTTTCATATTAAGTCTGGCAATCATGACTGTATGTATTCTTGCTTAAATAAATCTTTTATTAATTAAAAAAACCAGACCCAAAAGAAGATGGTGTATTAGACAGATACAAATAAATATCTGAATGACTGATAATTTTTCAGAATTAGAGAAAAAAATGAGATTGAACAGGTTTTTAATGCAAAGTAGGATAAAGCATAAATAAAGTGCACACACATGCATAGATAACCCTTGGATACATTATAATGAAATTTAAGAAAATCAAAGACAAAAAGAAAATTCTAAAAATTTCCAACAAGGAAGAGTATGTCACTTATAAAGAAGATCACAATGACATCAGATACCTCATCAGCAACACTGGATTTAAGAATAATTCTTAAAATTACCCGATGGAGTCATTTTCAATGGTGATGGAAAGCACTTTGAACCAAAAAGTTTATATTCAGATAAACTATCATCAATAGTAAAGATGTCTTAAGCACATAAAATCTCATATGATTTGCTATATAAAGGCCCTCTTTGAAAATAAAGGAAGTACAGGTATAACTAATTAGTATTAGTATCACTAATCCAAAAATCCAAAATCCAAAAAACCTGAAATCTGAAACACTTCTGGTCCCAAGCATTTCGGATACAGAATATTCAACCTGAATTTCCAACAAGAATGATATTATGAGATACATCAAAGATAAATATATAATTCAGTAAAACTTAATATTTTTTAAAAGGAACAAAAACATAACCATAATGATCCAGAACTGAAAATCTAGAACAGGGCTGTACAACAGAACTTTCTGAAATGACTAATATGTTCTATACCTGTTGTACAATATGTTAGCCACCAGTCACATGTGGCCAGTGAGCACATGACTAAGGAACTAACTTTTAAATTTTATTTAAGTTTAAACTTAAATAGCCTCTATGACTACTAGTTACGGCATTAGCACAGATCTAAAGCAGGGGTCAGCAAACTTGAAGAGCCAAATGGTGAATATTTTAGGTTTGTGGGCCATGCGGCCTCTGTTGCAACTACTCAACTCTGCTACTATATCACAAAAGCAGCCATAGACAACAAATAATTGAATGGCAAGACTGTGTTCCAATAAAAACTTTATTTAAAAACAGGCTGCCAGCCAGGCGCAGTGGCTCATGCCTGTAATCCTAGCCCTCTGGGAGGCTGAGGTGGGTGGATCGCTCGAGGTCAGGAGTTCGGGACCAGCCTGAGCAAGACCCCGTCTCTACTAAAAATAGAAAGAAATTATCTGGACAACTAAAAATATATACAGAAAAAATTAGCCAGGCATGGTGGCACATGCCTGTAGTCCCAGCTACTCGGGAGGCTGAGGCAGTAGGATCGCCTAAGCCCAGGAGTTTGAGGTTGCTGTGAGCTAGGCTGATGCCACGGCACTCACTCTAGCCTGGGCAACAAAGTGAGACTCTGTCTCAAAAAAAAAAAAAAACAAAACAAAAACAGGCTGCCAAGCACATAGGCCATAGTTTGCCAACACCTCACCTAAATGATATAAATGAACATAGAGGCAAGTTGAGGGATGAAGGAACAGAGGAAGAAAAGAAAATCAGCAGGCAACCAAAGTGTGCAATGGTACTTATGTTGAAGGCAGGAGGTGAGAAAGATACTTTAGCAACAAGAAAAGAAACTGAACACATAAATATGTCTAGACTTGTTTGGGGTAATGACCAAAATTTTAACTAAAACACAATGAAATGTATAAATTTCAAACTATGAAAAGAAAATTCAATCTATTAAATGGAAGGGAAAAAAAAAGATAAGAGTCTGGAATTGGATTTTTAAAAGATCCAGAAATAGGAGGTCTATATAAGACAGCCTAAATACAAAAGGATACAGAAATGCTAAAAATAAATGGGTGGGAAAAAATATGAAGGGCAAATGTGAATCAAAATCTTGATAAAATACCATGGAGTACTACTCAGCTATAAGAAATAACGATGATACGACATCTCTTTGGTTCTCCTGGAGAGAGCTGGAACCCATTATACTAAGTGAAGTATCCAAAGAATGGAAAAACAAGCATCACATGTACTCACCAGAAAACTGGTTTCCCTGATCATCACCTAAATGTACATCAGGGAAGGATACCAATTGGATATCAGACTGGGATGGGGGGTGGGGGGAGGGGATGGGTGTATGCCTACATGACGAGTGCGTTGCACACCCTCTGGGGAATGGTCATGCTTGAAGGTGCAGACCCGGGGAGGTGGGGGGGGGGGGAGGGGATGGAGGTATGACTACATGATGAGTGCCAGGCGCACTGTCTGGAGAATGAGAACGGACGCGCTTGGGACTCTGACTCGGGGGGATGGGCGGGACATGGACAATGTATATGACCTAAACTTATGTACCCCCATGATGAGCTGAAATAAAAAAACAAAAAACAAAAACAAAATCTTGATAATAATTATAAAATCAGAAATAATAAAGACAGAAACAAATATAAACAGCAAAGTAGGGTGCTACAGAATGAAGGAAGAATACATCAAGAAGAAATAGCAATCATAAACATTTAAGCTTCTAGCACTATAGCTTTCAAGTCCATCGCCTTAACCACTTGGCCAGGACTATAACCTTTAACAATATAGTTTTCAAACAAATAAAGTAACACCAAGACAATTCAATGGGGAAAGGATAGTCTATTTAACAAATGGTGCTGGTACAACTAGATATGCATATGCAAAACAATGACGTTAGGCCCTTATCTCACACCATGTACAAAAAAATAACTCAAAATTCATCATAACCTAAATGGAAGTGTTAAAACTATAAAAGTTGTAGACGAAAACATACAAGTAAATCTTTGTGGCCCTGAATTAGACACTACATGAGAAAATCTGTGTAGCTAAAACCAAAAGCCTAAATGATAAAAGAAAAAAATAAATTTCATCAAAATTAAAAATTGTTTCAAGGGACATCATCAAGAAAGTGAAACATAACCCACAGAACCAGAGAAAATAACGTTGACCCTTGAACAACATGGGTTTGAACTGTGAGGATCCATTTGTATGTGGGTTTTTTCCAACAGAAGTTACACTGAATGCCTGCCTCTCCTGCTTCCCACTTTCACCTCCTTCACCTTTGCCACGCGAGACAGCAAGACCAACAACCCCTTCTCTTCCGAGTCCTCAATATGAAGACAATGAGGATAAAAATCTTTATGATGATCCACTTCCACTTAATGAATAGGAAATATATTTGCTCTTCCTTATGCTTTTTTCTTTTTTTTTTCCCAGACATTCTCACTCTGTTGCCCAGGCAAGTGCCGTGGCATCAGCTTAGCTCACAGCAACCTCAAACTCCTGGGCTCAAGCAATCCTCTTGCCTCAGCCTCCCGAGTAGCTGGGACTATAGCGGGGCACCACCACACCCAGCTAATTTTTTCTATTTTTAGTAGAGACAGGGTCTCACTGTTGCTCAGGCTAGTCTCAAACTCTTAAGCTCAAGCAATCCTCCAGCCCCAGCCTCCCAGAGTGCTAGGATTACAGGTGTGAGCCATTGCACCCAGCCTACATCTCTTGATGAGAGAGTGGCACTTTCATGCAAGGAGGGAAGGAATGGATAGCGGACACATTTGGAGATTAACTACTACACACTCCTATGTGTGAAATACACTCGCCCCTCCCTAAAAATTCTTATCCCATTGTGGAATCAGTTCAAGGTCTAGGACATCATCCTTTCAATCAGGTACAAATGAGGATGAAGCATCTCTGGTCTGCTCCTTGAATATAGCGTTTAAGCTGTGATTTCTTGCTTTGAAGATCTATGTAGCAAAAAAGCAAGTGATCTTACAAGCTAACATAAAATTGAGAAAAAGAGACAGAATAAAACAATAAATATAAAAGAAAAAAGCATAAACCATATAGAAAAAAATAGATTTGACTACAATAAAAATAGAGAATTTAGCTCTATAAGGACTATTACACTATGGTCAACTCTAAAACCAACAAGGGTGTAGCATCTAAAATATATAAGAAACTCTTATAAATGAAAAGACAGAAAGGAAGTACAACAGAAAAGACGGCAATTGATATGAATGAGGAATTAACAGAGGAATAAGAAGGAATGTCTAATAAATATATGAAGAGATATTCAACTTCATTAATAATCAGTGAAGTACAAATCACAATAACTAAGAATGAAAAAAAATTATAAAATGTTGATGAGAAGAGAAACAATGACCACCAATGGAAACGTAAACTGGTACAGCCATTTGAGAAAATAATTTACCAATACTTAATGAAATAATGTATATACATACTCCACGACCCAAAAATTCCACTTCTAGATATCTACCCCCAAAGAAACTCTTACACAGGTTTATATTGGGACATGTATGAGAATTTTTTTTATAGCATCACTGTGGTGGCAGGGAACTCAAGGTAACTTAAGTGTTTATCTCAGAGGGAATGGAATGGATAATACCATGGACATACATGCTATAGTTGAAAAAAAATGAAACAGGTATACATATTGTACTGCAGTGTTAAAAAATGAGACCTATAGTACAATAGTATTTATGTATATAAAGATATATGTACTCAAAATATAATAGTATATACATATCCAGCACATATATCAAATACATCAGAGTATGTTTAAAGGAATGAGAGAGGGCATCAGGGATGAAGAGGAAAATTAATAAATAAAACAAGAAAAGAGCCTTGTGAAGGCTCATGATGTGAGTATGCCTTGAAATGAGAAGTTATGACTAACAACTCTCTGTACATCTCTCAAAAAAATTTATTGCATGCATACAGCTCTTTCCTTTGTAAAAGAGATGTCACAGTTCCAGAAAGAAGATACAGAGAAACAGGGATGGGGGAGGATGAGGGAAGGGGGTGTGTGTGTGTGTGTGTGTGTGTGTGTGTGTGTGTGTGTGTCTCTAAAATGTCATGAGGACACTGTTCTGAAATAATGGATGGGGGAGGATGAGGGAAGGATGGATGTGTGTGTGTGTGTGTGTGTGTGTGTGTGTATCTAAAATGTCATGAGGACGCTGTTCTGAAATAATGGATGGGGGAGGATGAGGGAAGGATGGATGTGTGTGTGTGTGTGTGTGTGTGTGTGTGTGTGTGTGTGTATCTAAAATGTCATGAGGACGCTGTTCTGAAATAATATTACCTGCTTCGTGTAGTAACTTCTCTGAGATGAAAAAACAGCATAAAAGAGGTGTAAAAAGAAGGGTAATTTTGGATTGCTTGTAAGAAAAAGTGTATAGTTCTTTAATAGTAACATATAGTATAAGATACTGCTTAAAGGAAAAAAACTCAACACATAGTTCTCAATATTCCATCAGCCAAAAATAATGGTAGAAAAACAAATATTTAATAAACTTTACCGAAACCAGAAGTACTACAGTTAAGGATACCTCTTCCAATTATTTCTTAATTTGCCAATAAAAGAAAAACTCTATAAATTTATTCCAGTTAGAGACAAACTTATTTTCAAAAGGCCCATCATTAACCATGTTAGTAGCAACTAGTACTCTTATAATGGATAGTCAAAGGTCTTGTAATCCTTTCTACACAGGTCAAATTTTAATGAAATACACTTGGTAATGTATTTTTTTCAAAAGACAAGCAATAGTATGGCACCTAATATACAATCACAATGACCAAGTCAGGTGTGCAGCGTCCCCAGTACAGACTTTATTAGAGTTCAGTTATAAATACATAATCTCTTGACACTGAAGATGTAGGTCTTGCAGATAAAGCCCAAAGACAGGAAATGAATCTCCTCCCAAATGCTGCTTCTTATCTTTAAAGTAACCTCAAATTATTACTAAACTAATAAAGTAATTTTGTTTCAGAAAGTGATCTGATCTACTTTATTTTCAGTTTTTGATAAATTCAAAAGTGAGATGAGGGATTATTGCTTTTTGTCTGACAACACACACTGAAACACAACATGAAAATAAAGAAAAAACTTTTTTTTTTAAAATGATTTTTATGGTAGAGATGAAACAGGCAATATCAAAGCCTGTCAGTATTTAGAAGATGTGTATGGTTTTGGAAAAACAGAAAGCTAATTTTGTTATTTAACTTTACAAATTTGGAAGTAAAACTTTTACTATGTTCTATTAGAAATTGTCAAACAGGATGAGTAAAAAAGGTGCAATGAGATTGTATACAAACCAAATAAAGTAATAATAATTCAAAAATATAATTATGGATATTATGGCCTTGTTTATGAAATTTTTCTAATATAATGGTTCATAGCTAGTGGCCATAACCAAAATTGGATATCAAGATTCTATTAAAAGGTCACAAAAAAGCCAGACTACCAAATATGACTGTCAAACACAAAGTGGGATGGAGACAGCATAGAAAACTTTCAGAACACTAATGATTAATGATGATAATTACTGCACACAGAGAAGATATTATTATTATAGCATATAGCTACCATTTATTGTGCTTCTACTGTGTCATGCAGTGTACTAAGCACTTAAGATATACTATTTTTAATCCTTAAAATAACCTTTACGCAAGTAAAATTATATATATTTTTTTAATGTGGGAACTGAGACTAAGAGAGATTAAACAATCCCCCCAATATATTAAAGATAGGAAAGCAATAAAAAGCTCGGTTCAAACTGGTAAATTAACATATGATGCAGCCTCCTCTTCCTCCTCCTCATCCAAACCCTTAGGATGAATGACAGACAAGAAATCCATAATCATGCTAGAAAACAAAAAGTTCCTCAGTGGACTGGGAATTTGAGGAAGACAGAGGCAAAAAATCAAACTACCCACAGACATTGGGTACTGGAAAGGAGGGAGTGGTTCCAAGGGTGCTACATGTTCTGAAATAAAGATAAAAAGAACAGAAGACAAAAAAAGATAGATAAATTGGGGGTTTCACATTAGAAGCAGCAATGCAGGTGTATCATTGCACATTGCCTTCTTTGGGAAAGGCAAATAACAGATTTCATTTCTGCTCTTAGTTGGAAACAGTGAACACAGGAGTATGAGTTAGAAAAATGTCTTGGGACCCCCCCAACCCCTTTAAAAAAAAAAAAGAAAGAAAGAAAAATGTCTTGGATGTTTGGCCTGGGGACACCCAGGAAGAACTAAAACTCTGCTTACACAGGTTGTAGTATATCCTGCCCAATGACAAGTCCCATACCTCCCTCACAAGTAGGCAACAGTAACAGAGCTAGCCTAAGTCTCAAATATAAAAAGGAGCAAACCAAAAATCCTCAACCATTTGCTGAACCAACTAAATATAAGAGATACAAAACAATGATCAGAAGAACTTACCTTCAGAGATAACTTTTTTATTTTTTTGAGACAGGGTCTTGCTCCGTCACCCAAGCTAGACTGCAGTGGCATCATTGCAGCTCACTGCAACCTCAAATTCCTGGGCTCAAGCAATCCTCCCACCTTGGCCTCCCAAAATGCTAGGATTACAGGCATAAGCCACTGCACCGGTCCAGAGAAAACACTTTATTGAGATTATACTAAAATGACAGAATTTTTTGTCTGTAAAAAATAAACTAGAGCTACAGAAGAGATTATAATGATTGAAATAAACTGAATTCAATTAACGAACGATGAAGGAAAAGAATCCTCCCAGAATGCACTGAAAAAACTTTAAAAATATGCAAAGTATAAAAGAAATGTTAAGAGAGATGGAGAAATATTCAGATGTTCTAAAATCTAATAGGGGTTCTAGTAGGACAGAATAGAAAACAGAATGGAGAGAAGAGACTCTTCAAAGCAGTAAAAGAAGAAAATAGCTCTGAAATGGAGGTAGCTACAAGTCCTCAAACTGAAAGAGTTCACTGAAACTGAAAGTGCTGAGCCTAAATACTTCCCGGTGGAATTTCAGAACATAAAGGATCATGAGGAAAATCCAATCATCATCTGGTAGACAGGGCTGGGAGTGCAGACTAATAAAGAGGAATCAGACTGATAGCACATACCTCCACTTGCCAAGAGTAGATATAAAAGGAAAAAGAAAGTATTGTATTATTTTAAAGTTCTACAGGAAAATAATTTTGAAATCTGCAATTCTATATGTAGCCAAACTATCTTTCACATGTGAAGGCAAAATAAAGGTATCTGCAGATGTGCAAGGATTCAAAGATTACTACTAACAGATAATCTCTAAAAGAAATACTTGGAATACACTAAGTACAAAAGAGAAAGCAGTAGTTAGTAAAGAAACCAATAAAACTCCCTGATAAATCTAAATAAGCATCAATTGTTTTTAAAAAAACCTTACAACCAAAACCCTAGATGCAACCAACATGATAGCAGGGAAAGAGGAGAAAAGAGAGAGTGAAAAGTAAAAACATGCTAAGGTTCTTGGTTAGTCCAAGAGAGAATATGAATATTCTAAACACCGTTGGAATAATTTGATTTAATTGGCTGGGCGTGCTGGCTCATGCCTATAATCCTAGCACTTTGGGAGGCAGGAGGATCGCCTGAGGCCAGGAATTTGAGATTAGCCTGAACAACATAGCAAGATACTGTCTCTACAAAAAACTGAAAAATCAGGAGGACACCTATAGTCCCAGATACCTAGAAGGCTGAGGTAGGAAAATCACTTGAGCCCAGGAATTTGAGGTTGCAGTGAGCTATGATGATGCCACTGCACTCTAGCCAGGGCAACAGAGCAAGAGTCTGTTGCCAAAAAAAAAAAAAAAAAAAGAGAGACACAGCCTCAATAGGCTAAAAAGGGAGTAGAGCAATACAATTTAAACAGAATAAAAGTCAAGGCAAGTGGCGGGACACAGTGGCTCACGCCTGTAATCCTACCACTCTGGGTGACCGAAGTGGGAGAATCACTTAAGGTCAGGAGTTCGAGATCAGCCTGAGTGAGAATGAGACTCCATCTCTACTAAAAGAAAAATTAGCCGGGTGTGGTGATATGCGCCTGTAGTCCCAGCTCCTCAGGAGGCTCGCTTGAGCCCTGGAGTTTGAGGTTGAAAGGAGCTTTGATGAAGCAATTGCACTCTAGCGAGGGTGACAGAGCAAGACTCTGTCTCAAAAAAAAAAAAAAAAAGAGTCAAGACAAAAAAACAATTCACAGAGAAGACACAGCAATGAATCTTTACATATGTGACAATATAGTTTCAAAAAATATACATAAAACTTATTTAAAAGAGATATTTAAGAAACCATAACCACAGCAGAAAACTACCATACCACACTAAGCAAAAAAATCACAGACTGGTGAAAAAGAAGATAGATAGATAGATCTGAATAATACAATTAAGATTGGACAAGGGGGCCAGGCACAGTGGCTCAAACCTGTAATCCTAGCACTTTGGGAGGCCAAGGTAGGAAGATTACTTGAGGTCAAGAGTTCAAGACCAGCCTGGGCAACATAGCAAGACCTCGTCTCTACAAAAAAAATTTAAATAAACTAGCAGAGTGTGGTGATGTGCCTTTAGTCCCAGCTACTCAGTAGGCGGGGAAGGGGGATCGCTGGAGCCCAGGAGTTTGAGGGTTTTTTTTTTTTTTATTTATTTTTTTATTTTTTTATTTTTTTTTGAGACAGAGTCTCACTCTGTTGCCCAGGCTAGAGTGAGTGCCGTGGCGTCAGCCTAGCTCACAGCAACCTCATACTCCTGGGCTTAAGTGATCCTACTGCCTCAGCCTCCCAAGTAGCTGGGACAACAGACATGTGCCACCATGCCCGGCTAATTTTTTTTTTCTATATATTTTTAGTTGACCAGATAATTTCTTTCTATTTTTAGTAGAGACGGGGTCTCGCTCTTGCTCAGGCTGGTTTCGAACTCCTGACCTCGAGTGATCCACCCGCCTCGGCCTCCCAGAGTGCTAGGATTACAGGCGTGAGCCACCGCGCCCGGCCTGAGGGTTTTTTTTTTTTGAGACAGGGTCTTGCTCTGTCACCACTGTACTCTAGCCCAGGCAACAGAGTGAGACTCTCTCTCAAAAAAAAAAGTAAAAAAAAAAAAAAAAATAATAAAAACTCATGTTGTACTTCCTCATAAGAATATTAAGTGCCAGAGAAAATGACTAATGTCTACAAAGTTTTGAAATAAATTGTTATTCTAGAAATATTACACCCATTTAAGTAGTTATTTAAGTGATAAAAACAATAGGCAAGCATTCTTTAACAATCAAGAACTAAAGAAATAATGCCCCTTTGAGCATATGTTGAAAAACAATGAAATTAAGCCAAAGGCTTCAAAACAGAAAGCAATGATAAAAGGACTAGTGTAGTGTATTCCATTAAACTAAAAAAAAAAAAAAATTCACTATCAGTTCTTTCCTAAATTAATCTATAAATTCAATGTAATTCCAATCAAAATCCCCAGAGTTTATTATGAAACTGAAAAAGGTGACACTAAAAATTACTTAGACGGTCCAAGGCAATTTGAAATAAGACAAAGTGAAGAGGCTGAGAAAAAAGAAAAGCAAGACAATGTATGACCTTACAGGTTAAAATTAAGGATTCTAGCCTTTATCCTAGGAGCAACGGGAAGTCAATAGTGATTTTAAATCAATAAGATCACTTTGAAGTGTGCAAAAATATACTGAAGACGCTTAAAAGGCAACCTGGAAAGTCACTGAAAATGGCAGAGTATGGACTCTGAAAATTCTCTTCTCCATTAAAGTAACAAAAACACTGGCAAAAATATCAGAATCAACTTTTTTAGAACTCTGGAAATTAACTGAAGGCTTACAGCAGTGCCTGCATTTATTTAAGAACAGGTGAATCTCGGTAAGAATGGTGAGCTCTGCAGCATTATTACCTTGCCCTATTTCCAACATCCCCTCCCTAGTGCCATGGTAAACTAAAAACATCCACAATCATGGTAGAAATCAGCAGTTTGGCAGCCACTAGTGGGGGCAGAATGGTTTAGAGCTCCTTCAAAACCCCATTCCCTATCTGGTGGTTCCCTGAAGTCACCACTTGTCCACAAGGTTATTTCACTTAAAGCTCACCAATGCTAAACAGCCTTTTCCCTCGGGGTGTCTGTCAAAAACAAAGGGCTGCCTGAGGCAGTGTGGATAACAGTTGCCAACAGTTGAGGCAAACAATATATTATTCAATCACTTTGGATGAATCAACTGATACTGCAGACAGGCACAGGTTTTATACTTCATTCAGGTCTTAACGGAAGATTTTCTTTGCTACAGAGTTAACTAGCTTTGGGCACTCTTACAAAATGAATAGGGGGAATAGATATCTTCAACAACTTTCAAGATAAATGTGAAGTTGGACTGAATTTGGTAAATTTAGTGAGTGTATGCAGAGACAGTGCACCTTTCATGACAGGAAAACATGAAGGGTTTATTGCACAAAAAAAGTATATTAACAGATCCAGATGCTCTCATTTCTTTTTCATTGTATCTTGCATCAGCAAAAACTCAGTGCCAAAGTGACTATTTTTAGTGACACTTTGCAACAAGTTATAAGTATTGTTAACTACATTCATGCAAATGCAACAGGGCATTGTCAGTTTCATAACATGCTAAAGTTGGAAAGAGGTATTCAGTGTGGATTTGCCATATCATTCTAAAGTGTGTTGGCTATCGCAGGGACAGGTGTTAGCCAAAACTTTATCTCTGGGAGAACAGATAAATTTTATGAATAACAGAATCAGCAATGTGAATTGTCAAAAGAGTATTTCTATAGGAATGCAGCATTTCTGTGTGATACCACATCAAATCAAAACGACTTGAATATTTCTTTGCAAGGTAAAACTGTCTATATATGATATGTGGCAAAAAATCCAAGCATTTGAAAAACAAAGCTCTTTTTTCAAAACACTTCTTCAAAAGGCAATTTCAGATGAACATTTTCCCCAGTCAGCAAAGGTCACTGATGAGCAGGGCAGGATGACATATGCGAATCATTTGAAGAATAGACCTGTTATAGATCCATTAATTGGAGAATACAATGAAAGGTTCACTGACTTTGAGAATCAAGACATTACACTCAAATTAGCATTTCACTCTCACCTAGTGGATGTTACCAAGGCACCTAAAGAACTACAGATGGAATTGGTTGAGCTCTCAGTAGAGCTCTCTTCTACAGTCAAAGGGTTTTGTTTCCTTATCCAAAAGCAACAATTTTCAGGTTGCATGCATCATACCTCTTGATGGCATGACTTATGTTGCAAAATTGGATTTCATAAATATATTGCCTAGAAATAAGCATATCAATTGCCAAAATTAAAAGGACAATTCATTACACTCTGCAAAATGAGTATCACAAATAAACATGTAAAAGGAAGTTCTTAGTCACTAATCACCTCATAATTCTTACGAAATATTTGTTAGCACAAGTGCATTTAAGAATAATCATATAGAAGAGTCGTCAGCAAGTTACAGGCTGTGGGCCAAAAACAGCCCATCCTCATTTTTGCATAGTTTTATTAGAACATTTATTACTCATGCTCACCATTTACACATTGTCTAATGGCTGCTTTCATGCCGAGTATAGTAGTTGACCTGCAAAACCTAAAACATCTACTATCTGGCTATTTGCAACATAGACAGCTAAAGCACCTGAGTAAATAACCTTACTCATGCTTACAAGCTGGCCTAGCTGTCCAGATCCTAACTCACGGAGCTCATACTCTACTACAGTGACAAGACATGTATGTAAGTAACTTATCATACAAGGCTTAAAAAGCTAAGTGCTATAAGAAAGGTAAAGACTGTCAGAAAGGCCGAGTGTGGTGGCTCAGGCCTGTAATCTTAGCACTCTGGGAGGCCGAGGCAGGAGGATTGCTTGAGCCCAGGAGTCTGAGGCTGCTGTGAGCTAGGCTGACACCACAGCACTCTAGCCTGGGCAACAGAGCAAGACTCTGTCTCACAAAAAAAGGCTTTCAAAAAAAAAAAAGAGATTATATACAGTAGGGAAAATCAAAGAAGGTACCTTCAAAGAAGTAGCTTTTACACTGGGTTTTGAAGGATGCCTGTAATTTATAATATAGCCATCCTGTATAATTATAATTACTGAGATAGGGAGAAGACTTCCAGTGCAAAGAAAAACAGAGCTGTGAAAAACTACACCCATGACAGTGTACTTTGCTGGGAGGAACGGAGTTAGGAGAAAATGTTAATAAGCATTTTAAGGTCAAAGCTTTAAGGCTTTCAGTGTCAGGATTAGCACTTAAGATTTATTTATTTATTTCTGGGAGCGAGGAAGGGGATAGACGTAGGGCCTAGCACTTTAGATTTAAATTACAATCAGGTTCAGAAGCAAGCGAGTAACAGTGATTAGAATCGTGCTTTAGGAAGATCTGACTACACTATTTGAAATAATTTGAACGAAGAAAGGTAGTAAGGAAACTAGTTACAAAACTATTATAATAACCCAAGAAAAAAGTCATGAAAGTGTTGACAATGCGACTGGACAAGAGGATGGATGGAAACAATGTAATAAACATATTACTATGACAGCAAAACCATTCAAACACTTATGATCAGATGTCACCATCAGAACATGCTCTTATTGTAAAAAATTTAACCTCCTCTGCTATCTCTCTCACCTTTGAACGAAATAACAATTGTAACTAATTACTTTTGATAATTTTAAAAGGAAGAATTAAACAATAATTAAAAGCAATGGACTACCACTTTCCCATTTTTAAACTAAACCTGAATATAAGCACAAAATGAAACAGAATTCATGTGCTAGGGCCCCCTCTGCTGGACCACTGGAGAGAAAGTCTGATCTTAAATTTGTAAAGTCTTACTTGGTTCTGTTGAATTGCTGAAAATAGATAGCTTTGCTTCGTAATAACTCCTTTCCTGGTGTATCAAATGCTCTCCTCAGGTGGGGAATTATGAAATCTTTCTCTGTATTTTTCCAAATCATTCATAATTTTATTGTTGCTTAAGTTGTTGATTATGAAAAAAGATTTTAATATATATTCAAACCTCACAAACATTTAAATATACTCAACTGAGAAATTTGCTTCTCAGTACAAGTTGCAACTCACCACACTGATTTTTTTATAGGTAATGAAGAATCATGCTAAAGAACAGTTTTACATTCTGTTCATTAAGAAATAAGCTGCAACTCCCTTGTCAGTTAGCTTCTGGCTGGACTCCACCAATGGAAAACAGAGATGGTATATCGCAGCGGTCCCCAACCTTTTAGCACCAGGGACCATTTTCATGAAACACAATTTTTCCATGGAACAGGGAGCAGGGGGATGGTTTCAGGACAATTCAAGCATATTACATTTATTGTGCACTTTATTATTATTACACTGTAACATATAATGAAATAATTATACAATTCACCATAGGTTGGGGACCCCTGGTATATTGGAACGTGGGAGAAACCACCTATTTCTCCCTTTCTCTCTAAGACTGAATCTCCCCAATGGCTTTGGCTCCTTCTGGATAAGCCCAGTTCCTACCAAGTAACCCTGGCCTCTGGCCTCTAGGACCATCTCCTACCTGTATCCCTTCATTATCACTGCTTGCTTTGTTCCCCTCCCCCCCTTTTTTTAAGAGACAAGGTCTTTCTCTGTCACCTAGGCTGAAGTGCAGTGGCACAATCACAGCTCACTGCAGCCTTGAACTCCTAGGCTCAAGCAATCCTCCCACCTTTGCCTCCCAAGTAGCTGGGACTACAGGCACGTACCACCATACTTGGTTAATTTTTTTAATTTTTTGTAGAGATGAGGTCTTCATATGTTGCCCAGGCTGGTCTCGAACTCCTGGCCTCAAGCAATCCTCCAGTCTCGGCCTCCCAAAATGTTGGAATTATAGGCCCACTACCTGCTTAATTACTACTTATGTCCTGATTGCCTAACCATCCCTTTTTTGGCATCTTGAGTCTTTCATCACATAGCTAACTAATTCTCCATAGGAAAGAGGAAAAGACAAAACAGGGAGGGAAAGAGAAAGCAAGCTATGAGAAAAGGGCCCAGGCCGATATTTTCTGATTCTAGTGTACCCACTGTCCAGTTACCACAGCTTCATTTCACAATGGAAAAAAAACAGCAATAACATGGGTAAACTTTCTAGATTGCTTGTGCAAACTCATCCTTCTCAAACTGGGGTATACTCCGGTAATTTCATGTTGCTTTGTATTACAAAGTATGCTGGGATGATTTAATGTGAAAGTGCAACATAAGCATGTCCAATCTTTCTGCTGTATCCATGGTAAGTGATTTTAAAAATTATTTGTATATTAAAACAAACCACACAAAGTGAAGAAGGCCATATAACAGAAGCAGAGTTAAAAGCAAGTAAATAAATAAATAAATAAATCCACAAGGATGTTTAATGGCAAAAAACAAATGGTGTTGGGTCACTGGATATCCACATGCAAAGAATGAAGCTGGACCTCTACCTAATACTATATAAAAAATTAACTGAAAGTTAGATCAAAAACCTAAATTTAAGAGCAAAAACTATGAAACTCCTGGAAGAAAATGTAGTATAGACCTTTGTAACCTTGGATTAGGCAATGGTTTCTTAGATATGACACCAAAGCACTAGCAACCATAGGAAAAAAATAAATTGGATTGCCTCAAAACTGAACTTTTGTACTTCAAAGGACATTTTCAAGGAAGTGAAAAGACAATCCATAGACAGGGAGAATATATTTACAAACTGTACATCTAATAAGGTACCTGTATCTGGATTATATAAAGAACTTTTACAACTTATTATAAAATGACAATCCAATTAAAAAACAGGTAAATGGCACAAATAGACATGTCTCCAAAGATACAAAAATGACCATGATAGGCCATCAGGGTAATGTGAATCAAAACCACAATGAGATACCACTTCACACCCACTAGATGGCTATAATAAAAAAGATAAGTAGTGTCAGAAAGGATGTGGAAATGTCGAAACCTTCGTACACTGCTGATGGGAATGTAAAATGGTGCAGCCACTTTGGAAAACAGTCTGGCAGCTCCTCAAAAAGTAAAACACGGAGTGATTACATGAACCAGCGATTTGACTCCTAAGTATATATCCAATAGAAATGAAAATATATGTCCACACAAAAACCTATACACAAATGTTTATAGCAGCACTATTTGTAATAGCCAGAAATCTGAAAAATCCCAAATGCCTACCACCAATGGATAAATAAAATGTGGTATATACATATAATGAAATACTATTTAGAAGTAAAAAGAAATAAAATATTGATACATGATACATGTTACAACCTTGAAAACACTCTGCTAAAGCTTACGTGAAAGCAGCCAGACAGCAAAGGCCATCTATTGCATGATTCCATTTAACATGAAACGTGCGGAACAGGCAAAACCACAGAAATAGAAAGTAGATTAGTGGTTGCCAAGATGTGGGGGTGGGGAGAATGAGGAGTGACCGTAATGAGTACTGGATTTCTTTCTGGGTGATGAAAATATTCTAAAATTAGATAGGTGATGGCTGTACAACTCTTAAAGACTAGTGAATTGTACACTTTAAAAGGGTGAAGTATGCGGTATGTGAATTATATCTCAATTTTTTTTAATGGGGGGAAAATGACAAAAAAAAGACCCTACATAAGCATAAAAAAAGATCCTGTAAATAAATCTTAAAATGTTACCTGCTTCTCCACTGTACTGTAAACAAATGCACGAGTGTCAAATCTCCTGCCTTTCCTCCTGTGATAACCTTCTTAGTCACCCAGAATAGAAATCCTTACACTATTTCCTTACAGTATACCCAACTCATCTGTTTCCTTTCCCATATATTCAATTTGGCTGCCAGGTGCTGTTTATTTCTGTGATTATCTCTCATATTTGTCTCAACTTATTCCCACTGACCACACCCTAGTTAAGGTTGTTATTTCTCACCTGAACTGTAAAAGCCTTGACCCTCAACTTTCATTTCTCCCCATCTGTACTTCACAGTTCAAGAGTTATCTTCCCAAGATAAAAGTGTGGTCATATCACTGACCTACTCAAAAACTACTTAAAAATCTAAGTTGAGGCCGGGCATAGTGGCTCACACCTGTAATCCTAGCACTCTGGGAGGCCAAGGCAGGAGGACCCCTTGAGCTCAGGAGTTCGAGACCAGCCTGAGCAACGAGACCCTGTCTCTACTAAAAATAGAAAAATTAGCTGGGTGTCATGACACATGCCTATTGTCCCAGCTACTTGGGAGGTTGAGGCAGGAGGATCGCTTGGGCCCAGGAGTTGAGTCCAGCCTGGGCAATACAGCAGGACCCATCTCTACTTTAAAAACAAAAAAACCACATGATTCTACAACTACATAGATGAATCTCACTGACATTATACTGAGTAAAAGAAGTCAGACACAGAGTTCATACTGTATGATATCTTTTATATGAAATTCTATTAATAGAACAGGCAAAACTAATCCAAGTGACAAAAATATGAGCACTTATCTGGGGCAGAATGTGGAGAGGCTGACTGAAAAGGGGTGTGGAAGGACTTTCAGGGGAGAGGGAAATGTTCTACATCTTGATTGCAGCATATACGTTTGTCAAAAATCATCAACCCATATACTTAAAATCTGCAAATTTTATTGTATGTAAATTATATATCGATTTTTTAAAAATGTGAGCCATGGAGAGCCGATTACATAATGAGTAAAAACTGAAAAACAAGCTATTTTTCTGCCAGACCAAAAGAAACCCCAGATTAACTGATGCAAAGGTCTTTGTTTTAAGAGATACAAAAACATGACTGGAATATTAGATAAGCACACATCTGGGGTTGTTTCTGCTATACATTGTGGGTTTCAGAGGAAAACAGTTTTGGCTGCTAAAATAGAAAATGCTCATATTAGATGTTTTAGCAGTACTATCAGTGGTAACTTTATTTACTACCATAATTATAACTAAGCAGTTACATTTAGAAGACACTGAAGAAATAACCATAAAAGTTGTCCAATAAAGAACTGTTATACAATCATCTTAAATCATGGTTAACTAATTAAAAACTACTTTGCTAATAATAATTTCTAGGAAATTGGTGACATCTAATTAACTCATTCCTAGATATCTTTACACCAATTATTTTGTTACATCAATTTTAGTTGTATGAAAATACTTTGTGTAATTGTTTAAAAGTAACTGAAGTTCATAGCTTTTGGGAAAAAAAAGCTCTAAAGAAAGAAAAATTGGTGGGGTTTCTTTCTTTAAACATTCCTTTTGATAATCCTGGAAGCCATACTCCAAAACACTGTACTGACAAATTAATAAAGGCAAAGACATCAAACTCAGAAGTTCAATTTTCAAAAATTTTACATTTCCAACAATGCAGGAGTAAAATATAGGATCCCTTACCTCATCATCATCATCAGAATCATTTCCAAACACTGATGGTTTTTGCAAAACAGGGTGCAACTGCTGTGTTTTCTTTGGCAAAATAAGCCCATACCTGCATATTTTTTTTTGAAACAGAAATTACACCATTATCTTTAAATGTTAAAAAATAATACATCCACTACCTCTTCCGGATGAAGATATCAAAACATGCCATAAGCCTTATGAACACATAACAGACTGTTACTGCTTTTCAATGATCTCAAAATTCCAATATGCCATTTTATAATTACTCTAAGTCATTATTTGTGGACCAGGGTCAAACTCAAATACCATTTTCAAAGAAGAGAAGTAAATGAACAGTTCAGAAATGTTTTAGATGGTGAAGTGACATCAACAGTTTAAAAAAGACACGTTGGTGGAAAGCTCAGTTCATGTCCACTAAAGATAAAAATGCT
Source organism: Lemur catta (assembly GCF_020740605.2). Classification (NCBI taxonomy): domain Eukaryota; kingdom Metazoa; phylum Chordata; class Mammalia; order Primates; family Lemuridae; genus Lemur; species Lemur catta. Next base: position 18,134,949 of record NC_059142.1, read on the forward strand.
TTAAATTATCCTTGTGGTCTAACAAGTCAAGAAAACGGCTAGATTTTTTTCTGTTGTGTACTTTACACAGTTTTTGGAAATTATTGGATAATTCGTGCAACCCAGGAAAACTTTAAAGATTAAATTAACTGAAAAACCTAAGCAGCCATGGGGAAAGTTCCTATTACATTTTATTAAGCTCACGTGCTTCGTCTCAGAGTATGTGAGAGAACCATCCCATCAGATCCAACTCATTTAGTTTCTCAAATTTTGGCCTTTAAGCAGCAGAGACCACACAGGAAGCCGCATCAAAGTATGGATTACACATCAAAGGCAGAATTTCCAAATACGTACAGTATTTGTCTCTTTTGCGGCAACGTATACCCAGTTCCCTATATGCCTACCCTTTTCTGTGGCTTCTCAGAACAGTATTCCTAAAACGAGAAGGGAGGGCGGGAATCAGGACTTGAGCTTCTGCCAAGAACAAGGCCCTCGTAAGGAAACCAGGAATTGTCTCTCTTCTTACTGCCCCCTGAGAGCATCCAAGCGGGGAGAAACTCAAGCGCGGGGTAGGAAGCAAGACTGAGGGGCCTCAGACCGAGCTTTTGGAAAATAGAAAAGTCTCGCTCTCTGCCCCTCAGCCTAACTTCCTTTATTTCCTCACAAGTTTCTCCCTCAAACTTCGGGCTTCCAGCCTGGAAAATGTATGGGGGAGGGGAATATATGTTCCTCAGGACTGCTGGGGGGTTTTCCCGTCTCTTTCCCTGACCCCACAGCCCCTTCACTTCCAGCGCACTTTAATTCCTCGGCCAAAGCCACAGTCGCTGTAGCTTCTCATTCCCCAGCCTGACCCTAACTCCCGGATCACTCACTGCCTGCCCGGAATCGCCATCTTGCTCCCGTGTCCGCTGAACGTGGCCGAGGCCGACGCCGACGTGACGCTGACGCCGGCGCCGCACGTAAACTCTCGCGCGGCTTTGGGTGGCCGGGAACCCGCGTATCGGTTGGCTGGCTCAGTTGAGCCGCTTCCACACTGCTGGGAATCCGGTTCTACGGCCTGTGTGTTTCGGAGCTGACCGGCTGTCTACAGATCAGTGGGAAGAAAGGAATGACAAAATTTATATTCACATGGGATCTCTTGTTGATAGCATGTAGGGGAGTCTTGCTTTTTTTATACAGCCTGACAATCTCTTTTAGTTTGGGTGTTGAAAACATTTTCATTAAAGTAACTATAAGTATGATTGCTGTTTGTTTTCTATTTTTCTCATCTGTTGTTTGTTTTTTCTCTCCCCCTCGCCCACCTCTTTTTGCCTTATCTTGATTTATAGAGAAATTTTTAATGATTCAGCTTATGATTTTCATGATTCAACCTCCTTTGTTGGCTTATTAGCCATAGTTATTTTATTTTTTTTAAGGGGGTTGCTTTAGGGTTTTGGATTTTTTGGAGTTTTTTGATTGTTTTTTGAAACAGAGTCTCACTTTATTGCCAGGGCTGGAGTGCAGTGGCATCATCATAGCTCACTGCAACCTCAAACTCCAGGGCTCAAGCCATTCGCCTGTCTCAGCCTCCAAGTAGCTGGGACTACAGGCGCGAGCCACCACGCTCAGCTACATTTTCTATTTTTTATAGAGACAGAGTCTTACTCTTGTTCAGGCTGGTCTGGAGCTCCTGGTGTCAAGCAGTCCTCTCGCCTGGGTATCTCAGAGTGCTAGGATTACGGGCATGAGCCACCGCACCCAGCCCTAGGGTTTCTAATATACATCTTTAACTTAGCACAGTCTACCTTCAAGCAACAATATACCACTTTAGGTATAGTATAAGAAGCTTACCAAAGTATTCTTCCATTTCCCTCCTATATTTTTGCTATTGTCACAATTTTACTTCTACCTATGTTATAAATCTACAATTATTTTTGCTTTAAACAAGTTTTTAAAAAAGATTTTTATAATAAGAAAAATGTTATGTTTACCCACATATTCACCATTTCTGGTATCTCCAAATCTATGTGTAGATTCAGATTTCTATCTAGTATAGTATCTTTTTAACTTTTTTCAAACATTTTTATTGAGATATAATTCAGGTATCATGCAATTCACCCATTTAAAGTGTATAATTCAATCGTGTTTAGTATAGTCAAAGAGTTATGCACAATCAATTTTAGAATATTTTCAATACCAAAAAAACAAACTATGTACCCATTAGTCACTCCCGTTTTCCCCCAAACCCTCCAGCCCTAAGCAATTGCTAATCTTCTATCAGTTTTTGCTTTATGTATTTTGAAGCTTCATTATTAAGTGTATAAATGTTTAAGATTGTCATATATTCTTAATTGACCCCTTTTTCATTATGAAATAAACTTCTTTATCATAATAATATTCTTTGCTCTGAAACCTGCTTGTGTGATATTATTATAGCCACTCCAGTTTTCTTTTGACATTATCTCTGGGGAAAACAGAAAGAAGTGCAGGCATGGAAAACAATTGTGATTTACTACAGGGCTAAGCCCTAACTAGCATACATGATCATGATAATGTAAACAGTAAATATTGATTTCTTCTAACTTAAATTACCATGTAGGGCTGGGCGCTGTGTAATCCTAGCACTCTGGGAGGCCGAGGCAGGTGGATTGCTTGAGCTCAGCAGTTCAAGACCAGCCTGAGCAAGAGCAAGACCCACGTCTCTACTAAAAAAAAATAGAAAGAAATTATCTGGCCAACTAAAAAATATATATAGAAAAAATTAGCCGGGCATGGTGGCACATGCCTGTAGTCCCAGCTACTTGGGAGGCTGAGGCAGGAAGATCACTTGAGCCCAGGAGTTTGAGGTTGCTGTGAGCTAGGCTGACGCCATGGCACTCACTCTAGCCTGGGCAACAAAGCGAGATTCTGTCTCAAAAAAAAAAAAAAATTATCATGTAATAATATTAGGAAGAATGGATGAGAAGTGTGTATGTGTGTGTGTATGTATGCTGAGTGAAAGGACAGCCTTGCTAATGAAATAGCAGAAAAAATTATCTAAACCCACAATCTCTCAGTAAGGGCTAAGATCAGTAATATGAGCTCTCTCATTAACAGGCACCCCACCCCACAGGGTTCTGTTTTTACAACATCTGAAAAGAGCTGAGCATACAGAAAGGAAATGTAAACCTTTCTCTTTTATATTCTATAGATTATAGATTAAACTGCTTTTGAAAATTTGCTTTGACAGCCTTGAGTTCCTGAGCAAACAGCAAGGGTATGAGCTTCAGGCCTTAGTTCCTGCCCAAAACCATATCTCAAGGACAAAATCACAGACAAGATCACATCCCCACTGATAAGCCTGTCTCCAAGGAAAAGGGGAGAAGCCAACTCTTGGCACTTCTGTTAACAGCTGGTCACTAAGAAGAAAAAAAAAAAAAGAAATGGATGCAGCAGTTTCACAGCTATACTCTGTTAATTTGGCTATAGCCATAAATCTTCTTACCCCCTTTACAGCCCCTAAATAAAAAGCCTGAGTAGTGGTTTTCTAGGCCAGCACCCACTCCCTTTTTGTGTTCTGTGCTGGCCCTTTTTCCATCTGGAAAAAGTAAAATAAACTTTTCCTTCTTTCTATCCTAAACTTTGTCTGAGAAATCTTTCTCCACTTGTGCCATGAGCACCTAGTAAGTTCACCACTCTTAACACTGAGGAAGGAGCTAAATCTTTGTATTGCATACTGGGAAGTTAAAAGATATTGCCTAAATCAGAAAAAAAAAGTAGCCACAAAACCATGTTATTTAGTAATATGGAAGTAAATGTCAAAACTATGACCAGGGCCGGGCACGGTGGCTCACGCCTGTAATCCTAGCACTCTGGGAGGTCGAGGCTGGAGGATGGCTGGAACCCAGAGTTTGAGATTGCTGTGAGCTAGGCTGATGCCATGGCACTCTAGCTCAGCCCACAGAGCAAGACTCTGTATCAGAAAAAAAAAAAACAAAACTATAACTAAAATGGGTGTTGGCAAACTTTTTCTGCAAACAGATAGTAAATATTTTAGGCCTTGGGGCCCATTTGGTCTCTGTGGCTACTGCTCAACTCCGCCCTTGCAGTGTGAAAGCACCCATAGACAATATGGGCATGGCTCTTCCAATAAAACTTTATTTATCATAACAAGCAGTTGACCAGATTTGGCCCATGGGTTGTTTACCAACTCCTGAACAAAAAGAACTGAAAATAGTTGACTCAGAAGCAAGGAAAATGAAGGTGACTTGGGGCTGGGAAATGCTCTGGTCTCAACAGACCTGTGTAACAGGATGACTATCAGCATGTGTTACTTTGCTTAAAATAAAAAGAATAAAGAGTAAAAAATAAAGCCACCTGCTAGGGCTGTCTGCCTCTTGCTTGAAGAGACTGAATGGGGAATTAGTTACACAAAAATTACCCAGTGAAAAGCTCAATATCCTAGATAATTTGAGTTTTTGAAATGGTGTTTTGAATTCTGTACTCTCCCATTGCCTTTGGGACATTGTAATGAAGCAGTCATGGGAATTTCCCAAAGCCAGAAAGTTGATTTCTCAGATGCAGTGTTGCAGTTCTTCATTTGTTTGGTAGAGTCCGAAGCACTAGTGGCAACTGAAGCAGTGAATCAGGGGCACAGAGAAGCTTCCTAATATTTTAGAACCCAACTTTGGTAACTTTAGGGGGAGATGCTGTATGGACAGAAGCAGGATGAACCAGTATAAGATAGTGTCATCACTGCCACACTCCTGATGGTTATACAATAGAGAATTCCAACTATCTGAGACTTCCAGAAATGTATTGAACAAATTTCAATTGTCCCGTATGATTTTCATAATCCTCTCCCTTAACTAACAACTTGACCTTTTGAGTTGTTTTGCAGAAATGGTGGATTTTCTGCAAGCAAAGGAACTGAGATTCTGAAGTCCCCTGGGCATACTTCCAGATGCCAAGATTCATCATCCCCCCAAACCTGCCCCCAATGCATGTAGCTCCTTGTTAGTTACACCATGACCTGTCCCAACGCACATGGCCTCTCCTTTAAACCCCCCTGATCTCCCTTAGTCAGAGAGACAGATTTGAGACAACTTCTCCCATCTGTCATATTTAAAGAATTCCTTTCTTCCTTGGCAATCTTTGTTGTCTCAATAATTGGATCTTTGTGCCATGAGCAACCGGACCCAGACTGAAACCACCTTGTGGTTTCGACAACATACACAAAACTTCAGTAACACAACAATTTGACTAGAATTGGATACACAGCAACTTTGGGAATCTCTACACCCAAACTCATAGATCTTCCATTTAATATTTTAACATTAATTTACTAATGTTAACTTCACTACTTTCAGTCTCTGCTTCTCTTTGTGCCCATTCTTTTCCCTAGTCAACTACTCGCTCTCCACACCTTTTCTCCTACTTACAGCTTCTACTAACTTGTAGTGTCTGGAAGGCAGTATGTTTCAACTGCTTTAAGGCTGTCATGACACCTTTGGCCTCTCTACATGTCAGGTTCGGTTCTTGACGCGCTCATGGCTGAAGAATGACCAGATGCACCAAAGTAAGGCAAGCATGAAAATGAGGTTTATTGAGGAGAAAAAGATAGGATTATAGGGCCAGAGCAAGATATAGGTTTACAGAGCATGATACATATGCCACAGATGATGACTGGACCCATTGTCGCAGCAAAGGGAGAGGAAAAAGGAAGGGTGCAAAAAAGAGTCAGTTATGGTCTCAGTCTTATTTCATAGTGCTGGGATTGGGACATCCCTGTGGCTCAGATATCACCATGGGACCACTTTGGACAGTTGGGAGTTGCATGACCTGAGTCTTAACTATGAATGAGGGTTGTTCTAGTTCAATGTCCAGACTCTATGGTATCTATGCTGCTTGGCCTGTGGGCTAGAGAGTCCTCTGCATTCTTTTGTAGTTTGTGCGCTAAGTTATGATTGGTCGATTCATAGGGTGTTCCCTCCTCCCCCAGGTATGGCAGTCACTCAGGAGAGGATTAGGGTGGAGCAGGACCAAGATGGGGGCCTGGGGTCCACCCTTGTCCTTCCCAGGTGGGGCAATTGTACCAAGGCAACAGCACCCACTTTCGTCCCTAGGAGACCCGGAATCCCTCACTATCTACCTAACATAAGCACTTAATATCCTTTTAGACACTGCTCCTGTTGCTATTTCCCAGTGTGTTTTGTTCATGGTTTGGGTAATTTTTATATTACACAATTTCACAAATTGGCCTCACTTTGATGAGAGGTCAACCCCAATTCAAACAGCTGTGGCTGGAGAGTCAGTCACATGCAACAGAATATGGCCTCATCAGTTGAGGTCTGTGAGCAGGACAGTCTAAGCTCAGGCAGTAGATTGAGAGGGATATTAAATGTGGTTAATCACTAGGTGATGGAACAGCTATTAAGGGTACTTACTATGCTTAAGGACAGAGAAATGGGCCATGCTTGTTTATTTAGTTTTAAATTTAACAAAGTTTTGTTGAGCAAAAAAAATTTTCTGAAACTGGGCAGCATTCTGGACCAAAGATAGTTCAGAATGCCCCCACCACCAAGCGGTGAGTTTAATTTATAACCAGAAAACGTTACCACACCAAACTGGGATCCACTCACCCCAAACAGCAGAGCCAGACACTGACGCCAAGAGTTGCAGTGGAAGATAGAGGCATCTTTATTGCATGACGCCATGCAAGGAGAACGGACAGCTAACCCTTAAACCCAAACTCCCCTATGGCTTACAAGCAAGTGTTTTTTAAAGGCAAGGATATATTTCAGGAAAGCAGAAGTTGCAGGCAAAATTTTAAATCAATACATGGGGGTTATACACTGGTTTGGTCTGAAAAGGCAGGATATTTTGAAGAGGAGATTTAGGGGAGATAGGTGGATTCAGAGATTCTTTGAATAGCAATTGGTTAAGGAAGCAAGGTCTTATCTTGGACAGGAATGTTAAGGTGGGTGTGACTCTCTCCAGGCGCTTCAGAGAGAAATTTAGAACAAAGACTGGCCATCAGAGTTCAAGCCTCAGTTTCCCCTTATTTGCATTTTTTTTTTTTTTTGAGACAGAGTTTTGCTCTGTTGCCCAGGCTAGAGTGCTGTGGCATCAGCCTAGCTCACAGCAACCTCAGACTCCTGGGCTCAAGCAATCCTCCTGCCTCAGCCTCCAAAGTAGCTGGGACTGCAGGCACATGCCACTACGACCAGCTATTTTTTTTCTATTTTTGGTAGAGACGGGGGTCTTGCTCTTGCTCAGGCTGGTCTCAAACTCCTGACCTTAAGATCCTCCTGTCTCCTTGGCCTCCCAGAATGCTCGGATTACAGGTGTGAGCCACCTCACCTGGCCTATTTGCATTTTCTGTGGGGGTTTCTGAAAAACAACTCAAAAACATAATGTTAAGACGGGCCCATGGAACTAAAACACCTCTTGACTCTGCCTTGCTTGGAGGACTATTATTGCTACTATCTTCTTGCTCATCAGGTTGCTCATTTACTTTTCAAGGCTAGTCAGGTGCCAGTAATTTCCTGTGAAGGGACTCAAGATTTTTCCTCTATTTCCTTGCTTGTGGGTCTGGCAGGCCCCTAAGAGGGGTTCCTGCTCCACCTCAAAAATAGCCTAAATAGGTAATATTTAATTAGTTGATCTTGTCAGTTGAGAGAGGTCTTTATAATAAGATTATATGGGTGAGGCTCGTTGGCTCATGCCTGTAATCCTAGCACTGTGGGAAGCTGAGGGGCAAGGATCCCTTAGGCCAGGAGCTGGAGACCAACCTGAGCAAGAGCAAGACCCCTGTCTCTACCAAAAATAGAAAACATTACCCAGGTGTGGTGGTGTGCGCCTGTAGTCCCAGCTACTCGGGAGGCTGAGGCAGGAGAATCACTTGAGCCCAGGAGTTTGAGGTTGCTGTGAGCTAGGCTGACACCATGGCACTCTAGCCCGGGCAAGAGAGTGAGACTCTCTCTCTCAAAAAAAAAAAAAAAAAAAACTATAATTATGTTAACAGTGGAAAAAGTGGATTTAGATATAAATCTATACATCAAAATTTTTGTCAGGTATAAATAATATCCTCCTTACTAAAAATGTAAGCTTCTTATGTTAAAGGACAGTATTTCACGTGAATAAATTTATTAAATAAATTGAACCAATCTGGCTTGTTGGTTGCTTAATTTTAGTTTCCAAAAGACTGCTAGTATGGTCGTTAGTCTACTAAGAAGTTTGGAAGGTGTTAGTGAGATGTCTGGGGTGCTGGCAAGGCCAATCAACCACCCTACCTCTTACTAGCTATTGTGAACTGGTCAACTCGTTTACAGAGATAATTTATAAAATAGAGATAATATTAGGACTACCTCCGTTATAGATTATTGGGCGGCTCAAATAAGCTAGTCTGTAAAAATATTTCAAACAAGTTAAAGTGCCATGCAAATGTATATTTGTTATCTTTAAGCTAGAAGACATTTAGTTAACTTGATGCCCATGATAATGGTTAAAACATAGCATTCTGCAAAATCTTCTCTTCCTTGTTGCCTAAAATGCCATTTGTATTTAGAGTGAACTCTATAAGCTTGTTCTGAAGCCATCAGGATATGTGACTATCAGTTTAATATCTTCAAGAACATTGTTCCTAGAAATGTAGCTGCAAATGCCCTAAAAAGCTCCCTTCCAAATGTGAAACAGGCTTAGAGGGTAAAATGGGGCATGCGATCATCCAAGAGATGAGGACTGGTAATAACACTGCCATCTTATCAGAAAAGGTGAAAAAGGGACCTCCAGTCTCAAATTATGTTTGGAACACATCACATTTTGTCAAACTAATAAAGAAAATAAAGTTTAATTTCCCAAAATTTTATTAAAAATGGACTCTGTCATCAGATATCTTATTGTAAAGATGAAATCTCACAACAGAGCAGTCAAGTTTGTTATAATAACAAGCTTTAAACAAATATAAATTCTTTTTGTAGTTCTTGAACTCGAGAGGTTTTATTTATTTATTTTTTTAGAAAGGGTGTTTTCCTTTATCCATGAGTCACAAACATTTTCCCACAAAAATTTTTGTTCATTAAAGTGATTTTAAGTTGTTAAGGCAAGGGGGTGGGAACAGGGAGAGGGAGGGGGCGGTGTTCAGATAAGTCTTTGAAACATTAGAAAATTCTCAGTCCATTTCTTAAAAATCTTTATTATTTGGTACTCTTTTGGTGTAAAAACTGCCAATTTTACTTTGAACTTGAGTTCAAAGTAATGAAAAATAACTAATCAACCATAGCAGTCCCACTACAGATACAAAGCTCAAACTAAAAGGATACTTTCAAATATACTCTATGACGTACTTCAATACATTTGCCTATGGCTACCTTAGGTGGATATTTTTTAGATAAAAAATTTTTCCTTAGGTCGCACTTTTGGTTTTAGAAAGTGCTGAGGTAAATGTCTAGGAGCAGAATATGTCTGTGTTTTAATACACTCCTTTCCAAATGAAAGCATTTTGTAGTTAACAAACAAAACTGAACATGACCAATATCCTAAATACAGTACCAACTCCATTATCATATCCCTTGCAAACTTTCTCCTGGCATTTTTACATACATACAGCTGTCAGTTTTGGAGGGCAGTGGAGGTGTAATAGCACTATTTAGATTTTTGTTTATCTTCATGAGAGCTGAACAGATATGTAGCCAGTGGTATAGGTATTCAATGACAGTATTACCAAATTTCCATACTTCGATTCGGGAATGATCTGCATCAAGGAAAAAAAAAGTTAGAGTGATAGTTTTATTATTAAACTACTTTAATATTAATATACCTTTATTATTAAAATTACAAGTTCCAATATTATGATTATAGTTCATTACATATGTTTTGAGTCAAAACCATATTTGAATCTTGTTTAAATATGTAATTGCAGGAATATGGATAGATAAATTTTGGTGTATTCATATAATGGAATACTACACAGCAGTTAATAAAGAATAAGAGATATGTATCATTATGGATAAACCTTAAAAACATATTGAGCACAAAAAGTAAGTTGTAGAATAATATATACTTTTGAGTACTACTAAAAACAGTCTAAAAACCTGAAAAGTAATATTATGTTACTTATGGATTCATAAGCATATAGCAAAAGAAGTAGTCATGCATGAAACTGGTAAATACCAAATTCATGATAGCATTGTCTCTAGGGAGGAAGAAAAGAGACTGGGATTGTGAGAGGTAGAAGGCCTCAACTACTCTTCAATGTTTTATTTCTGTAAAAAAAAGTCTGATTCAAACATGGCATAACGTTAAGGTTAGATATATTATAGATTATAGCTCCGTAATGGCTACAAAGGTGTTACTCCATGTTTGAAATATTTCCTAATTTAAAATTATTTTAAAATATATAGTCTCTACACATTGTGATGTGTGTGAGTTTGTTAAATTGAAAACTGTTAAACTGTCATTCATAAAAGCCACCTTTTCCCAGGAGTCAATAATTAATATTCTGATAGAATGGTCCAACAGAAGGACTATATACTTGAGAATTGAATGGATCTGAGTCCTAACTTTGGCTCTACCCCAACTAGCTTTGTGTTCTTGAGTAGGTCACTTAAATGTTCTGAGTCTCAGTTTCTTCTTCCATAAAACAGAATTGTTATAAGGATCAATAATATGCAAAGATCTGTCACAGAGTAGTTGCTCAAAAATATTAATTACCTTCCTTTCAGAGGCCTCCCACCCCCAGGTCTATGTTTTATATATTTTTGTTATTCTTAGTGTCTAACTCAGTACCTAACCCAATAAATGCTTGCTGATTTGAGCTGAATAAACCATTACATTATAACTGAGTAAGAACTTTTAAATATCGTATCTTCTAATAGCTTATTAACAGTAATGACAATTATCTATTAGAATTACAAAACAGAACATATTTTATTTTCCCATCTGTTTTAATATTAAAAATTTATTTCCATGCTAATCTTCTCTGTATTGTTCCAATTTTAGTATATGTGCTGCCGAAGCGAGCACTTATTTTCCTGTCTGTTATCAACACAAAGGAACAAAGTTTCCTGAATTATGTTTTGCTTTCCTATAGTTCTTTTTCTTTTAAAGTTTGGGATCCAGATACGATTTCCTATAGTTTTGAAGGAACAACTACAACAAAAGGTAATATATGAGATAGGAAAGACACATAAAATATGGAAAACATTCACAAGTCTCAGTTTTTATCTGAAGTTGACTTTAAGACATGTAGAAATAATTATTATTCTAAAATTCTCTGTCTTAAAACACACACACACACACACACACATACGCACACACACAGAGGCACTGTTTTTTTCTCACTTAATTGTAAGTGTTCCATAAATGCTGAAGTGAAACATTAAATTAAGGAATAATTGAATTAGGTTTTTCAAATACTAAAAAAGTCTTTCCAGATTATAGCTCAGTAACATTCGTGACAATAAATGAATAAAAACAAAACCATCAAAACATCACATGTGCCCTGTAAAGATATACAACTATTATGTACCCACAATAATTTAAAATTTAAAAATTAAAAAACAAAACAAAACAAAAATAAAATAATATGCATAAAACTCTTGTTACATGGTTGGTGGTTGGTACTTGGTAACTACATTATAGTTACTTTCATAATGAAATATCTGCTTTAAAAAACAAAACAAAACAGATGCTAGTCACGAGACCACATTAAATATACCTGATTCATCCCATTTTATGGGTAATACTAGACCAATAAATACACATACTGAAAATACTTGAGGGTGCATTTATAATTGATCCTTCTTTCTACTAATTAGCTTCCTGGAAACTTTTACAAGATAATGCTACAGCCGGGCGCGGTGGCTCACGCCTGTAATCCTAGCTCTGGGAGGCCGAGGCGGGTGGATCGCTCGAGGTCAGGAGTTCGAGACCAGCCTGAGCAAGAGTGAGACCCCGTCTCTACTAAAAATAGAAATAAATTATCTGGCCAACTAAAAAATATATATACAAAAAAAATTAGCCGGGCATGGTGGCTCATGCCTGTAGTCCCAGCTACACGGGAGGCTGAGGCAGTAGGATCGCTTAAGCCCAGGAGTCTGAGGTTGCTGTGAGCTAGGCTGATGCCACGGCACTCACTCTAGCCCGGGCAACAAAAGTGAGACTCTGTCTCAAAAAAAAAAAAAATAATGCTACAAATTTCCAAAGATTACTTTGATTATCTTAATGTCCCAATATTAGGAATCTAATTAAATAAAATAAAATTCACCCTAGGACACTCCTAAAACCAGTCCTAACTTTCTGAGACAAAACAGTTCTGCCGTTCCCCACAGCTTTTATTCTGCCCTTCCCCAGTCCCTATTGAAGAGCTCGCTGTTCCAGTGTTCTTATCTGAACATCCAAATGAACAGACCCCTATCTGCAGCCTTTATTAAGCCAGTCGCCATCTCCATGGTGATTCAAGGACACTAGGATGGGGAGCGAGGTCACTCTCTTTCATAAGACCCTGTTGCTTATTTCCTGTCTTATTGTCACCAGGGACTGAGGCTCCGAACGTGTCTGGGCGGTGGTTCCCGTTTCCCCGTCCCTCCCAGAGACTGATGTGTTAACAACAGGCTCTAATGATTCCTTTTGAAGCCTCGGGTGCTCTGTCGGGTTCCCCATTAACAGTTGAGCGCTACTGCCCTCTTGTGGTAGCTAGATGCCAGATCTTTGCACCTCGGCAGACAGAGGACCCTGTTCACACAGACTTACCACTATTTTTTCATGCAGATGTACTACTTTTAATTTCTTTTATAACCATAGAAATTATGCTTTTTTTTTTGCTTTGCCTTGGCAAATGTTATAGTAAATTATTTGAATACATTTAAGCTATAAATATTACTGGGTCAACCTCTGGATCTATTTATGGGCCTATTAATGCAGAAACATTTATTATGGCATTTTTGTAGGTTCTAGTTTAATCAAATTTTTAATCATATAGGGAATTCACTATGCTGGAAACATTAGGCTATAATAGGATATCTCTAAATTAAAACTCCATTTATGGTCCCTGCTTTAACATTGGATTAATTAAGTTGAATCTTTTAGGAATTACAGACAGTTAGTAAAGATGGGCAAAGCAAAAAGAATGAAATACTTTAGTTTCAAGTACAAAAGCTAAAGTGTAACTGCTCCTTTCAACTACCAACCAACCCAAGATCAGCGGCATTTCTTGAATGTTCCAGTCCTTCATCATTAGTTCTCTTAGTTTAGTTCTTATTTTTATTGCTTCACAGACCCTAAGTCACTCCTTAACATCATTGCCACACACAATGAACTGAAGGTCCATGCAACAATACATACTTAAAAGGGGATGTGTATGCAAATTCCTATCAGTTTTTATGTAGGCAGGAGAACTCATATTTGCCATGGCAGTCAGGCACTTACAATAATATGTCCTTGTTAATTTAATGTGGTCCTAAAGGCACTGTAGAGTAGTGCCTACCAGGCTTATCATGAAAAAATCAGTGTTAAATGGGGAAGTAAAAACACATTTTTCTTGAGTTATCAAAGTTTGGGTGGAAAGTGCTCACTTCGGCAGCATGTATACTAAAATTGGAACAATACAGAGAAGATTAGCATGGCCCCTGTGCAAGGATGACACACATACACACAAAAGTTTGGGTGGAGGTTTGTTCCATGATGCATGGTGAGTTCTCACAGGTATATCAGTTTCATTCCAACTGCAAGCATAATTTCTTTACAATATCACGTGTAGTGGCTTTTTTCATGATGTAGCTATAAATCAAATCATGTGTGAATTGAAATCTATGTAATTTATCTTTACAAAAATTAATAGTTTAATGCAGTGGCCTCTAAGTTCTTTTGATCATGGACCTCTATCAGTAACAAATGTTGAGCATGTGCCCCAATACATGTACATTTATTTATAAATTATTTATTTTAAAACAAAAATAGAAATTAGACAACGGTGAATTAAAACCATTACAAATAAAATTCCTTTGGTATTTTTCTTGGACCCCAAAGGACAGTTTTTTAAAACCTCCTGGAGTGCTTATACTCTACTTTGGAGACCACCAAATTAAAGTGTGAAAGATGGAATGGGTAATCCTTTTCTAGATAATTAACATGCATTCAATTTTGCTGCAACCTAAAATCCTACTAAGACTAATGTAAAGGAATTAAAGAAAACATAAATCCTAAGGATGGGGAGATCAGGAAAAGAGAAACACCAGTATTTCACTCCTACTCCTATCTCCTCAAAGCCCTGACAACCTGCTCTCCCATCCTCACTGCAGCTAATGACCCTGCTTTCAACTTCACTGTAAAAATTGAGGCAATCAGAAGACAACTTCCATAAACTTCCACCAGCCCATCCACCCACTTACTCGCATCTGCACCCATGTATTCTGTCCTTCTGCCATCTTAAGCCAATTTCTCTGTTGGTGCACTAGATCCAGGGTAGTCATGTAAACTTACTGTCCAAACTGGGACACTTGAGAGAGAAAGAGGACACTAACTAGACAGGTCACCAGGACAAAAAGCAAAAACTGGCTCTATCCCAATGTAAATAGGACGTATAGTTACTCTAAAAACATCCCATCCTCTCATGTGCTTGAGGACACTGCTTCAGGAATTCTCTATCTCCACATCATCAACTTCTTGCTTTCTATGGGATAATTCCCCTCGGAATCAAACCTGCTGTTACCTCTCCCATCTTAAAAACAAAACTTCTTTGGCCCCATTTCCCCCTCCAGTTACCGCACCATTTCTTTGCTCCCTTTTAAAGCAAAGCATTCAGAATTATCTACTCTGCCCTCCCCACCTCCCTTTGCAAATCATTTATTCACAAATGAATCTCAATTTTATATGTCCAGCCTAAACTTTTCTCTAAAACTCCAGATTTATCTATTTACATATTCACATCTGTGCTTAGATATCTAATAGACATCTCAGCCTCAACATGTCAAAATCTGAACACTTCATCTATCCTTACCAAAGCCTGCTCCAGCTACAGTGTTCTCCATCTCAGTTGATGGCAACTGCATCCTTCCAAACTATGCAGTCAGCCTTGGCTCCTCTGTTTCTCACTCTACACCCAAACTGTCATAATATATTTTGGTTATACCTCTCAAATATATGTAATATGACCACTTTCCACCATTTCCACTAGTGCCACCCTCACCTCTCATCTGGATTCCTGCAACATCTCCTCCTCTTGTCCCCCAACGTGCCTTCTCATCACAGCAGCAGAGCGATTCTTTTAAACCACAAGTCAGATCATGTCATTCCTCTGCTTAAAACCTTACAATGGCTTCACATCTCATTTAGAGTAAAAGTCAAAAGACATTATGATCGTCTTTGAGGCCCTCATTGATTCGGTCCCCCATTACCTCCTGAACTCATCTCCTCCTCTCTCACTCTGTCCCTGACACAGTGACCTCCTTGTTGTTATTTGAACGTACTGGTTGTTCCTGCCTTAGGGTCTTTGTATTGGCTGTTTTATCTGCCTGGAATACTCTTTCTGAAGTTATCTATATGGCTGATTCCCTTGCTTCCTTCCAGTCTTTGCTTAAATCTCACTTTTTAAAATGTAAATTTTAACTAATTATTTATTTATTTTTTTTAGAGACAGGGTCTCATTCTGTCACCCAGGCTAGGATGCAGTGGTGCAATCATACCTCACTGTAACCTCAAACTTCTGGGCTCAAGCGATCCTCTCACCTTAGCTTCCCAAGTAGCTGGGACTACAAGTGCATGCCACCATGCCCAGCTAATTTTTAAAAAACCTTTTGTAGAGACTAGATCTCACTATTTTGCCCAGGCTGGTCTTGAACCCCTGGCCTCAAGCAATCCTCCCGTCTTGGCCTCCAAAGCACTTAGATTACAGGCATAAGCCACTGTGCCTGCCCACCCCCACCTTAAATATAAACAACTGCAGGTTACCAGGTGTCTGAGAAAAACCTCTTCTTTTCTATAATTTTTTCTTTTTTTCTTTTTTTTAATTTAAAATTATTTTATTTTATTTATTTATTTTTTTTTTAGAGACAGGGTCTCATTCTGTCACTCAGGCTGGAGGGTAGTGGCACCATCATCACTCACTATAGCCTTGAACTCCTGGGCTCAAGTGATCCTCCTACCTTGGCCTCCCAAAGTGCTGGGATTACAGGTGTGAGCCACTGTGCATGACCATGAGGAAAACCTTTAACATGAGACATAAAGACCAAAACGCTAAAACAAAAAGAAAAAGGAGAAACAACAGGGAGAAGAAAACTTCAAAAAATAATTATCATTAACACCCTCAGAGAGGTAAGATGATACATGAACTAAATGCTGTAAAGAAAGCAAAATTAGAGAACAGCAGTAAGAAGAGCTCTTAGAAATTAAAACATATAAATGGCCGGGCGCGGTGGCTCACGCCTGCAATCCTAGCACTCTGGGAGGCCAAGGAGGGAGGATTGTTTGAGCTCAGGAGTTCGAGACCAGCCTGAGCAAGAGTGAGACCCCATCTCTACTAAAAATAGAGAGAAATTAGTTGGACAACTAAAAATATATAGAAAAAATTAGCCGGGCATGGTGGCGCATGCCTGTAGTCCCAGCTACTCGGGAGGCTGAGGCAGAAGGATCGCTTGAGCCCAGGAGTTGGAGGTTGCTGTGAGCTAGGCTGATGCCATGGCACTCTAGCCCAGGCCACAAAGTGAGACTCTGTCTCAAAAAAAAAAAGAAAAGAAAAGAAAAAGAAAAAAAGAAAGACAATGAATGGAGCAAGGTCTTCAAAATTATATTCCATGGTAAACTACAAGTCAAGTATGAGGGTTGAATAAAAACATTTTCAGACATGAAAAGTCTCAAAAAAAATATCATTCATGTACTCTACTTCAGAAAACTACTGGAGATACACTACAGTAGGGAATAGGAAATAGACCAAGAATGAGACAAAGTAAATTCCCATGATAGTGGCAAAATGAATCTCAGGAAGGCAGTTGAGTAGCAGATCTGGGGACGGGAAAGACTTTGGATAGAAAAAGAATTGAGATCTCTAGAAGGGATGGCTTTGGAAATAAAATTAATTGGGAATAATAAATTACCTGACAGAACTGTCCCTACGGGAAATTATATGGAGAGACAAATGGAAGGGGTGGGAATTATTAAGAATTAAAAAGAAAATGAAGAATTTTATTTATTTTATTTTTTAAAATTTTTCATAGAGTTGGGGATCTTGCTATGTTACCCAGCCTGGTCTTGAGCTCCTGGGTTCAAGCAGTCCTCCTGCCTCAGCCTCCCAAAGTGCTGGATTATAGGCATGAGCCACCACGCCTGGCCCAGAAATTTTTAAATAAAAGAGAATTATTTACTTCAGGAAAAACAAAAAGTAAAAAACGAGGAATAAAAATATGCTACAATGCTCAGCTGCATATAATATTTGCATAGGCAAAATCATATAAAATTGCATTTTGATCTAACCCCAACTTATAATATGACCATACTGGGAGGATAGAGAACAGCACCTGCTGGAGCCACCACAATAGTGGCAGTAGCAATTAGGGAAAGATCTCTGAGGGAAGAGGAATCTTGAAAATAAGAATTAATTAGGGCTATGAGTCTGGCAGTCCTTCCCCTAATGGCAAGGCATCTCTATGCATTGTACCCTTAAAGGGTCATGATGTCATTTTGTCATTTTATTGAGGAAGCTGGTGGGTTTCTTTCTTTTCTTTTCTTTTTCTTTTTCTTCTTTTTCCATTTGAGACAGAGTCTCACTCTGTTGCCTGGGCTAGAGTGTCATGGTGTCACCCTAGCTCACAGCAACCTCCAACTCCTGGGCTCAAGCGATCCTCCTGCCTCAACCTCCTGAGTAACTGGGACTACAGGCATATGCCACCCACCATTTTTTCTAATATATTTTTATTAATTTTTTCTGTATATTTTTAGTTGTCCAGCTAATTTCTTTCTATTTTTTTTTTTTTTAGTAGAGACGGAGTCTCGCTCTTGCTCAAGCTGGTCTCGAACTCCTGAGCTCAAACGATCCACCCACCTCGTGGTGGGTTTCTTTATAGATGGTGAGATAGTACTAAGGCTTTGGCTGCTTTGGCAGAGGAGGAGCTCTGGGACTCCCATAGGAGAAGTGGAGGGCCTGGGGCACTCCTGCCAAAAGCAGTGTCTGTGGACTTGTAGACTCTTGGATTTAGGAGAGGAGGTATGGCCACTTGGGAGAAATACAGTTTCTAGACATCAAAGTGATTCTGGTCCTACTTGCAGTGGGGGACAGCTCTTCTTGCCCCTAGGTCTGAGAACACTTCCCAGCAGGCAACATCTGTCCAAACATCCTGGGAGGAGGACATGAGGCAGGTATGAGGCACCCTATAGAAAGACCAGGTGAGGCTGGGAGCAGAGGTTGAAAGTGGAGTGGAGAGAACAGATCCTTGAGAAGGTGGTCAAGTCACGGGTCTCCAGGTGGAAGAGACCAACCACTAGGAGTACCTTCGGCAGAGTGACAGAGGGTAGCAGGCTATTGATGTGCTACTGTGTGCACAGCTGTCTGGGAGTGGTCACTGGAGTCACAGGGTCCTCCATAGGGAAGTATGTCAGCAGCATTCACACACAATGGCACAGTCTGAGGAAACCAGGCCTGCTGAACAAAGCTGCCCAATGTTCCTTCGTAGAGGAGGCAGGACACAGCTGCTTAGAGCTCTGCCAGAATATAAAATATCCCTTTCTTGGACTAGGATAAAGTGAGGTGAGAGTTGGCAGCAGAAGCCCTAAGAAAGTGTGGGCACATTACCAGCCCTAATTCTATCCTCTTGTTAAAATCATTGGTTTGGAAGACTTGGTGGCTTAGGAGCTGTGCTATATAGTCTAGCAGTCCCTCCCCATTCCAGGCAGAACTTACAGATATTGTTGGTGTCATTTCATGCTGGGTGGGGGTCGTTGAGTAGGGACCTTACTTAAAGCTATTAGAAGACCAGGTAAACTTTGAGCGACAGATTGCCCTGCCAGAAGATTCTTCTTCCAGCACAGAAAGGCGCCTCAAAGAATTCCTCTCCCTTTCCCTAAACAGGGAGCTTAGAATTTCCTGATATAATTGCATCTGAAGGAGAGAAGGTTGGTATCTGGGGAAACTACGAACTTTCTTGATTGCTGCAGACTGTGTTAACACTAAAGGCTTGGTGGTGGTGATACGGGAGCTTGTGGGCTATTGGCTTCGGACCGAGTCCCACTCCGCTAACTGCAATTAGAATTCCTGCCACCTGAGGGCACTGTTGGAAAGCATTAACTGGTGGGGAGCTTTGGAGGTCAAGGCTGCTCAGGAATCAGCTAGGATAGTTCAAAGCAGGGGCAAGCAGAGAAATAGAAATTTGCATGTGTTCTGAAACAAAAGAGCTGTGTATGAAGACAGGCGATAGTTCTTCTAGGCAAATTGGAGGTGGCTCTCAAAGAGATTCCCTTGAGGCATTGGTACAATGCCACAGGGGAGATGCCTTTGGCCTCCCTTTTGGCTGGGGATGGGCCTGTTAAGGGTTGAGAGCCAATTGTTGTACACACGTGCAAGGTGGAGAGTGGAGGGATCTGCTCCTTGTCCCCAGCTCGCATCTGACAGAGGGAAAGGATTGGACACTGACTCCTGGCCAAGAAGTGGAGCATCACTGAGAGGACACAAGAGACCCCGGCAGCAGGGTCTGGCTCTAGGTCAAGGGGCTGGCAGGTTTGTGGGGATCAAAGTGAAGTAGGGACTAAGGGAGAACGTCAATTAGACTAACTAGTCGCATGTAGAGGAGGGGGGATGCTGGGGCTCATGGCCAGGACTAAATCCACTCCAGAGGGAAGAACAGCAACCAGGTGGGGCTGAGTCTGGGGGTTAAGTGGGCCAGGGATGCTGACATAGAAAACATTTCTTCTGGATTTTTAAGTGCTCAGTGAACAGTGAACAAGTATAGAGTAAGTATATAAAAGTATATAGTAAACATGTATTTATTTTTGTTGTTGCTGTTGTTATTGTTTCCCTTAAAACAGCTCCTTAGAAGTTATACGTGTAACACCTATGAATCCAGAGGCTCCCATGAATTAGCCCTGAGCCACGAGGCTACAGTGGAAACCCCATTCCAAATAGGAATTCTAGATGTGACTCACATCACTCGTGCTAACACATTAACTCATGTTCACTTTTATGGATGCTCACGTTCTCTCCACTTCTCTGGCATTCCCAAACTGCTGGCCAGATGACCTCTCTTGAGTGCGCCCATCCATCCACTGCTCCACCACCCCTGTGCTACACACTTCCACTGCTGTCTGAGGAGCATGGCTGTCTTCCCCCAGGTTGCCTTTTCCTTTCTCTTGTCCTGGGAGTCTCTCTGGTTCTGAGTCTCTCAGCCTAAAATATGTGTCACAGAAATCCAGAGACCCTTCTGACTTCTGGAGTCTTCACAGAGAAGAGGAGGATAGGGAGATGGAGAGGTTTAGGAAGCAATTTCTACAGATGTCATTTTCCCAATTTATGATTATTTTTCCTAAGTAACAAAGAAGAAATAAACTTTAAATGTATTTGTTACAGGCCTACTCACACACACAGCCTGCGGCCTCTGGTGGGAGAATACACACCAGTGGAGGAAAGCATGTTTGTATTTGTACATTTGCTTTTCTATGCAGCCTGTTCTCTGTGGCAACATTGCTCATTACCTTCTCCAGCTTGACAACCTCACTGCTCTCCATTCCCAGTGATTCTCCTCCTTTAAGCAGCCTATTATTTTGTTTAGTTCTTTATTGAAGCTAAAGATAATATCCTTTTTGTTTAATGTTCCTATCTTCACTGCAGCCCTTATTTGCTTTTATTTTTGATGAATAATGCACATGTGGGAGATAGATGTGCTTTTGAATTCTCATATGCGTGGCATAGACAGTGACTTTGGGGGAATGATGTTGTAAATTATAGACAGTGTCCTTCCTTTTTTTTTTTTTTTGAGACAGAGTCTTGCTCTGTTACCCGGGCTAGAGTGCCGTGGCATCAGCCTGGCTCACAGCAACCTCCAACTCCTGGGCTTCAGCGATCCTCCTGCCTCAGCCTCCCGAGTAGCTGGGACTGCAGGCATTCGCCACCATGCCCGGCTAATTTTTTCTGTATATTTTTAGTTGTCCAGCTAATTTCTTTCTATTGTTAGTAGAGACAGGGGTCTCAGTCTTGCTCAGGCTGGTCTTGAACTCCTGACCTCGAGCAATCCTCCCGCCTTGGCCTTCCAGAGTGCTAGGATTACAGGCATGAGCCACTGCACCCAGCCAGTGTCCCTCCTTTTAGAAGACTCCTAATCATAACTGTTTTCTAAAAACTGAATTTATGAGCCACTTGCTTTACTTTAATAAAACTCTCTTAGTTGCAACTATGTTTTATTGCTGTTGGTATAGATTTAGGCCATAATTAAGGGAAATTTACCTCTGATATGTTCATCAATGAGTGGTAAATTGACTTCCACATTCTTAGCAGTTGGATCAAAGGCACAGATATTTTCAACTAAATATCTGTTAACATACTGTGAACAAACAACAAAAGAAAAGTTATGGGATCACCAGCCAGTGGAAATACAGTGCCCAGTTCATCAATGTACATAATTCCATTTATATAGATTTTAAAATAGGCAAAACCAATCTATGGTGTTAGAGGTCAAGATTATGGTTACCCTTGGCGGGGCACGTGTGTGTGGGAGGGGGTGAAGGGGTAATGGAGAAGAGTAAAAAGGAGACCTTTTGGGGTGCCACTAATGTTATGTTTCTTGATCCAGGTGCTAGTTACATGGATGTGTTCATTGTGTGAAAATTCTTGCATTTGTACACTTATGATTTGTGCAATTATGATTTGTACAGCTAAATTTGTGCAGGTTATTCTTCAATAAAAAGTATTTTTAAGTATTTTAAAAATACTTAAAAATGAACTTACAAATCTACACTTATCCCAATTTCCAAAGTCACTTGAAAATTCCAGCTCTGGATTAAAGAACAAGATAACTGCCTTCAAGATGTCATGTACTAGGTTTATGTTGGCTTTCAACTCCAGGGACTTGTCTTCAGGAGAAGTTGGCTCTACTACAAGATTATAATCATAGAGCAACAATGACACAAAGTCCATAGATGTGAGCAGTTGGAGGCTTTCCTGCAGCTCCTGCAGCATGATTCGGAAGAAGATAATTCCTGCCCGCTGGACTTCCCCTGCACTTTCAATCTCTGGAATAAAAAAATGACATCACACATTGCTCTTTAGTCAAATACATTGCTTTGTCATAGGATTCGGAACATATTATAGTAAACTTTTTTTTCCAGGAAAAAGAAGACCATATCCTATGGTTTTAAACAATCTTAGTTTCTGTAGCCATGAAATCAAAAGAAATAAATGGAATTACACCTGGGGAAGCTCACAGGAAGAGGCCTTGAGAAAATGCAAAAATTTGAGTTTTAGAGTTAGACCTTAGTTTAAAAACATGCTCTCCCTCTTATTGGTTCTATTGTCTCTCTGAATATCCTTTTCCTCTTCCGTGAGAATGGGGTTAATCCCCAATTCCCTGGTGAGCTGTGGGAATTAAATGAGACAATATATGTAAAAGTGATTAGTTTTGGGCCTTATACATAGTGAACACTCAAAAGATATGAATTTTCTTCTTTCTTCTTATCCCACTCCATGTAATGGCTAGAAATCTTCCAGCTTAATCCCATATAATGTTACTCTTCTGATTCTATTCACTTCATTTTAGGTAGCCAAAGGTTTCTATGCCTTATTCTTTCCTCCTTACTCTCCAAGCTGTTATTGTGCTAAGAGTAGCCTAGTGGACATGGAATCACAAAAACTGGGGTCCAGTTTGCTCTGCCACTAGCTTGCTATTGGACTTTGGATGATCCACTTTACTTTTGTGGGCTTTAGCTTCTTTATCTGTAAAATGAGATGTTCTGATTAGTTAATGCTGTGTAATACAGCAGAACCCAACCTGGGTTGAAATCAGCCTTCACCATTTGCTAATTGTGTGATTTGGGGCAAGTTGTTTACTTTCTCTGAACTTCGCTTTCCTCACCTGTACAATGGAGTATCACCATTCACCTCATATATTAATGAAATAATATATTTAAAGTGCTTGACACATCATGGGGCATTTAATAAATTCTAGTTCTATCTTTCCTTTATGAGTCCTTCCAGTTCTAAAACTATGAGATTCTAACCAAGAGAATGTGATTCCATGCTCTTTGTTTTAATTTACAGACAATGCTCATCAGCCTAAAAGTGCATAAGGGAATTCCTTTCACATGGAAAGATCTCTATATTGCCACAATTCATTCTAGAAAATACATACTTCATTGTACTGTCTGTGATTTCCCCCAAACCTATTAAACCCGTGAATCCACACCGCTGCCCCACTCACAATACCTAAGATATATTTTTTCTTTATCTCTCCAGAGAGTTCGCCAAGTATTTCATAGCAGGCAGCTTGGATCACCTTCATCATTTTCTGTAGATCTTTATATTCCTGGTATAACAACATTCTACTCCTGCCAATGTTAAAATCCAGGACACCCAGAGCCTCTCCTGTTCTCTCACGAAGTGGAATTACTAAGTGGGTTTCTCCACAGACAGAGGCCAAAACAACTTCCGAACTGTCTGTACACTTGAAGAGGAAATCTCTGAAACCAAAACCAAATAAGCACAGGATATTAAACATCTGCCTGTTCACAAGAGTCCACCCAAACATGTTGAATCACTCTCCCTTGTGCCCTCCTCACTGCTGCCACGCCATCCCTTGCTGCTCTTTGATCTGCCGGGAACACTCCACGCCTTAATTTCATGTGGCTCTGTCCCTCAGTTCATTCATGTCTCTGCTCAAACATCCCCGTGGCAGGGGAGCCTTCCCTGACTACCCTTCCCTAACTACCCCTCGCTGCTGCTGAGCCACCACTCTGTCTTCATGCTAACTAGTAATGATGTACCATACTAAACTTTCCAGGCATAATAATAAAGCCCATTGGTCAACAGACTTCCTCCAAAGGCATTTGCTCTAAGTTACACCCAGGAATCCAGGGTTATGAGTGTGGATGTTACAAGGACGCCTATAAAACTCTTGACGAGCACAAGGAATAACTATGTGGAAAACAGCTTGAGACTAAATGAACACTCTGGTATTAGGTCAAACTAAAGTTTAACTAACATATGTAATTAAATGACAAGTTAGCCTACTAGTCTGAGATTACTGGGTTACTGCCTACTCAACTACACTGACTCCTGCACCCCACAAGAAGCAGTCACTCCCTTTTGCAATAGGTGTGTTCTCAGTGAAGATCTGTTCTGCATCTGTCCACAGTTTAGTAGCATTCCTTGCATTCCACAGGTCAGAGTCATTCTAAGTAATCTAGAACTGGCTGCTAGTTAAATACAACATCCTCTGCCTTCTCTCCAACTTTGCCCCTGACTGTGTTCTTTAAATAAAAAAACACACATTCACAAGCTAGCTAACATTAACAGATGAGCTCTAATAAGTGAGTGATGTGGATTGATTATTCATAATGCATAGATCTGCTTCAGTGAGAGACTTGAGACTTTTCTTGAATTCCATGTTTACAAGATAATCTTAAAGAAAACACTATCATGATTTAAAACACACCATTTTAATATAAAATACCAATGAAATCTGTTTTAAAAAGGACTTCGGGTAAAGAGAGTTAATATGTCTAAGAAATTTTTCTTTACAAGCTAATCAGGACAAGAGTGTGCACTAATAAGTGTACTAATAAGAGACAGAAGCTGTGTCTTTCAGGTCTATTATCACACTAGGAGGATGTGCACTGGCAGTCAAACAAAACAGACATGTCTCATACCTGAACATGCATGACTTCCTGAAAACAGTAGGGGGATTTTTGTGGATTTCTGTTAGACCCAGCTGCCCTGTAACCATCATATTGCGTAAAACATAGTCTGAATCCTTGAAAAGAGGAAGAGATTTTATTAGAAAGGAGTAATTAGATCTCACACCTCCATTAAAGCTTTTGGGGACAGATAAATAGAAAAAAATTAGGGAAGTTTAGTTGACTTCTAGCTTTAAAGACAGTGCCATTTTACTTACTCAGTACTATTAAGGAACAGGGTGTTCCACATGAGAAAATTTTCAAAAAAATAAGATTTTTAAAAAATGAACAAGCTTATTTTACATAAATGTGAAAAATTGTGTATTTATATTGTTTGATGTTAAAAGTGCACTGTAGAACATCTGGAAAATACAGAAACACCCAAAGAAAATAAATACAATTAAAAAATTCCCTAATGAGGTCTCTGTCCTCACCACTTCACCAAAACTGTTCTTGTCAAGGTTATCAGTGACTTTCTCATTTCCAAATCTGCTGGTCAATCCCCAGTCCTCATCTTTATCTACTTCTTGGCAGCATTTGATTCAGTAAACAACTCCTTCTTGATATATCTTCTTCACTTAGCTTTTGGGACACCACTCTCCTGATTCTCCTCCTACCTCACTAAGCACTTTCTCATTCCCCTCGCTTCTTCCCCATCTCCCTTACTTCTAAGAGATTTTCAAACTGTAGGTCATAACCTACGTGTAGGTTGTGAAAATATTTTAATGAGTGTTGATCAACATTTTTTTGGTAGAGACTAGTTTATTTATAAGAAAGCAATATTAACATATTCTGTAAAATACACTAAACTGTAGGAAAGACAAATTCAACTGGGAGAAGTAACAAGGGGTTTTTATGAATAATTCCTCTAAAAACTAATTCTTGGAATAAGAAGGAAACTGTGATAAGAGAATCTGTATGGGCTTCACGCTGAATGGTGCTTTGGAAGATGAACAACTGCTTTGTAGTAGTGACTTTAAGCGTTCTACCCAACTCTTTTTTGAGACAGGGTCTCTATTGTCTGGACTAGAATGCAGTGATATCATCGTAGCTCACTGCAACCTCAAACACCTGGGCTCAAGGGACCTTCGTGCCTCAGCTTCCGGAGTAGCTATGACTACAGGCATGCACCACCATGCCCAGCTAATTTTTGTATTTTTTGCAGAGATGGGGTGTGGCTACGTTGCCAAGGCTAATCTACCAAACTCTTTAGATAAAAAATGTTTTCGGCCAGGTGCAGTGGCTCTCACTTGTAATCGCAGCACTTTGGGAGGCTGAGGCTGGAGGACTGTTTGAGGCCAGGAGTTTGAGGCTTCAGTGAGCTATGATCATGCTACTGTACTCCAGCCTGGGGGACAGAGCTAGATCCAGTCTCTAAAAAAAATTAATTAAAAGAAAAAGAAAAATGTTTTCAACATTACACTTATACTGTGAAGATTATCCCACATTGGCAACTGGGCTTTTTGCTTCTTTCTGAATTTCTTTCTTTCCTGATTTGTTATTTGTTGTTACATTATACTTGACTGAAAAGATTTTTTTTTAAATCTCACCCTGACTGTGTTTCTAAGTCTAAATATTTAGCTAATAATATTCCTTTCCTGAACAATTCCTTTCCTGTTTTTCCCTCCAAAATTGCATAAATTGACCACCCCTGCTGTTAGACCAGAAGCATAATATAGAAAATAATTTGCTCATAATAATACACCTGAAAATAAGCCTGTATTTCATTTGATTTTAGTTGAACCCAAAACTATAAATTTAGCAAGCCCCTCAGCAATTCTTCAGTAGTGAGACAAGCACTCCTCGTTAAATTACCCAGGAAAACTTTTGGAGAAAACTTTTGGAGGCTGCAATTGTATCCCCCTTTGTTATGTTTTCCCCCTCCCTCTCCTGTATCTGTTCATTCTAACATTTCTCCTTACACACTATTTACTCATTTGCTTTAATATTTATCCTCTTTTGCTTTTTTTTCCTCTTGACAAACGCTTGTTTAAAAAAAGAATGAAACAGAATCTACAGTATCAGAAAACATCACATTTAATAAAAGTAGGTACTATTTTGTGTAAATTCTATTTCAAGATGTGACTGTGCACATGTAAGGGGGCAGGATACAAAATGTTTTCATATTGTGGGTCACAATCAATACAATTTTGAGCCACAATGATTCCAAACATTGGGAGTGCCTCAGGGTTCAGGCCTCAGATTTTTTTTTTCTAGTCTTACTCATCCTATCCAGTTTCATGGTTTTGTGTTTTATTTTGTTTATTGTGGTGAAATATACATAGCATATTATTTATCATTTTAACCATGTAAGTGTATAATTCAGTGACATTAAATGTATTCACAATGCTATGTAACCCAGTCTCATGGGTTTAAAATACCATTTATTTTAATTCTTTTTCAGTTTAGTAGGTAAAAAGTTATCTTTTACTGAACTTTTACTTTGTATTTATTTCTTTGAGAATGTTTGAATTTATTTTACATGTTTATGAACCATTTGCATGAGGTGTTTTTTTGTTTTTTTTTTTAATTGACTTGTCTCTGGGTTATTTTTCTTCTGGATTTTAAAAAAACTCATTGATTTGTGTATAATGGTGTTAACCTTTTGCCAGATATGTGGCAATTTCCCCCCAGTTTGTCATAAGTAATCTCTTTTTTTTTTTTTTGAGACAGAGTCTCGCTCTGTTGCCCGGGCTACAGTGCAGTGGCGTCAGCCTAGCTCACTGCAACCTTAAACTCTTGGGCTCCAGTGATCCTCTTGCCTCAGCCTCCGAGTACCTGGGAATACAGGCAAGTGCCATCACACCTGGCTAATTTTTCTACTTTTTTGTAGAGACGGGCTCTCGCTCTTCCTCAGGCTGGTCTCAAACTCCTGAGCTCAAGTGATCCTCTTGCCTCGGCCTCCCAGAGTGCTAGGAGCACAGGCATGAGCCACAGCACCCAGGCAATTTTTTCATTTTATTTATAACGTTGGTGCTAGAAAGTTTTACATTTTTATGTAGTCAATGTATTAACCTTCCCTTAATTGTTCCAACTTTAGGTGTAAGCTCAGCAATCCTTCCCCAGACCAAGATTGTAAATTTTCTCTCAACCCTTGTATTCTTAGCTATTTTATAAAGAATAAAATAATTTGTCAAGTTTTAAAAAATCACGTTGGGATTTTTCTTGGAATTCTGATGAATTTATAAATAATTTTTGGAAGAAAGTTTATCTTTAAAAAGTGGTCTTGTGAAAAAAATCATAATGTGATTTTCTATCTTATGGAAAAATTTATGTCCCTTGATAAAGTTTTATAGTTTGCTTCATAGAGGGCCCAAGGATGACACGATGAAGTGGGAAAAATATTCTGCACAGAGTAACAGCATTTTTGAAATCTCTGAGTAAAAGAAAAGTTGTTTTCTATGATGGATGTAAAGACCAGAGACATTAATTGCAGTATTGCATTCTTCTCCTCCCAGTAGTTTCTCCTCTCCTCTTCCTTCATTCAAGCAGAAAGTCAGTGTCTGTTCACTGCCTTAGAGAAGGAATGTGACAAGGGTGGGTGAGGTGGCTCATGCCTACAATCCCAGCACTTTGGGAGGTGACTGCTTGAGCCCAGGAGTTCGAGGCTGCAGTGAGCTGTAATTGTACCCCGTACTCCAGCCTGGGCGACAGCAACAGAGCGAGACCCTGCCTCTAGAAAAGAAAAGGAATGTGATGAGGTAGAAAGCAGAAATTACTGGGTAGTCCCTGACTTTTGTTTTTTCAAAAGCCCATGATACTATGACTTAAGATAGCAAACCAGGCACACGTTAGCCATTTGTCCCTCTCAAGACCTTAGGGAAATAAGAGACTAAGGTCTTGATTTTCTTGCTGGCTATCAGCTGGGAGCTGCCCTTAGTGCCTAGAGACCTCTGGTCTTTGTACATAGCCCTGTGCATTTCAGAACCAGCAATGGAGGGTCAATTTGCCAGATCCCTGACTCTTCTCCCACCCTCCCATCTCTCAGGGATCACAGCCAGAAAGGGTTTTCTGTTTTTAAGGACTCATATGATTAGATTGTGCCCACGTGGATAATCCAGAATACTTTCTTCATCTCAAATTCCTTAACTTTAATCACATGTGCAAAGTCCCTTCTGCCAAATAAAGTATAATAACATATTCATAGGTTCCAGGAATTAGGATATAGACATCTTTGTGGAGAGGGCATTACTCTGCCTATCACAGTCACCTATTTAATAAAGTCAGTATTCCAAAGAAATAGACATAGGTGCTTTTGGGTGATAAACTAAAATAGCCCAAGTTCCATACCTAAGAAAATTTGAATCTCCAATTTCCCCTTATCTATGGTTACTGTCAACAGAGCAAGAATTTTTTTCCTCTATGACGCCATACTTATAGAAACGCGGGCATGAGGTAAGGTGGGGTATCTCAGGATCTACTTTATTAATTCGTATCAGTCAGGGTGTCAGAAGGAAACAGATGGCATGCTAGAACTGGGTCATTTAAGGGGAGTTTAATAAAGAGACTATTTACAAGGCTTGGGCACTGTTTAGAATCCTGAACTAGTAACAATGAAGAGCTATTACCACCCTTAGCCTGGGGAAGCAAAAAAAGGAAGCAATTGCTAGAACTGGAGAGGACAGCCATATGGAGAGGACCACCCGACTACAGGTGAAGTGCTCTTACTGGAGAAATCCAGCCAACCCACAGCAACCTGGCAGAGGGGGAGCCAAAAGCATCAGTACCCCAGCCTCACTCTCCTTCTGCCCTCCAATTTCCTACTGGGGCTCTCATTGGACAAACCAAAGCAGAAGCCAAAGGGCCAAGGAGCTCATCAATATTGCCTACTTTTTGAGGCACTGAGCAAGCCAGAGAAGAGAGGAAAGTAGATCTGGAGGGGCTGCAGAAGGGGAAGGGGGAGGCTTAGGAAGTTATGATAGCTGAGTTCTTGAAAAAAATTATCCCTACAGTCATACTAAGTTTGTTGGCTTTTTGTTTTATTTTGTTTTGTTTTAAAGACAGGGTCTCACTCTGTCACCCAAGCTAGAGTGCAGTGGTGCAATCATAGCCCACTGGAGCCCCAAACTCCCAGGCTCAAGCCATCCTCTTGCCTCAGCCTCCTGAGCAGCTATGACTACAGGCACGTGCCACCACACGTGGCTAATTTTTAAATTTTTTGTAGAGATGAGTTCTTGCTGTCATTTTTTCTTTCTTTCTTTCTTTCTTTCTTTCTTTCTTTCTTTCTTTCTTTCTTTCTTTCTTTCTTTCTTTCCTTCCTTCCTTCCTTCCTTCCTTCCTTCCTTCCTTCCTTCCTTCCTTCCTTTCTTTCTTTCTCTTTATTTCTTTCTTTTCTTTTTTCTTTCTTTCTTTTTTTTCTTTTACTTGACCAACATTTGCACTTGCTATTATTTTTAACACTAAAACCTACCATAGTGTCTTCTACCTCAGATAAAACCTCTGACTGTAGCTTTGGACAGGCTGTTCTGGTCTCTACCCCCACCATGACCTCACTCAGACCCTGGCTACTGGGTGGTCCTCCTCTTCCCCCACCTTTAGCATGATCTTCTTCATTGCCATAAGATGGCCCTGGGTCAGGTGGACTGTGACCCTTGTGGCTTTGTCTCAATTTTGAAACTATTAATACATGCTGCTGAAGCCATGCTTCATGCTGAATGCTTTTAGACTATTTTGGCCTTTTCCATAGTGCCCTATATGTTGTCTTCCTTAAAGCCTTGACAAGGCTGTTCTGAATCCCCCCTGGACACACACACTTTGGCCCCATTGCCGTCGTACCTAGTTCTGAAGGCACTTGGAGGCTCCCATCCCCACCCTCAGGAGCAGTGCCAATTACAAGGCATTCTTTCCCTCCACAGCCTGGTTACCCCACCAGAGAGCTCCATGCTTTTGCCTTCTTTGACTAGGGCCCAGTCAGATTGGCCCAGCCACTGAGGGAGAGAAGTAGGGACCTTGTGGGAAGGAAGGAAAAGAAGAAGCCAGGAAGGAAGCAGAAAGGCACCTGCTGGGGGCCAACCAAGGGATGGGAGACAATCAAGATGACACTACCCCTGATCAGGCACCTCCTGGAGTTGTTTAGCCTTTTTGAAAGAAAGATACCTTTCCATCCATTCTCGTCATATGGAAAATTCTAACATTAAAGTTAAGTGTATGGAGTTCTACTCAGCCACAAAAAACAACGGTGATCTAGCACCTCTTGTATTATCCTGAATAGAGCTGGGGCCCATGCTACTAAGTGAAGTATCACAAGAATGGAAAAACAAGCACCACATGTACTCACTATCAAATTGGTATTAACTGACTTAACTGACCAACACTTAAGTGCACATATAGCTGTATCATTCATTGGGTGTCGGGCAGGCAGGAGGGGGGACGAGGGGATGGGTATATTCACACCTAATGGGAGCAGTGTGCACTGTCTGAGGGATGGACACGCTTGAAGCTCTGACTGGGATGGGGCAAAGGCAATATACATAACCTAACATTTGTACCCCCATAATATGCTGAAATAAAAATAAATTACAGTAGAAAAATAAGGAACTTAGATGCTAGAAAAAAAAAATAAAGTTAAGTATAAAGAAGCAAAGCAAATGTTCAGCAAGAATTCATCACATAGGGGCCTTTAAAAAAAATTGGTATGATGTAATTGTATCCTTTGAAAAAAGTAGTCCTTCATCCCTTCCCACGTCACCTGTATGATTCTGGTAGGTATTGCCAGTTGCTGTAAACTCCCCACCCTGGCCAAGGGAACATGTCTCAGGATGAGTCAAAAACAGTTTCCTCTCTTGGGTTTTCCAAATTGGAACTTTCTACTGGATGCTTTCACTAAGCATCTGAACTGCCCTGTGGAGAAAGCCCATCTTTAGCTGGAAGGACAAAGCCAAAGTGCAGAGACAAGCAAACGTGAGAAGTGGAGAGATAAAAAACACAAGAGACCCCTGATAGTATCGAATCCCTGGATCTGGTCATCTGGGAAGCCAGCTTGACTCCTCCCTTTCTTCATTTTGGTCACATGAGTCAGTCAATTCTCCCTTTTGCCTAAGGCAGTTTGAGATGGATTCCTGTCCTCACAACCAAGGGTCTTGAGTTGGGGTCATGAAAAATATGACCCCAGTTAGCCTAATAGCTAATTAATATAGTTTTAAAATCCTAGCAATATGATAACATCTAGAAACTCTGTTACTTTGGAGAAGTCTAACACTGCTAAGCCTTGCCCACCTGGTCCGGGCTGGGCTCTACAAAGTAAGTAGTGATGGAGGTGATGCTGGATGTGATGTTATAGAGCCAGCCGATGCCAGTGACCACGACATGTAGAATGTGCTCCCGGCTGTGGACGAAGTGGTAGGCCGTGCTAAAGACATTGGCAACACCCTGTAGGAACAGAAATTTCAAACTGTCTTTTCTTTTCAAAATAGCAACCTAATTAGTAATATTAATTGGATTATCTTTTTAATTAATGATAATCTACTTCCTACAAATTACTCATCAGTTTTCAAAAGGCAGTGTTCCAAATGCTACTATGAAAAAAGGGTCAAGACATCAAAGGTATAAAGAGAGATTTTTATGCTTTGTAATTATCCAGTGAAATTTGTGATTTGTGCTATCAGAGAATAGCATCAGAAGAACAAGATAATCTTTGAAATGAGAAAAAAATGTTTAAGAGCCAAGAACTAATGCCAGCCTTGTGCAGATGGGTAGATCCCCTGATCTGATGCCATTGTTAATGTCTGCATCTATACTTGGCTACTGTCATCAGTTCATGGTATAGGACGTGTTTTGTTTCAAGGCCTGTAACATGCTAGATTGCACAGTCCTCCTATAGGCATAAACAGACTCTGTTCCACAGAGAAGGGATGGAAAAATCCTTAGAACCCATCTGTGGGCTTGTCAAGAAACCCCAGGAACCACAAATTCTTCAAAATTACATGCATTTTATATTAGGACTCAAGGCATCTAAGGGTAACCCAGAAGCCTTTTATCTCCAAGGCTCCAAGTGCTAGAGAGCCAATTTGTAATTCAATCTGACATACTCTCTAATAAGATTATATATAGTTCACCTACTGATAACTCCTTATTCCTCCTCCATTTTACTTCTTAATATCTTCACTTTTTTTTTTTTTTTTTTAGATAGAGACTCACTCTATTGCCCTGGGTAGAGTGCAGTGGTGTCATCATAGCTCACTGCAACCTTAAACTCCTGGGCTCAAGTGATCCTCCTGCCTCAGTCTCCCAAGTAGCTGGGAATACAGGTGCATGCCACCACCCCCAGCTAATTTTTTCTAATTTTTTTTATAGAGATGGGGTCTTGCTCTTGCTCAGATTGGTTTCGAACTTCTGAGCTCAAACAATTCTCCCACCTCAGCCTCCCAGAGTGCTAGGATTACAGGCATGAGAGCCACCACACCCAGCCCACATCATTCTCATGTCCAACAAGAATGAATCTTATTATTATTAATAAAAAGTAATCCAGAGAAAGAGATCCTACCACTTTCCTCTGTTATCTACCCATAAATGAGAAGAGAAAATGAAAAATAATGGTAAAGAGCCTGAGGCTTACAGGGGAACAAATGAGAAGGGCGTAGCAAGTTCCTGACTTGTTGTTACACCCGCAGTCCAATGCCTCCATAAAGGCTTTCAATCTTCCCACATTGCACTTTTTATCCATAAAATTAAATCAAAATGCTTGTAGAAATGGTCTAGCTATCTCATAGTCTTAAAAGTGTCTATCTTTTTTGTGATCTAATTTGAAAACACAAATCTCAAGAAACATCTAGGCTTTTTTCTTTATTCTTCATCTTCAAAAATTATAACACTTAAATCAAGAGCTATGGGCAGACCCGGGGAGGTGGGGGGGGAGGGGATGGAGGTATGACTACATGATGAGTGCCAGGTGCACTGTCGGGAGAATGAGAACGGACGCGCTTGGGACTCTGACTCGGGGGGATGGGTGGGACATGGAAAATGTATATAACCTAAACTTATGTACCCCCATGATGAGCTGAAATAAAAAAATATATATATATATAAAAAAAAAAAAAAAAGAGCTATGGGGATGCATATCATCTTTAGCGCCATCTGTGGAAGGAACAAAGAATTTCTAGGTACCACTATTAATAAAACACAAACATACTCCTTCTAAAAGTTCATTCCCACTTTGTGAGTCTTAGTCAGTGGTCTAATGGTTGGATTTTTGTTCTGTAGCATAAAATTCTATGCCTATGATTAATGCTATGGGACACATATTAACAATCTTCACAGAGAGGCTGAGAGTCCTTCCATAAGTAATGGGGAACCTCTCCAAAGACTGAAACATACATGCAGGGAACAGGAGCAAGTATGATGACATTGTCTATATACATAGCTTTACTCTCATCCGGTTTCAGATTTCACTTTCTAAAAAGTATAGGAGAGGCCATCCTACCATTGCTATTGAAGACTTCTATGACTTACCTGATAGAATCTGATCTCATGAGGTAGGAAGATGTTTATTTCATGGGGATCTCTAAGGGTGTCAACAGCCAAGACCCCAAAGATCCTAATGTACGCATCCTGAAGAGGAAGAGCCAGGAATGACCCATTATAATCATCCTTAGGACGGGAATGGTTCCAGAAGAAGATGTTCCCATGGTGCTGAACTTGGGGGACGTGAATTGGTTCCCCTTCATCCACTACCGTAAAGCTGAGGAAAAAGAATACAGGGATGAGAGAAAGGCACAAGGGGTGGATTTAGATTAAACAATGGAGAAAGCTAGATTGATTCTCCATTCACAGTCATTGGCATTAAATGTCAGAGAAGTCAACTCAGATAAGATTATCAGTTTGAAGGGTCTGACTTTAAAGAAAGATTTAAAAGACAAGCTTAGATCTTAACAGAGAACACATACACAACCAGGATGCAGGAGAGATAGCTCATAGAGCAGGCAGAAGTAGCTGAGCTGATATTGTGAAGCAGAGTTCCTACATGACAAATCATTGCCAAAGACTGAGCTCTAGAAATGATCATGTGAAATCACCCAGGACTGGAAGCCCATCAGCCTCTACTCTAGAAGCACTGGTGACTTAAGGCATTTCTCCCTTCACAGCTAACCAGGATTTTCATGCTAGTTTACTTCAGAAAGGGAATTATTTTTTTCAGAAAAGTGAAACCAACCTTTTCAAGAAGTTCTTACCTGATTCCCTTCATGTCCCTGTAGAGCACTCTGTTCAGTACAAATGGAGCATCATCTAAGGTACAAGCCACATTCCTCAATAGAGAATTTCCTCTAGAAGGCAGTAGTTGGTTTTCTTCTAAGAGGGAAATATGAGCACTGATCTTCTTATTTCCATGGGTTTTGGCATCCTAGGGCAAAATGTTTCTGACCATGTATTTGCCAACAGCCAAAGAACTCCCCTAACATGTCTCCCTTCATTAGCCAATTTGTGTATCTGGCCCAAATCATTTCATTTTCCTGAATAGGTAATGCAGATATTACCATTTACAGGCAGTGGGGAAAAAGGCTGACACCACAGCTGTCCCCCAAACCTGAGATTCAGTGAGTAGAATGATTTCTGATACGCCAACTAGACTGGTTTACTGGACAAACAAAAACAAAAAACCTCTCAAGTCTACTCAAATTTAGAGGTTTAAAACTTCGATCACTTTGAACTATAGTCAAATTGTTTGGGCTTCAGTTAAAAGTATTGATTTTAAGGAACTGGAGCAAGAAGATGCCTTCATTTCACTCCTATTCTGTGATGTGAATATGAAAAAAAAAAACACTCTCAGGGAATATTTAACGCACTTTGGATATTTTATCTATGTCATTTCAGGAAAGAATTTCCTGAGGCTCAAGACTGCAGACTTAGTAAGACTACCATTTCTAATTAAAATAACTGAAAATTTTCTGTACCTAAAATATCATATTATTAACAATATTATATGTTAACACATATATTGAACATATCCATATATTGGGGACATGAAAGACACTTTCCTTGATATTTGTCTCCTCTTTCTATATATTTGGGTTTACTTTTCATGCCTTTTTCTTCTTCCCTATTTCTCCTTGCCACATACAAGATCTATGGAGTAATTTACAAATGTGTAGTGAGAGTTCTCTTAGGGTACCACAGATGTCTGAAGCAAGTTTGAGTAATGCTTCTTTTTCTCGACTGGTCTCCTGGTCCTGGTGTACCATTTCCAATTACATTAGAAAATTCAGCCATTCAGGAGGAGATGATTCCAATGAGCAAGTGTTGCTATTTAGCTGAGATGACTGGTGCAGGTTGCCTGCATCAATGGAATCAGTGATATATGTAGAAGGCCGCTGTGCTGTTTCTGTGTGGAGGAGCAGGCATCTGGGAGTCTCTGAAGAGGTGGAAAGGCTGTGGGTAGTCGTCCCTCAGGGCCGTGTGTTCTAATTGACAGGGTTCTGTAATAGTGTCAGGTTGCTTCTAGGCAGTGCTATGAAATATTGTGTGATGTTGGAGTCTACTTTATATTTATAATTTAAATAGTTCCTTTTTAAAATGAATCCCAAATATCACATATGGGAATGTAGCTTGAACTGCTTGCATGTCTCCTTATTGGTATTTTTCATTATCAGTCTATTGTTTATTCTGGGTTTATTTGACTCTTAGCACAAATGAAAGTAGAAATTCCAAGACATCTTTTCTACATCTGTCTTTTCTACCTTTCCTCTCTGCTTTGATCTTACCAACCAGCAACCATTCCAGTTGCATATCTCCTAGGCGTTGCGGCATTTGTAAAGTACTGGAATGAATAAGACATCTACAGTAGCACCCGGTGATTTTTCAAGACAATTCAGTATGCTCCTCTTTTGCAACCATTGAACATCACCTACTTTGAGGAAATGTTTCCTCTTATACATCACTTTAGAAAACATACCTGGGTGAGGGCCCTAAAGGTCTCTGCATACACTGGCTCGAGGGACACCCCACTTGTCTGTGCTGCACATTGGATCTGGTGTAGCCATTTCCGTCTGGCACTATTTCTCAGATTATCAAGATGGCTCCTCTGTAGACTATTCATCAGAAACTCCACAACGCTTTCCAGAACTTCATCTTCATTGCCCCTGAGTTCAGATACAACCAATTCTATGTATTTCTGAAATTGTTTCGAAGACAACCTCACTTCGTGACCAGAGTGTGCCTTGGAAAATTGGATGTGTAGTTTGGCTAAAAGATAAACACAAAATGAAGAACTAACTAAAAGTTCATTTATCAGTGGGGGAAATTATTATTTTCCTCTTACAGCGAAATGAAGCCCTTGACAACTGCTCTCTTGGAAAACCAGGTATGTCAAAGGTATCTCTGAACCCAGTAGAATATTTTACGGTGGCTTCCTATGCTGTACTCAATATGACTCCTGTGTCATCTTCTTTGTTTTTGTTTTGTTTTGTTTTAATTCTACCACTCAGCCTGGTGAAACCTCAGGGTCTACTTTGACTACTCCCTACCTTTTGCCTTCCATATCCAATAAACTGCTTAATCCTAACATGTTACTCTTTGGCAACATGGTCACTCTTTGTGGCCACTCCTCTTTGTTCCTACTTTCATAACCCCAAGCCAGCTTTTATCACTTTATAGTTGACTTACCAATAGTAAACGCTCAATTATGTTTGTAAAATTAAAACATGACTTGCATTATACAATTCTCTGATTTAAAGTCTTACCATATTTGAATGCAGTATATTTCCAATCATATTTGCCCTTAATACCATATAGGAAGGCCGGGCGCAGTGGCTCACGCCTGTAATCCTAGCACTCCAGGAGGCCGAGGCGGGTGGATCGCTCGAGGTGAGGAGTTCGAGACCAGCCTGAGCAAGAGCGAGACCCCTGTCTCTACTAAAAATAGAAAGAAATTATCTGGAAAACTAAAAATGTATATAGAAAAAATTAGCCGGGCATGGTGGTGCATGCCTGTAGTCCCAGCTACTCAGGAGGCTGAGGCAGTAGGATTGCTTAAGCCCAGGAGTTTGAGGTGAGCTAGGCTAACGCCACGGCACTCACTCTAGCCCGGGCAACAGACAGAGACTCTGTCTCAAAAAAAAAAAAAAAATACCATATAGGAGTTATTTGCTCCACTGTGTCCATTCTACTCACGGTTCCTGATTATGCCTTGTACACTTCTGCATTCACACTTCTTTTTATTTTTTTAATTATATAATAATGAATCTATTAAATACTACCAAGCCTGAACATTACCAGTGACTTACATCTTCTTCTATGATCTACCCTATTCCATCCTCTGCTTCCCCACACCCCTACCAATATCCTGAAATTTGGCCTTATCTTTCCCTTGCTTTTTCTTTTCCCACTATTGTTAGAGTTATACAACAATATAATGCACACACACACACACATACACACACATTGTTGACTTTAAACAACATGTGCTTTAGTTTTGCCTGTTCATAAATGTAGTTTTCTGGAACTTGCTTTTTTATTCAATATTATGCTTCCATATCCATCCATGTTGTTTCTGTAGCTGTGATTTATTCGTTTTTACCACTGTGTGTTATTATGTGAGTATACCATTACTGATATATTTATTCCCCTAGCAATGGTATTTAGGTTGTTTTCAATATTTTGCTATTATGAACAGTGATACAGGCATTTTGTACATGCCTCCTGGTGCATATGTGCAAGTTTCTTTGACATTTGCTGTAAATCAATAAGTCATAGGGTATGCACCCTTCCCCTTTAAAGTATGGTTCAAACTCCCTGCTTCCTCAAGGAGGCTTCCACCGTGATTTCCCCTTCTCCTGAAAGACAATGGCATACATTCTACACCATTTATTTGACAATGAACAAATATTAATACTCCCTTGTACTATAGTCATCATGTGTAAGCTTCGCATTTCTGTAGTTGAACATTTATTGATCTTTGCTCTTTAGCATCCAGTCATATTTCTCTTGGTACTTGTAGCTCCAATTTTGCTTTGGGGAAATCACTCCACTCCCATGTCAGTTCATGTGTTTGAGTGGAGTTCCATTTGTGGTTCTAGAGGTGGAGCATGCGTCTCAGGCTTAAGCCAGTCAGGACATTCTAT
Organism: Lemur catta; assembly: GCF_020740605.2. NCBI lineage: Eukaryota > Metazoa > Chordata > Mammalia > Primates > Lemuridae > Lemur > Lemur catta. Next base: position 18,173,801 of record NC_059142.1, read on the forward strand.
TCCTCTAGCCAGAGTGGTTGGTTTAGCACTGACTCATGCCAGACTTTCCGCTTGAATGATTAGGAAGAGGACATTTTCCTTTTTATTCCCACTGAACCTGAATGAACCTGTGAGGATGTGAAACTGGACATGGTCACACAAGGGGAGAAGTTGTATGACAATGGAGCTAAAACATACAAGAGAGCAGGGCCAGACTGAAAGCAAGAGCAAGAGAAAGAACCAGACATCTGTCCTAATGTCATTATTTGAATTCCCAAATCTAGTTGTGTCCTGAACTAACACTGGACTTTCTCAGTATATGATCCAATAAATTCCTTTTTCGCTTAACCATGTTGGGCTGGGTTTTCTATTACTTGAGCCAAAAAAGTCCTAGTTTATATAGTCCTCAATTGGATTAAAACCTGTGGGTTCTTCTATTTTTCTTCTTTTTTTCTTTTCATTCCATTGCCCTCTTGAACAATTTTGTCCTAATGCCACTAGGTGGCGCAGAGCAAGGTAAGCAACTACTTGTGGTCAATGGAAGCCAAGGTGGCACAGAGCAGGATATCAGAGTCTAAATGGGTTAAGGAGGGCATCTGTACAGGGATGGCTTGGCATGGGTTGTCCAAGCCTGAGCAGGGTGAGGAGGGTATCCATGTGGAAGGGCAACCTTCAGCCCATGTGGATAAAGAAGGTGACTCTACAGAGAAGTGATTTAGATTGGGGTGTCAGAACACAAGTACTATGAAGAGGGCATCCATATTGGGTATTTAATCCTAAGCAAGGTGAGGGCATCCAACTGGAGGGACAGCCTGGTCTGAGAAGTCAGAGCCTAAACAGGGTGAGAAGGGTGTCTGTGTGGAGGGGCTGTCCAGCATGGGGAAACAGAGCCCAGGCAAAGTGAGGAGGAATTCCAGATGGGGGGTCAGCTCAGCACAGAGAGTCAGAGCCTGAGTGGATTGAGGAGGGCATCTATGTGAAAAGTTACCTTGGCATGTGGTGTCAGAGCCTAAGGAGTATGTAAAAGGCATCCACTTGGAGGGGTGATCTGGTGTGAGATGTCAGAGTGAGGAAGGCAACAGTGAGGCACAGTGAGGAAGGCAACCATGTGGGAGGGACAGATTAGCATTGCGTGTTGGAAGAAGGAAATCAATGTGAGAGAAAGGACAGCATTAAGCAAGAAGAGATTGGTTCCATATAGAACTAATGCATTGATTGGGGGAGTGACCAAATAAATAAATATATTTAGGATACTACAAGCCAGAGAGAAGGCAGCTTCAAAATGGAAAGGGAGCAAACAAGAATGAATCCTGTTGCATTAGATTGGACTTGGAGGTATCAGTGTGAACTCATGTTTTTTAATATTATTAGACAGAAAGATGTATACAGATGTAAATGTGTACACACAGGCATACACATGTACACACACACACACACACACACACACACACAAACACATTCCCTACATCTGTCCACTGAGAAACCTGGGAGTAGAGACCTGCGAGCAATGAGGACGTATAGAACCCAGATGTTGGCTTATAACTATCATTCTCCACTAAAAGAAACCAGATTTTGTTGAGGAAATGGATGATTACAGGGTGAAAGTAGGGAAAGTATAAAATGAACCCAGAAGATCTTGTGCCAGAAAGCAAGGAAGTGCTCAAAGAATGATGGATACATCTTAGGATGTCTGGTTAAAGGGATGCAGGAAACTGGCAGTTTCTTACAAAGCTAAACATATACCTACCCTGTGGCCCAGAAATTCCACTCCTAAGTATTTACTAATAAGAAATGAAAACATATATCCACAAAAAGTTTTGTATAAGATTGTTCAGATAGCTTTATGCATAATAGCTAAGAACCAGAAACATCCCAAGTGTCCATCAATTGGAGAATAGATAAACTATGGTATATTCATACAATGGAACACTACTCAGTAGTGAAAAGAAGCAAGTTGCTGATACATACAACAACATGTAAGAATCTGAATAAAAATTATGCTAAATGAAAGAAGCCTTACACAAAAAAGTACATACTATATTATTGTATTTTTATGAAGTTCTAGAAGAGATAAAACTAATCTATGGTGGAAAACAACCAGAGGAGTGGTTGCCTTGGGGACTGGGTGGTGGGGATTGAATGGGAAAGAGGCATAAGGGAATTTTTGTTCTATTAATATATCTTGATAGGGCTATGGGGTACACAGATCATGCATTTGCCAAAACTCAGCAAAAGTACACTTAAAATTTGTTATCTCATTTTATGGAAATTTTATCTCAAAAAAGGAAAAAACCTGTTAACAAATACTAAACTCTAATTAATGATATGCATGCTGAAGTATTTAGGGAGAAGTATATTAATGTCTATAATTTACTTTAAAATGCACCAAAAATAAGAGAGGTAGATGGAAGGATAAAGGGATGGAGAGATGACTAGATGGATAATCCAAAAAAGTATAGTAAATTGTTAATGGTAGAATCTAGGTGGTGAGTATATAGGTGCTCGCTGCAAAATTCATTCATACCGCTTTGCTGTACGTTTGAAGTTTCTCAAAATATAATGTTGGGAGTGGGGATGAGAGGACACAGGGGTCAGACTGAAAGGACTCCCTTGTCTAAATCTGTGACAATATGAGCATCAAAACAAATAATGATAGCATTGAATTATAACCCACTGAGTAAAATAGGAAACCATGAATACATACTGCTATAAATGAATAAATGAAAAGTTTGACAAAAAAGGGAAGAATTATTGATATGGTTTCAAAGCACACCCAAGAAATACTTATTAATTACAAAGGGAAAAAGAGTAACTTTAAAGTGGAGAGGCCTGACATATCTTCTTAATCAACTGGTCAAAGTTATTATCATGGGACTTCTGATAGGATTCAATGAGAAGAACACAGCATTGCTCTTGTCATATATTCCTGCCAAAGATTGATAACGTGAACGTAATCATGGGGAAACATGAGGAAACAAACCTAAATAAAGGATATGCTACAAACAACCCCTCTATGATCTCTAAAAATGTCAAGGTCATGGAAATCAAGGAAAGACTGAGGAGTTTCTTAGTGATTCCTTATCTCCAGAGTTCCAGAGGAAAGAAATAGCAACAAGTAGTTCTACGCTAGCTACTAGTCCAGTTTTCAGTTTCTTTAAAGAATACTTTGTGTGCTTCTCAATGAGACTTTTAAATAAATACGTTAATGTTCAAGATTTCTGGAATTTTGTGACAAAACTCATCACCAAAATATGTGGGGTTTTTTTTTGTTGATGTTTTGTTTTAAAATAAATGTTTATTTTTTTCTAGCTGCATTTTTTGCTTTTATTATTTTTCATTTTGATTTTATTTTTATTTTTTAATTTTTCTTTTTAAGAGATGAAGTCTATGTGCCCAGGCTGGAGTGCAGTGGCTATTCACAGGTGAGATCCCTCTACTAATCAGCACAGGTGTTTCGATCTGCTCTTTTCCAACTGGGCTGGGTTACCCCTCCTTAGGCAACTTGGTAGTCCCCTGCTGCCTGGAAGTCACCATATTGATGCTGAACTTAGTATGGACACCTGATCAGTGGCATAGCACACTACATCCCAGAACTCCTGGGCTCAAGCAATCTTCCCATCTCAGCCTCCTGCATAGCTGGGACTGGTGTGTCTAGCATGGTCAGCTATTATTATTTTTAATTGACATATAATAATTGTACATATTTATGGGGTATGGTGTGATATTTTGATATGTGTATACAATGTGTAATGATCTAACTCCTTCATTTTACGAACAAGGAGACCTGGGTCTATGGAGGTTAAGGATCTTGCCAAATGTCACGTGACCATTTAGTGATGATCCAGTATTGGAACCCAGCGATCCTGACCATTGTCTAGTGTTCTCTGTAGAACATGGTTATATGTTATGAAATTTGCCCATCTTATAAGTGGAAACCACCTCATTGTGCTTTTTTCTTTTTTGAGACAGAGTCTGGCTCTGTTACCCCAGCTAGAGTGCAGCGGCATCATCATAGCTCAATGCAACTTCAAACTCCGGGGCTTAAGCAATCCTCCTGTCTCAGCCGTCTCAGCAGCTGGGACCACAGGCATTTTGGCACCATGCCCAGCTAATTTTTTTCATTTTAGTAGAGACAGGGGTCTTGCTCTTGCTCAAGCTGGTCTTGAACTCCTGACCTCCAGTGATCCTCCCACCGTGACCTCCCAAAGTACTAGGATTACAGGTGTGAGCCACTGCGCCAGGCCTCATTATACCTTTTGAAACTTCATTAAATAAATTCTCTTTGGATACAGTCTAAGACAAATGGTATAGTATAATGTAAAGTTTGCAGAAGACGTGGTTACTGAAGAGAACATAACAATTGATAAACTTAGGTACATTTGAAGATCAACAAATACAATGATTTTTTAAAGGGATGAAGAACTTAACTAACCTTGATGATTCTTTCCCTCATGCACTATACACTTTAAAAATTGAAAATCTATCCTGTTCATGTGGTGTGGTATGAAAAAAAAAAAAGAAAAAAAAGAAAAATTGAAAATCTAGTATGCCAAAGTCATCAGATAAATCCTTAAACTCAAGAGCAAGATAATTTAAACTAAAATCTAATAAAATGAAGAAAGGAATTTATTGTACTGGAATGAGAATTTTAGTAGCTTTTGATTGGGAAGTATTGGTCAGAAGAGAAAAACATAATACAGAGGGAGAAAAAGTCATTAAGGAGAATAAGAAGTTAGTAACTTGAAAAGAAACTTGCAAGTCAGTCAGATTTGAGGCGTGAATCAGACCTTAAGAAGGCAGATAGATGAAAGAAGAAGAGAAAACAGGCAGAACTGTGGAATGGTTCAGAGTCTTTCACCTTAAGAGTGAGGGTAACCAGGTACACACAAGGACTCTGTGTAGAATTAAGGTCTTGGACAAAGCCCTCTGCTACATATTCCATTCCTGATTGTGTTGACAAATGCACAAGGATTCCAATATTTCCACATCCTTGCCAACACTTGTTATTACTTTTCCATTTTTAAAATTATAGCCATACTTGTAGGTGTGAAGTGGTATCTTGTGGTTTTAGAACAACCAATATTTTAACCATACGAACATCATACATAGTACTGGGAAACTTGAAGCCAAGTAGTTACCACAATTTAAATAAGAACATTCTTATGTTTTACCTTTCTTCATAGATTCCTTTTCCATTCCATCCTTGTATATATACAAGAGTTCATCAACTTCATTCAGATCCAGGAAACCTGAGCTATCATTGTCCCACTTCTGAAAGAGGGCTTCCAGGAGAATCCCTCGTAGGGCTCGGAAAGCATTTTGTCTAATCTAGGATACACACAGGATAACAAAGCACAGAAGACACATATTCATTGTGCTAGCTGGCATTCTGTGTTTATTCCCCACCAAAACTGCGGCACCTTTTATAATAACAGCTTTACTTTGGGGCTAAGTGTGATTTTAGTGGAAAATGCAGTGATAATTTTTCATCCTTTAAATGCCATTTCACCTCTAGACCAGAAAAACAGGCATTCTCTGCATTGGACTAAAACACATTAACTTATAAAGATTCTTAAGATCTGTTATCTTTTTTTTTTTTTTTTTAGTGTCTGGGGCGGTCTTAATTTGTCACCCAGGCTGGAGTGTAGTGGCACGATCAACGATCATAGCTCACTGCAGTCTGGAACTACCGGGCTCAAACGGTCCACCTCAGTCTCCCCAGCACCTGGAACTACAGGCATGCACCACTACACCCAGCTAATTTTTTAAAAATGTTTTGTAGAGATGAGGTCTATGTTGCCCAGGCTGGTCTCAAACTCCTGGCTTCCAGTGACCCTCCTGCCCTGGCGATCCAAAGTGCTGGGATTATAGGCGTGAGTCACAGTGCCCAGTCACCTAGAATCTTCAATGGTTCTTTTCCACTTCCTCCTTGAGTCTTCAGGAATGTGATAAACACATTGGATGCTCTGCCTGGCTTCTTGGTGGGATGTGTTTTGTAGTGAAAGGGAATGAATGGCAGTGTTCAAATAATGAAATTGCCTGTGTTAAAAAAATTCTTTTTCATATTTAACATTGACTTAACTTGACACTGATTTTATTCACCTTTTAGAGTTTTCACTTGACTGATTTTATTAATTAGATAGTAATTGAATTAATTACAAAAATAAAGTGAATATATACCTTTTGGGTAAGTGGGAGGAACTGCAATTGAAGAGGCAAAAGGGAATTGTCTAGAATTAGGTTGAGAAGACTCATAAGGCTGATGAGATTACTGAATAGGCTTAGTGAAACTAATTTGCATATTTCATATAAGAGAGAATAAATTGTTTAAATAAGCTAATGTATATATATTTATCTATCACCCAAGTAAGTAGTAAGTTCTTAAGAAATACGTACTACTTGGATGCCCATGCATAAAAATATATACTCAGGCCACAATCATACCCCAGGTACGTGTACTTGCAAATGCACTCACATAGCAGACAGGTAGTGTACACACATGTATTTGCACAGATTCATATCTGCTCCTCAAAATCTGCTCCTTAAGCTTCAGAGGAGGGGAAAAAAAGCTGTACAAGAAACCATCTTCTGCCAGGAGCAATCATGTTATTAGGGGAATGAGTTCCCTGGAGTGTGATCTTTGAACATTTGACAGTAAAATAAAATATTTAGTGGCTATGCTTGTTGAAATAAAGCGATACGTTTGATTGTAAATTTTTTAAGAAGAGCCACATCAGGAGCAACTGAGGCTGAGAGATTTACTTACAATAGTGACCTCACTTGTTTCATTTATAAAAAATATTACCCACCTGTTCTAAGGCATTCAGTTTCTCTTCTTTTGTTTCAACATAGCCATTCTTAAAAAAAGAGGTGAGGTCCTCGCTGACACTCAAGGGTGCATCTTCACCAACAAATGTCTCCAGGAGTTGCACAAACTGGAGCATATTGAGGGAAACTCTACTGAAGGCACTCCTACCTTTTATTTGCTTGTAAGATTGAATATTTCTGATAATTGAGTGTAGGTCTGTCAAGCAGGAAACATACAAGAAGCAATAAAGTGAACAATTCTTTCAAAACTTAGGGAAAATATATGAGTACCTATTATAATAGACATCTGCTATTTTTGCCTGTCAGGAATCCACACTGCCTTCATGAAGACAGCATCCTCCTTTTATCTTTGGGAAACTATTTCTCCTCCACTGTCAGTTCAGATGAATCAGGTGGTACTGAGCCTCCCCACACTTGCTCCATGGATGGTCGTCTGGCTAACAGTTTACATATAACAGCAATGTAACCCACTATATAGGCCAGTGAGAATTAGCCCCAGAACTCTTGGAAGACCTGTTAGAGAAGAATCATTCTTTTTTGTACTCTAATTGCTAAAATAGTAGGGTATAAGTTTAGAGATGCTCTCGTGGCCATTTTTGCCACAATATGGAGAAAACTGCCTCAAATTGAAAGTGACACAGAGAAGAACAAGACTGAGAGGCAGAGAGATATTGTCTTGCTGCTATTGTTGAGCACTTGGATCCAGTTGTGCCTGAAGCAAGCTGTACTCTGGACTTTCCAGTTAAATAAATTAGTAAATATCACCACTACAACCCCTCCTTGCAAGACTCTTGACTAATATATTTATCTTGAAGCTCAATGTTACAAACAGAAGTATATTTAATAAAATGTCAGCAAAGTGACTTATGTTTGATTTATTCATTGATTCAATCATTCATGTCCTGATGCCTTCTATATGAGACTTGATATGCCCTAAAAATGATTACTGGCCAGGTTCGGTGGCTCACACCTATAATCCCAGCACTTTGGGAGGCTGAGCTGGGAGGATCACTTGAAACCGGGAGTTCAAGACCACCCTGTCTCTACAAAAAAAATTTTTTTTAATTAGCCAGGCATGGTGGCACACACCTATAGTCCCAGCTACTTGGGAGGCTGAGGCAGGAGGATCACTTGAGCCCAGGAGTTAGAGGGCTGCAGTGAGCTATGATCATGTCACTACACTCCAGCCTGGGTAGAAGAGTGAGACTTTGTCTCTAAAATTAAAAACAAAATTTACCCATACAATTTTTATATACAATGGTAAAGCAAAATTGAAATAAAGAAGACTAGGAAGAAGAACATGAACTAGCAGGCCACCAGAGCTTGACCAAAGCCATTTATTTCACCAGAATATTTTGAGGATAGGTTTGTTATTTGACCAAGGCTTAAATGAGGGGAAAAAAATTGCAGATAAGAAGAGAATAATCTTGATCTAATTCGTTCTACTACTTGTTGATGTGAAAGGCAAAATGATGTAATGGCATTTTAGTAAAATATAAGTACTTTTTGGAATAATCACTGTTAAATACATGGTTTATCTGAAAGCTAGAAAACTACTCTTTGCTCTGCTGAGTACATCTTTCTTGGCAAGTCTTCAAAAACAAGAGAGATTGTCACCTGTCTCACATGTTTGGATGCAGACCTACCAGAGAGAGGAAGAGCTGAAATGATTTCTATTTAATATCTGATTCCCTTTGTATGCTTGAATCATGGCTTCACATAGTTGTAGGGCCATGTAATGGTATAAAAAATGTATACTAATACCATAAGTTTTAAGGCAGAAGAGCACTTATCAATAGCACATGCGACCAACAATAGTATAACACCCCCAAAACATCCATTTTGTATCTATTTAGATCCATCTTCTCAGGGAAGAAAGAATGCAAGGATCACTCTCCCATTGTTCTTATTTAAATCCAGTCTTTATCACAGAGTACCCCAGTATATTAAATCCATCTGTTGGATTGCCATCTATGCTTCCTGATTTCATTGTTAACATGTACCTTTGAACCTGGAGTTACCATAGATTATGTTTGCCTGTTTCTCATCTTCAAATTCGGCATTCATTTTCAAGTTACAAGTAAAAAATTCACCTGTAAAAAACATATTCCACAACATAGCCAATTTAACTTCACTTTCACAATGTTCTTGTTCTAGGGGTATAAATGAAAGGAGGATTAAATGAGGAGTTACCTGACCATGACTTTCCTTCTATTTGGGGGGACTTGGGTTCACAGGATTTGTCCTTCAGAACTTCCTTTTTTGCAGTTTCTAAGAGGTACAAAAGAAAATAATTATGAATTGGACATTGTATGTTCTATTAGATTTCTAAGGTCAATGAATGATAGAAATGCCTTATATGTAGAACACCAAAGACCCTACTTTCCCATATATATTGTGTCATGAACTACAGTGAAATCACATAACAACTTTAATTGGTGAGAGCAGCTCTGTAGCAAAAGCTACTTGTTGTATCCCAATTTGGCCCTGCAAAATGAGAGCTACATTTCCCAGTCTCCCTCATAGCCAGGTATCAGTATTACTATACAATAGTACCCACTTTGTCGGTGGAGGACAGACCCCCAGGGGATGCCTGAAACTGCAGATAGTACTGAGCCCTGTATATACTTTTGCAGTTTGAAGTACGACAGCAAAACTAGCATGAATTTCTTTTTCCTTCTTCACAATTTCATGGATATAAGATTTGTCCTTTCTGTAGAATTTAACAACCTCAGTGTATGATTTTTTTTTCCTTTCCTTATTAAGTCAAGAGAACTTTCACATTTTAACTTTAAAGGAAGCACGTTATGGCTTTTCTTTGACATATCCAAATTGCTAGCAAACTACTGTTGTGCTTTGGGGCCATTATTAGGTAAAATAAGGATTACTTGAACACAAGCACTGCAATATAGCCACAATCTGATAATCTGGATGGCTATTAAGTGACTAGTAGGAAGGTAGCACAGGTAGCATAGATACTCTGGATAAAAGAATGATTCATAGGCCGGCCGCGGTGGCTCACGCCTGTAATCCTAGCACTCTGGGAGGCCAAGGTCGGCGGATCGTTTGAGCTCAGGAGTTCGAGACCAGCCTGAGCAAGAGTGAGACCCCATCTCTACTAAAAATAGAAAGAAATTAGCCAAACAACTAAGAATATACAGAAAAAATTAGCCGGGCATGGTGGCGCATACCTGTAGTCCCAGCTACTTGGGAGGCTGAGGCAGGAGAATTGCTTGAGCCCAGGAGTTTGAGACCAGCCAGGTGCACTATGTCTTAAGTATGACTTTCAGAAACTTTTCTAGAACATATATTTTATATCTAACTGAACAAAGCAAGACCCATTTTATAGTTGAAATAAAATAAATTTTATTTTATTTTATTTATTTTGAGACAGTGTCTCACTCGGTTGCTTGGGCTAGAGTACAGTGGCATTATCATAGCTCACTGCAGCCTCCAACTCCTGGGCTCAAGCAATCCTTCTGCCTCAGCCACCAAGTAGCTGGGACTACAGATGCACACCACCATACCTGGCTAATTTTTCTATTTTTTTGTAAAGATGAGGTCTCACTATGTTGCTCAGGCTGGTCTCAAACTCCTGGCCTTGGGTGATCCTCCCTTCCTGGCTTCCCAAAGTGCTAGGATTACAGGTGTGAGTCAACATGACTGGCTAAAAGAAATTTTTAGAAGTGGTTTCTAATATCAGACACCACATTTAAAACAAAACGGCTTCTAATGCCTTTTCAGAAACCCGAGTAAAACATTTCTGTATGTAACATTACCAGATTTCTTCCACACAAATGGACTTAGAGTGCAATAGAAATTCTATGTAAATTGACAACAGAGACATTCTGTTTTGCATTTAATTGATTGTTCAAGGTCTAGACTCAAGTTGAGTAGCAAAATACGTCTAGGGTTTGCATGACATGATATGCCAGAACAAAATCCTAATTTAAATGAGTGTTTTCTGAAAAGATTTTAAAAACCACTCCACAAAACATGGAGCTGATGTCGCAGAAGGACTGCACTACTACCTGAAAGATGAACTTTTCTACTTGATGTTGGATCTTGCTCTTCATTTGCTTGCTCCCAAGACCTCCCTTCCCTTAGAGGGATTTCAACGTACTCAGAGAGAGTAGACTTCCTAGGTTTTGTACTTTTACTTGAGATACTATCTATTATTGATGGTGAAGTTGACTCCATATCCTGCTGTTCTTTTGAATTTGTCTCTCCATGAGGTTCTTCTTCTGCCCATTCATATGGTTCTTCTCCTATTGACTTTCCCTTTGAGCCACCTTCTGCAAGTCCTTGTTCTGTTATAGACTCCCTGTGTGATCCTTGTTCTGTAGTTGACCTGCTGTGCTGTTCTTGTTCTATTATTAACTCTCTACTTGGTGCTTGTTCTGAAGTTGACCCTGCTTGGGTGTCTTGTTCTGTTACTAATTTGCTGGACAGTTCTTGTTCTGCAATTGGCTCTCTGTCTTGTTCTTCAGTTGAAATTCTGTGTAGTCTTTGTTCTGCAGCTGTCCCTGTCTGCTGTTCTGGTGGGTTTGGTGGTGGTGCTGATACTCTCTCTTCATCATGTTTCTGTTGATCTTCTGGATTTTGTAATAATTTACTTTGGATTTTACTAGCATGTTTTTCAGCAAGTAATGTATTCGTCTCTAAGGCCACTTTGTCAAAGTCTTCATAAATGTGTTTCTGATTATCCATGTCTCCCCAGAACTCAAGCAAGTCTATCTCTTCAAATTCAACGAATGGCCCTGATGCAGAAAACAAAACATTTACCTAAACAATTGATCTTAGAATGCAGAATCAGAACTATTAAATTAATGCCCCCCCTCAAAAAAGGATTGAGCACAGTGATTGTAATATAGGCCTATTGCTTTAAATAAATACCAGTTACCTTTGGCTGCAACATAATAAAAAGCAAAACAGTATCTAAAAGAACATAAAAAATCCTCACTACTGTGAATAAGAGATCATCCCTTCCTAAAAGTTGTGGTTTTGGAAATGAACGTGATTTTTCTTTGCTACTTGAGTGTTGCTTAGACTGCCAAGGAACATAGAATTTATCCTCTACCGTTGTGGTCCTCCTACAGCAAGTATAGCATAGGGATGGGGAAGGGGACACCTCTTCCATCTCAAGTATCTTTTCAATATCTGCAATGTAAAAAGAAAAGCAAGTCTCTATCCATGAGAGTCTTTCAGTGGGGCTATGTTTTTCCAAATTCATTTTGTCTCCCTTCCTCTTTCTGTCTTTCTTCTTCATTCCTCAATTATTTTCCTCTACAACTTATGTGTACAGCTGGATCTGAATTCTAGGGAAAGACTGGATAGCATTCACCAGAATCCTGCTGTTAAAAAACAACAAAACCCTGGTGTCCAGCACTACACAGAGTGGGATCCATGCCACAAGACTGTCCCCATCCCCCCAAAAAACATTTAGTAGTTAAGCTATTTTCAGGAATACTTCACATAAATCACGTACAGATTTTTAAGTATCCAAGTAATAAATCCTCACATGGAAATAAAATAGTGACATTCTTTGGAAAATCCAACCATTAAAAGTTTTTTTTTGTTTGTTTTTGAGACAGTCTTGCTCTATATCCGGGGTAGAGTGCAGTGGCATCATCATAGGTTACTATAACCTCAAATTCCTGAGCTCAAGCGATCCTCCTGCCTCAGCCTCCCCAGTAGCTGGGACTACAGGCACACACTGTGTCTCGCTAATTTTTCTACTTTTTGTAGAGATGGGATCTCACTTTTGCTCAGGCTGGTCTCGAACTCCTGGCCTCAAGCGATCCTCCTGCCTTGGCCTCCCAAAGTGCTAAGATTATAGCCATGAGCCACCTCACCTGGCCAAAAAACTTTCTCTTTAAAAAATACAAATACACTGGGCATGGCGGCATGTGCCTGTAGTCCCAACTACTCACAAGGGTAAGGTGGAAGGATCACTGGAACCCAGGAGTTCAAGGCCAGCCTGGGCAACAGAGTGAGACCCCATCTCTGAAAAAATAAAATAAATAAAAATAAACCCATAATTCTATTTGTTTTGGTAGTAATATAAAAAGGATATTTTACTGAATAAGTACAGTAAACATGTACAAGTAAAAATGCTTGGGAGAAAAAAATATTTTTCTTAGAAATATTAGTTCTAAATTGGGCATTAAAAATGGAATTACCATTGCTAGCTTAATTTCCAAAACATTCAGATTGTTACTAAAGCACCTCTTCATTTGAATGAATTTAAAATTAAATTCTAGCTGAGTTCTGACATAACAATTTTGAGTAATGCACAAAAGAAAAAAATACATCTAGTTGTGATGAAGAGTGAATTTTGTAAGGTAATAAACAACTAGATATAGCTATCATGATTTAAGAGAGATGTTATATCAAGGGATTGATTCCATGGCAATAGATTGATTTTGTGTTATCACATCAGTGTACCATGACACTCCAGCTTGAGCATATTTCCTCTGAATGACACTTACATTGTCTTGGGTTTCGGAGTAAACTTCTAAGCATTTGTGAACTTTGGTCATAGAACATTTCCAGCAAAGCCAATGTCCTCTGCCGATCCAAAAACCCTACCTAAGCAGAAAGTTTGTAATTAGTTGTTATATGAAACTTAAGATTTTTATGCAGTTGGAACATGGTTTTTGAAGCTTTTATCACCACCACCACCATCATCATTATGTAAATAAAAGTTGCAGCATCAAAATCAGGAAAGCTATATCTTCCCTGTAGGCTTATACTCGACTTCTCCATTCTGTGACATGTCAAAATGCTTTACATTTAGTAGATGTTTAACAAATATTTGTTGTTACTGACTTTTCAACTACCAACCCAGTATATAATATTTGGTTCTTATCTAACCTTACCTGAGTATGTCACTTGAAACAATTAAAAGCTCCCTACTTGTTCTTTTTTTGCATTAAGTCTGAGAAAAATTTTAATTACAGAAAAATATAGAAAATGATAAAACATCTGTGTTCCCAACACCCAGAAATGATTGGTAACATTTTGTGTATGTACTTAAAAAAAACTGATACAGTACATATATCCTTCTTCAAATTGCTTTTATTTATTCAACATTGAGATCTAATTCATGAATGTAAAGAAATATGTTTTATTTCCTTCAACTGCAATATAGTATTCTATAATATGAAAACAGTAATTTTTTTAACATTCCTCTATTGATAGACATTTAGATTATTTTCAGTATTTTGATATCAACATAATCCTGCAGTGAATGTCCTTACACACATTTTCTTATGTGCAAACATTTCTCTAACACAGCGGTCCCCAACCTTTTTGGCACCAGGGACCAGTTTCATGGAAGACAATTTTTCCATGGACATTGGTTGGGATTGGGAGAGAGGGAGGAGGGAGGCGTGGCTCAGGTGGTGATGCGTGGCCCCTTCCTAACAAGCCACGGATTGGTACTAGGAGGCGGCCCCAGGGTGGGGGAACCACAGCTCTAAGATAAATAACTAGAATTGGAATTATTGGATTGTGTAATGTATGCATTTTCAACTTTAGTAGTTATTGCCAAATTGCTCCACAAAATGCCCATAACAATTTACATTCCCACCAGCACTGAGATTATCATTTCTCCATATCCACACCAAAATTGGATATTGTTTTTCCAATCTGATAGATAAGATGTTATCTTATTTTAATTTGCTTTTCCCTGATTATTAGTGAGACTTAATATGTTTTCATATAGGTGGGTTTCCTCTTCTGCGAATGGCTTTTTCTTATTATTTTCCCATTCTTCAGTTGAGAATAGTTGTCTATCTCTTATTAATTTTAAAAATTTTGATAATGATCATTCTGTTATCTACATAGCAAATATTTTTCCCAGTTTATCTTTTATATTTTAATTTAACTTTCGATGAGTTTAGCCATATCAATGCTATCCATTAATTTTGAGGTAGTCAAGTATATTAACCATTTCCTCTATGGTTTGCACCCATTTGGAATATTCTTTAGGAATAATTACCTATACTGAAGTCAGAAGGTTTGTGCTCTACATTTGCTTCTAAAATTTTTAAAATTTTGTTTTCCACATCTAGGTTTTTGATCAGATAGAACTCATTTTTCCTCATTAGCGAGGTTGGAATCTAATTTTATGTTGTTTCCCAATATGGAAAGCCAATTGCCCCCATATCATTTATTGATTAGCCCTTTTCTCAATGATTTATATTGCTACCTGTGTCATTTACTAAATTCCCACATACTGTCACATCTGATGCCAGGTCCAATATTCTGTTCCATTGATTCGTTTATCTATTCCAGCATCAAAGCCAAAGCCATTTTAATTAATATAACTTTATTTTAAAAATCAGGGAAAATCTCCCCAACTTGTTTTTCATTTATAATTGTTTTGGGTATATTTGGACTTTTATTTTTCCATCTAAATTTTTTCAACTAAACCTTTTAAAAAATGTATACCATATATACAGAAAAATGCACAAATCATAGGCATATGGTTTTATGAATTACAGAATATAAACACACACAGGAGCTGTTTCTCAAAGGAGAATAATAAACTTTAGTAGAGGGATGTGCTCCAAAACTCAAGGAATTTACAATTTGATTTTACCATTGCAACTTGCCACAGCATTCCAATGTGCCACATGCACTCCAAATACCAAAAGCTCTTCTGGGTAAATAATGCACAAGGTGAAGAAGAGTTTTTGCATGACTTAGAAAAGCCTGCAGAGCCTTTTCTTGCTCTGGGATGGATCCACTCTGGCAACTGATGGCTCAGTTAAAGCATAAAAGCAACACACACAAACCTGCTCAGTTAATTCTTAAAAGCAGCATACACAAATATGGCAAAAGTTGTTTCTAAAATGTAAAAATAATCCAGTAAGCATTGCACCTCTTTCTTAGTGGTAGGTGGAACAGGGTATGGCAATTTACCTTATACCTGGAACCACTGGACTGCTAAAAATTTTACCAAAGTAGTAAACCTTGAGTTTTTGTGGGGTTTATCTCCCATCCTCTGACATGCCTGTGTCTTACCAAGGCATCTAATGCCACTTCTGGCTCATCAAGTCCAGTCACCATGATGGACATCATGGACCTGTGTGATGTTCTGTGATATGTCAACATAACAAGGTCTTTGCATGCCAGATTATGATAGAGAAAAGGAGGGTTGCCTTAGCCTTAAGGCAAAGCAGGGAAAGTATACTGCTGTTTCTGACAGGTGAAATTAAACGTCTCTATTGGTCCTTGTAAACTGCCCTAGGAAAAGAGCATTTGCCAGACCAACAGTTGTGAATGAGAGGGCCATATCAATTTGGTTCAATAAAGTTTCCACACCCGGAAATGCCCTGCAAATAGAGTCACAGTAATCTACAAACATTCTTCAAGATGTATCCACCTTCTACACAGACAAAACAGAAGAATTAGAAAAGAATGTGATAGGATTACTTCCCCTGAATCCTTTATATATTTTCATATGTAATCTCTGTTTTTGTTTTTATTTGTTTGTTTTTTAGATTCTGGCAAACAGAGAAAGTTCAAGAGTTTCTGTTTGGTCCTTCCTACCATAAATGTCCTCATTTGAAGACTTCCTACCATAAATGTCCTCATTTGAAGAACAAATGTGAGGATTCTGTTATTGCTGAGTGTGTCCATTCCAATTAAACATTCAGGAACCAGAAATAACCATAGCTAAATCCACAGATTAACTGGGCCTGTGCTATAACTTTGGACCAAAATAGCATTTATTACTTGACATCCATAAATACTAACTTTAAACCAATGGTCCACTGGGGTGCTTTAGGATCCTAGAGAATTAGTGTTAACTTGGAGTCAGTGTCTGGTAATCCCTGAAAATCTGGGATATTTTCCATTTTCTCAATGCATATTCACCCTAATAAATGCCTACAGGCCCTCTGAGGAAAGGCTGGAGTAATATCTACAATATACGCTTGAGAAAGTCTTGTATAATTCTTTTCCAGGAGACTCAGCCTCCCCTTCAACCAAAGAGTTCTGGGTGTATAAACTGACTTAAGTCTGGAAACTGCATGAGAGACCAAGATTCTCCATTGTGGTGTCTCAACTCATGTTTCTCACTCCATAGTTAGTGCTTTTCTGCAAATATATCCAGTTAATAATATGGATATTAGACATAGAAGACATCCTATCTATTTAATTCCTAAGGAAACCATTCACGATCATCAAGACAATCCATGTGGACCAAAACATTCAGATGGCCACTTTAACTCCCACTGTTCATTAGGGTAATTCCAAGTATATATTCAGGAACTAAAGAAATAACCACAGTGTGAATCCTAGACAAACTGGACAAACTATTAAAATATGGCCTTGGTCCTTAGGGATTGAATCAAAATACCATATATCACTGCCATTTATGAGCACTAACTTTGATTGTGGACCTTGTCTCTGGCAAGTAAATGACATATGTCTTCTGTCACTCTGGATTCCAATCACTTCCCTTGAAATCAGTTTACTTCAAGGCCAGTGTCTCCCAACATCATCCCCAGGACAGCTATCATAGAAGTTTTAGTGATGCTGGTGTTCCCCTCATTAATTTCTTGAGTATTTCTCAAGGGAGTGTCATTTGAGCTATCTTGGGCTATGTGGTAGAAGTACTTATGTGCAGGCTACATAGGAGAAATCAATTTCATCAATCTTGAAAACCTTTAGATTTCTTCCTCTATAGTATGCCAAGAAGGTTCTGTCATCTCAATCTCATTGAATGTAGGCCATTTTTGAGTCAAAGTTTAACTTAATCTATGAGAGAAATTAAAACACGTACACTACAAGACTTATACATGAATGTTCTTAGCAGCCTCATTCACAATAGTTCCAAATTGGAAACAACCCAAATGTCCATTGATTTGTGGATTGATAAAAAAAGAAAAAGAAAAAATTGTGACCCCACCTACTGCAGCTGCTATCCTTCCTCTTTAGAGCCATATTGGATTCAAGACCTCTCTAAAGCTTGCAGTCTCTGAACTATACCCAGGAAATGAAGCATAAGGGTTTGCTGTTCTTAAATTTCATCCCAATCTACTTGGAATTTCCAAAAGTGTCTATAGTGTTGCCCTCAACCCCCAACCCTGACTGGGGCTCAGAGATAGCGGATCAGGCACTAACCCTGACTGAGGGACCCACACAACCTCTAACCTTTAGTCATATCCACTCCAACCTCCTCCTCCTATCAGCTGGTCACAATTTCCCAGTGATAGAAAAACTGCTCTGACGTCATATTTTACATTCTTCTTTACAAGTCTCTGTTCTTTCTCAAGAGCCCAGCATTTTCAATTCAAAGTCTTTCATTTTCAATTTAAAGGCTTTCAGGGCCACGTGCGGTGGCCATGCATGTAATCCTAGCACTCTTTGAGGCCAAGGCAGGAGGATCGCTTGAGGTCACGAGTTTGAGACCAGCCTGAGCAAGAGTGAGACCCTGTCTCTACTAAAAATAGAAAAACTTAGCCAGGCAACTAAAAATAGAAAGAAAAAATTAGCCAGATGTGGTGGTGTGTGCCTGTAGTCCCAAGCTACTCGGGAGGCTGAGGCAGGAGGATCACTTGAGCCCAGGAGTTCGAGGTTGCTGTGAGCTGGGCTGATGTCATGGCACTCTAGCCCAGGCAACAGAGTGAGACCCTGTCTAAAAAAAAAAAGGTTTTCAGAACTCTTGCCTCAGCTACTGGTTAGAAATACCCACTCAGAAACTCAATTAACTTCTTTATTCTAGACTCTATTTACCTTCCCTCTGAAGGGGTTAAAATATGCTATTCTAGCATATTGACTATTGTTAAAGACACTTGAAAAGCAACAGATGCAAGAAGATCACTTTGACCTTCATGCTGTTTCTTCAAAGCAGAAGATGAAATTCCCTTGTGAAAGACACTCTCTCTGTATTAGAAGGAAAGGCAACATCCTTATCTTCAAGGATGAGAAATTGAGACCAAAAGAATACTGTATAAACCTTGTTAGACTAACTCTTATCTTTTAAGCCTCCATGCATAATTTACTCACATCAACACAGTTTACTATTCTTTGTCCAATCCAGTATATAAGTAACTGACTCTGACTGCTCTGAGTCTTCATTTCCTTATGAGGGCTCCCATGCCATATAAAACTTATAAATTTGTATGCTTTTCTCCTGTTACTCTGTCTTATGTCAGTTTAATTCTCAAGCCCAGCTAGGACCCTAAGAGGATGGAGGTGGAGTTTTTCTGTCCTTATGCTTCCAAGATCAGCACATAACTGCTGCTTGAATGATGGAAAGAAAAGCAAAGAGCACAAACAAGCCTCAGTTATTAATAATTCCTCTAAATATTATCCCACTATGTTTGTTAAAGCATATGAGTTGGTGTTAAATTGGCCAACAGAGAACATCCTTCAGGCTTTTTACCGGGGAGTAAGATCTTGATGCTCATGTCACCCAATAGTTCTTACAAGCTCTGCTAAAAGCAGCAATATTCAAGAAGGACTGCCTGAAAGACATATAGACATTTCAGATTTTATAAAATATATTCCTAACTTTAGCCAAATTAACAGGGATCTGAGAACCTAGACTGCAATATATTAGTTCTTTTAAGAATTGCTTTTTCTGAATTGTAGGAAACTATCCTAAAAAAGTCATTGGACTTATTACAAGTCCATCAAAAAGGATGTTCACTTCATCACATAGGACCTCTTTAATGAGTACCTCCAGGAGAAACTCTTAACTATAATTTGAACCCGAAATTTCTGTATTTAGCACCAGTTTGTAATTATCTTATAAACATTGTCAATAGCATGTTTTGTCATGTTTCCCTTTTCACATTCATGGCTAAGAAGCTTAGATCCAAACTTGTAAACAACCCACAACCAATATTTAGGTCATTATGGTAGCATTTTTGAGATAGGGAAAAGATAGGCCCTGCTCAATAAAGAGTCATAAGACCTGAACCAAGGTTTCTGATAATAGATAAAATAAGAGATGGAGAATCTGGCCAAAATCAGCTAGGACCCAGATGACCACAAAAAGTGACCTCAGATTATCTTCACTGCTCATCATACCCTGCTTATAATGTATTAGCATACTAAAAGAAATTCCCACCAGGGCCATGACAGTTTACAAATGCCATGGCAACAGGAGTTGCCCTATATGGTTTAAAAGGGGGAGTTCTTGGTTCTGAGAATTCCCCACTCCTTTCTTAGAAATCTTATGAATAATTATCCTACTGCTTAACATAAATTTAAATAGGAGGTATAAAATGAACTATTCGACAGGGAGGCAGAGGCCAATAAGCTAGAACTGATGTTCCAGAAAGCTGACTCTGATCTGGACTACATTTAGTACAAGCTAGAATATGAAATCAAGACTAATCATCCTGATTCAGCAGACGAACTGTCACCACTGGCTGGAGAAGAGAAAACTGCAACAGAGCAATTAAAATCTCACATGCCAGACTTACGAAGAAATGGACTTGCAAAAATTTAGGAAGATGTCTCTTAACCCTTGATGACTAGAGGTGGGGGGCTGGTGAAGGAGTAGGAGGTTTGGCTTGAATGACTGGATAACAATACCTTTCATAATAGAGAAGAATATAAGAAGAAGGGCAGATATTATATGAATAAAGTTCGGCCAAAAGAATGATATGGGAATAAAGGAATTTAAATACACACACTTGCGCACACACACAGAGTCTTGTAATTTTAGGTGAGGAAGTCCTTTAACACTATTTTGCATCTGTTTTCCCTTTGTGTAGTAGGGTTCTGGCCTATTATAAAAGAATTTCAGCCGGGCACGGTGGCTCACACCTGTAATCCTAGCACTCTGGGAGGCTGAGGCGGGTGGATCATTTGAGCTCAGGAGTTTGAGACCAGCCTGAGCAAGAGCGAGACCCTGTCTCTACTAAAATAGAAAGAAATTATATGGCCAACTAAAAAATATACATAGAAAAAATTAGCAAGGCATGGTGGCGCATGCCTGTAATCTCAGCTACTTGGGAGGCTGAGGCAGGAGGATTGCTTGAGCCCAGGAGTTTGAGGTTGCTGTGAGCTAGGCTGACGCCACGGCACTCTAGCCTAGGCAACAGAGTGAAACTCTGTTTCAAAAAAAAAAAAAAAAAGAATTTCAGTCAGTCAATATGTGAATGAGCATGCGTTGGAAACTAAAGGGTAGGCAAAAAAAAAAAAAAAAAAAAAGTATAAAATGAGACCCCAGAAACTCAAAAGGTCTACTCTCTATTGCTGAGAGAGAGAGAGCTGCTGCCCTGTCTATGGGGTAGCCTCCTTTTTTTTTTTTCTTTCCTTTAATAAACTTGCTCTGTCAGCTCGCTCTTGAATTCTTTCCTGCTTGAAGCCAAGAACCTGCTTGGCCTTCAGGCCAGAGCCCCAGTTTGGGGCCTACTTTTTTGTATCATTTTGGGCTTTGTTCCCAGCTTCATTTAGTAGCCTCTCTCTTGTTTTTTTCTTCTTTTATTTTACTTTGTTGCAGTCTATCTGTTCTTGTGAGCTTCCTTAAATCCTTTCTGGAACATAGGCATACAAATAAGTAAATATAAGGTTCATAAACAAATATATTTCAGTACAGTTTGTATCATATTACAAGTCCATTTGGTATCCTGGCACACTATTGTTCTCCCAAATCCCATTCTTAGAAACACTTTTTGATATAAACTCTTCTTGTTTTTAAGAATCAGCATAATAAAAGTGGTAGGCTTTCTACTCCTAGCAACTCTTTTCTGTAGGGAGCCACCAACAATGAGAGTAAGAAAAAACTTAATTTAAAAGTTTAAAAACTGAGTTTAAAAAGTTAAATAAAAAAATTAAAAACTGAATTGTATTTTGTATGTTCTTTTCTCCCCTAGTAATCCATTTTCATTTTCATTCAGTCTACAACAGATTGAAAATTAAAAACATCATCAACAACCACCACCACCTAAAAATGGGTCCATCATAACAAATAGTTTGAGAAGCAATTCTGTGAGGGTCTGAACCTACCTTTCCACAGTCACAATGTAGGAAGAGTTCAGCAAACATCTTCCTCTGCATGTCAGTTTTTAGGACCTCCCGGAATTCATCTGCACAGTGGCAAAGGTGCTTAAGGAGTTTCTCAAACATTTCATTTTTAATGTCTGCAACATGTGAAGAGATATACTGCAGGGGAAAAAAAAGAGGGTAAATGATTGACTTAGAACCTTGCATTTACTTGGATTTTCCCAAGGATTCAGCCAATGTGCATGAAATGTATTGGCTGCAAAATGTTTCCATACCATTTACTTATCACTTAGATGAAGCATTTTCATGATAGTGCTACTCTATAGGCTGTGATGCAGAGAGAGGTAACCAATGAAGTTCCCAACACCCTACACCAATGGGACTGGATATTTTTGGAGCAATTTCCCTCTAGATCATATCAGCATTATATAGGGCAGACTTTCCCCACAGTATGAAATAGCAGAATTGCCTGTAAAATGTTGCCTGTAAATTAAAAGTTCTAAAAATCAAATGCAGTCTTTCTATTGGTATATGGTATAAAAGAGCATGTATGTTCTAAGACTGGCTGCATTTAATTATTGGAGTGTAAGGGATGGGGATTGTTGCGTGCTTTTTTTTTTTTTTTTTTTTGAGACAGAGTCTTGCTTTGTTGCCCGGGCTAGAGTGAGAGCCGTGGCGTCAGCCTAGCTCACAGCAACCTCAAACTCCTGGGCTTAAGCAATCGTACTGCCTCAGCCTCCCGAGTAGCTGGGACTACAGGCATGCACCACCATGCCCAGCTAATTTTTTTTCTATATATATTTTAGTTGGCCAGATAATTTTCCTTTCTATTTTTAGTAGAGACAGGGTCTCGCTCTTGCTCAGGCTGGTCTCGAACTTCTGACCTTGAGCGAACCACCTGCCTCGGCCTCCCAGAGTGCTAGGATTACAGGCGTGAGCCACCGCGCCTGGCCACATTGCGTGGCTTTTGTCTTTTGATATTGTGTTAAGGTATCCTTTGCCTGTGATTTTTTTTTTTTTTTTGAAAGTGTAGGGACTGAAAACATCTATATTCTTGGGCCATTTCTCTTGATCCCTGTTGAATAGATTCCCAGAAGTGGGATTGCTAGCTTAGAAGGTGAATGTACCTGTATTTTCTGTAGGTTTGACATGCAGCTTGTACCCTTTTGCACTCTCACCACTAATGTATATATGAGCAGCTATTTTTCCTCAGCCTCACCATCAATGTGTATTGGCATCTGGATTTTTGATAGGTCAGGAACAAATTACATTCTTTTTTTAAATTTTTTTTTTTAACGGGTCAGGGTCTCACTATGCTGCCAAGCTGGTCTTGGACTTCTGGACTCAAGCAATCCTCCCACCTCAGCCTCCTGAGTAGCTGGGACTACAGGCACCCACCACCATGCCTAGCTAAAAATCACATTCTTGATCTACACCTCACTGTAAGAGATAAAAAGTATCATGTGACAGAAATGCTCAAGCACTGCATGAGTTTCTGAGTGGAACTCTCTTGAAGTGTCAGCCCAGCTCACAACCAATGATTTCCTTCCCTACCCCAAGCACAGAGGTAGCCAAATTTATATTGCATGACCCCACTTCCATAGCCATAAATGATTGGATCAGAGGAGAAAGCTTAACCTACGTAAGGTCATTCAGATTCTCTCCACAGGAATTGGGGATTAGAATTGAGGAATGGCCAGTGATCTTTGAGTGGGGCTGGACTTGTGAATGTGTAGGGAAGGCAAAACTTCACCTCTACTCTCTTAGGGTCTTTGGCTGGGCCTGAGAATTAAATTAACATAAAATGGACTAATAGGATAAACACATAAAAATGTAATGTAAGTGTCATGTGACAGGGAACCCTCATAAGGAAATGAAGACCCAAAGAAGGGGCAAAATATACATGCTTTTATATTAAGTTGAACAAAGAGAGGCAATTGTGGAAAAGTAACCAAATTATGTAGGGAGGCTAAAAGGAAGATAAGAATTATTTTAACAAGTTCTGTTTGTACAGAATTCTCTTGTCTAAGACTCCCAGCTGAAGAATGTTTCCTTTCTCCTGGTAGAGGGAGGGCATCTTTCACAGGGAGATTTTAATCTCCTATTTTCAGGAAGGAAAGGGGAGATTAGAATGCCCTTCTTGTATCTGTTGTTTTTCAAGCTCCTTTAGCTCAAAGTAATCCTTATGCCAAAGTGGCATATTTGGGGTTAGTATATTCTGCCACCCTTCAAATGTAAATTTGAGAGTTGTTGGGACGGCCAGATTGCTCCATGTAAACCGAGGCTGCAGAGAAAGTCTGTTCATAGAGAGAGACAGATGAAATAGAAAGCAGAGAGAAACAGCTTGGTCCCTGTTCTGGTCTCTTCCTGAAGCCCTTGGATTATGCACATTTCATTTTTAGCTATATTAATTTAGGTTGGTTTCTGGTTCTTGTAATTAACATGTTTTAGCAATTCGCTGCTAAAGAATAGTCATTTGTTTAAAATGCAACATGTTTCTGGCATATTTCATTGATGCATAATTCTTGAAGGTGATATTTAATTTCCTCATCATCTAGGCAAATTTAGACTGTATTATTAAGAGACACATTTGGCTTCAATCCATGCTAATGAGTCATTAACCATTATTCAACTGGCTTAAAGATCAAAAGAGAAAAATTTACAGAAGAGCAAAAAAGCTTTCTAAATATTTGGTTGCCTTAGCTGCTTAAATCACCTGGTTGCCATTATTCTTGATGAATCAATGAGCGCAGCTAAGTTCTTCCCTGTGACCAGGGGAAGCAGAGTAGTGGAAGTGGTTAAGAACTCTTTCTGAAGCCTGAGTTCAAATTCCAGTTTCCATGTTCCTTCATTTGTGAAATGGGTACCATAGCAGTAGAATGTCATTGGGTCATCATGAGGGTCTTGTATATGTACCTGGAGTTTGGGTATTTCAGGTAATAAATTCTCTATAGCCATTGCTCTTGAGGCAGATAAGCAATTGGCCAAGAAAGTTTTCTTCATTGAATAAAGCAGTCCTCTCAGCTGACATACAACTTTGAAGGGAAAACCCAATGAGATCAATGATTCACAAAGCGTGATCCCTAAACCAACAGTATCAGCATCACCTGAGAACGTGAGAGAAATGCAAATATTTGAGCCCCAGATTTACTGAGTCAGAACCTCTGTAGGGGCCAGCAATCTGTGGTTCGACAAGCCCCTCAGGTGATTCTGATGCTCATTGAAGTTTGAGAACCACTGAACCAGGTGATGTGGAGTAACTGGTTCTAATTAGTCCAGTATCCTAAGATCCTGTTGTTTGATCCTTAGTGACTTTTTGCTTGAGTAGCATTTTTCTAAATTACTCATATGGTGCAATTATTGAATAATTGACATTTTCAGCAATATTATGGCTCAGTCCTCTAATGCTGAAAGAAAAAAAAATCACTGGTTAATGAGAAGAATCATCGTGTTTTATATTAAGCTAGTGGGAATTGACTTTAAAGCCACAAGTTTTCTGGCTGTGGGAATGCTATTGAATCAAGAATTAGTTAAAACCTTTCTCTGAGAGACACATCAACATTCCAGATTTATAGCCTATGGGTTTTCTGAGTTAGTATGTTCTGATTGTTCTGTACGTATAGGCTAGCTGGCATAAAGACTAACAATTGCCAATATCTGTACAGACCTTGTTTAAATAATTCTTGTCTTCTAGCTTCCTCACATAACTTAGTTGCTTTTTCACAATTTACTATTCTTTGCCCAATTCAGTATATAAGTGTTCAACTCTGTGTCTTCATTTCCTTATGAAGTCTCCTATGTCATGTAAAAATTGTGTTTTTCTCCTGTTGATCTGTCTCAGGTGAAATTAATTCTCAGGTCCAGCCAGGAAAAAAATCTAAAAGTGTAGAGGTAAAATTTTGCCTCCTCTACACACTCAACCATTCTCAATAGGGTCACAAGATAAATAACATATTAATATAAATGTGCATTACAGATAGCTGGGAATGGTGAACATAAGTGACAATATGAGTCAAGATTCTCATGCCTAGAGTAAGCAGAGCTGATAAGCAGGCCACACAGTGAATAGCCCTTTGTTTAATAGTCCTTGTCTGAGAAGCAACACTTTGTATTACTTTGGAGGTGAGTTAGGGCAGTGGTCCCCAACATTTTTGGCACCAGGGACCGGTTTCATGGAAGACAATTTTTCCACGGACTGGGGCGTTTGGGGGAGGCAGAGCTCAGGCAGTAAGGGATGAGTTGTTTCTTGGAATGAGTTGTCTTTGGAGGATCAAAGTGTTCTGAGAATTTAAAACAAACCTCATCTGCTCCTAAAACATATTTTTAAATACTTGACTTATAAAACAAAACAAAACAAAAATTCCCAAATAAGCCAGTACACTGTATATTTTAAACTGTTTCTGTCAATGTCTAAAGCATTGTTTTTAAGGTTCTTTTCAAAGTAAGGAAACAAGTTACAGCAGGTGAAGAAATTTAAAACTCATGACCACCAGATGAGTTTCCCACACGAAACCTGCCCTGTTGAAGTCTCATTTTTCTTTTGCTATGCATTCCTCAGCAGCAATGAATATAATAGTTTATAATGTTTGCATCTGTTCATTGCTTTGTAATTTTGTGTGTGTGTTCTTAATTTGTTTATATTGTGACCCTCCCCTTCCCAGATCCTACTCTGATCCCATCCAGTGTGTGTGTGTGCATGTGCATATCCTCCCCCTCCCGCACAGACAGGGACATAAATTCCTGCATATACCTACAGATGCACTCCCATACAACAATGCATTATTGTAATAGTCAACAAAGACATCATAACCTCTTCATTTATCCATCAGAAAACATAAGACTAGGAAAATGATAGGCATATAGAGGCATCTATGAGCATTAATTCTCTCCATTTCTCTTTTTCTCTATTTTGTCTATTAATTACTATTCAATGACTCAGTTTTCTCCAAACATACTCCATCCTGAGTGGTAATTACATTGCTTATTACAAATGATCAGAAGGGCAAGTGTATGCCATAGTATCTCCACTAGGTGGCACTTGTGTGTAATAGCTCGACATTAAACCCAACATTTATTTATTTATTTATTTATTTATTTATTTATTTATTTATTTATTTATTTATTTATTTATTTATTTGAGACAGAGTCTCCCTTTGTTGCCCAGGCTAGAGTGAGTGCCCTGGCGTCAGCCCAGCTCGCAGCAACCTCAAAATCCTGGGCTTCAGCGATCCTACTGCCTCAGCCTCCCGAGTAGCTGGGACCACAGGCATATGCCACCATGCCTGGTTAATTTTTTCTATACATATTTTTAGTTGGCCAGATAATTTCTTTCTATTTTTAGTACAGACGGGGTCTCGCTCTTGCCCAGGCTGGTCTCGAACTCCTGACCTCGAGTGATCCACCCACCTTGGCCTCCCAGAGTGCTAGGATTACAGGTGTGAGCCACTGCGCCCGGCAACCCCAACATTTATAATTACATTTTCTTTCAGTTTCATTACTTGAGTGCTGATAAAATAGTCTTAAAGCAAACCTCTTTAAAAGCAAGTGCTCCAAACACTACTTCTATGTCATTTAGGATGGTCCAATGAGTTGTTGATCAGATAATTAACAATTTTCAATAAATATTGCTCTATAAGAAATACTTTTTTGGCTCTGTCCAGGTAACAGCTCTTCTTTATAATGAAAGTGCCTGATTGAGTGCTGTTTGCATTTCAAAAAGAGAAGCTGGGAAATGTCAGGAAAACTAATACTAATAGCCCAAACCATCCATCAAAACAAAATTATGTATATAAAACACATATACACAATTAAAGGAAATGGTGTAAGAGTGATGTATTCCTAAGGTGTAAGAGTGATGTATTCCTAAGAAGATTTATATACACTCATTAGCGTTCTATATAATATCTTTGTAGATGGGGTTCTAACATAACTTTCCTCTCTCATTTCTCATCCTTCCCCAGTCACATGCCTCACATACTAGTCAAAAAAGATTATTTCCTATCATGTAGACTAACGATGCTGTTTCAGTATTTTATCTCTTTACATGCTATTCCTCTTCCTTTGTGGAAAGTCCTTTTTCTACATCTGTCCAGCTTCTTAAGACCCAGCTATGCAGATTGTCTGAGACATCTTGGCTCACCTACTCTACTGGTATTACTCCTCTGACATGCTGATATCTTCTAACATAATCTTCATTACAATAATTTGTAATTATTTGCCTGATTGTCTCCTCACTTACCTCTGTAACACCAAAACTTGGTATATACATTAAGAAGTGGCTACTATGGAGTTCAAAAAATTTAATTGTGTTCATTCAGAGTCACATTATTGCAAGATCAGGCTTAAGCCTGCTGTGGAGGATGGGAGTCAATTGCATCACATGAAAGATGAATTCACATTATCTTGGGGTGTTTCCTTATAGGGTCTCACAGTATATTTATGCTGAAACAAAATAGGGCCCAATCTCCTGCTACAGACTCTTTTAAGAATAGCATTTAGGTAAAATACAACTTAAACTAAGCTGAAAGAACAAAAACATTCTTAAAAATAACAATCATAATTTTAAAAAATTTAAATTAAATAGAAGACAATATGCCAAAGAGAAATCTGTACTCACATGTTCATTGCAGCATTATTCACAATAGCCAATATATGGAATCAACCTAAGTATCCATCAATGAATGGATGAATGGATAAAGAAAATGTGGTATATATATATACATAATGGACTACTACTTGGCCTTAAAAAAGAAGGTAATTCTGTTATTTGTGACAACATGGATAAACCTGGAGGACATTATGCTAAGTGAAATAAGCCAGGTACAGAAAGACAATACTGCATGATCTCACATATGTAGAATCTAAAAAAGTTGAACCTAAGAAGTAGAGAGTAGAATGGTGGTTAGGAGGGACTGGGGGTGGAGCGGGGGAGATGAGAAGATGTTGGTCAAAGGGTACAGAGTTTCAGAGAGACAGGAGAAATAAGTTTTTGACATATATTGCCCAGCAGGGTGATTACAGTTAATAATAATGTAAACTTCAAAATTGCTAAGAGAGTAAATTTCAAATATCTCACCACAAAAAAATAAGGCGATAAATATTTTATCTTGATTTAATCATTCTACATTTTATATATATCAAAACATCACATTGTACCACATATATATCATTATAATTTGTCAATTTAAAATATTAATAAAAACAAGACCAGGCATAGTAGTTTACTCCTGTAATTCTAGCACTCTGTGAGGCCAAGACAGAAGGATCGCTTGAGGTCAGGAGTTCGAGACCAGCCTGAGCAAGAGCGAGACCTCTGTCTCTACAAAAAAATAGAAAAATTAGCCAGGCATTGTGGTATGCACCCATAGTCCTAGCTACTCAGAAGGATAGTTTGAGCCCAGGAGTTTGAGGTTGCAGTGAGCTATGATGACACCACTGCACTTTAACTGGGGCAATAGAGAGACTCTGTCTCAAAAAAAACCCAAATAAATAAACTAAATAGAGGAGCTGAACAATAGAGGAGAAACAAAAGCTAAAACTGGGAATTAAAAGACTAATTTTAGGAATTCTCCAAAAATGTGTGAGGGAGGTTTATTCTAGAAACACAGGGACAGTTTGATATTCGGGAGTTTATTGATAAAATTCATTATATTAATAGATTAAATTAATATAATCATATGATTATTTCAATAAATAAAATAAGGCTTTGGAAAATATTCAAAATCAATTTTTGGTTTTTAAATGCACTCAGTTAAATTAAGCATAGAGGGAAACTCTTAAACTTGGTATTTATCAGAATATTCATCATAAACCAACAGCCAGACACTTGTTGAATAAATGAATGAATGAATAGATGGAATAAAAGAGAGCACAAAGCCAGACTGCCTTTGTTCCGGAGGCACTGTCCTCTTCTCCTCCTAACATCAGGAATCAGAAAAGTGACCAGAAAAGGACATGTCAAGCCTCTAAATTGGAGACTCAAAGTGAAAACGAACGGGTCTCAGCCTAGGAAGAGAGTCAAAAAAGCATCCATACCATAACAGAAAAAAATAGAAATTAGGGCAGAACAACCCAAGCACAAGGAATATGAAAAGAAATAACATAGGAACATGGCAACTATGCAAACATAACATAGGAAGGAAAAAAAAAGCAAATAACAGATGAAGTCAATCTAGAAGAAAATAGCTCAAGAAAAAAGTTTCTGAGAATACCTTCAGGCTATAGGACAGCTTAATAGGAACACAAATTCAATATAACAAGAACTCAAAGACAAGCTGATGAAGCGGCAGGATGAGATAAAAGGGCAGTGTTTAAGTGCGAGGAACCAAATTGAACATCAAAATTTAAAAGCACAAGCAACATAAAATGGAATTACTGACACAGAGAAAAGGTTCAGATCATCACATTGAATGCAGGTGAAAAAGACAAGGAAATTGATAAAATTAGAAAAAAACTAATAGATATGAAAAACAAATTTAATCCTACATAAGCATAATTGGTTTCCCAAATTTAGACAGTCCAAAAGTAGAATAGAAGATGTATTTAAAGACATAATATGAGAAAATGTCCCTGAAATGAAAAAAAAAATCTGAAAATCAAAAGAACACACCATAATCATGACATTTTTTAAACAAAATGTTCTATATACCAAGACACATTCTACTTAAACTCTCTAACTTTGAGGATGAACTTCAAGGCATGCAGGCTAACAAACCAAGTCACCTATAAGATGAGCAACAGGAAGATAAGGACTTTTTTTTCCCAGCATCACGTTAATAGAATATAGAACAATGCCTAAAATATGGTAAGCACTCATTAAAATATTTGTTGAATTAATGAATATGAACAGAGAAAAAAATAACGCTGACATCAGACTTCTCCACAACATACGGTACCAGAAAACAATTAAGCAATGTTTATATTGTTTTGAGATGAAAAGAAAATGTGGCCCAAGTACAGTATACTATCCAAGGTATGTTTAAGTATAAAGGCAATATGTAGACATTCTTAACATATAAGAACTCAGAAAATATAGTACTCATGCAACCTCCTTGAAAAAATTACAATAAATTCAGCAAATTAAGAGATGAATCAGTCCGGCCATGGTGGCTTACACCTGTAATACCAGCGCTTTGGCCAAAGTGGGAGGATCACTTGAGGCCAGGAGTTTGCGACCACCCTGGGCAACATAGCAAGATCCCATCTCTAGGCTGGGTGAGGTGGCTCACGCCTGTAATTTTAGCACTCTGGGAGCCGAGGCAGGAGGATTGCTTGAGCCCAGGAGTTTGAGGTTGCTATGAGCTAGGCTGACACCACAGCACGCCAGTCCGGGCAACAGAGCAAGACTCTGTCTCAAAATTAAAAAAAAAAAAAAGAAAGTTAAAAAGCTACCCACAGAATAGGAAAAAATATTTGCAAATAATGTATTTGATAAGAGATTGAATATATAAACAACTCTTATAACTGAATGATAGACAAATAATCCAATTTTAAAATGGTCAAAGGATCTGAATATTTTCCCAAAGAAGGTATGCAAATGACCAATAAGAACATGAAAAGACACTCAACATCATTTTAGCCATCAGGGAAATGCATTTCAAAACCACAGTGTGCTACCACTTCACACCCACAAGATAGCTATTAAAAAAAAAAAAAAGCAAAAGAGAATAACAAGTGTTGGCAAGGATGTGAAAGAACTGGAACCCTCATAAGCTGCTGGTGGGAATGTAAAATGCTGCAACCACTGTGGAAAACAATCTGGCAGTTCCTCAAAAGCTTAAATATTAAGTTATGATATGACCCAGCAATTCCACTTCTAGGTATATACCCAAGAGAATTGAAAACATATTCGTGTAAAAACTTATGCACAAATGTTCATAGCAGCACTATTCACGATAGCCAATAAGTGAAAACAACCCAAATGTGTCCATCAATAGATAAATAAATGGATTTATTAATGGATGGATAATTAAGTTACATCCATACAAAGGAATATTATTTGGCAATAAAAAGAAATGAAATACTGATACATGGTACAGATGAACTCTGAAAATATTATAAGTGCAAGAAGCCAAAAAAAAAACAAAGGAAAACACATTGTATAATTCCATTTATATGAAATGTCCAGAATAGGCAAGGCTACAGAGACAGAAAGTATAATAGATTAGTGGTTGCCTAGGGCTGGAGGTTTGGAGGGAAATAGGGAGTGACTGCTAATGGGCATAGGATTATTTGGAGGGTGAAAATGTTCTAAAATTGATTGTTTTTATGGTTGCACTACTCTGTAAATATACTAAAAACTATTTAATTGCACACTTTAAATGGGTGTAAGGTATGTGTAGCAGGTTGGATAATGGCCCTCAAAGATACCAGGTCCTTAATCCTTGAATCTGTAGATGCTACTTTGCATGGGAAAAGTCTTTGTAGATGTGACTAAATTGAGGATTTTGAGATGAGGAGATTATCCTGAATTATCCAGGTGGACCCTAAACACAATCACATATAATATATATCCTTTTAAGAGGGAGATTTCTCAGACAGAAGAGGAGGAGGGGCCATGTGGCCACAGAGAGGGAGACTGGTGATGCAGCCACAGATAAAGAATGCCAGCAGCCACCAGAAGCTGGAAGAGGCAAGGAGCGAACTCCCGCACAGACCCTGCTGAGGGAGTGCAGCCCTGCCAACACCTTCATTTTGGCCCAGTGATACTGACCTTAGATTTCTGGCCTTCAGAACTGTGAGAAAATAAATTTCTGTTGATTTAAGCCACCAAGTTTGTGGCAATTTGGTACAACAGCCATAGGAAAGAAATACAGGATGTGAATTATATATCAATAAAGCTGCTACCAAAAAGTTTTAATATCTCTACAATTATTGTACATTTTTTGTTCATTCATCATCTCTTATTTCTAATATATTTTTATATATTCCATTACAATGTGCTATAAGCTCATAAAGCTTAAGACAGTCCTATTATCTTCATTAATTTTTAAATTTTAAAATACAAAATTTTAACATGTACAGATATAAAAATAGTCTTGGTCCCACTAAATGATTTTTTAATCTTGAAATCTCAGGGTTTTTTTGTTTACTTGTATATTTCATTTATCTGCTATTCCTTTAACAATTCTTTTAATTTCATTTTTTTGTCACTTTATATCAGGTGCTTTGCTTATAAAGTGCATAGAGGATAGCTTTTTTTTTTCAATTAGCGAAAACCATGAATCATTAGATGGACTTATGATTTAATAACAGATTTTGAGGGGTAGTGACAAGAGGGAAAAATACTATTTTATCAAATGATGCATCTTGATTTCAGAAATGCAAAAAGAAAGCTATTCATCTTGAAAGTGGGGCAGTATGATCATTTAGACTTTTTTTAGGCCAGGCGCGGTGGCTCATGCCTGTAATCCTAGCAGTCTGGGAGGCTGAGGCAGGTGGATCCTTTGAGCTCAGGAGTTCGAAACCAGCCTGAGCAAGAGCGAGACCCCCGTCTCTATTAAAAATAGAAAGAAATTATATGGACAAATATATATGTGTGTATATATATATATATATGTTAAGTTTATATATATATGTGTGTGTGCATATATGTATATATATATATAAAGTTAGCTAGGCATGGTGGCGCATGCCTGTAGTCCCAGCTACTTGGGAGGCTGAGGCAGAAAGATTGCTTAAGCCCAGGAGTTTGAGGTTGCTGTGAGCTAGGCTGAAGCCATGGCACTCTAGCCTGTGCAACAGAGTAAGACTTTGTCTCAAAAAAAAAAAAAAAAAAGAATTAGACTTTTTTTAGAAGTCTTCAATCACATGGAAGAATAGAAAGAGTTACATTTTAATGTGACATGGCTAGAGAAGACCTCTCTGTAAATTGGTAAGAACTGAGAGTTCATTTTTACATTATTCTGATAATAGTTATCTTAATTAAAAAAATTATTACAATGATGTTACTTTGGCAATTTATGGGTAAAATAGGGTCTCTGCTCAAATCGAACAAGGTTAAGAAGTCACACCAGGATTTATCTTTTCATTTCAGCCTGACTGATTTTTTTTTTTTTTTTTTTTTTTTTTGAGACAGAGTCTTGCTCTGTTGCCCAGACTGGAGTGCAGTGGCAATCATAGCTCACTGTAACCTCCTACTCCTGGGCTCAAGCAATCCTCTCACCTCAGCCTTTGGAGTAGCTAGGACTACCTAGGACTAGAGGCACACGATACCACACCCAGCTAATTTTCAAATTTTTTGTAGAGACAGGATCTGGCTATGTTGCCCAGGCTGGTCTCAAACTGCTGGGCTTGAGTGATCCTCCCACCTCAGCCTTCCAAAATGCATGGGATTACAAGTGTGAGCCACTGCACCCAGCCAAAATATACACATTCTTGAGAAAATTTATGCCATAGAGAACACTCTTCTTTCCATAAAAATGGAATTTACTTGGACACTAAAAAAATCTCATTCAAATTTTATAAAATGTTTTACTTTTTATCTTCCATTGGAAAGAAGGAAAATAATGTAGAAAAATTTTATTTGGAAAATTAGCTACTTATAAAAGAAAAGTTTGTTCAATAATCAGAGTGGTAGGTTTTGCTAGCCATTTTAGGGGGAAAATTAAGTTAGATTCTTATCTATTATTTATCGAAATAGTTTTCAAGTTAATTTTAAAAAGAGCTAGAAAAAACAGGTGAATATTTAGCTGATTTTGGAAAGAAGAGAGAGAAACTTCTAAGCTCAGGAGCAATGGAAAAGAGCTCCAGAAAAAAATCTATAGGTTTGTTTGCAGAGAAATTAACAAAAATTGGCTAGGTGCAGTGGCTCACACCTGTAATCCTAGCACTTAGGGAGGCCGAAGTGGGAGGATCACTTGAGGCCAGGAGTTTGAGACCAGCTTAGGCAATATAGTAAGACTCACCCTCCAACCCCTTCCCATCTCTACAAAAAATACAAAAAATTAGCTGGGCATGGTGATGTACACCTGGGGTCCCAGCTACTGGAAGGCTGAGGCAGGAGGATTTCTTGAATCTAGGCGTTGGAAGTTGCAGTGAGCTATGATGATGCCATTGCACTCCAGCCCGGGGAATAGAGCAAGACTCTGTCTCAAAATAAAATAAAATAAAAATGAACAAAAATTTCTGTAAATTAGAAACCATCTTTAAAAATTTTTAAGCAATTGAAGAAACCTGAAAAAGATATGCAATTTGTGATCATAAATGATAATGTCTAATATATAGTGAACATTTACAATTTCATAAGAAAAAATAAACATCAATAGGTAAGATGGGGCCAGGCTTGGTGGCTCAAGCCTGTAATCCTAGCACTCTGGGAGGCTGAGGTGCGAGGATCACTAGAGGTTAGGAGTTCGAGACCAGCCTGAGCAAGAGTGAGACCCCCCCCTGTCTCTACTAAAAAATAGAAAGAAATTATCTGGACAACTAAAAATATATATAAAAAATTAGCCGGGCATGGTGGCACATGCCTGTAGTCCCAGCGACTCGGGAGCCTGAGGCAGGAGGATTGCTTAAGCCCAGGAGTTTGAGGTTGCTGTGAGCTAGGCTGACGCCATGGCACTCCAGCCAGGGCAAAAGAGCGAGACTCTGTCTCAAAAAAAAAAAAAATAGGTAAGGTGGACAAAGGATATGAATGGATAATTTACATAAGAAGACATTTTTAAATTACACAGAAAAATCTTTAACCTCACTGTAAATCAAAAAGACACAAGTTAAAAAACAAAATGCCATCAAATTGCAGAGGTTTCTTATGCTCAATAATGCCTACGGTTGGTGAAAATATGGTGCTTTGAGAGCTCTCACACATGGCTGGCAGGAGAATAAATCAGTACAATTAAGAGCACAATTTGACAACAGATACCAAAACCTCAAATGTTTATTCTTTCACATATTTATTCCATTTCTGGGACTCTGTTCTAAGGAAATTACTGGCGCTGTGTATAGTCAGCTCAGGCTGCCATAACAAAATACCATAGACTGGATGACTTAAACAACAGCGATTTATTTTCTCACAGTTCTGGAGGCTGGAAAGCCCAAATCGAGGTGCCAGCAGAGTCAGTGTCTGGTGAGGGCTGTTAAAAATTATAGCAGGCTGTTGTTTTGGACTAAGCTTCTACACTAGGCCCCAACAGAAGGACTAAAAATCAAAATGAAGTCACCCAGGCTGAGGTTCCATATCACTAAACTAAAACTAAGCTGTTATTTGACCTTCTGAGAAATCAGGAGAGAGAGAACAGCCAATTTCTCAAACAGGCCAGCTTCAATCTTTAATCAGCATGATAATGAAGTTCCCTCAGTTTGAATCCTTAACCTGAAGCAACCTGAGGTTAACCAATCAGTTATTGTCCTATTGTTCTGTCTCCTTTCTACCTTACAAGGGAAGTAACTCTGAAATGACCAGTCCACTTTTGGTTCTTTGTTTCTGCTTTCTTCAGTCCTTCTCTGTCTATAAAACCAACCTCTTCTGCTCATCTCATGTGAGCACTTATTCTATTTTATGAAATGAAATGTTGCCTGATTCTAGAATCTCAAATAAAGTCAATTGAGATCTTCAAACTAAATTTGTTGTAATTTTGTCTTTTGACAGATCTCTCTCCTTAGGTTACAGATGGCTGCCTTCTGGCTGTGTCCTCACACAGCCTTTCCTTAGTGCAATTTCTCCCTCTTCTTTTTATTATAAAGTTACCAATCCTATCGGATTAGGACCCCACCCTTATGACCTCATTTAACCTTAAGTACCCCCTAAAAGCCCTATTTCCAAAAACAATCACTTTAGGGGTTAGAACTATATGAATTTGAGGGAGGGGACACGATTTAGTACAGCAAGCTGTAAACAAAGATTTACATACAAATACTAATCTTATCATTTTTATAGTGAATAGTGAGAAGTAAATGTTCAACAATAAAGAGATCATTAAATAGATTATGATACAACCATATAACAAAATATTATGTAGCCATTAAAATGTTTGAAGGATCAAGATGGAGAAGATGCACTTCTCCCTATTCCTCCTACTTAAGTACAGCTAAAAACCTTAGATATTACAAACTTAAGAAGACTCTGATTCGGGGGCAGTGGACAAGGGCAATATACGTAACCTAAACTTTTGTACCCCCATAATATGTTGAAATAAAAAAAAAAAAGACTATGAAAGGTACAGAGAAGATAGCAGATTGGCTAGGGACCTCAGGACCTGAGGCCCCACACAGTGGTGAGTACTCCGGGTTTCTCTTTGCCTCATATATTCCAGACTCGGTGCTGGAGAAGCTGGCAACTCAGAAATTCCAGTGGGAGTCAGAAAACAAACAAAATCATCAACAAGCACAACAACAACAACAACAAAAAACAAGAAACGATTGCTTTCTCTAGCCAAAGGAGTAGACAAGGGGCAACCTAGAAACAGAAAATATTTAGATAATAACCACCCTATTCTAGCCAAACACCACAGCAAAAACTATGGCCTCATTCCCACTCCCATTAGCAAAGGCCAAGTGGAGAGACAGCCTAGACTTCTATCCCCACTCAGTCATAACCAAGTGCCTCTTTCCCTCCCTGCTGGTGGTGTCAACAACAACAGCAAACCAAGTAGAAAGCTGGTACCTTCACCTCCACTTACCAGTAACACGGCAGTTTTCCTCTGCCCACAAGGTGTCTAGGGAAACTGAATGGGGAACTTGGATCTTCATGACCACCTCGGAGGAAGACTCTTAAAACAAGATAAAATGTGAACTTAAAATAAAATCCTAAGCCTCCCACTGACTCAATGGGCCCCCCTTGGCCAAGGGAACCCTAGAAAAACCTTGAAACTGAGTCCCCAGCTTTGACTGGGGGGTCAAAGTTATGGGAGGTTGGACACACATCATTTTACCCCTCCCTTGCTAATGCCCATCGGGCTTTATTTCCTAAGGGCCAAATCAGCATTATTTCCTGATAAAAGACCACCAGCCATAAAGTGGGTTTAACAGTCTACAGAACATTCGCAGAGAGGGTTTTCGTGTCCTGGTTTCACCTTTTTTACATAGAGAGTGGGCATTTTTAAACGTGGACCGGACCCCATAAATGGACAGAAAGCCCCATTGCGCAGGTGCACAGTTCTCTTTTCATAAATATTCATAACTCTTCCTATAGCTTGTTAAATATGTATATTTAGCCACTCCGCTCAGTATAAAATCCTGTTCTCTTTGTCCTTCCCTTGAAGCACGTTTCTGGCTTGTCGTTGGGAGCCCTGTTTCCCAGCCTGCTGAATGGCCACTGTGGGCTGTAAAAGCCTTTATGAGAAATAAAGCTCTCCTTTTCCAAATTATAAACCTTGTTTTTTTTTCCCATTAACACAAATAAGATCCAGCATGGTGTCAGATGAAGCCTCTTAAAACAAGGTATGGGCTGGGCACGGTGGCTCATGCCTGTAATCCCAGCACTTTGGGAGGCCAAGGTGGAAGGATGGCTTGAGGCCAGGAGGTCAAGACCAGCCTGAGCAACATATAGAGACCCCATCTGTTCACAAAATGTTTTAAAGATAAAAAAACTTCGGCCAGGCACAGTGGTTCACGCCTGTAATCCTAGCACTCTGGGAGGCCAAGGCAGGAGGATTGCTTGAGGCCAGGAGTTCGAGATCAGCCTGGGCAAGAGCAAGACCACATCTCTACCAAAAATACAAAAATTAGCCAGGCATGGTGGCACATGCCTGCAGTCCCAGCTACTTGGGAGGCTGAGGCAGGAGGATTGCTTGAGCCCAGGAGTTGGAGGCTACAGCAAGCTGTGATGATACCCCTGCACTCTAGCCAGTGCAAGACCGTGTCTGAAAAAAAAAAGAAAAAAGTTTAAAAGATCATCTTTTGAAGAATACATATTGATATGGAGAAATGATCAAGAGATGATATTAAATGAAAAAAATAAGATATTCAATTATGTATTGGGCATGATCCAAAAATCTATAAGGAAGAAACACAAAATTAAAACTAAAACCTCACGTCTCCCTATGAATAGAATAGCCACTATAAAGCAGAAGGGTCAACAGCATGATGAGCTTTGGAGTCAGGCTGACCTGGGTTCTAGTCTGGCTCTGTCACGTGCTACGTGATTTGAGGAAAGTGTTCAATCCTAGGTTTCATTTGCAAAATGAAGATAATAATAACTGAATTATTGTGAGGATTACACAAGAACGTGCATATTATACCCTCAGTCTACTCCCTAGCACATAAAAAAGTGGTAAAAAATATTAGCTATTATTATTATATGAAGAAAAATACCATAATGTTAATAGTAGTTATTTATTGGTGGTAGAATGTGGATTTAAATTTTTTTACTTCCTTATACTTTTCTATCTTTAATTTTCTATAGTGAACATATATTACTTTTTTATGGAGATATAATTCATGTATATAAAATTCATATTACTTTCATAATTAAAAAAATGAGAACATTTCCTAAATTGCCCACTTTTAGGGAAACCAGAAATAAGAGAAACAGGCAAGTAGCACCAAGAATCAGTGCCTTGCAAAGAAATGTAAGTTATATGTATTATCATATTAAAGTGATAAAGCTTTGACTTTTCCTGAATCATTTTAATACTATTACTTGTTCTGCATATTTTTGAATAGCTTGTCTCATTTGTATTTCTGGGATTTTAATTCGTAGAGGTGACTGAAGAATGACATGGAGAGGCTAATGCCACTGAAAGAAGATTTTTATTACTTAAAATTTCCAAGAGAAGGGAGGGTGCCATGCCATGCAGAGCCATGGGGAAGCACCAGGTTTTGGTCAGGAGACAGCAGCAGCAGGAAGGAGCAAACGGAAAGCCTAAGCCAGAGTTCTTATTGGGGTTTCCTCAGGAAATGCAAGAGAAGGCAGCACAAACAACTAGGATTGGCTAGTTTGAATAATAATGGAAGACTTTGGGGCACAAGGGCTGTCTCTGGTTGTGTGATGCCTAGTGCTGGGTTGATTTAGAGCAGGAGAAATATTGGCTTGGCATGTGAGAATAGCAAGGAGGTGGTTCATAGTATGGGTTCTGGAGCACAAAGGAGATATAACAACTTTGGCCATTAGTTTGGCCTGTGACTAATAGACACCAAATAGAATCTAAGAAAACACAGAACATAACTGAGATAGAATTTTCCAAAGCCTTATTTGTACAACAATCAAAAACAATTCTAGAAATCCTTCCTACAGAATCTCGAAGCTGTATATAATGTGTATACTTCACTTTCAGTGGAACAATGGCGCATGAGAGGAGAAAGAGAAAAACTCTAGGACTCATTAGAGAAACATAAGGGGAAATAGAGAAACATGAAAAAATACAAAACTGGGCTATGTAAGACTTAAGACTCTGGTACTACTAAATGGCTTCTTTCACTTATTCCATTACAATAGAATCATACTGTCTTAGATGCAATATTTTGTAAACTTTGAAACCAAACTGCCTCAATACAAATTTCCCCAGTACTTACTAATTGTGAGACCATGTGCAAGTTATTTAACCTTTTTGCACCTTGGCGTCTTCATCTGTAACAGTAGAAGATAAGGGTTGCTGAGAGGATTACCGGAGTTCACATAAATAGCTTAGGACAGTGGCTGGCCAATAGAAAAATTTTTGTAAGTTTTAGATCTCACTATTATTTGTATAACCAGATTTCATTGAATATAAGATGCTGGTTTTTCTTGATCTTACCAGAAGGTGTCAGTGGAAGTTTTTCACACTTTCACATATGAGTGTCATTGATGGAAAGAAATTGTAAGATGCCTTTGATTGTAAGATGTCACTTAATTTCAGAGAGGTTAAAATATTTTAAAGTATATATTAGTATCTTGGAATTGATAAAATAAGTTTTTATGCTTTCATTTAACTTTATGTGAGAGCCACGAAAAGACAATTGCAACTGGCAAAATAATTTGATTGAAATATTAAATAATGTAACTTCTTACTTCTGTAAATTCCATTTTGTTCAATCTTGGTTCCGTTGAGTCAGTAATATCCAATTGTTTGCATTGTGATTCTAATTATGGAATAAAGGTTATTTCCTAGTTAGTTTAGTTGTAATACATTCATATTTGATATTTACAGTATAGTGCTTTAAAAGAACATAAAATTCTTTCTTAACTAATGTTTATCCATAATTACAATAAAGTGAATGATACACAGTTGGGTAACATCCCAATTACTACAAAATTATTATTTTTCCTTGCTTTTATTTAATCAAGCAATGCCCAGGAGTTTGAGGTTGCAGTGAGCTATGACCATACCACTGCACTCTAGCCTGAGCAACAGAGCAAGACCCTATCTCAAAAAAATAAAAAGCAAAAAAAAGTATAAAAGACTACAAAAACATCTGTGCTGGTTTATGCTAGTATTTATTCTATCAGGTCCTGAAACAAGACACCTCTACAAACTTTCTTTTAAAATCTTATTCATTCATTCATTCATTCATTTATTTCAGACAGTGTCTTGAGTGCAGTTACCTGATCATAGCTCACTGCATCCTCGAACTCCTAGGTTCAAGGGATCCTCTCACCTTAGACTCCCAAGTAGCTAGGACTATAGGCATGTGCCACCATGTCTGGGTAATTTTTTTTTTTTTTGGTAGAGACAAGGGTCTTGCTATGTTGTTGCTCAGGCTGGTCTCGAACTCCTGACTTCAAGTGATCCTGCTGCCTTGGCTTCCCAAAGTGCTGGGATTACAGGCATGAGCCACTGCACCTGGCCTTTAATGTTTCTTAAATTAAATAAATAATATATGAATATGTTCATAATATATGGAAATATAAGCAGCAAAACATGAATATCTTCCTTTTTCCCTACCCCCCATCAGCACTCTTATTCTCTTCTGCCCCAGAAGTAACCACTGTCAATAATTTGTCATCATCCATCCAGCAACCTTTCTATGCGTTTCCATATGTATATATGTACACATATATTGTGTACATATTTTGTTTTTCTCTATATAAATATGATCATTTTGATCTGAAACTTGCTTTTTTCACTTACCACTTGCTGTAGACTTTTTCAAAAAGATCTGGAGCTTGGGGAAAGTTTGGAATGGGACTATGGATTGGGAGTCATAAGCTGCACTTATGGATTTGAATAAGAAAACTCAGAGAGTGTTTATAGTGTATAAAGTGATAAGAGAGCCTAAAAGGAAACACTGGAAAACAACATTTAAGGTGCAAGCAAAAGGAGAATTCAAAAAATGCTAGGAGGTGATCAAAGGTAGAAGAAAAAAACAAAAGCCAAGAAAAAAGATTTACATGAATAGCAGAGTGATCAATAATGGTGAATGTGTCAATTAGTTTAAATCAAGATTTTTAAGCCTCCATTTCATATGACAATTATGTAATCCTTATTGACCTTCCCAAGAGACAAACACACAACTTGTAGGAAAGCTCAAAATGAAAGAACTGATACATTGGCTTCCTCTCCTGCTTCTAATAGTAACTCTTCCTGCCTATCATGGGCTGCCACAAGGGCATAGAAAAGATTTTTCAGTCTCTCTTAAATTTTCTAAGTGCTGCTTAGGAGATACCAGCTATTGTGGCCATTGGAAGACTGTATACACATTCATACAAGCTTATCCATTCGATGCTGATATCTCCCCCATCCCAGACCTCCCAACAAGCTCCAAATGATTATGTAAACCAATCTGGTTTCTACCATTAACAGTTGCTATTAAGTGTAGGTGTCTGTCCCTTTACTGGGCTTTGAGTAACTTAAGGGCCAGAAACATGCTTTGTCAGTCCTCTTTGCATTCTCTACCCGATTACAGTGTCTGGAATAAAGTGAGGGCTCAATAAAGAATAAATGAATGAATGGACCAGAAAATGAATACTGTAGTATAGGAGGTGAGAGAAGAGACAATTACTGTCAACTGCAGTGGTCTGGAATATCTCTAATTTTATCAGGATCTCAGATAGTATCTTAACTTGTATCTTCTGTAACCCCATCCAAAAATAAATGAATGAATGAATTTATTTTTAAAATTTTGTGAAACAGGAGTGGAGTTTGAGCTGATGGAAGAATTATAGTTTTTGTATAGGCTGAGAACAGGTAGAAGGAGAAAAGGTTGTTAGCAAGGCCCAAATCATGTTTGGGAACTAGTGCTCAGGAATATGGGAAGCATATTTTATTTCAAAAAGTGACAATCTATTGTTATCCATGTAACACAAGTGGTCAAAAAATCAATTAAAAAAGGCCAGGCGCAGTGGCACACGCCTGTAATCCTAGCCCTCTGGGAGGCCGAGGTGGGTGGATCGCTTGAGGTCAGGAGTTCGAGACCAGCCTGAGCGAGACCCCGTCTCTACTAAAAATAGAAATAAAAATTATCTGGACAACTAAAAATATATATAGAAAAAATTAGCTGGGCATGGTGGCGCATGCCTGTAGTCCCAGCTACTCGGGAGGCTGAGGCAGTAGGATCGCTTGAGCCCAGGAGTTTGAGGTTGCTGTGAGCTAGGCTGATGCCACGGCACTCACTCTAGCCCGGGCAACAAAGTGAGACTCTGTCTCAAAAAAAAAAAAAAATCAATTGAAAAAAACAATTGGATATAAATCGTGTAAACCTCAGGACTCAAACTCTAGTTCTTATGGAACAAGTCAGATTTTTTTCACCTAATTCCACATAGGGAAATCTTTCTGAAAACAAAAGCAACAAAATCTGCGGTTCTCCGTAGGGGTGGTACTGTCCTCCTTTCCTCCCAGGGAGCATGGTAGAAATTTGTGGGTGAGTTTTTATTCCCACAAAGATGAGGAGTAGGAGTAGAGGCAGAACTCCTGCAGTTCCTGCACAAAAAGACTTTCTCCCTCCTGCAAGACATTCAAATAGGTGAAAAATCTGCTTATATTAATTTTGAATCTAGAATATAACTCTATTTTACATATAAAGGCAGAGTATAATTTTGCTGTTGAATTCTCCAGGAACATAACTACTGTGAAAATCTAAAGGAGGATTATACTTTGTTTCATTCTGGAACTTTATTAAGAGTTGTTCACCATTTCAGAAAATTGTGTCATAGGAAGTAATATTATATTAATAAATTGTCTCTGGCCAGGTGTGATGATGGCTCATGCCTGTAATCCTAGTACTTTGGGAGGCTGAGGCGGAAGGACTGCTTGAGGCCAGGAGTTTGAGAGCAGCCTGAGCAAGAGCAAGACCCCATTTCTACAAAAATATAGAAAAATCAGCTGGGTGTGGTGGCACATGCCTGTAGTCCCAGCTACCTGGGAGGCTGAGGTAGGAGGATCACTTGAGCCTAGGAGTATGAGGTTGCAGTGAGCTATCATGACACCGCCACTGTACTCTACTCAAGGTGACAGAGTGAGACTCTGTCTAAAAAAAAAATTGTCTCTGAACTCTAATACAGCATACCTGTGTCAGTCTGCATTTGTAGCTATTCATGGGGATTCTATGTATTCATACAAATCCACTCATTTTGTCCTTATTTCAAATGTAAAATAGAAAGAAATAGTCAATTGTATATAAATTTTACTTTTCTTATATCTAAACGTTCATTATAAGTAGGTAGAAATTTCTGACTACTCTTTTATGTCTTCTAGTGAAGTTATAACAAAGCATTTATATGTTGAAATACAGCACATATAATTTTCTTATGTCTTTCCTTGTATTTCTTCTTTATATCAC
Organism: Lemur catta; assembly: GCF_020740605.2. Classification (NCBI taxonomy): domain Eukaryota; kingdom Metazoa; phylum Chordata; class Mammalia; order Primates; family Lemuridae; genus Lemur; species Lemur catta. The sequence continues at coordinate 18,218,219 of NC_059142.1, forward strand.
AGTTATGACACTATATCTTTCTTTTAAAATTCTGTGTATGTAAGTAATATTTTCTAGGAATGTCATAGGACAATAAAAGGGTATTACAGAATGCTGGTAGTAAAATGGGCACTGGATTAAAAGGATTGAGAATCACTGATGGCTTCTCTGCTTTTCTACATTGTCTATCTACAAAGTGCAGAAGAGACTAATTACATTTATAAGATCTCTGAATAATCTGTCTCCATATTGACTCTTCATCTGAATTCAGTATCCTTCCCAAAAAGAAAAAAATAAATAAAAATACCAAAGTAATAGGAAGACTTACCAAGATCAAAATCTGGATTTTGAAAAAAATCGTGAAGAACATTCTGAATCTGTAAATAAAAAAAGAAAGAAACCACATGCTACTCTTCAATTACCACATATTTAGTATTTTAGACTAAAAGCCATTTATAGTCTTTCTATTTAAGTTCTGAGTGATCATTCCAACTCAAGGACAGAAATAGTAATTTCCTATTTAGTTTATAGAATACTTCAAGGTATACAAAGTGCTTTTACATATATATTCTCAGTGATTCCCAACCTTTTTGTGTGAGAAGGATGGGGATTCAAGAATGATCCCATTTTGTCCCCCTACAAGGGACAATCCTAGCAACCCTCAGACACTGGGCATGATGGAGCTAAGATACCTTTGCCAACCAGCTTGGCAATCCAAAGAACCATCTATACTTCTGTATTCTTCAATTACTAAAAACAAAATTTCAGAGTTTTTCTTGATCCATTTTAAAAAATAGACTTTATTTTTTAGAGAAGTTTTAGGCTCACAGCAAAATTGAGCAGAAAGTACAGAGAGTTCTCATATACCTCCCCAACACGCACACGCACACACACACAGACACGTACAGCCTCAGCCTCCCCTACTAATAACATTCTGCACAAGAGTGGTATATTTGTGGGCATTGGGGTTTTTTTTTTTGTTATTGTTGTTATTTTTGTTTTTGAGACAGAGTCTCACTCTGTCACCCAGCTAGAGTGCAGTGGCAGGATCATAGCTCATTGAAACCTCAAATTCCTGTGTTCAAGAGATCTTCCTGCCTCAGCCTCCTGAGTACCTGGGACTACAGGCATGTGCCACCACACCTGGCTCATTTTTTCTATTGTTTTGTTTTGTTTTTTTTTAGTAGGGATAGGTCTTGCTCTTGCTCAGCTGGTCTTGAACTCCTTATCTCAATTGATCCTCCCACCTTGGCCTCCCAGAGTGCTAGGATTACAGGAGTGAGCCATTGTGCTGGCCCATTTGTTACAATTGATTAACCTACATTGACACATCATTATCACTCAAAGTTCATAGTTTATATTAAGGGTCTCTTGATATTGTACATTCTATGGGCTTTGACAAATGTATAATATAATGCCATGTATCCACCATTACAGTATCATGCAGAAAAATTCCACTGCCCTAAAAATGCTCGGTGCTCTGCCCATTCACTCCTCACTCCCCTCTCACTCTTGGCAATCACTGATATTTTTACTCTTTCCATAGTTTTGCCTTTTCCAGAATGTCATATAGTTTGAGTCATACAGTATATAGCCTTTTCAGATTTGCTTCTTTCACTTAGTTGTATTCATTTAACTTTCCTCCATGTCTTTTCATGACTTGATAAGCTCATTCTTTTTTAGCACTGAATAATATTCCATTGTATAGCTGTACCACAGTTTATTCATACATTTATCTACTGAAAGATACCTTGGTTGCTTCCAAATTTTAGATATTATATGAGTAAAGCTGCTATACACATCCATGTACATGTTTTTGTGTGTACATAAATTTTCAATTTATTTGGGTAGATACCAAGGAAAGTGATTGCTGGATCATATGTTAAGGTGTGTTCAGTTTTGTGTGTGTGCAGTAAAAAACACATAAAATGTACTGACTTAACCATCCTTAAATGTATGTGTATATGTGTAAGTATATTGACACTGTTGTGAAACGGTCTCCAGAAGTTTTTCATCTTGCAAATCTGAAATCCTATACCCATTAAACAACTCCTCCTCCCCACCTTCTAGCCCCTTGTAACCATCATTCTACTTCCTGTTTCTATGAATTTGCCTACTTTAAATACCTCATCTAAGTGGAATAATTCAGTATTTGTCTTTTAAGAGTATGTTTAATTTTATAAGAAACTGCCAAACTCTTTCATTTTGCATTCCCACCAGCAATGATTAAGAGTTTTTGCTGTTCCACATCCTTGCTGGCATTTGGTATTGTCAGTGTTTTGGGTTTCGACCATTCTAATAGATACATAGTAGTATCTCACTGCTGTTTTAATTTGCAATTCCCTAATGACATAAGGCATCTTTCCATGTTTATTTGCCATCTGCGTATCTTCTTTGGTGAGATGTCTGTTCAGGCCTTTTGTCCATCTTTTATAGTTGGGCTGTTTGTTTTCTTATTGTTGAGTTTTAAGAGTTCTTTGTATATTTTGGATAACAGTCCTTCATCAGAAAAGTCTTTTGCTAATATTTTCTCTCAGTCTGTGGCTTGTCTTTTTCGGTCCATTTTTAATCATTCACTTTAAACTGAAAATATTTGACATTATGTCTAACCAATAAGTATTATTTATTTATTTATTTTTTGAGACAGAGTCTTGCTCTGTTGCCCGGCTAGAGTGAGTGCCGTGGCATCAGCCTAGCTCACAGCAACCTCAAACTCCTAGGCTTCAGCGATCCTACTGCCTCAGCCTCCCAAGTAGCTGGGACTGCAGGCATGCGCCACCATGCCCGGCTAATTTTTTCTATATATATATTTTTAGTTGGCCACATAATTTCTTTCTATTTTTAGTAGAGACGGGGTCTCGCTCTTGCTCAGGCTGGTCTCGAACTCCTGACCTCAAGCGATCCACCCGCCTTGGCCTCCCAGAGTGCTAGGATTACAGGCATGAGCCACCGCGCCTGGCCTAATAAGTATTTTCAAATCCATACATATATGAGAGAAAATATCTAAGTCTTAGAATACAGTTGTTCTCTGGAACTAAGAAACGCAATTTCTTAGGTCTTACAGAAATAGTCATATACACATGCTCACCCACACATACAACAAACAAACAGACAAGTGAAATCTATGTCTGCTTGTAGTGACAAGTTTGGGAATCTCAGCCAGAGTGAAAATTTAGAAATCTTCCTAGTTTTTTTTTTTGTTGTTGTTGTTTTTTTAATGCTCAAGACAAAATTGAAGGAATCAACTCTCATGGACCAGACAGGTCAAGAATCAACTTACCTTAGTAGTACTGAAAATTTCAAGGGAGGCTTGCAGCATTGCACTCAGTATTCTAGCAATTGCCCTCTTATCACCCACCCTACCTACCCTTCACATATACCCCCCTTTCTTACCACTACCATAGGAATCATTCCTCTGGGGTCTAAAATCCATTCATCGAATTGCTCCTGCAGAGCCTGTTTCCGAATGTTGGCAACCTTTTCTTTCACTTTGTTTATGCTTTCTCTTCGTTCTCTTCTCTGTTTAACACTCTCCTTCATCTTGGCTACTCTGAAGGATGTAGATATAGAAAACATGTTGTTAAGACCCTTGGATTTGATTCAGATTGTTCAAATGGCAGAATATGGGAGTTTGGAACCTCATTCAAACTTTGTACCTGTCTTTTCTCCGTGAAATCTTCCCTGATGCAAGCCTGTGGTGAGCCCTTCTTCCCCCAGCACTTACTGAATTTGGCATTAATCATAGGCTGCTTTGTACTATTATTTGACTTTCTACAGAGATAGCACTTATTTTACCCAACTAAATACTATACTTAAGAAGTATTGGTGGGAATATGAATTAGTACAGCTATTATGGAAAACTTAAAAACTAAAAATAGAATTACTGTCTGATCCAGCAATCCCACTTCTGGGTATTTACCCAAAAGATTTGAAATCAGTTTTTCAAAGAGTTGGCTGCACTCCTGTGTTCTCTGGAGCAGTGTTCACAATAGCCAAGTTATAGAATCAACTTAATTGTCCATCAACAGATGAATGGATAAAGAAAATATGGTATATAAACACAATGGAATACTATCCAGCTTTAAAAAACAAGGAAATTCTGTCATTTGTGAAAACACGAATGGAATTGGAGAACATGTTAAGGGAAATAAGCCAAGCAGAGAAAGACAAATATCAAAAGTTCTCACTTATCTGTGAAATACAAAGCAATCAAACTTGCTTTATTTTGAGAAGCAGAGAGTAAAACGGTGGTTACAAAGGCTGGGGAGTGGGAGAAATGGGGAGACAATGGTCAAAGGGTACAAAATCTCAGTTAGACAGGAGAAATAAGGTTATTTTTTAAGATTATTGCACAGTGTGGTGAATATAGTTAATAATAATGTACATTTTTAAATTGCTAAGTAAATTTCAAATGTTCTCATCACAAAAATTAAGCATTTGAGGTGATGGATACGCTAATTAGCTTGATTTAATTATTTCACATTATATTCACAAATCATAACATCACTTTGTACCATATAAATATACACAATGGTAAGCCATCAATTTATAATTAAGAAAAAAAGTAGTAATAATAGCCCTAGAAGCTGCCATATGTACTGTAAGGGCAAGGTTGAATGCACGAAGGCATTAAAGTAGTGAGCCTCTCTCTTCCCTGGACACAGAAATCATCTGAAGGGATTGATTCCAGGTCTACGGTAGAAGCCTGGAAGAGACATTTATAACAAGCATTCCAGTTGATTCTGATGCCTTGGACCAAACTTTTGAGAACTCTGTGTAGGAGTATATCTTGGCCTATATTGCCTTTATCTAGCCAGAGTCAAATGCTTTTACAGCCCCTGCTGAAGTCCTGGGCATAATAGTTACCCTTGTACTCAGCTAGAACTACATCATCCAGGTTGAGAATGGGGGAAGAACTGTGATTTTAACTGTTTCTATGTTCATCATCCCTATTAGGACTTCAAAAACCCCAAACTGGGTTTGATTGAAATCAAATCAAATGGCTCATAATGATAAAAATAGCTGCTGTTTTTTCCCCAATGCATGACAGTTCTTCATCTTTGAAAGAAGAAAGACTAAGACAATCTTACAGATTTTTTTAAATGCAAAAGGATTTTCAGTAAGAACTGGTAAATTAGATACCTCTAATAATCCAAAAGAAACTACCAAAATTGGAGTCATTATTTTATGCCTATATAAGGCCTTCAAAATTCTCTTTTGAAAAACAAGCCTTCAAAAATAAACTTTGGGCCGGGCGCGGTGTCTCACGCCTGTAATCCTAGCACTCTGGGAGGCCGAGGTGGGTGGATCGCTCGAGGTCAGGAGTTCGAGACCAGCCTGAGCAAGAGCCAGACTCCGTCTCTACTAAAAAATAGAAATTATCTGGCCAACTAAAAATACATATAGAAAAAAATTAGCCGGGCATGGTGGCGCATGCCTGTAGTCCCAGCTACTTGGGAGGCTGAGGCAGTAGGATCGCTTAAGCCCAGGAGTTTGAGGTTGCTGTGAGCTAGGCTGACGCCACGGCACTCACTCTAGCCCAGGCAACAGAGCGAGACTCTGTCTCAAAAATAAATAAATATATAAGTAAATAAATAAATAAATAAACTTTGAAGTTTGAAAATAAAAGTAGGCAAGCAGTTTATTAGTGCAGAAGGACCTGTGTCTGAACTGTTGGAAGATAAGTATTTTAAAGGAAGTGCTAAGTTTCTCTGGTGCAATTGCTAAATAGCCAAACCCCTGACTACTGCTTATCTCTCAGAGCCCCCAGTCCCTTCTTCTGCCTGTCTCTCCTGGTCTTCCCCTACTATTTGTCCCTCTGCTGCTTTATGTCTCTTCCTATCTCTATATATAGCGTTCTCCTCAATTTCTGTCTTCGTTCCCATGTGGCTCTCTATTCTGTATTAGTGTCTTTCACCCAGCTCTTTCTTACTATTCATGTATTCACTCATTTACTTACTAAACCAGTCACTCACTCACTAATGACACAAATATATATTTGGCACCTACTACAGAAATTCTGCCATTAAAAAGCTTAGGGTCCAAAGGCAGAACAGATAAGTAAACAGTATCATGTATTAAGTCCTCTATATTCTCATGTGATACAAAAATGAATTTACAAAACTGGTTTTCTGTCATATTTCCATCTGCTTGAAATATTTTTCTTCCTCTCTTTGCCTGACTAGATCCTCTACATGTTTTAGCTGAGGCTCAGACATCATATCCGAAACAAAATCTAGTTTTGTGCTTCAGGGCCACTGTACATGAGACAGCAAATATAATCCAAATGGGTTTCAAATTGGTTGTGTTGCTCATTCAGAAAATGAATAAAATTTCTCTTCTGTAGCCTGCATTATCTCATGAGCATGTTTACATCAATCAACAAAATTCTAAAACATCTAAAATTTTTAACTTTGGGCAGTATAGGGTAGACATAACCTACAAGCAGAGTCAAAGTACAAGGGGACTAGAAGGGAAGAAAAACTACAGTGCGGAAAATTGCAAAACTGGTCACAAATTCTTCTTGTTCCTATACACATGTCTCTTTGTATGCAATGTTACTTTGCAGCTCGTCCCATGAACAGGTGGAATCTATTTCTGCATCCTGTGTGTCTACCTGTAGGGATGTGATATACTTTTCCCATGGGCCATTAGCAAATAGGATGCAAGCAGAAAGTGCTTGAACATAGGGGCTTGCCCTCTTTTATTGAACTTAGGAGCCCTTCCACTACAGTACCACCTTGGAAATGAGCCTAGGCTCACTTGTTGCATAATGAGCCAGTTACCTTCATTGCTTCTACAAA